>NC_133508.1:128377500-128992777 GCF_049354715.1 Callithrix jacchus
GCTACGGAAGTCGCGGCCCAGCCAGCCCACCGACTTGTTCCGCTTTCGCCCCCAAACCCGGCGTGGCGGGGTGGATGGCACCCAGGCCGGGATCCTGAACGCCCACTCACATGGCCAAACAGCGTCCCAAAACCGCTGTCGCGTCCCCTTGGTGTCTGGGTGGGAGTGGGAGAAGGCAGTCCAGGAAGAAGATACTCGTCTTCGGGCAAAAGCTGACTGAGCGCAAGTGGGAAGGACAGGGATTTGATACCAACTACCCGCAAGCCCCCCCTTCACCCCAGGCCCCCTCACTGTTAGGAAATGGGCCGGCAGGGTGCCCTCTAGAAATCTAAATTACCCTTCCTCACTGGTGCCTGAAGTAGTCCTTTGGCCAAGCAGTAAACTAATTTTGGCTCCTTCCTCCTCCACCTTCCCTCACAAGGAAAACTCAGTATTTTCTCCAGATCTTATATAATGCTTAACCCAGTTGTTCTGACCTAAAATGAAAACATATCCCTTAACAGTGTTCCTAGACAAGGGTAACTAGAAATTCTGCCTGGAAATAATACCCTTTAGACTGAGGCTGTTAACTATACAAGTTATTTTCCTGCTACTTCCTTCTGGGACAAGAGGAAAATCCCCCAGTAGAAGCCTGAAGTGACCCAAACTATTACTTCTGTGCTGTTTAGTGAGAACAACAACAACAACAAAATCTTCAAACCCCTAATTTTAAATTTTCTAATAACTGAACACCTTGGTATTAAGATCTAGGTGGCGTTTTATTGATAAGAGTTGTAATTGATACCAAATTTTACAAGTTCATTTCACCTTAACTATCAATTGAGTTCATTTTTCTTAACCTTAAGATCATTTAAAACTGAATTTCTTTCCAGCACACATCATATAGTTTGCTCATCCCTGTCTTGTTAAGGGACACCTAAAAAACAAACACTATTACATATGTATGCATATTACAATCATGAGGCAGTATTGCAAATTAGCATTTTAGTCAACTATCTTAAGTTAAATATTTTTTTCTAAGGTGAGAAGGGTTTTGTTTTCATAAAAATGATTAACAAATTATGTTCTTGCATACAGATAGCTTTTCTGGGATTAAGTACATTTTCAGTGAAATAAGCACAGACTGAGGCTGCTTGGTGGCAGTGAGACTGTGGTGGAAAAGAGACAGTATTGTCAATGTATGTAATTTTCATCTTGAACATGGCGTGTTTGTTTTTTAATTTTCAATCCTCATCCTACATTTGCCAAGGCTTCCACCTCTGCAATGGAGGGACATATGTACAGGGTTTGTGGTTTTGAAACAGCACACAACTCTGTGCTGCAAATGGCTCTGATCTAAGATTTAGAAAAACCTGGGTGCCTGGGGCGTTTCCTTGGTTGCCTGCAATTCTGTGGTTCAGAACCTCAGCCAACTTGAGCCCCATAGAGGAGCTCCGCAGGTGTCTTCCATTCCAGTGTGGACGGCAACATTCCTGGCAGAGGCTTGTGGATTAGACAGTACCCTCTGGCATAGCAAAAGAGCCTGGAGTATGAAACTGTCCCAACTGTAGTAGAGAGAGCCCCATCCTCCTGGACAAAGGAAGAAGCAAATGTCACAGATTTACCTCTCCTACACCAAACCAATTGGTGAGGTTTTTACTTCCTTTCATGTTATGAAAACAATTAACATAGAAATTCAATACAAAATGTGTGTATCAAATTTAAAGACATATAAACTCAATTTTAAAAATTGAGTACACATCACATTTCACCTACAACACATGCCAGAATTTCCTTGTGGCAAGCGAATTCACTGAAGACCTGCAGTGTATCACATCACAACGTGGAAAACACAAATGTGACTTTCTTTTAGTCTAATTGCATATTTTAGGAAATGTGGTTTCAAGTGTGATTTACTTGTAAATCTCGCCTTAAATGTCCATACCTGCCTATGTGCAACCTAGCCTATAAAGATTTTGTTTCTGGGCCTGGCAAGGTGTGTCTCATGCCTGTAATCCCAGAACTTTGGGAGGCCAAGGCAGGTGGATCACCTGAGGTCAGGAGTTTGAGACCTGCCTGGTCAAAATGGTGAAACCCTGTCTCTACTAAAAATACAAAATTAACCGAGTATGGTGGTGCATGCCTGTAATCCCAGCTACTTGGGAGGCTGAGGCAGGAGAATTGCTTGAACCTGGGGGACAGAGGTTGTGATGAGCCAAGCTCGCACCACTGCACTCCAGCCTGGGCAACAAGAGGAAAATTCAGTCTCAACAACAACAACAGAAGATTCTGTTTCTAAAATTAAGAAGAAAAAAACCTTCCCTTAGTTACCCTTTTTTTTTTTCTCACCTTGAGCTTTGGGTGAGCTGTTTTTCCGCTGTCCTAGAAGTTTTTCCCAAGTCTCTCTAGGGCCAGGAAATAAACACAAATTTGGCCTGAGATGCTAATGGAAACTTTCTCCTTGGGACCTGCCTACAGACCACATTTCCCACATTGAAACTAACACGCTTCTGCTACACACTCCACTGCAGCGAGAGCAAAGAATTCTGTGGAACAACGGTTGGGGTAGCGGGGATGAGGGGTGGGAGATCGTCAATACATAACATATGCATAACAAGAGACAATAGGAAAGAATGTAGAATCAGAGGAACTGCAACCTACACACAGGGTCTGTTCCCAATGTTTAGAGAGAGCTTCCCCCAATTCCTTCTCAAGTCCTGACACTAGGGAGCAGGTCCACAAAGCTCACACCTATTTTCCAGAGAGCACAAAGGCTCAGGGCATCATTCAGATTCTGGTGACCTGCAATTAATATCAGTCCTTTATGGAATGGGAAGTTCTGTCCTGACCCTGGAAACAAAATAGAACTGTAGTCTCCTAAGCAAGCAGTCACTGCCTCCAAACCTCTGGGTCCTGAATCTTGAAGGAGAAGCTTTCAAATTTCACCAGGATGGTTCAGCAGGCCGGGCATGATGGCTCACATCTGTTAATTCCAGCACATTGGGAGGCTGAGGTGGGCAGATCGCTTGAGGTCAGGAGTTCAAGACCAGCCTGTCCAACATAGTGAAACCCAGTCTCTACTAAAAATACAAAAATTTGCTGGGTGTCGAGGTAGGCAACTGTAATCCCAGCTGCTCAGGAGGCTGAGGCATGAGAATCCCATGAACCTGGGATATGGAGGTTGCAGTGAGCCGATACCCTGCCACAGCACTCCAGCCTGGGCCACAGAGCAAGACAGCGCTTCAAAAAAAAAAAAAACAGAAAAAAACAAACAAACAGAAAAACTGAAAGTTGCTCCATCTGAGCAGAAGGGATCCTGGTGCTGAGCGTGGGTTTGTGGGAGGAGGGGGGATAGTGGTCAGGGACTGATTGTATCTGCAGACCGTAACCTATGCAGGTGAGATTCGATGACTAAGAACATTTCCTGGGGTTTCTCCCGCAAGTTTTGGCTACCTCTTAAGGCCCCTTTCCCTAGGTTTTGGAATTTCATGTAAAGCTGGGAACTTTGCCCCACCCTCCGACATCTTGTTTTTCTATGGGAGAAGAGAAATCTCTAGCTAGGGGAAGTTAACTTTTATTTTAAAGTATGTGAACAATCCCCATCTTCTTGAAAGGCCTGAAGAGAAATTCAGCAGAGTGGCATTTTCCTGCTTTCTGAACATACCACCTACCAATTTACCCAGGGTGCTGCAGTGGAGGTGGCCAAATAGCACCTAAGATGAGCGAAAGGAAACACAATCCTACAACAGAAGCTGAACAAACAGTATTATTCCAGCCTCTCCTTCCCTACCCTGGCCCTCTCCCTCTGACTCGAAGAATAAGTCACCAGAGTCCCCTAGAAGATTATTGAGTTTCTGCTCTTAAACGGCTCTTTTTCCAAGGAGGAACGAGGTCTGTTTTCTAATGTTGGGGCCTCAGATACTCTGTGATTGCAACTTAATTTTGTCGTTGCTTCTTTTCAAAGATTATTTGGAATGAATTGTTTCTTTTGTTTACTATCCAACAAACGACCTCTGCTAATCTTATATTTTATCTCCCTAACATATGGAAAAGCTATTTATTCTAGCCAATCACAATAAAGTGAAGAAAATCCCATTTTATGGAAAGGTATATATCACTAGTCTGTTGATCATTAAAGATATGATTACCAGTGAAAACCCTCTGAAGGTGGCACATTTATGCTTCCAGGAACAGATGGGGACACGCATTTTCCTTGCAAATACTTTTGAAATTGCTCTACTGGTAGCAGTATAAAAATGATATACAGATGCCAGGGCCGGCATGGCCAGGATGAGTGCGCCAGATTTACACAGTAAAGCCTTCACACACAGGCTGTCAGTTTTGATTGATCTCTACTATACCTCAGGAACTTGTTGACTAGGTAGGGAAACAGTGCAAATAATTCACTGCAGCAAGTCAGATAATTCACACAACCAATCGGTCTGCTTCACTTTCTGGCTGTGACATACGAGCCTCCCCTACAAAGATGCATCATTTTCCAGCTTGAGCAATATTCGATGTCAGGGAAGAAAAGGTATTAAAGCCACACAAAAGGAGTCCAACTATCTCAGAACGAGAAGTTATTTTGGCAATGGGGGCCAGATCCCGCTCTACTCCTACCAGAGCTTTCAGACCCAATTGTCATTATCATATTGATTAAAAAAAAAAAGTTCATCATAGTGCAATTTTAGGTTTAACGCCAACAGATTGGGAAAGAGCAAAGAATTATCCCACAAAAGCACAACATTCTTACCGCAGGGACGTTTCCCTGTTCCAGTTCATTGATGGAGTTGATTAAGTTTAAATGAAGCAGACACTGGATAAAAGTAAGGGTATTGACCACTGGGCACCGAGATCCGTGCTTGAAAGGACCTGATACATGCAGAAAAGCAAGATTTGCTAAATGCTCTAATCTTCAATCAAATCTTACATCAATACAGACAAAGTTTGGTAATGAGAGATTCAATGAAGCATGCGGGAGAAAGAATTAATCCTCTTGGTCTAAACTGGCTTCAACTTTGAAGCTTGCTCCGAAGGAAAGACAGTTATCTAAATGCTAAATAAGAAACTTATTGTACTTTTCATGGCATGCTAATCTTTTGTCTATTTCATCTCTATTATGTGTATGCTCATAGATTGCAGTTGTCATGGTGATGATATCTAGCCATGCTCGGGGGATGGTGGTGAGAAGCAGGCGCGGAGGTGGAAAAGACCCCCACGCAATCCACAGTACAAAAAAAGAAAGACAGAGAGAGAGAGAGAGAGAGAGAGAGAGAGAGAGAGAGAGAGAGAGAGAGAGAGAGAGAGACAGGGAGAGAAGTAGGTGGGGACTGGACCCCTCCTGGGTTCTTTCTGCCAGGCCCACACCCCAGGGTTCTAAGGAGTGCTGTACTCAGAACAGCGGAACAGCCTGATGCCTCGACCTCAGCGGCAAGCAGCACTCGGTAGTGGTAGTGGAAGGGCGGGTTGGGCAGCAGTCCGACCTCAAACTAATTTCCCCTTAAAGCTTCCCGGCTTTTAGTCGGTAGGCTCCTCCCTCCCCATAGCGTCCCCTTCCCCTCGCAGCTGAAGGGTAGGAAGGACTGTTGGAGAAGGGACCGAGAGAAGAAAGGGCTCGAACACTTCACTCGTGGACAGGTCCTGCCTGGCTGTGTCGGGGGCTGGAAGGTGAATCTTCTGATTCTGTCTGCTACAGGGGGATGAATACCGAGAAGAGTGGCCCAGGCAGCCCTGGCAGGAGGTGGAAGCTATAGGGTCACCCAGGGCCCTGGCGACCAAAGGTGACCCTAGGCCCTTTATATGTTTTACAAAAGTTGCCAAATTAAGACGGGATTATAACTGCTCGAGTCCTTGTCAGGGCTGAAAGGTTGGAAGCCTCAAATATGCCCCGGCAGTGTTGATGAAAAGCTTAAAAAGTAATAAAAGGGAGAAAAGAGCAAGGAAAGTAACATGTATAACTCTTATTAAAGAGAAGAGCCACAGAGAGGTTGTGAACTTGAATCACTGTTTGAACTTTAATTTGTTCATTAACAGGATTTGCCCCTCACTGTGAATGTTATTACTTCCCTTTGCCACTCAGCAACAACTCTGGGCATAATGAAAGAGTCTGGCAAAAAGTTAAATGCCTGGTAATTAATTCATTTAATTGAAAAAAGGGGGAAGAGAGAAAGAGAGGTCCCAACGAAAAAGCTGAAGGCAGAGAGATTGCAGGAGGGGACAAGGCTAAAATGTGCATGGAGGCTCTCTCCAAGGCCCACCACCTGTGGGCAAGAGGAGGCTTGGTCTCTGATGAGGTCTCTTCAGCAAAATTAATGCCAGCGGCCCCCTGAAGACCCTCTTCCCAATGACATCTGCTACTGGTCCAAACCCCCTGGCCAGGCTTTCAGCCAGGAGTTTGAATGATAAGTTAGGGTGGCAGTGGATACCAGAAATCCAAAACAATAGATATTCATAAACTCTTTCATTAAAAAGTGAAGAGTTGTGTTTTGCTTTCTCCTGTTCCTTCCTTCCCTTCGATCAGGTTTCTTATACAGTCTTCTGTTTCTAGGCTGGAGTGAAAAGGACTGTCAGTAAACCTGGTTTAATCTGCATGTTTGCATCTTAATCAGCCTTATAATAGCACGCTTTCTTTCCTTCCCCCACCCCAGCAGATGATTTAAATAAACTCAGAAGACGAGAAATAAAATGAATACTCCTTGCTGCTGCTCAAAGCACTAGGACTAAGCTAGCTGGCTTTGCCTATAACCTCACAGGGCCTACCTTTTTCTTTTGTCACTTATCTTCTTTCTGTGTTTGTCAACTACTGCACGCCATCTTCTTTCATGTACATCTTCCTTCCAAGGGAAGCAACGCACTATTCAGGCACCCCAGAGCTATTGGCATGATGTTGCCCTTGCAGCCAAGTAAGAGAACAGCAAAGTTCAGGAAATCAGAGGTAGGTCATTTATCCTTTCCTATTTAATAAGTTTAAGGCTTACCACAGTTAGGATTTCCAAACATTTTAAAAACTAGTGTCCATATACATAATCAGTGTGATTTTCTTTAGAAATACAATTACCTACCATGTATTATCCCATTACAAAACGACTAAGGACAGAAAAAAAGAGAAAGGTAGAAAATGGGAGGCATTATAAATTGATTCCTAGTATCCAAAACTATTTCCTTGGTTTGTTTTTTAATTAACTCACTTCGAAACCCCAGAAGAGAACAGAATTTCACCATCACCAAATAAATAAAATAATCAACATTACTATTTTGATGCTGGCAGCATCTTCACCCTTTGTCCCAATGACCCTTACTATTACAGTCCTAACTGCAAACTCCATACAGGGATAAAGGATCTGTACTAGTGTCTTCCTGAAAACCAGTGGTTGGGACTCAATCTGTATTAATAATAGGAAAGGGTAAGGGACTTTTAAAAGGGGCTATTTCATAAGCTGAAGCAAATTCTAGGGCTTATTTAGCATCAGAGTTACTTCTCACCTTTTATTGTCCCTGGATACTGAGTGAACTCTCCTTTGGCAAGTTGTGGGTCTATCCTAGTTTTATTCTGGACAATCAGTACTACTAGCAGTCTACAAACAAAACAAACAAAAAGAGCTCCCCCCTACTCCACACTGAGCCCTAAACTGCTTTTATAAAATAACTTTAGAAAGACCATATCGACCAAGTCTACTAATCCTTCCATTATCCTAATCTAGACCCTGGTCACTTTACACAGAAACGAGTGAGTTTCTTCCTTCCTCCAATACAGCCTTCAGAGTGCCTTAAGATCAACTATCCTAAACTCCTACTTTGCCTTGGTAGTTCTGATTGCCTATAACAGCCCCAGCTTCTTAAATTGGCCTTCAAGCCTCCTTCCTACCCTCCCCATAGGCATTAATTATCTGTTCCTGATTTGTTTTCCACTACTTACCTACACAAGGCAAGACAGCTCTTCAGGCAGACAGCTCTCTCTTTGTCTCCTGAAAACATCACTTGAATTGTCTTTATTTTACTGAAGATGCCAGGCATCATGTTAGGCATTACAAATATTATCTTATTTAATCCCTTCAATTTAAGAGATGAGGATAATTATACCCATTTTAAGACTGTGGAAGGCTAAAGAAGTTAAGGTACTTGCTCAACTAAGGTCTCACAGCAGCGCTAGAATTCTTACATCTCGCTCAAAAGCTGGCATACTTTCTACTCTGGTATACTCTCACCCCTGCTGTACGTGTGCTGTGTGTTCTGATCCCTCCTTCCCCTTGCCACCTAGGATGATTTCTCACTCTATGTATCTGACTCCTGTCCAGCCTGCAAATCCAGAGAGAAATTCCCACCTCTGCCTTGAAACCTTTCAACCATCATCCTAGTCCTTGGCAGACTGCTGCATTTACCACCTGCAGCACTCACTTGGTGCTCCCATTTTCTGCCTTGTACTGTAAGTTTTATTTTTATTCAGTCCCTTCCAACCAGACTGAAAGTTCCTTGACGATGGGAATTTGCCTTATATTTCTTTATATTCCTCCCTGACTCTCTAGTGCCTAATATTACAATTCCCATTTGTCATGTACTCACCTCATGCACACTAATCCTTAGAAGTGAGCACTGTTATTACTGCCATTTCACAGAAAAAGAAACTGAGACTCAGAGAGATGAAGAAATTTGCCCAATCTACTAAGCTGATAAGCAGATCTGATATCCAAACACATACTGCCTGAATCAAATGCCTCTTTTCCTTAGCCACTGCATTGTCCTGGCTCAAATACATGGTGCCTCACACAGTGTGAACGTATGAAGTGTCCCTGTGTGGAGGATACTCAACAGGCTTCCAGAAAACATCCCTCTAACATGACTCCAGAGAAGGGGCATTGTTTTCACTCTTCAGGAGGTGAAATCCTACAACTCAACAGAAGAAAGGATGAGCATATATCCACCTGAGGACAACCACATCTATTTGCCCCTCCTCTCTAGGAGCCATGGCTCATGTTGGTGGGAGCCAATGATGCTGTCTACATATGTACAGGAGTTTATGTGAGGTAGAGAGGCAAACTGCCCTTCCCCCTTAATCCTCTGTACCTGTTAAATACACAGAGGAAAGAAGGAGAATATTAAACCGTTAATTTCTTTTAATGGTCCGCAGGGTAGTGGTGGAGGGGGCAGGGGTCCTGCTGTGTCTTCAACAGAAATGAATTGCTACTGTGGGAAGAATAACAATTGTTTTTTAAAAAAAGTTCATAGCTGGCCACTTAAGGCAATCTGTAGAACTCAAACCAGCTTCTTCTTCTCCTCTAAGACATGAACATGACAATGGGGATTAATGAAATCTCTAAGAAAAGAGAGACCATTGGGAAATACAATAATCAAGGCCTAGGAGTCTGGTCAATTTTCTCCACCAGGAAGATTGTCCTTTCAGTTTCACTGCTGTAGATTTAAGCTTGATAGTATAAAAGGGGCCATCCTAAAGGTTACTTTACGCACAACAGGTCTTCGGGAAGTGTAAAAACAAAATCTCTTGGGATGGCAACAGGGTACTTCCTATGAATTTGAAAAAGGAGGAATAATGACTATATTATCCATTTGTCTCTAGTATCCATGCTAAAACTGTTCTATTCTCCAAAGTTCCCATGAGTGGGTTTCTATCTTTCTTCATATTTTGGTTCAAATATCTGGACAACTTAAGGGCTACAAGTGTTACCTTTATCTATTAAACCTGCATTGTAGCACACAAAATCCTACACATGCACAGCAATTGTTTAACTGACTTCATCTGAGATGAGGCACAAACTACCCTACGAAGCAGACTAATAGATATTACTATTATGTACATTTTGCCTATGAGAAAAACTAAAATTTGCCTCAAGAAGCATAATTGGCACATTATAAACCTAGTTCCCACTCCTGTTCTAGGACCCTTTCTACCACTTCTCAATTCTCATGGCAATTCTCCACCTTTTCTGTACTCTGGATTGACACGTGAATTTTGTAATCTAAAGACAGTAACCTTTCTCTTTGAAAGAGATGGACTTCAAACTATACCCACCAGACTATTACAACTACCTGGACTACACAGAGAACTATCCTCTTCCCACTCCTGAAGCTATAAACACCATAGACAAAATTTAATATTTAGACTCAAATTTTAAAATATTTGGATGAACTCTTAAATCTATAGAAGATGGGCAGTCATGTCATGGTGTGGTGGTTCATGCCTGTAATCCCAGCACTTTGGGAGGCTGGGGCGGACGTATCACTTGAGCTCAGGAGTTCAAGATCAGCCTGCACAACATGGCAAAACCCTGTCTCTACCAAAAATACGAAAAACTAGCCAGGCATGGTAGCACATGCCTGTGGTCCCAGCTACTCGGAGGGCCAAGGTAGGAGGATGGCTTGAGTCTGGGAGACGGAGATTACAGTGAGCTGAGATCACTTCAGTGCAGCACTTCCAGTCTGGGTGACAAAAACAAAAGAAGAGATGGGCAGTCATGATGGTTAGGATACCCATTTCAAAAGGAAGGCTAAAATCACTGTTCCTTGTTTTTATGCAACTATTATTTATGGATGGTTTGTTAGATAGCTGATACTCCCTTGTACTCCTAACATAATTTTTTTTTTTAGATGGAGTCTTCCTCTGTCACCCAGGCTGGAGTGCAGTGGCCTGATCTCGGCTCACTGAACCCTCCACCTCCTGGGTTCAAGTGATTCTTCTATCTCAGCCTCCAGTGTAGTTAGGATTACAGACGTGTGTCACCACACCCAGCTAATTTTCATATTTTTCATAGAGATACAGTTTCACCATGTTGACCAGGCTGGTCTCAAACTCCCGACCTCAGGTGATCCACCAGCCTCGGCCTCCCAAAGTGCTGGGATTACAGGCGTGAGCCACCGCGCCTGGTACCTAACATAAATTTTAAGATTCATTCTGTCTATCTAATGGACAAGTAGTCCAGTATCTTTCCCCAGGAAAGATCTAGAATTGGATCTGTCCACCTTGTTCACTGACCTTTTAATTAGGTGTATAATCCTGGTATCCAGGGCCCAGCAGGTTTTCCCTTCTCCAATGTCTGGACAACACCCAAGTTCATCAAAGTAGAAACAGGACTCAGTTTCAGACTTTACACCTGGCTGAAATAAGGATATTCTTTTTGTCTCAGCTCAGTCTTGGCTAATCTCCATATGAAATCTAACTCTGGAGTGAAAGAGGGGAATGACTACTTGTTGCTTTGGGATTTGCTGCCCTATTTCTTTGTCTGCTGGCTGACCTTCCCTCTGTAAGAGCATCAGCATTTGCAACATTGGGTTTAAGGAGGAAAGCGCTTTCATCTTTGTCCATTGGCCTTGATCTCTCCTGATCATTATGGTCTGGATTCTTGCTAATCACTAATGATCCCTTGGCCCGCTATATAATACTAAAGGTATTAGACTTGAACTGTTAGGAAAATTCCTACTCAGCTAATTACATTCTTTCTCCTTTTCTTGGTTTTCCATATAGCCTCAGCCAGAATTGAATTTGAATTATTTCCTCAAATTTTACATTGTTTGCTGTTTTGTGGAAAGCAATGGTAAGTCGTTCCCTCAGATGAATACAACTAATTATAATTCAAAAGCTGCATGACTTACCTCTTTCTTCCCCCTTCCTCTCTTTTCTCTTTTTCTTGGATGGCATTCTATACCATCTCCTACATTCTGGACTTGAATATTATAATAAGAGCTTAAATTCACTGGGCTGGGAGTTTCATGATTCTGTATTTTGTATAGTAGGTAGAATATTATTACCTTAAAACAATATGGTGGTTGCACTATAAATATACTTTTGAGTCTGTATATATAATCAACTACTAAAAATGACAAGTGTTTTATCTCACAGGTCAGACCTTGTCTATAGGCTAAGAGAAGGTGAAATTTTTTGTAATAGTCAAAAGCCTTACTCAAATAGAATTTCTTAAAAAAAAATTCTTTTTTTTTTTTTTTTTAAGATGGAGTCTCGCTCTGTCGCCCAGGCTGGAGTGCAGTGGCATGATCTCGGTTCACCACAACCTCTGATTCCTGGGTTCAAGTGATTCTCCTGCCTCAGCCTCCTGAGTAGCTGGGATTACAGGCATGCGCCACCACGCTCAGCTAATTTTTGTATTTTTAGCAGAGATGGGGTTTCACCATGTTGGTCAGGCCGGTCTAGAACTCCTGACCTCTGCCCGCCTCGTCGGTCTCCCAAAGTGCTGGGATTACAGGTGTAAGCCACAGCACCGGGCCAATGAGTATGATTCTTTAGTATAAGAAATGTAGACTGCCATGTGGAATTATATAGGGCAACCCTAATTTTAGCCATGACATCTTGAATGTTTCCCACCTAATTTCATATTCTAGAACTTAGCTTTTTAAATCATACTAAATTTATGCACTGAAAAAATTTAGAATCAACCAAACTGTTGACAGTATAATTCTTTGAAGTAACATGCCTTTATCATGCATACCAATGCACTACACATGTATATATATGATTGTTAAGTTTGTAATTCATTGACAATCAAAGAGAATGTATAGCACGTTTCTTTGGCTTCTACTCTTAATTCCAATGGTGCTGCCATATGTTAGTACAATGACTTTAGAACTAGTCAAAAAGTCACTGAGGGAAGCCATCTAACTTTCTTTCAGCTTGTTTTGACCCCAAATTATATTATCCTGACTTGATCTCCCACCTTATTCTTCAGGGCACTGATGGATGCTAAAGAAAGATGGCTTGCCACCCCAAGGCTCCTAAACCAGATGTGCTGTGGGTTCTGAAAGCAGTGCCCAATGAAGAGCTCCAAAAACAGTTTGAGCAATGGCAGCAATGGCAGCACCTGCACAATAAGTGACAACCTTCCAAGATGACTAGATAAATAAGAACACACTAAAATGTTTGTGTAAGTTCTAGTGTAGTTGTTAATATGCAGACATTAGTCAGATCTTGGTTATACAGTTTCAGCCCCCTAGCACGATATTAGAGTTAGGGACAAAATTATTCCTAACATATTGTACTTCAAAAAATGTTACATCCTTTAGGTGCATCTTGCAAATTTCACAAAAAATGTTTTAATATTTAAGGATCTAGATATTGTTTTAAATGATTTCAAGCATTATCTAAGAAAAATTAAAACTATGAGATAAATATATTGGGTATGTTTTTATATTTTTTAAACCAATTAATTTGAACCATGTGTATGCATGACTACTTGGGATGCATTTTGCTTACTTAATTGTAGACAATTCTGACTTAAGATTGGGGGAGAAAAGGTACTGTATGTGGTCTTGGTTTTAACTAGAAATATAGTGCTTTCAATTCACATAAAACCAGCCAGTCCAGTATACCAAATAAAGAGCAAGGCCTTTTAAGGATTATTTTCCATTCTAAAGTAATTAAAAGAATACCCGCTTCAATCATGTATGTCCATTAAATTTTGTTTAATGAGATTTAAGGAGAAAAAAAACACCCATGGTACTGTGTGGTACTGTGAATATGGCATAAGCTGAAGAAAACTTTCTAATTCCTAATTTATTTTCTTCCCTTGACTGTCTACTAAAAGGTAATCAATACAATTTTCCATTTATATAAAGGAAAGGCCACAGTTTCTTGAGTTTCGTGGAGCCAGGAGAAAATGTACATATTTTAGTTACATTTCAACAATGACTTATTAAATGTCCATAGGGATCATATTCAATGTCAAAGTGAAGTGGAGGACCTATAATAGATAATGAATAAATACTTACTGAATGGATGGATGGAGGAAAAGAAAACTGTAGCTTGGGCCAACACATATGGAGTTCATTGTAAAATTAACTCCCACAGATTAGCCTCCCAAAGTATTTGGTCCATGTAAATACAACTTCTGGCTATCATATAATGTTAAGCCTAAACCATCTGCTTAAATTTGGACTTAATTTTTCCAGTTATTCCAGTTTTAGAAAATGTTTGGTCTCTTAAATAGAGCTCTCTCACTAACTTACTTGTACTATTTGGTTACATAATATCTCTGTTCCTCAGTTTATGACAGAATGGAAATAAGACAAAAACCTCCTCCTTCCTATAGGAACTTTTTTGAGTACATTGATAAATACCTACGAAATGGTAAATGCTACTACCTCTTTCAACATTTGCACGATGTTAACCAAACACAAAATATTTTTAGTGTGTGAATTAAAATGCCTCTTACTGATGGCCTCAGATGTTTCCTTGTAAGATACCGTGTCTAGAATTGGTTGATATATTATCCGTCCTTCCAGAACGCACTGACATCACACTTCCTAATAGCTTGGTATGATGACTGATGTCAAAATCGCCTGCATGGAACCATCCCTGCCCTGGACTGAAATCATGTATTAGCGTGACACAGACTAAAAAGCTAAGAATGCCCTGCTAGGGCCGGCTTTGAGTACCAGGGATGGGGGCTTCTACGCGTGAAGGGCCTCAGTCCTCAGGTTTTAATTTAGGAAGAGAATGAACGCTGGAGGTCTAGTGGGCGGGAAGGAGGCGGCCAGATAGGCAAGAACCCGACACAAGAATAGGGGCATTTTTTTCTTCAAATTCCAATTCCATCCAGCGATAGGCAGTCTCCCGGTTCTCCCTCCTTCACGACCACCACACAATGGCACACACTTTTGCAGGAAACTGAAATCGAAGCCAGGGGCGGTCTCTGAGGTAGGCTGGAGCCCAGGCCGGCTGCGGGGAGGGGCAGGGTCCAGCCTCGGCGTGGCCTTGGAGAGAGCTCCGGGGTCAGGGGCTTCGTTCTCGCCGAGCTCCACAGCGCGTCACCCGCTGCCCTCGCGACCCCGCGCCCGGGCGACCCAGTCGTGGCCTCGCTGCGCCGACCTACCGGGCCGGCCCGCTCCACGCCCTCTTCTGGGGTTTGCGGCGGACACCGCTCCCTCCAGACTGGGTCTCTCCACTAGCCTCCTCCCCGACTGCACGGTGGGAACCCGAGCTACCCGAGCCACGAGCCCCAAGTGCACACAAAGCCCCCAGCGGGGCCACGGCGCCCTCACGCCTCGCTACCCTCGGCCCCAGGAGCGCAGAACGCAGCGCCCTGGGTCACCGCGTCTGCTTGTCGGAGCAGCCCCACTAAGGGGAAGCCTCGGGCAAGAGGTGCGACCCTGCGCACGCGAGCACCCCCGCCCCAAGCAGGGCCCTCTGCCAGAGGGAGACTCTCACCTCAAATAAACGGGCGCTGCCGCCTGAAGGGGAGGACAGCGGGCGGAGAATACTCACGCTGGGCCCGGCCGCGCGGGGACTTCGCTAGGAACCACGCGCGGGCTCGCGCGGGGAAGCGGAGCCCCATGCCGCAGACCCGCGCCCGCCTCGGCGCCACGTCCTCAGAAGGGAGGCCTCTACCGTCCGGCCGCGGACCTGCACCCGCCGCGGGCGACACCGCCCCGCCCCCGGCCCCGCCCCGCCCCGCCCCACTGGCCTCCTTTCCCCCTGCCCCCTCCCTCCCCTCCTCTACGCCCGCCGGGTGCAATCTGCTCTCTCTGGGAGACGAACGCGAAGCGACGTGGAAACCCTTCCACCAAAATGAGCTGTGATATCCTTTTGATGGCTATAATTTATTCCAAATCGTCCCAGGACTGAAACGATCAATTAGCAGCCCGAAACGCACTGTGAAGTAAATTGTCACACTCTCTATTACAGGATGGTTATCATATATTTATAAGGTGTGTTTTCTGCAATCAGAACCAACAAGGTGTTGAGCGATCAGTCATAAACGCACTTCTTCAAAAAGAGAGGGAGAGAAGCTCAGCATTGCGTGGCGGGGAAAGAATCTTCATGACAGTTCTCTCCCCACTCAGTGATGTTTTGTCTTGGCACCTGGGAAGTGCAGGGAGGGCTGGAGCTCCCGACGGACTCTTCGCCAGCGCGCCTCGGCGAGCGCGGTCCCTGCGAACTACCTAGAGACCCCAGAGGAGAGGTTTCCTTATTGTGTAAGCACAAATCAGGCGTAAGGGCCGCT
The DNA here is from genome assembly GCF_049354715.1 of Callithrix jacchus. Taxonomy (NCBI): domain Eukaryota; kingdom Metazoa; phylum Chordata; class Mammalia; order Primates; family Cebidae; genus Callithrix; species Callithrix jacchus. The sequence continues at coordinate 128,393,442 of NC_133508.1, forward strand.
CCCTCCGTCTTTCTGTGTCTTCTCTCTTTTCCAGGAGAATAATATCTTACTCTTTGCTTTGAAGCTTCTAATAGAATGTTTGCACCCTACACTTAATCCTAAGTCTTTTTCCTTCTTCCTTGGGTCTCAAGGTGTTGACCTCCTCTCTCTCTAAGTGATGATGTTGGGTAGAAATTACGTCTCGATGATATGTTTACCCACAGAAAGAACCCTGCTTTCTGAATTGAAATCCCAGCAGAACTCTTCCATCATTCATAAACGAGATAGCCCAAAGTTCTAATAGAGTAATAAGAAATGCCAGTTTAGGCCAGGCGCCATGGCTCACGTCTGTAATCAGCACTTTGGAAGGCCAAGGCAGGTGGATCATTTGAGATCAGGAGTTCAAGAACAGCCTGGCCAACATGGTGAAACCCTGTCTCTGTCTCCACTAAAAATACAAAAAAATTAGCCGGGCGTTGTGTGATCCCAGATATTCGTGAGGCTGGGACAGGAGAATCTCTTGAACCGAGGAGGTGGAGGTTGCAGTTAGCCAAGATAATACCACTTCACTGCACTCCAGCCTGTGCGACAGAGTGAGGCTCTCTCAAAAAACAAAAGGCTCATTCAGTCTGCTAGCTATTTTGACTGGACCAGGCCATGGAGACATTGTTGTTTTCCTTATTTATAGTCATCCTCAGTGGTCAGGAATATATATATCTGGAACTTCTGAGTTTTTCCCCTTACAAACTTTCATCAGATAGTCATCCATGAACCATCTCAATCATTTTTTAGAAGGGTTCTTGTTTGCATCTAATTGATACTCCTTTTCCTTGAAAAACATAGGTTTAGAGCCTAGCCTACTGATTATTGATTGTGAAAAAAAATTAGCAGCTAGAATTATGCCTCTGTGGTAATAAAGTGACATTCATGCAGAGTAAGTCACAAGGTGTGAAGGCAAGATGCAGAATTCATACCATATGCTTCTTAGGTTAAGTGCCCCCATGACTTTTGCATGGGAGGGCTTGTCTGCAATGCCAGCCCTTGAAGAATGGGGAGAAAGGAAATCTGGTTGTGCATTTGAGCTGTAGAGGCAGCTGTTGCCATTGGGCTTCCACCCCTACCCTCCCAGCGTAAATGAAGTACCACATTCCTCTGTCAGAAAGCAATGTGAATAGGGTTTCTTGCTTCATCTGAGGACTGGCATAGCAAAGAGCCAGACCAGCACCTTCACCTTGTGCCTTCCCATGTTATTGATTTAATTTGCATTCAATAGCTAATATTTATTGAGCATTTACTCCATGCCAGGCACTGAGCTTTAAACTACAGGTGCACCTTAATTTATGATGGGATTGTCCTGATAAACCTATTGAAAATTAAAAATATCTTAAATTGCAAGTATATTTTGACTTACAGTATTTTCAATTTATGATGGGGTTATTTGAACATAACCCCATCATAAATCAAGGAACTTTTGTACCACTGCAAAGTTGTAGAGAAATCCTAAGTCAAACCATTCTAAGTTGGGGGCCGTCTGTATGTGTATTATTTAATTCTTTCAACAATCTTGTTGAAGAAGTTTCTTTATTTTGGCAAAGAGAAAAATGAGACTTGGAAAGATTAATTCATGCAAGACCACCCTCCTAGTAAGTGGTGACTTCAAGTCCAAGTCAGTCTCCAGTGCCCACAGTCTTCACCCCAATAATATAATACTTCAGAAATTTAAGATTTTGATTTAAGACTTTTTTCCCACCAAAAAGATTTTAGTGGCTCTGATAATACAATGAGAATGGTAAATTCTGGGAGAAGATTGAAAGAACAGCTGTTTGCAAGAGAAAGCCACATTGGGTACTTATACAGCCCCTCCCACCTTGGTAGACTACTTTTTCTCTGTTCTATCCTTCCTACACTTCGTGATTTCTTTTTCAGTTACCACCTGCCATCTAGCGAAACAGACCTCATCCAAAGTCACTGCTAAGCTTGGGGTTGAGGGGGGAAGGTGGATGCAGCAGAACCCAGAGAAAACAGAGCACCCCGAAGAGGAGCCAGAGGAGACCAGAGGCCCTTGTCTCAGACATCCAGCTCTGAGAGTGAAATGTTGCTTCCTAATGGACTTTAAATTACCAACATCGCTAAACTCTCCCTTAATAGGCTTGTAAAGATTTGCTTGCTACCTTTTTCCCCCCCGCTTCATGTAGAATTTGTAATCAAGAGCCCAATTTTGTCATTTGGAAATACTAATTATCTAATCATGGCATGCTGTATAACGTACTTGTCTGCCCAATTAGCTAGGACAATTATTAAAATTCAGAGGCCTAATTATGTCTCAATTTAATGCTGGCAAACTTGCATACAGAGCAGTAATTAAAATCCTCTCTTTCCCTCTGCCTTTAGGGCAGGGGATGATTAGGCCCTGTCAGGGGGTGGACTGAACCAAACCAGTGAAGCGTATTGTGCAACATGACCCTGCATTGTTAAGTGTGTCAACATATTAACCTGAATTCCCTTCAGCCCCCACATAATCACATTTGGTGAAAGAATAAAGGAACTAAAACATGAAGCATTTTATTAAAAAAACATAAATTCTTTTTAATTAATGCTTTGAGAGTTCTGGTGAATTTCATGCTTCCAAGTGCTGGAAGACATAAGACTGGCTCATCTAATTACGAGCAAATTTGCTCTTGTTAAAACTACTTTTTTTTAAACTCATTTAAAAAAAAGAATTTTTTTGGTAGCATTAAAAAAAGAAGAAAAAAGCCCTAGCTAGTTGGCTTCCAGTAATACAGTTGATTTCCAGCTTTGATGATGGAACACAAGTGAATGTTGACTTCCAAAAGATTCAAATCCAAGACTGGAGGCATTGAAGGGGGAAAAGGCTACAGTTTAATACTTGAAAGATGTTAATAAAAGTGGAACATTACAAATCATAATATTGAAATAAATTCAAAATATTTATCTTTTGAGCTCTTAAGTTTGATGTCTGAAATCGAACCAGGGTGAGAAGACCAGAGCATTGCACGAATTCAGGATGCTTTGGAAGCGGCAGACAGCGTGTATTCACCTTGCTAGCATCTGAGTAATCTCTATGGAGTAAGGAGAGCCACAAAACCCAGTAAGACTCCTGAGCTGTCCTCTAAGTTCTGGCTTTCATTCATGATGGTCTTTAGAGATTATTCATGTATTCAGCTAAGGAAGGACAACATTTAGTCTAAACCAAAAATGAATTATTCTGGAGCAGGACTTCTTTCAGTTGCTTCCAGACTTCTTGCTGTATGGGCAGCTTCCACAGAGCAAGAGACACACACACACTCATGAACACTCACAGAGGAGCCTTTACTTGGACAGAGCTTAGTCTCATCTCAATTAATCTCAGCTTTCTCTCATCTCAATTAATCTCTCTCTCTCTCTTTTTTTTTTTTGAGATGGAGTTTGGCTCTTGTTTCCCAGGCTAGAGTGCAGTTGCACGATCTCAGCTCACAGCAACCTCTGCCTCCCTGTTCAAGCAATTCTCCTGCCTCAGCCTCCCGAGCAGCTGGGATCACAGGCATGCGCCACCATGCCCAGCTAATTTTGTATTTTTTGTAGAGATGGGGTTTTGCCATGTTGGCCAGGCTGGTCTCAAACTCCTGACCTCAGGTGATCTGCCTGCCTCGGCCTCCCAAAGTGCTGGGATTACAGCATGAGCCAGCACACCCAGCCAACTGATCTCATTTTTAATCTCATGACCGCCTTGTAACACAGGTGAGGCAAGCATGTCTCCATGTTAATAAAGGACAGTTAATACACTTGCCCAAGCTCACCACTCCATACTCTTACTTCTTGGTTGTAGGCAGGGTAAGACTAGTCCTCCGTTCCCCTTGGGGCCCACTGCATCAAACAGTTAGCTGTGGATCAGTCACCAATCAGGTATGCTTAGTTTGGTTAAATATGTCATTTGAGATCAAATAGATAATGTTATAAATAATAAGGCAACAAGGGGACAGCCTATGTACCAACACCAGAGGACCTCCGTCCTCAGTCAGTACTTACTTACAATATGTTTAGCCATATTTGTTCAGAGTTTTGGTGCCTCTGGCCCATTTTCTTCCTCTTTAAGTTTTTATATTTCTCAAGTTTTATATAGTTTCATCTGGGTCAGTGGTAGTAAAATTTGGTTGGGTTCCTTCCTCCTAATCTTGCCGTGGTTCAATGTGGTGTGCTTAGGGACAATTCTGGCTGGTACATGCCCTTTTACTAACAAAGGCAGTGACTACAAATATCTCTACAAGAGATGGTTGGCTGGAGCCAGGACAGGCCCTTAGGCACTTGTGCTACAAAACCCCGGGGTGATAGTCCTCCCTCCACACCCGCCGCCACCCCACACCCCCCACCCCAACCTCCCAGGGAGTATGCCCTGTGTCTTGAAAATGGCCTTGCTCTGAGTCTCTTTGGATGGCAAACTGAAGTGCAAATCTGTGTTCTGACTTGTTCCCGTGGCTGTCAGCATGTTTTCCTCTTGTCAGCAGCAATTGACTGGTCAGGCTCACCCCTGTACAGCAATTGTAACAGCTCATTGACAGACTAGTGACCCAGCTGGACCTGATAATGGAAAACTATTGATTTTTGTGGGCTCCACGAATCTAAAATGAACGACCGATGTAATGTCATCAATTGTCTCGGACTCTGATAACCCAGGGGGAAAAAGTTTCAGGGATTGCTTGTATTTCCTGACAACAGTTTTCCAAAATCTCACTAAGCATATGTAAGAAGCAGCCCATTTCTTAGATGGGCTTTAAATGACCCCGATTAGTCCATCAGGGTTTCAACGCCAAGGTTTGCGTGTTAAATGAAGTGGAAGGTAGCATTACCAATTAGCCGAACTGGGACATAACATGCTATTTAGGAAAGACAACTGTGGAGAAGCACTTTGGAGGAAAATGCTTAAAATGTTTATTTAGTATAAAACAAGTTCACAGGGAAAAAAAAAGCTGGGAGGAAACCAAAATATATAGGCTCTCCAAGAGCCTTGATGTATGAAATTGTGATAGAACTGTAGGCTTCTTCAGCTTGCTTGTGTTGATTTGTTTGTAGTAGAAAGAAAGGCTTGAAAATAATGTAGAGATGCCTTAAACATGTTCAGGAAATCACTATTTACTTTTGTTTTTAAACAATTCTCTCCTTACTTGATTATTTAAAAATCCTCAAACATTTCTTAGTGTGTTTTTTAGAAACCAGAGCGTTTTTATCTTGAGCCAAATTAGCAATGGGCTGGAGCTAATTTTGCCCAATAGGCAAGTCTAGAAAATTCTGTACTCTATGCTGAATTCTGATAGGATTTCCCTTAATGGCCTCTGCCAAAGGGAACTTTTTTTTTTTAAAAAAAAAAAAAAACAAGGCTATTGATCTTAGCTGCCAAACTGATACATTTAGTTCACAATTCACCTGTAGTGAGAACATAATCATCTTATGATCCTGATCAAATTCAGACATTCTTAGAACAGAGTTCTGAAGGCTAGACAAATCAGAGAACACAGAAATAACAGGGCTGCTTCCTCATCCATTTCATTTGCTCAAAGAGAGCTAGAAGTCTCAGTAAAGGGCCAGAAAGAACAGACCCCGGAGGAGATGAGTCTATGTGTGACTGGACTCCTGTTCACAGGACGTTGCCATCTTCACACACTCCTGTCCTGGGCCCTCTCTGGCCTTTGATTAGCATTGCCTCTTAAAACACTACACCTCTGGTTTTCTAGCATTATCAAAATCAACCTCGCCAACTGTTTGGCTGCCTATTAGTAAAGACACCCAAGGTTGAGGTTGAGACCCGAAAGAAATTAGGTTAGACCTAAAAAAAAATGGCATTTGGACTTTAATAAATAAAAAAGACTTGATGCAGAGAACACAAAATTTGCCTGATGTTGTGTGAGGTATCTTATGGCCCAGCCAAGGCATCAACAGGTCAAAGGTCAGGGGTGAGGTCTTACATGTTTTGGGATTCTCTAGAGTGGTTTCATGAGGCCTCGCATGTCACAAATACAATAAATAATCATTGAATAAAGGAACAAAAAAAGCTATTTTTAAGTATAGAAAGATAAAGGTAAACATTTTCCAATGTATAATAGATTTGGGAGGAAATAATTGAAATCAGTGTTTTCCATGTGCAGGCTCATGCCATTCTATGAAGAAGCTTCACCTGTCTGTGGTAAATATAAATATATGAACAAAATGAAGTTAAGGTGATTTTATAAAGCAAAATTTAATCTTTTCAAAAGTCCAAGATTGGCCAGGCATGATGGTTCATGCTCGTAATCCCAGCACTTTGGGAGGCCGAGGCAGGCGTATCACCTGAGGTCAGGCATTCGAGATCAGCCTGACCAACATGGTGAAACCCCATCTCTACTAAAAATACAAAAATTAGCTGGGTGTGGTGGTGGGCGCCTGTAATCCCGGCTACTCAGGAGGCTGAGTCGGGAGAATCACTTGAATTCGGGAGGCAGGCGTTGCAGTGAGCCAAAACTGTGCCACTGCACTCCAGCCTGGGTGACAAGAGCAAAACTCTGTCACACACACACACACACACACACACACACACACACACACACACTCCAGGTCTTTTGAGATGTTAAATATTTTCTTTTATAAATAATGATGATAATAGATTAATAGCTTTACTTGGCAAGGCAAGATTAAAAGTGGGCAGAATCATACACCGGGCCTAATGCCTTAGTAATTATTTTTCTGTAGAAGCCAAAGAATGGTTCACTAACCTAAATACCTATTATGCCTCTTATTAATAGTAAAGCCATCATAGCCATATGACTGTCAACAAATAGAAATATTTGTGATTAAGGTACAGCATTAGATGTGATAGTTGTAACAGCATTGGACTAAGGTCTAGTCATTTGGAGCTTCTTTTAGGTTTTTTTTTTTTTGGTCTGTATTCTATCTTTACAATGAATTACAGATTTTTAAACCCAAATCTATGATTTGATTGAAATGCTGAAAGATTTTATATTAGTCACCATACTTTTTTTTTTGAGACGGAGTTTCACTCTAGCCAGGCTTAAGTGCAATTGCTCAATCTCGGCTCACTGCAACCTCCACCTTCCAGGTTCAAGTGATTCTCCTGCCTCAGCCTCCTGAGTAGCTGGGATTACAGGCATGTGCCACCATAACAGGATAATTTTATATATTTTTAGTAGGAATGGGGTTTCTCCATGTTGGTCAGGCTGGTCTTGAACTGCTGACCTCAGGTGATTTGGCTGCCTCAGGCTCCCAAAGTGCTGAGATTACAGGTATGAGCCACCGTGCCAGGCCATTAGTCAGCATACTTTTAACTTCAAGATATTCTTTTCTGACAACATGATTTCTGCCTCCTGCCCAATGCAATGTCAGGTCTGTTGCCAGCAGCAGTTCCACAGTAATGATGCCATTTGGAAGGGAAAAACAATTTTGTTTCTTGGTTTTTAACTTGATGGGTAAAGTCAAGTTTTAAACTCAGAGTATATGTTTTGTTGTGCTTTGTAACATGCACTAAAGATTTAAATGTATTAAACACATTCCCTCTAATAACTACTCATAAAATCATAGTATTTATTAATAGAAGATTAATAACTCTGGATCCAGTTTCACCTCCACATTTAATATATTCCTCTTATATCTTTTAGAATGCTTTCAGCTGCAGGTAAAAGAGGACTGCTTTGTGTTACTTCACAAAGCAGGTGAGAGACCTTGTGGTTCCATGTTGATTGATGCAGTATCTCAGCAACATCATCAAGGACCCAGGTGTTTTCCATATTTCTCACTGGCTATCTCAGCATATTCACTTGTCCTGTTATGCTCTCTTCCATCATGGTAGCAATATGGCCACACAGTTCCTGGTGTTCAATGTAGATAATAGTACTTAGCAGTAGGAAAAGGGTGCATTTCTCTATTGTGTTCCTTTTTAAGATGAACACTTCCCCAAAATCCCATTTTCTTACTTTCCCTCAAGCTTCATCCAGAGTTGTGTCATAGGCCTGCTTCTAAACCAATTGCTGGCTAAAGGAATAGATTAATCATGATTGAATTCTTAATCTATATCTATCCTCTGGGGATAGAGAAGAGCACAGCCTCCCCTAAAGTATATCACACCTGAAAATAAATCAACTGAAAGGAAAATTAAGTTTCTGTTTACAAGAAAAAAAGGAAACATATCAACTTAGAATAACTGTTTTGATGACATCCCATCCCTCTTTTTTCTTTTTCTTTTCTTTTCTTTTTTTTTTTTTTGAACAGTTTCACTCTTGTTACCCAGACTGGAGTGCAATGGCACGATCTCAGCTCACTGCTACCTCTGCCACCCAGGTTCAAGTGATTCTCCTGCTTCAACCTCCAGAGTAGTAGGGATTACAGGTGTTCACCACCAAGCCTGGCTAATTTTGTATGGCACTCCCTCTTAGAAGTCAGCCATCATATAAAGAATTCAGATACCCTGAGGACACCATATTATGAGGAAATCCGACCCAGCCACTTGGAGAAACGTGGAAACACCAGTCAAGTAAAGTGAGAGTTTTTTGGACCTTCTAGCTCAGTTTAAGATGAATACAGCCAAATGAATAATCCAGAACTGCCCAGCCAAGTCCTGCTCAAATTCTTGACTCAAAGAGTAAAATCGGGGTCCAAAGTGGCTCCCGCCGGAGGTCATGGCGCTCGCGAAGGCGAGGTCATCAGTTCAAGGCTAACCTCATAAGCTCAAACTGATTGGCAAAAAAAAAAAAAAAAAAAAAAGAGATAAAATGGATGTTGTTTTAGCCTCTAAGATTTGGGGTAGTTTGTTATAGCAATAGGTAACAAAACATTCAACAATGTGGTGTCTAGAACAGAGACAGTTTAAATATAGAGGCATTAAGAGGTTTAAATTGAAAGACGGAAAAAAATATACTATGCAAACAGTAAGCATATAAATGCTGGAACTACTATATTATTAACATCAGACCAAAGTAGACTTCAAGACAAGTTGTCAGAGAAAATGGGTCATGTTTCACAATAATAAAATTTTAAGTGTATGTATCTAAATCAGAGTTTCAAAATACATTATGCAAGAATTGTCAGAACTAAACAGAGACATAGATCATTCAAAATTACAATTAGAGATTTAAGGCCTCCCAACAACTACAGCCCCTCCCCCACCCATGATTAAGAATACAGAAGAGCTTAACAACACAATCAACTACCTTGATATAATTGATATTTGTATAACACTATGTATTAGTCCATTTTCATACTCTGATAAACATATACGCATGACTAGGAAGAAAAGAGGTTTAATTGAACTTACAGTTCCACACGGCTGGGGAGGCCTCAGAATCATGGTGGGAGGCGAAAGGTACTTCTTACATGGTGGCAGCAGGAGAAAACAAGGAAGAAGCAAAAGTGAAAATCCCTGATAAACCCATCAGATCCTGTGAAACTTATTCATTATCATGAGAATAGCACAGGAAAGATAGGCCTCCATGATTCAATTACCTCTCCTGGAGTCCCTCCCCGGGAGACTCTTAGGGTCAGTTTGGCATATACATTTTCAGAGCTTTCCCATGATTTTACTTAGATACACGTGCATTCAGAAACAGATGGCGTGTAAGTATTTTCTCTATATTTCACCAATGTTTTGCACTCCTTCTGCACTCATTATACCCTGCCTGTCCCTAACACACATGCAATCAGGTTTTGATACCTTGAGGTCAAACTGACCCCTCCTGCGTCTCTCGGATGCAGTTTCAGCAGAAGCTGCATCAACTTCTTTACATTACCCAAGTGGTAATTTTTTAGTAGCAGAGAAAGTTTCAGAAAGACAGAGTCCTAATGTTGGTTTTGCCACTAAATATACCTTAAGGCCACCGTGACAGCCTCATTCCAGCTCCAAAAGACTTGAGGTTAATATACATCTTTATGGAAACCCTTTTTGAGAGAGCAATAAAAGGCAATCACACCTTACAACACACAAGAAAACTCCCTAAAGCTCTTCCTTGTCTATTCACAAAATCACATTTCTTGGCCATGCTCAGACTCCCAAAGCTCTGGGTTATGGCTCTCTCCTCACTGCTTTGCCTCCAGGCCTTGTCTGGGGACTCTGTTGGCTTTTTATCCACATGGTATGATCTACTCTCTTTCAATTCCCATCACTTCTCACCTCCAGGCCCAGCAGTGATAAGGGCCAGTAGAGACAAGGAAAGGTGAGATGGTAAGGAAGGAAAACACTTTGAATTTAATACATGTTTTATTTCTGACACATATATAACTCCAAGCAAGCCACTTTCCCTCCTAGCCACAATCTGCCCTCTCTGTCTTCTTCCCCTCTTGCCCCTTCTCCTCTTTCCTTTGCAGGTCACTATCATGTGAGGGCCCTACTACCTCCATTCAATAATACGTCATTCCAAAACAAGTTTGAGAACTCCTGCCATAGCAATTCTGGGCCTTTCTTTCTCCTGAGAATGAGATACTGACTTCAGAGAATAACATATCTTTGAGAATGCCAGTCATTACTTCATTCATTTCAAAAGGAAAAACTAAGAAATTATGAGCACTTTAGAAATCATTAATATCAAATATGCCCTTAACAGTACCATTTTCTTTTCTCAGCTGGCCTTAGGCCTAATCTTATTCTCAGTCTCCATGGAGACTCTGGCCTTCACAGATCCTTTATTTCTTACAATAAAGGGCAAAGGATTTCTTGAATATTTCCAATATTCAGGAGGTTTTTTTGTTTGTTTGTTTGTTTTTTTTAAGTTCACAAAGTCCCTGGAGGGTTTTTTTTTAATTTTTTATTTATTTATATATTTTTTGCATCCATTAACTGTTACTTAAAGCTTTAGGGGAGGGAGAAGGGGAAGGAAAGGATGGGAAGGGATTCTGTTGCAAATAGCCCTTTTTAGTTATGAGTATGTTGGAACATTTTCTTCTTCAAAAAGAGGTCCCTGGTCAAGCTATGCCCTTTCTGTTTGGAAGTAACAACCCAACTTTCACCTAATCTATAGCATGGGAATCTTTGGTCTCATCAGTGAGCCACAGTGAACACAGCATTAGCTTCCCACTTCACTTTTAAACTGCTGTTACTGTGAAACTTTCAAATGCTGTGAAACTTCCCAAGGCTCCTAAGAGTTTATCAGAGGCATCTGCATGCATGGGTTAGCAAATTGAGCTACTACAAATTTGAGCCCACACAATTAGATGCTGAACAGAACTTCATCTAACATTTCCTTCATCAAAAAAAAAAATCAATTCTTTTCATATTATTTACCATTTACTTTATTAAAAATCTCCCCAAATTGAAAATTAGCCAGTCGTGGTGGTGCACACCTGCAACCCCAGCTACTCAGGAGGCTGAGGCAGGAGAATCACTTGAACCTGGGAGGCGGAGGTTGCAGTGAGCCGAGATCACCTCACTTCACTCCAGCCTGGGCAACAGAGGAAGACTCCATCTCAAAAAAGTAAATGCAAAGGGAACAGCAAGGTACAGGCTCTAAGATAAGAATTAACATGGAGACCAGGCCTGAAGAATCCCTGAGCGGACAAAGCCAGTTGGGCCTCCTGAATGATCTTAACCTTTCTTAATTTGCAAACATAAGAAACCCTAATTTGATCTATTTCTTGTAGATGCCTGTATTAAAGAAATATGAAACTTAGGGGTAACCAATCAGAAGCTGCCAACTACCTTATTATTACTAGGGACTTTCCAGCAGGATAGACCAAATGAGAAAAGTTTATAACTATAATCAATCAAATAGTTTGTTTACTTTTTTTTTTTTTTTTTGATACGGAGTCTCACTCTATTGCCCAGGCTGGAGTGCAATGGTGTGATCCTGGCTCACTGCAACTGTAACCAGGGGAGCGTCCCCAGCTCCCAGTTCTGAAGAGGTTCTTGGCCTTTCTTACCCGGAAGAATGAGGAAAGGGACCCCGGAGGCGCAGTGGGCTTACTGTTAGAATAAACATCATGGACCCAAAGAGCTTTGCGGGAGAGCGATTTATTGGAGAGAGTGAAAGAGAGAGAGAGAGACAGCTCCCACGGTGTAGTGGGAGGAGAGCCAGGAGCAGGATATCCATTCAGGTAAGGAGCTGCTTACCTTGAGTTATTCCCTCCCCATTCATGTTCTAGTTCAATGAGAGTTCTTTCAAACTTCCTCTGGAGTTATTGATCTTTGACTCTGATACCGGATTGGCTACTTGGTCCACAACTCTGAGTTACAGAGCCCCCTCCTCCCACAGCTTTTGGCAGGGTTTTGGGACAAAGAAGCCTCACCAGGCTTTCCTTACCTAGCCAGTGCGGGGAAACCCAGACAAAGAACTTTACATTTGAAACCCCTCTGGCTCCCGGATGGAGGCATGGAGCTGGGCAACTCCTACCTTTGAAACCATGCCTCTTGAGAACTGGGAAGAGAAATCCCCCACAACCTTCGCCTCTGGGGTTCAAGCGATTCTCCTGCCTCAGCCTCTTGAGCAGGTGGAATTACAGGCATGCACCACCACGCATGGCTAAGTTTTTTATTTTTAGTAAAGATGGAGTTTCACCATGTTGGCCAGGCTGGTTTCGAACTCCTGACCTCCTGACCTTGGCCTCCCAAAGTTCTGGGATTACAGATGTGAGCCACCACGCCCCACCCAGAACATTTCATTAACACCAGAAAGAAACCTGTTATCAGTCACTTCCACTTTCCTCCCATCCCCACCTCACTCCCCAGTCCCTAGCAACCACTTATCTACTTTCTGTCTTTATGGATTTGTCTATTCTGGACATATCATACATGGAATCATACAGTGTCTGGCCTTTCACATCTGGTTTCTTTCACTTAGCCTAATGTTTTTAAGGTTTGTGTATATTACAGCATGCATCAACACTTGATTCCTTCTTATGGATATTATTTCATTGCACAGATATACCATATTTTGTTTATTCATTCATCATTTGATGTATATTGGGTTGTTTCCACTCTGGGGCTATTATGAATGAATAATGCTAGTATAAAAATTCATGTACAAATTTTATTTTTGAGGAACTGCCAAACTTTTCTAAAGTGACTGCACCAATTTACAATCCTACAAGCAATATATGCAGGTTCCAGTTTCTCCACATCCTTGCCAACACTTTTAGCATCTGTCTTTTTATATATCTATTCTAGTGGGTGTAAAGTATTTCTCATTGTGGTTTTGGTTTGTGTTTCCCTACTGACAGGATGTTGAACATCTTTTCATGTGCTTATCGGTCATTTGTATATCTTTTTTGGAGAGATGTTTATTCAAACTCCTTGCCTGTTTTAAAATTGGGTTATTTGCTTATTATTGAAGTGTAAGACTCTTTATATGTTCTGGACACTAGATCCTTATCAGATATATCATTTGCAAACATTTTCTTCCATTATGTAATTGTTTTTTCACATTCTTGATAGTATCTTTGGATGCAAAACTTAATTCCTTTTTTTTTGGAGACGGAGTTTCGCTCTTGTTACCCAGGCTGGAGTACAATGGCGCAATCTCGGCTCACCGCAACCTCCGCCTCCTGGGTTCAGGCAATTCTCCTGCCTCAGCCTCCTGAGTAGCTGGGATCACAGGCACGCGCCACCATACCCAGCTAATTTTTTGTATTTTTAGTAGAGACGGGGTTTCACCATGTTGACCAGGATGGTCTCGATCTGTTGACCTCATGATCCACCCGCCTCGGCCTCCCAAAGTGCTGGGATTACAGGCTTGAGCCACCGCGCCCGGCCTGCAAAACTTAATTTCAATGAAGTCCAATTACCTATTCTTTCTTTTGTTGCTTATGTTTTGTTGTCATAGGTAAGAAACTGTTACTTAAGTCTAAAACCTGAAACATTTACATTTGTTTCTTTTTAAGAGTTTTTAACGTTTTAGCTTTAACAAAATTTATGTTATTGATTTATTTTGAGTTAATTTTTGTATATGGTGTGAGATAGTGGTCCAAATTCATTTTTTTTTTTTTTTTTGCATTTTGTATTAGGAAAGACAGCGAGTTATTCTTAAACCATTTGTTGAAAGAACTGTTCTTTCTCTGTTGAATGGTCTTGACACCCTTATAGAAAATCTATATATGGGTTTATTTCTGGGCTCCTAATTCTATTCCATGGATTTGTATGTCTATCTTTATGCCAAACTACTCTGTGTTGATTGTTGCAGTAATTTTTGAAACTGGAAATTGTGTGTCTATAATGATGTTCTTTTTTTTTTTTTTTTTTTTTTTGAGATGGAGTCTTGCTCTGTCTCCCAGGCTGGAGTACAGTGGCGCTGTCTTAGCTCACTGCAACCTCCACCTCCCAGGTTCAAGCAATACTCCTGCCTCAGCCTCCTGAGCAGCTGGGATTACAGGTGTTTGCCACCATGTCCAGCTAATTTTTGTATTTTTAGTAGAGATGGGGTTTTACCATGTTGGTCAGGCTGGTCTTGAACTCCTGACCTCATGACCCTCCCGCATCTGCCTCCCAAAGTGCTGGGATTACAGGTGTGAGCCACCACACCTGGCCCCTCCTTATATTCTTTTAAGAAAATTGTTAGGCTATTCAGGTTTCCTTGCATTTCCATATAAATTTTAGAATCAGCTTTTCCATTTCTTCAAAAGAAAACCATTGGAATTTTCATAGAGAGTTGCATTGAATTTGTAGATCAATTTTGGGAGTACTTTCATCTAAACAATATTTTCCAATCCAAGAACACAGATGTCTTTCTATTTATTTAAGTCTTCTTAATTTCTTTCAACGATGTGCTGTGGTTTTCAGTATGTAAATGTTGTACTTCTTTGGTTAAATTTATTATTAAGAATTTTATGTTTTTGCTATTATAAATGAAATTGTTTTCATTTTCTGATTTTTCATTGCTAATTTATAGAAATACAACTGATTTTTGTATATTAATGTCATATCCTGCAACTTTGCTGAACTTGTATATTAACTCTAATAGTTTTTTGTAGGTTTTCTTAGGGCTTTCTACCTATATAAGATTATTTCATTTGCAAATAGAGATTGTTTTACCTTTTTCTTCCTAATTAGGATGTCTTTTTCCTTCATTTTTCTTCACTAATTGCCCTTCCAGTACAATCCTGAATGGCAGCAGTGAGACCAGATATCCTTGACTTGTTCCTGATCTTAGGGGGAAAGTGTTCAGTCTTTCACCATTAAATATGATGTTGACTGAGGGTTTTTCATAGACACCCTTTGTCAAGTTGAGGAAGTTCCCTTATATCTCTAGTTTGTTGAATATTTTATCATGAAAGAATGTTGGATTTTGTCAAATGGTATTTTCTGCATCTATTGAGATGTTTATGTGTTTTTCCCCTTCATTTATTAATATGCTGTGATATATTGATTTTCATATTTTCAATCAACTTTCCATTCCTAGGATAAATTCCACTTGGTCATGGTGTGCAATCCTCTTTCTATGCTGATCAATTTGGATTGTAAGTATTTTGTTGAGGACTTTTGCATATCTATTTATAAGGGATATTGGTCTGTGGTTTTCTTGTGATCTCTTTGGCCTTGGTATCAAGGTAATATTGGCCTCATAGAATGAGTCATGGAGCATTCGCTCCTCTTCTATTTTTTGGAAGAATTTGAGAAGAACTGGTGTCAAGTATTCTTCAAATGTTCAGGAGAAATCAGTAGGGAAGCCATCTGATCCTTGACTTTTCTTTGTAGGAAGTGTTTCTTGATTACTAATGCAATCTCATCACTGTAGGTCTATTCATGTTTTCTGTTTCTTCCTGAATCAGTTTTGGTGTTTTGTGTCTTTCCGGAAATTAATCGGTTTCATCTAGTTATCTAATATGTTGTCATACAACTGACTAGAGTATTCTCTTATACTCCTTTTTATCTGTAAGTCCAGTATAAATGTCCCCTTTTTCATTCCTGATTTTAGTAACTTGAGTCTACTCTCTTTTCCTTGGTCTATCTAGATATTTGTTAATTTTGTTGATTTTTTTTTCAAAGAACCAGCTTTAGGTATGTTGATTTTTTTGACCTTTTAATTACTTAGAAGCGTGATTTCCATAAATTTATGAATTTCTCAATTTTCTTCCCTTTCTTTTTTTTCCCCCTTCTCTCTCTCTCTCTCTCTCTCTCTCTCCCCGCCCACCCCCTTTCTTTATTTCTTTTGACAGAGTTTTGCTCTTGTCACCCAAGCTGGAGTACAGTACTGTGAACCTGGCTCACTGCAACCTCTGCCTCCCGGGTTCAAGTGATTCTCCTGCCTCAGCCTCCCAAGTAGCTGGAATTACAAGTGTCTGCCACCACACCCAGCCAATTTTTATATTTTTAGTAGTGATGGGGTTTCGCCATGTTGGCCAGGCTTGTCTCAAACTCCTGACCTCAGGTGATCCACCCACCTAGGCCTCCCAAAGTTCTGGGATTATAGGCATGAGCCACTGTGCCCAGCCCCTATTATTGATTTCTAATTTCATTTATTTGTTATTGGAAAAAATACTATGTATGATTTCAGTTGTTTTAATTTTATTGAGGCTTGTTTATGGTCTAACATATGGTCTATCCTGAAGAATGTTTCATGTGCACTTGAGAAAAATGTGTATTCTGCTATTGTTGAATAGAGTGTTCTTTAGGTGTGTTAGGTCTAGCTAGCTTATAATATTGTTCAAGGTTTCTATTTCCTTACTGATCTTCAGTCTAGTTGTTTATGCATTACTGAAAGTGGATACTGAAGTTTCCAATTTTTAACTTTTTTTTTTTTTTTTTGAGATGGAGTATCACTCTGTCACCCAGGCTGGAGTACAGTAGCACGATCTCAGCTCACTGCAAACTCTGCCTCCCAGGTTCCAGTGATTCTCCTCCCTCAGCCTCCTGAGTAGCTGAGACTACAGGTATGTGCCACCATGCCTGGATAATTTTTTGTATTTTTGGTAAAGATGGGGTTTTACCATGTTAGCCAGGATGGTCTCAATCTTTTGACCTTGTGATCCGCCTGCCTTGGCCTCCCAAAGTGCTGGGATTACAGGTGTGAGCCACTGCACCTGGCTATTTTTGACATTTTTGAACTATTTCTCCTTTCTGTCAGTTTGTGCTTCATATATTTTGGGGTTCTGTTGTATATGTTATATATGCTTATAAGTGTCATATTCTTGATGGGTTGATGTTTCATCCTTTTTTGCCTCTAGTAACAACATTTGTTTTCACATTTATTGTGTCTTCTAAGACACTAATATATTAGTATCTCCACACTACAGCTTTATTTTAGTTACTGTTTACATAGAACATCTTTTTCTATCCTTTTACTCTCAATATATTTGTATATTTGACTCTAAAATGAGTCTCCTATACACAGCATATAGCTGAGTCGTTTATATCTATTTTGCTAAAAACCTCCCTTTAGCATTTCATGTAGGGAAAATGTGATAGCAACATACTCTCTGTTTTGTTTATCTGGGAATATCTCAATTTCTTCTTCACTTTTGATGGATAGTTTTGCCAGACATAGAATTTTTGGTAGATGACAGGTTTTTTTCTTTCAGTACTTTAGGTAATCACATCACACTGCCTTCTGGCCACCATGGTTTCTGAGGATAAATCAGCTGTTACTCTTGTATGTGATGAGTTGCTTTTGCTGCTTTCAAGATCTTTTGAAAGTTTGATTATATGTCTAGGTGTAAACATCTCTTTGAGTTTATCCTACTTGGAGTTTGTTGAAATTTTTGGAAGTGTAGGTTAAGTTTTTAATCAATTTTGGGCAATGACTATGAATTTTTCTAATATTCTTTCTGCCCTTCTCTTTCTCTTCTCTCTCCTTCCAGAACTTCTATGATTCTTATATTGGTATGCTTGTTGATTTACCACAGGTCTCTGAGACTATTTGCTTTTCTTAATTTTTTTCTTTCTCTTCCTCAGCTTAGATAACCTCAGTTGATCTATTCATTATGATTCTCTTTCTGCTAACTCAAATCTGTTATTGAGCACTTCTAGTAAAGTTTTCATTTCAGTTATTGTACTTTTCAACTCCAGAATTTCTATTTGTTCACTTGTTATAATTTCTACTTCTTTATAGATAGTCTCTATTTGTGAGATCTCATTCTCATACTCCTCTTTAGTTCTTTAAATATGGTCTCCTCTGAACATATTCAAAATAGCTTAGTTGAAGTTTTTTTCTAGAAAGTCCAACAAATGAGCCTCTTCTGGACATTTCCTATTGATTACTTGTATCCTGAGTGTGAGCCACTCTTTCTTGTTTCTTTGTATGCCTTGTAAATTTTTGTTGAAACTGGACATATTGAATAATACAATATAGCAAGTAAGGGAATCAGATTATCTCACTTTTCTCAGGGTTGTTGTTGCTGATTATGGTAGTAGTTATTGTTTGGCAACTTTTCTGAACTAGTCCCATAAAGCTATATTCTCTGTTGTGTGATGTCATCACAGTCTCTGTTTGGTTAATTTAGTGGTCAGTTAATAACTGCACTGAGATTTCCTTAAATGCCTTGAACCAAAAAAATCTGTCTTTGCTAAGGAGCTTTGTGTATGTTGGGGCACATCTTTAGCACTCAGGCAGGCAGTTACAACTCTGCCTTAGCCTTCACTTTCTGCTTGTGCAGAGCCTCAAGGTCATCCAGAGGTGATAGCATAGGGCCTTTTGGGTCTTTCCTGAGCATGCACAGAGCCCTATGCCATGTGTGTGGCCATCTAGAGTGCAAGAAATATGTCGAGTTTTTCAAAGCCCATGTGAACAACTTTTCCCAGCCTTGTATCTCAAACTTTTTCATTAGTCTGAGGTTTGCCCCAACTGTTATCCATCATCACTAGCAGCAGCAACTGAAACATTTTTCTGTAAATGTTTCAACAAATGCCACTTGTGTGGCAGCTTTGGCACTGGACAAGTTCTGAGTCAAGTTTAAAAAGGGAAGCCTTTCCGGCTGATCTTCCAGGAAGCTACCAGAAAGCCACCAGACAGGTCAAATAATTTTTTGTGAATGAAACCCATTCTGCTCTCTTGAGTGCCTGGATTGTGGACTGTTATTTTTAAGTTGCTGAGCTGGGTAGTGGGAATGTGAGCAAGGAATATTAAAAGATGTTCACAGCTTGAACTGAAAGAGACTGAGATACCACAAAATGATAGGAAACTTTTGGATCTCAAAACTACTAAGGTCAGGAAGCAGGCTGAGAAATCTATTCAACAGATTCATAGACCACTTATTTTTTTATTTTTATTTTATTTTATTTTTTAATTTTTGAGAGACAGAGGCTGAGGGAGACTGAAAGAGGCAGAGACTGAGAGAGACAGAGGCAGAGAGAAAGGGAGACAGAGGGAGAGAGACATACTAAGGAGAGACAGAGACAGAGAGACAGACAGAGACTAGTAGACAGAGACGGACAGAGACTGAGACTGAGAGGCAGGGAGAAAGGGAGACAGAAAGAGACAGAGGCAGAGACTAAGAGAGACTAGTAGAGACAGAGAGAGAGAGACAGAGTTGGCAGTGGTCATAGCCCATTTCTTATGTGCAAGGAAGGATGACTCTTAAATTCAAGAAAAGATGACAAAAAGCCCAGAGGGAAGAGCCAAGAGCTGTAGGGAATTGTTCCCAGGCAGTAGGGCTAAGTAAGAATCAAGAAACTGGCAACATGTGCCCTCCCAGATTTCTGAGTCTATGAAACAATAACTTCTGTGTACTTCATTTTCCACTGTTTTGAATGGATCTAAAGCAGTTTTCCTGCCCTACCATTGTATGCTGGGGGAGGGGGAGAGAAGATTTCTTTTTAGTTCACAGGACTTCACATCAAGAACTGTACTTGAGGAGCTGTATGTGCGGAACCACATCCAAGGAGCCTCAGCTGCATCTGGATGATTTAGATGATGAAATCTTTGACTTCGAACTTGGTTCTGATATTGTTAGAGTCTTTAGGGAGATTTGAATGTATTCTGCATGACGTCGGAAAAGTAAATACTGTGTGACAGACTATGGTTGCTATAAACATGTTTGACACTCTTTCTCTTCCCTTAAATATGAGCCAGCTTTAAGTGACTTGCTTTCTTTTTTTGAGACGGAGTTTCACTCTGTTGGCAGGCTGGAGTGCAATGGCGTGATCTCGGCTCACTGCAACCTCCACCTCCTGGGTTCAAGTGATTCTCCTGCCTCAGCCTCCTGAGTAGCTGGGATTTTAGGCGTACACTACCATGCCCAGCTAATTTTTGTATTTTTAGTAGAGATGGGGTTTCACCATGTTGGCCAGGTTGGTCTCAAACTCTTGACCTTTTGATCACCCTGGCCTCTCAAAGTGCTGGGATTACAGGTGTGAGCCACCGCTCCTGGCCATGACTTGCTTTTAATGAATAGAATAAGATAGAATCTTGATGTATGACTTTTAACTTCTGAGGCTAGATTTTGAAAGGTGACATAACTTTTACTTGGTTCTCTGTCATGAGATGCTTGCTCTTGGAATCTAGCCATGTTGAAAAGAATCTTAGGCTATATTGAGAGGCCATGTGCAAGTGTTCAGCTAATAACCCCAGTTATCATCCTAGCTTACAGCTGGCATCAACTACCAGATAAGTGAGTGAAGGAGATTTCAGATTAATTTCAGCCCCAGCATTCAAGTGGCCTTAGTTAATGCCTAATGGAGCAGAGGTGAGCTGTCCCTCCAAAGGTCATACCAGTTTGCACGTACGTTGGTAAAATATATGTTGTCATTGTTTTTAAGCCACTATATTTGGAGCTGGGTTGTCACACACTAGATAATTGGACAAAGGGGTAGTTTTAATTTTCACTTTCCTGATTAATTATATTGAATGTCTTTTCATATGACAATTGGCCACTTGTATATCTTCTTTTACATATCTTCATTTGTTCAAATTTTTGCTCATTTTAAAATTAAGCCGTTTATTTTATTATTGGTTATGAGAGTTATTTTTTATTCTAGATACAAGTCTTTTTTAAAGAAATATATATTTGAAGACATGTATTCTCCCAGTCTGTGGCTTTCCTTTGCAGTTTCTAATGTTGAGTTTAGAAGAGAAGATGTTTTAATTTTTTTTTGAGATGGAGTTTCGCTCTTGTTACCCGGGCTGGAGTGCAATGGCGCGATCTTGGCTCGCCGCAACCTCTGCCTTCTGGGTTCAAGCAATTCTCCTGCCTAAGCCTCCCAAGTAGCTGGGACTACAGGCGCCCACCACCATGCCCAGCTAATTTTTGTATTTTTAGTAGAGACGGGGTTTCACCTTGTTGACCAGGATGGTCTCGATCTCTTGACCTCATGATCCACCCGCCTCGGCCTCCCAAAGTGCTGGGATTATAGGCATGAGCCACCGCGCCCGACCTAGATGTTTTAAATTTTTATAAATTTATCATCTTTTGAGTGCCTACAATGTTTTATGGACTTACCATATATTACCTTTAATCTTCACAACAACTTTCTTAGAAAGGAATTATCACTGCCATTTTGCATATGATGAAACTAAAGTTCAGAGAGGATAACCTGAGAAAAAGAAATGAAGGAACACAACAAGAAACAGTACCAGGCATCAAACCTAGGTGTGTACGATACCAAAGGGTGGGTGTTTTCCTTCTACCATGCAATAAACCTCAGTAAAACTTACATTTGAAATATCCCTCTTTGGCTTACTAATTATGACCCTGGAGAAGTCACTAAACTTCTAGGAAGAGGCATGTTTCTTTTTCTGTAAGATTAAGAGAATGATAACCATGTCGTAGAAGCCCTATGAGGATGGTTGTGTATGAAAAAGCATCATCAACTGTCTAGTCCCTCATAAATGCCTATTTCTGGATCAAAACTATACTAAAGAATTGGTTTATCCCCATAGTACTTTCCCATAATTTTGGGAGAATTTGATATTTTCTCCTTCCATTTTTACCCCATAAAAAATCTATAAAGATGTTATTTTGCTTCCCCTTTATACATCATATTGCTCTTAAATTTAATATAGGAAAAATGCTGTATTTGGCTGGATGCAGTGGCTCACGCCTGTAATCCCAGCACTTTGGGAGGCCAAAACGGATGGATTGCCTGAGGTCGGGAATTGGAGACCAGCCTGATCAATGTGGAGAAACCCTGTCTCTGCTGAAAATACCAAATTAGCCGGCGTGGTGGCACATGCCTGTAATCCCAGCTACTCAGGAGGCTGAGGCAGAAGAATCGCTTGAACCTGGGAGACAGAGTTGGGATGAGCCGAGATTGTGCCCTTGCACTCCAGCCTGGGCAACAAGAGTGAAACTCCGTCTCAAAAAAAAAAAAAAGAAGTTATATTTTACTCAATATTCTTTCCAAAAATCTAGCCTACTTTCCCCTTATGTTTACAACGAGAAAGTACTCTTAAGAGCTGTTAGTAAACAGACAGCTGGTCTCAAATGACCAAGAAACCACAAGTGAGCACTGACAGGTCTAACATGCCAATGGGCCCTCCTCAGACAGAGTTCACATCCCACCTGTGCCTGGATGGGCCAGAGCAAGGCTGTCACAGCCAGGTCCAACAACACCTGCTTGCTCACAGAAACCCATTACCTCTCCTGCTGTAGGGTGGTGGTGGACTGCGGGTGCTATCGCAGGTCAAAGTTATACTGTGGGTGAGACTCCACAGCTTGAGGAGGTTCCGTATCACGAGTGCAAGAAGACACTGATCCTCGCCAGCATGTGCCCCTTTCTACAGTTATCTTCCTCTAGATTCTGAAAAATGGAAAATACTGCTTGGTGTTAAATTTCTTTGAGGTTAATAAAAAATGCCTGCTTAACTAGACTTGCTTTCTCTCTAAACCTGCTGTTTCCTCAAATCATCCCTGTGCATATAGAATATTTTGGACCAAAAATCCATAAATATTTAGGATTAATGAGTTGAATCCATCATGAAAAAATAATTTATTTTGGATTACTGTTTTTCTAGCATTCTACATTTAGTAAGCCAAGGGACAATTTTAGAGTGCTTTTTACATAACTTATACATTTATCTTGTTTCCAATAGTTTCTAGTTTAAATTGAACCATTTTCCATGAAAATTTTTTAGGTCAAAGATGGTTGAATATCAGCAACTTCATATAGTTTCACCTAATTACATTGTGAATAGAAAGTGATGTTCTCTCCTTAGAGATAAATGGACATTGGTATTTAGTTCCATATTTATACTTATCCTTTGATGCTTTTTCTTTGGTCCTCCCCAACATAATATTTAATTTTTATTAAGATTTCTGCACCCCTTTCCCTGCCTCACCCCATCATAGCTTAACAATTATTTCAATCTCTCCTAGAAATATCTTATAAACACATTGGTTTTTAATAGTTTAGAAATGTCCCCAAATCACACCACCTTTCAAGCCTAAAAAAGCTGTATGCAGGCTGGGTGTGGTGGCTCATACCTGTAATCCCAGGGTTGTGGGAGGCCAAGGCAGGCAGACTGCCTGACATCAGGAGTTCGAGACCAGCCTGGCCAATATGGTGAAACACCATCTCGACTAAAAAAATACAAAAATTAGCTTGTCATAGTGGTGCATGCCTGTAGTCTCAGCTACTTGGGAGGCTGAGGCAGGAGAATTGCTGGAACCTGGGAGGTGGGGGTTGCAGTGAGCCAAAATCATGCCGCTGCACTGCAGCCTGGTGACATAGCAAGACTCCGTTAAAAAAAAAAAAAAGCTGTATCTACCATTAGAAACCAGTTTTTCTTTCATTTCCTTCTTGATCATTGAGCTGAGATGTTTTAGAAGGTATCCTTTATAAACTAAGATAACTTAGAACCAGCATCCACCTGTTAAGAGGATATAAATGCTCTTTGGTTCCACACATGGTGCCATCTGGTCGTTCTATACACAAACCATGCCTCTTGGTCTGGCTTCTATTTATAAACCTTGGCATATGAGAAATACAGAACTGTGGTTCCAGGTCTGGCTCTCCTAGTGTTTAGAAAACACATTTCAATACCTCCACACCCTGGCAGAAGCCCAGGCCTCACCGCGCATTCAGAATTTGAGGGAAAGGGTTTGCCTTGAAAAACCTCTAGTGAGGCAATCTTTGTTGTGATGTGATCTGACTCTTTTGTAGAGCTCCTTACTCCCTAACAGCATCCACTAAAGAGGTGCAGGGAATAAATATCTCAGAGGAACACTTACGTCGTCAGTATATCCCTTCACGTCAAGGAGAGCCACTGTTTCATTGTGTGTCAAATTCAAAGTCCGTCGGTAACACTGTACTTTGTGAATCAGAAAGATCCGTCATCAGTCTCCATTACCAAAGCAGTAAGATTCCCTTAGCAACTCCTTTCATCCATATATAGAGCGTACAACTCAAGCTCTCAAAAGTATCTTAGCAATTTTTTAGTACCACAGGGTGGATTGAGCTGGGGACTGCAGACATGAGTCATGAATGATGTTATTCTGAAGTCTTCCTGTGTAGCTTCAGAATAATATCATTCATGACTCATTCTCTACCATTTTTCTTTTTATATCAGAGGAGAATAAAAATGTGATGCTAAGACAAATGATCAGGAGGCCCTGTGTATATTATTATTTCTTACTTGGGTAGCTGCAAAGATTGAGATCTTAGTGTTGATTTAACTAAGATCTTTCCTCCTCCTCCTCCTTCCTGCCTTCTTCTACACTGTCATCTTACCAGTGGCTCATGTCAAACAAGTCAGAACCTGCCAATGAATCTAGTTCATTAGCCCACATTGTGTTAGCTCACAGCAATGCAAAATAGCACCGTTAACTCAAAGCAATTAAGAAGATTGGGTCACATTGTCATTAAGTGTGTCAGGGAAAAATTCAGTCAAGAAATAAATTTTGAGTATCATCTTGCATGTGCAGTGATATAGTTTGGATATTTGTCCCCGACCAACCTCATGTTGAAATGTAATCCCCAACATGGGAGGTGGGGCCTGGTGGGAGGTGTCTGGGTCATGAGGATGAATTGTGACCCAGCAGGCACCAAGTGACACAGCTGCTCCTGCTTTGCCTTCCACCATGGGAAAAGCTCCCTGAGACATCCCCAGAAGTCAGGCAGATGCCGACACCAAGCTTGTACAGCCCACAGAATAGAGAACCAATTAAAGCTTTATTTTTTATAAATAACCTAGTCTCAGGTATTTCTTTATAGCAAAGCAAGAACATACAGAATGTACATGAAAGTGGTAAAAACTCTTTGACCTAGAGATGTGTTCATCAACTGTAACTGAGCAGATTATTTACATTAAATAAGTAGCTAAAAAAGAAATCCCATCCAACTAGATAACAGCCTAACAACAAAACTGTATTAGGACAATGGCGATGTTTTATTCATCCTGGCAGATTCCATTATGCTCACCACAGATAGCACCTATTATCTACCTATTGAATAAACACAGTACCAATCATTGGCAGAGAAGCTGAGACTGAACAATGTGACCAGTGTTATTCAGCACTGTGTAGTGGGAAGGAAATACATATTTAGTAGTCAGAAGATGTGTTACTAGACATTGGACAGGTGATTTTAGCTCTCCTGAGCCTCACTTTCCAGATTTGTAAAATGAGTTCTCAGAGAACTATTGTGAAGATCAGCAAGCAAACGTGTGCAAGTTCACTGTGAATGGAGATGAAAGCATAATATTATGAGCACCATTATTAGTTTTGTATGAATATTGGCCATCTTGTGACGGGAGTGACTATGTCCGAAGAATCTATTGCTTTCTCTCCTAAGGTTTAGGGGAAGTTCTTGCAGTTCTCAAATGTTTTGTCTTTTAAATACAAAAAACAAATTCATCAGGAAATGTGAAGGCGACTAGAGGTTCCAGTTCTTACACAGTATCTGATTTCTAGGCAGGAACAACAGCCATTTGGGCATTCAGGCACCGGAGAAGTTAACGCCTTTTGTTTCTTTTACATCGAGACTGAAGATAAGAGAGATACGTTTCCTGGAGTCACACAGATACTTGGAGGTCCAAGAATGAAAACAGGAGGTGGGCCATACACTGACATGTTAATTGAACAGTTCTGCTCTTTCAAAAAATTAGCAAGTAAATAATATTCTGGAATTGCTGTGAAATGCTTCTAATTGAGATTTTATCCAAGTGGTACACAGTATTTCTCAATGTGTTTTTAAACACCAAAATATTAAAATCCAAACTAGAACATCCAAACTATTTTATTTTGAAGGTTGGGCTTACTGCTCCTAAGAATCAGTTCTTCTGCGGACTAGTAAACTTGTTTTTCTGTTTATAGCAACCAGAACATTTAAGGGCCTGGGTGATATACTACAAAGAGCAGTATCATGGGGGAATCTTTTTGCTAAATATTAGTCTCTATGATTTAAAAAACATAGCTCTGAGAAGTCTCGTGTTTGGTTCACTTTTACAGAGTTTGTGACAACATGGGAGAAGTTCTACCTGGTAATGACAATGGTGGCTGTCACTGAATGACAGTCAAAGTGATGATTCTGAACTTTGATGTTCTACGTATACCTGACATAGGACCACTGATGTGCTGGAGCAATGAGAGGTGAGTGTGCACATTTCTTCCTAACTCTGCTTTTGGTGACATCATTTTGGTGGCTTGCAGTCAGCCATAGCAAGAGCATTTACATCATAGAAACTGGCAAATGCTACACATTAGATACCTGTGCACATGACCACCCCCAACTCTTGCCTGCCTGAAAAACCAGATGTTAAATATTGACTGGCACACCACTGCATCAGACTAAAATTTTTTTTTATTTTGAGACAGAGTCTGACTCTGTCACCCAGGCTGCAGTGGCACAATCTCAACTCACTGCAACCTCTGCCTCCAGATTCAAGAGGTTCTCCTGCCTCAGCCTCCTGAGTAGCTGGGGACTATAGGCGCATGCCACCATGCCTGGCTAGTTTTTGTATTTTTTTTTTAGTAGAGACGGGGTTTTGCCATCCCGTTGGTCAGGCTGGTCTCAAACTCCTGGCCTCAAGAGATCCACCCGCCTCAACCTTCTAAGTGCTGGAATTACAGGTGTGAGCTTCTGTGCCTGGCCCAGACTAAACTTCTTGACTGCTATTCTTACTGATGTTGAATCCATGATTCTTAAGTACAAGAGGGTACAGTTGTTAACAGGTTGTTTGAAGTCTTAAAATTTTAATCTAAAATACCACTAATATCTTCCTGGATCTGTATCAGCAGCAGTACTTCAATCTTAGGAATCCTAGATCCCTGGAATCCCAGCCTTCAGTGTAATGTATCTGGTGCCGGTCTAATGCCCTAAGGTTCTCAGTCTCTACGACAGCTTGACTTCTGGAAATCAAAGGCTGTTCTATAAAAAACAGACAATTTGATTAAAAAACATTCTACTGATGCCAAATGTTTGTTTGAAAATTCTCTCCAGGAGAAGGCTCTTCCAGAAACTGTATACAGATCAGAGATGCCAGTGAGAATCAGACTCATTTCAAAATTGTGTCAACTGACAAAGCTAAAAATGAAGACTCCCTTATTATTCCAAAAGCACTGAGAAAATTTTCAGTTGAATTAGCTAAATGCTGTCATTATGTTGATATATACACATCACTCTCATTGTTGTCATTATGAATTTTTGTGCTTCTATCTTGTTATTTGATGTTTGTATTAAGTATTCTCCAGGTTGGGGATCCTCTTTCTTGTGTAACTCATCACATTACTTACTACAGGGCTACCCATGTCACAGATAGACAATACATGTTGTAGGGAATAGTAATGAGTTTGTAAACGACTTCCACAGAGTAAGATTCACTCAGTAACCCACTTCAATTTACAATATTGTTCCTCATTTCTTGCCCAAATCCCTCACGCTGAAGCTTACATCCACCTATTGTTTGGAACTCAGGGGAGATAGAGAACAGCTGATCACCATCTTCCACATAATGGCCCTTCATATTTGTATCCAGGTGGAGCTTACATTCAAGACAGAAACTTAGGGCTCTGTATGAGACTGGCTGAATAGGCTTTGTTCTTTAAAAATGTTAAAACTGCCATTATCAGGCCTACTGCTCTATTAAATAAGTTTTCCTTTTTTCCTACACCAGTTTCAGTGGTTTTCCAGGGTAGGAAGTCCAAGTGACTAGACATCTGAAAATACAAGCATTAGTATGTTTTATAGTCTTCATTCACCTCACAACCCTTAAATATCATTTGGTTCGACAATTCAGGTCAATTTTTGAAACACAGTATGAGACGTTATTAATGCCTGTAGCCCTGAAGAAATCCAGCTTCAGTAGGCTTTCCCTGGAATCTGGTATTTGCTTCTTACCTTACCAGTCATATGCTCCATTTCCACTCTGGTTTTTAATCAACAGTTTACATGAAATAAATTGACAATAAAATTTATTAACTTTTTTTTCTCATATCATTTTGAACTTTTTGCTTTTCATTTACCAGACTAATTTCCTTCTTTTTTGAGTCTGCTGTCTAGGAGGGGTGCAGTGGCTCATGCTTGTAATCCCAACACGTTGGCAGGCTGAGGCAGAAGGCTTGCTTGAGGCCAGGAGTTTGAGACCAGCCTGGGCAACACAGCAAGACCTCCATGTCTACAAAAAAAAAAAAAAAAAAAATTAAAAGAAAAAAGAAAAGAGTTTGCTGTCTAAAGAATGTTGCTTATATATCCTCTGTACTAACTGCAGTTCAGTTCTTCAGCAAGGTTTTCTCATTTTATTTAATAAAGGGTCATAGTTTTGTAGAACTTGGTGAAGAAAATGATTATTTTAAATTTCATTCAAATTTCCATATCATGCTCATTCTTTAGCATCTGTTTTTGTCAGAAAGAGGACCACAGACCACCAAAATTTGTTCTTAGTATTTACAGGAATCTGTACATTTGGGGCGCATTTGAAATGAGGTATCATCTCCTTCTTGCCCAAGAGCCAACAAAATATTTAACAGTCTGAGGAATGCCAAAGAAGTACTAAAGAAAGGGTATTTTCCATTTAGGCAAATCATACTATTGCTCCTGAAGTGTAAAATGTTTCCAAAATAATACAGGATATAAGAAGCCCAGCAGGCTCTACCTAAGAGAAAGGATGTGATTGCCTTTATTTTGAAACGTGCCTGAAATCTCACTTTAAGGTATAAACTAAAAGGTTAAAACCTTAGAAATTTCTCCTTAATAGTGCCCATTTGACAAACTCTTCCCAGAAAGTTCTGACAGAGGACAGACACTCTAATTTTTGGAACTCTCTGCTCAAATTCCTGTGTTTGGAAGGTCAGATTACCTAGTCAGAAATAGTACTTTAGTTTTACTTAACTAAAAACAATGTTATTACTTCTCTGTTTTACCACATAAAGGATACATTGCGAAAGATATCGGGCTTCTTAAACTGAAATTTGCATTACTTTCTTAAGTTTAAACTCTGGCTTCAATAAAGGAAAAAAGATCAGTCAATGTTTACAAGACTACCCAGAAGACAGTTATTTTAATAATTTCCACAACACAGTTTACAGAATATAAAATTCGGGTCATATTCAGCTTTTGTTATGAGAAGATGATGTGCTCATGGTTAAGCAAATGTGGTGCATCCCACTGGGTTATGTGTCATTCAGTGAGATGCGCTCCTAGTCAGAGACCAGATGGTGGATGCACAAGTCTTTTGCTAGAATACATCTCTATAGAGGGTGACGTCGCATTGGACTTGGTGACCAGGCAGACACTGAATGCAACTCAGTCACGGTATTTAAATCACATTAAGACTCTCTTTTATTTATGGCTCTCCCTGTGATTTTGTCTGGCTTTGTGTCTAATTTGCTTGCCTACATGTGGCGATGTGATGTGCTACCAGTCCTGCTTTTCGTCTTTACCAAAATGAACTCTGCATCCCTTTCAGAGGCATGGTTTCCAGAAAACATTCACTGTTGCATAAACCTATCAAAAGAAACTTAATTAAAACAACACCTTAGTTTTATATGCTATTTTTCATCATCTTCATACTTTTCAAGCCAACTTTATTAGTGTTAGTGTGGACACATTTCTGTTGCAATTATATAATTTTAGAGGTGGAAAAACAAGATCAGGTGGTCTTCTTAGTGATAAGGAACTAAATCAATTGTGAATTTAGGGTCTTGTACTGGCTAAAGCAGGGCAAACCCCAGGCCTGGACATCGTTTTGATACCTGGGTTAGCACTCTTTCCACTACGGACCCCGGCTTCGCTCTGCTAACAAGCACTAGATTTTAACGTAATCATTGTTGTCATCATCTGACCACAGTAGGCATACCATTTGTTTCTTTTTTAAAACATGAAA
Source organism: Callithrix jacchus (assembly GCF_049354715.1). Classification (NCBI taxonomy): domain Eukaryota; kingdom Metazoa; phylum Chordata; class Mammalia; order Primates; family Cebidae; genus Callithrix; species Callithrix jacchus. Next base: position 128,423,570 of record NC_133508.1, read on the forward strand.
AAATGTCTTCTACTTGCATAATTTTATTTTTCCTATGGTCAGGGGGAAGTTATATTTATTCAGTAAAGGGAAAAACGAACTATGGTTTTATGATTTGGGTGTTTCTCAATGTTGTAATACCAGAGACAGTAGCTGTGTGAAAATCTGTAAAAATGACACATAGAGCTATTCTCAAAACTGAAGCCCTCTTTCTGCCTTCATCAGTTTTAATGAACGTTTTCTGGAGCACCCCCTTCTCCCTCAGCCCTGGTCCATAGGAAGAAAACTTTGTTTTCCTTTCCTTGGCTGGCGTTTCCAGCATGTCCACAGTGTCGAGTCTGAAATTGCTTTCACAGAAGGCTACTTTCTAACACCCCGCAGTGCTAGTTCTAGAATCTCTGATGTTCTTTTAGATATTAGATTCTCTTTGACCTGTGCAGCTTATCAAATCTCTCATCACGTTCTCTACAGCTCCTACTCAATATATAATCCCTTTGGTGTCTTTCTTGTTCAACTTATCTTTAGTTCTTATCCACACTACTGGCATGAACCTGAAGGATCTGTTGTAAGATTAACATTTACCTTTTACAGACATAAAAATCCCGTTCCTGTATCCAACACAGGTACAACTGGATTTATCACAGTAAGACCTTGGGTCGCAGATTCTTAAATTACAATCTTGGTCTTCATAATCCTTGATAATACTGATTTTCTTTAAGTCATTAATATGAAAATGCTTTATTTACTAAAATTAATTAGGCCAAAGCCCTAGGACAGATGTCTAGTAAAAAGGGATCAACTCACTTAAAAGCATACAGGACTTGCAATTCTTAAGTCAAATCTCTCCCAACAAAGTTATACATTTTCTTTAGAACCAAAGAGACACATGTTTCAGATACTACTCCTAAAGGACCACTGGAGTTTGTTCATTAAGTTTAGGCCAGTTTGATAAAATCGTTCAGCTTTATCTTTTTTTAAGAAATAAAACCTCCACAGTAGAAAGTAATCACTTGGGAAACAGTTGGATTTTCATTGCATCATGGTAGTTTTGTAGGTCAATTCTTTTTTTAAATTATTATTTTAGTAATTTCATATTAATATCAGTTCCTTTTGTAGAGATTGGACCTTTCATTGTAAACTAGTAACATTTCAACATTTTTCTTTCTTTTAGAAAGAGAAAAAAGAAAGAGAGAAAGAAAGAAAAAAAAGAATGAAAGAGAGAAAGAAAGAGGAAGAGAAAGAGGGAGAGAATTTCAACATTTTTCTTCCTGGAATGTAACTAAGACCAGTGAGGGTTCAGAAAGGTAGAACTGTAACAGGGTAAGGGGGTTAACAATATGAGTGAAAAAAACTTGCCTGCTCTTTATAATGGGAATTAAAACTATCTCTCACAAGAGGTTAACTTTTAAGAATGAACAAAAAAAATTAATCAAACAAAAACCAATAAACAACAAATACTAACAACTCCTAAGTATGGTGATAAACCCTACAATTTGTTTGACCCAGGAAAGGGTTAAGACAATCATAGTAATCCCTTGTCAGTGACTGTTCAGGAAGGGTCATGTCTGCCATGTCTGCCAACGACAATGTGGGAGAGGTCAGCCAAAGTTATTCTGATTTTTTCCTTGCTCTTAAAACTTAAAAACTGATTTTGAGGATTTATTGTTTAAATTTTTCTAAATCAATAGTTACAAAATATCCACACTAAATGTTTAACTGAATTTCTTCCTCTCCCAAAGGATAAATATAACAAAGAATATAAGATAAATATAATAAAGGAGTGACAAATAAATAATGGATTACAGGCAATTATTTAAGAAAGAAGTTTCCCTAGGGATACATCAGATTAGGGTCTATAGCAAACAGCTCCAGTTGAAAGGTTTTAAAATTATGCCATGAGTAGGGGGTAACCCTTTGATAGAAAGCACAAGTGCCTGATTAAAAAAAAAAACTCTACCACCTACTGCCACCACAGATTCCAAAGTAGGAGCTGCAGAAGGAGCAATTCAGACAAAGAAGTCTTGTTGGTTACCAATCTGATTTAGCTCCAGAATTCTTTCTTTCTGGACTAGAGACCAATCAGGGAGACCCCACTCTGGTTCTTGCTTGGCCTACTATGTGGTAGGGATAGGATAAGGTAGAGTTTATGCTTTTATCAGAGAGAGGCAGTGTTGAGCTGAACTTCCATGAGAGGTAAGAGAGAAACGCAAAGCACAAAGAAACCAGAAAGTGCTAAGGTTACGAGACAGAAAGAAGGCTCAGCCTAGAAGCAATCACTTTTAACCTTCTGAGCAATCACTTTTAACCTTCTGATAACATGACAAACTCCGTCTTATAACAAACGCAATGCCCAACAGCCAAAACCTATTAGCACTACTCCTCACGAGGAACGAGGACTGGAGTAGGGTATACTCACTCTTGGGAACTGGAGTGTACTGCTAGCATGCCTGCAGGAGAACTCACATTTAAAACACATCTGGCTTGAGATCCTAATAGTAAAGGGCATAGGCTCTGATGCCAGACCAACCGTATTTTTTTATTTCAGCTTACTATTGATCAGTTACTGAGAAAGTCAATCTTTATGCCTGATTTTTCTAATTGTAAAAATGGTATTTTCTACTTCACTTGACTGCAGTGAGAATAAAGATTAATATATGTAAAATATTTGAAACAATGTCTGACACATAGCAGCTTCTTAAAAAAGAAGTTCTCTAGTGATATATCAGATTAGGGTCTACAGAAACAACTCCAGTTATTTTCTATAATATCAGATTAACTTTGGCTGACCTCTCCCACACTGTCATTGGCAGACATGGCAGACATGTCCCTTCCTAAACAGTCACTGGAAAAGGATTACTATGATTGTCTTAACCCTTTCCTGGGTCAAACAAACTGTAGGGTTTATCACCATACCTAGAGAGGAGTTGTTAGTATTTGTTTATTGGTTTTTGATTGATGTTTTTTGTTGTTCATTCTTAAAAGTTAACCTCTTGTCAGAGAGAGTTTAAAATTCCCATTATATTATAATGATATCTGGCTATAGCAAGAAGTTTTGGGTTAAAAGGAAAAGCAGAAATGACTGATAGCTGGAGAAAGGCAGGGGTAAAAAAAAAACTTCTTTTAAGATGGAGGAAAATATCTAAGTGTGGAGAATGGTTTAACTGGGGTTGGGATTTTGCCAAGAGCACAGAACATGAGAGTGACAAGAAAGAGTGATTATAAAAGAGTGATCGTGATGACAGACTGATGAACATAATTTGGGTAAGGGAGTAAGGGAAACACACAGGAGGTGGATGGCAGCTTAGAGTCAGTGAAAAGGTGCTAAGATCAACTGACTTAGGCTCTGGTGAGGGTGGAGAATTACTAGGGTCAGAGTATAAGAGTAAAATCGGAAGGATAGTTCAGAAAGGAGGAATATTGAAACAGAAAAAGGCTGCAGTTATGAAAACAGACAAGGTTTAGAGCATCATCATGAGTATGAGGCTAAGGAAGGGTGAAGGCTAAGCTTGTTAGAGACGTCTTTCGATCTTACATTTCTTCCAACGACATGAGGCCCTACATGACCAGCTCCACATTACTTCTCTATCTCCCACTTTTCCACTTGCTTCTCTCTAGTCACAGTGGCTTTCTTGCTGTGCCTTCCGAACACCAATCATGCTCTTTTGCACATAACCTTCCTAGAGCCCAGTATTTTCTCCCGAGACAATTACACTGCTAACGACCTCACCTTCTTTGGTAACTCACTTTAATGTCACTTTCTCTTGGATGAGAACATCTCAAGATTTAGAATGGGGTAGTGTTGTAGAGAGTAATCGAGAGCTAAGAACTGGGGAATTGTTAGACAACTGTAAGAAGGAGTAGTGAGTGGTATAGTCTAAAGGCACGAGCTTCAAAGCTGAGGATTTTTAAAGAAGAGGAAGAAGAGTTTAGAGATAAAAATGAAGAATAAATACTATCAGAACTTTCTTCCCTCATACAAATTAAATTTACTGTTTTGTCAGCAATACCAAAATCAAATCACTTTTGATTTTCGCAGTAACTATGTAGGAAAGTGATTTCCTTTGAAACACCACACAGCAGACTGTATACTAGAGCTCCCAATCACCAATTCAAATAGCCATATTAGCTTTAGTCTTAGAGAGAAACGGGCTAGGGCAGTGGCTCATGCCTATAATCCCAGCACTTTGGGAGGCTGAGGAAGGAGGACTGCTTGATGCCAGGAGTTTGAGATCAGCCTGGGCAACACAGTGAGACCCTGTCTCTAAAAAAAATTTTTAAATTAGCCAGGAGTGGTGGCACATGGTTGTAGTCTCAGCTACTCAGGAGGCTGAGTTAGGAGGATCACTTGAGCTCAGGAGTTTGATGCTGCAGTTAACTATGACCAAGCTCCACACAGCACTCCAACTTGGGTGACAGAGTGAGACCTTGTCAAAAAAAAAAAAAAAAAAAAGAGGGAAAAGGAAGTAAGGAGGGGACGGAGTGGGGAGGGAAAAGAAAAGAGAGAAGAACAAGTGCATTTGCCTGCTCTGTCAGAAAACATGAAACTAACAGATGTTTAACAGAGATAATAGACCTCTAACACTATACATGAGCAAATACATGTTCCATCTTCCTAGTGAATGGCCTTAAGTTTTCATTGTATTGGCCTCCTAGCTGAGAAGAGGGCTCATGAAGCTATGATCTATGAACTTTAACATATTATACAACATTAGCAGGGTCTGCAGAAACCACATTCACACAGTGTCATTCACCTTTGGTAAGTAATGTTTTAGTTCTGAAACGGTAACGTAACAAGTGTTCCAAATTAGCAGCCTGGTTATCACCTTAAGCAAAGAGAAATAGCAATAAATGTCACCTTCTAAAAACAAACAAAATAAGCAAAATGCAGAATATACAACTTAAATAACAGGGTAAAAAATGTGTTCATTTAAACCACTTTGTTTTAGGTTAACATCTTACAAGAATACTTTTCTTCCTTATCTTTTTCTATGTACCTCATAAAAATACATATCAAGTGGGTGTAGAGAGTAGAAAGACAACATTGTTGTGATACTCTGAAAGGACTTGAAAGTGCAGAAAAAAAAATAAGAGGATTTGAGGCAGCTAAAAAAGAACACTTTTGAAGCATAACTACCATGTCTTATGACTTGACTTTACAGTGGCATAGGGAAATAATGTATCACTTGTATTTACATGAACAGTTCTTCTATCAAAAAAAAAGACTACTCTGCAGAATCCTCTAATCCCTAAAAATTGGCATAAAAATTTAAATCTGTATCAGGGTTGGGGGAAAAATAGCATATTTTGGTTAATCAAAAATTATCATAACTGAAAAAACAGAACACAAAGGAAATCTAATTAAAAGAGGAAATTAACCCAAACCATACATGGGAAGATTGCTACAACAGGTGGTAAGGGCTCAGGAGGCTGGTACTCTTTTAGTTCAGACATGGCAAGGGCATGAGATTGCTCTACAACACGCGCAAAAAAAAAAAAGAAAACAGTCTCCATTTCTAGAAGACTCAATATTTGTGTGTTGTACTCTTTCCCTACAAATCACCAGACACAGGCTAAATTAATATAACATTTGCAGAAAGGCTATCATGGAACCTAAAACATAAGATTAGCAAACAAGCATGAATCACTAAATATGTGAGGAAAACCTACACCATAAAATAAGGGCATCAAATTCAAAACAAAGAGCTAACCTCAAGAAAACTTAATAGTGCTAAGAGACTTAAAAACGTATATAACTAATTCTTGAGAACCAAGAGGAAATCATATCCACGAAACAAAATGGGTCCTTAAGAAGAACAACTAAGTATCTTAGAGATAAAAGTGTTGAATGCCAATAAACAAACAAATCAAAACATCAACCCCCAAACAACTCATCAGACCGCTGATTAGTAGAATGCAGACAGCTTTAGAGTCAATGTGTGCTGGAAGGCTGAGCTAAGGAATTCTCCCACAGGACAGTGCAATAAAAAACGGAGAGACATGGAGGATTGATTTAGAAGTCCTAACATACACCCGAAAGAAGTGCCACAAGGACAGAACAGAAAGAATTAAAGGAAGGAAATAAGAAATACTAAATACCCCATTGGTCCTCAAATTGAGAATGCCTACAAAGTATTGATCAGGATGAAGGAAAAATGAAGACACATCTTGGTGAACTTTCAGAACATTAAGGATAAAAAGATAATCTTGGAAGATGGAGGCACACAAGTCACGTTTGACACGTTTCCGCAGAGAGGACCCGGCAATGACGGATGATATCACCTCTTCTTCTCTGGTGAGAGTCTGAGGATAGATACTTTTTTCTCACCATGAATGTCACTCCAGAGGTCAAGGGTCATGGGATGAAGTTTGCTGAGGAGCAGCTGCTAAAGCATGGATGGACCCAAGGCAAAGGCCTCGGCTGGAAGGAAAATGGTATCACCCAGGCCCTCAGGGTGACGCTGAAGCAAGACACTCATGGGGTAGGACATGACCCTGCCAAGGCGTTCACAAACCACTGGTGGAATGAGCTCTTCAACAAGACTGCAGCCAACTTGGTAGTGGAAACTGGGCAGGATGGAGTACAGATAAGGAGCCTTTCTAAGGAGACCACCCGTTATAATCATCCCAAGCCCAACTCGCTGTATCAGAAGTTTGTGAAGACAGCCACGTTGACTTCAGGTGGAGAGAAGCTGCACAAAAACTTGGAGAGCTGCAGTGATGACAACCAGGGGCCCAAGTCCCCAAAGATTCTGACTGATGAGATGCTGCTCCAAGCCTGTGAGGGGCGAACAGCACACAAGGCTGCCCGTCTTGGGATCACAAGGAAGGCGAAGTTTGCTCGCCTAGAGGCCCAGGAGCAGGCCTTTCTGGCTCGTCTCAAAGGCCAGGACCCTGGGCCCCTCAACCACAGTCAGAGAGCATGCCCCCCCAAAAAAGAAAGAGGAGAGAGAAGCTAAAATATTGGAAAGGAATGATGCCAATGAGAAGCACCCAGAACGTGCTGACCAGAGCATCAGAAAAAGCAAGAAGGAAAGGCGACATCAAGGAAAGGTCTCAGTTGAAAGAGAAGATACAACTGAAGGGAATGAGGAGGAGGAGGATGCTGCAGGAACAAGTGGGCTTGGGGAATTGAAGCAGGGAGCAAACCAATCAGTCCCTCAGGAAAAGGAAGAAAAAGGGCACCATGAAGAGAAGATGGGGGTCTTGGAAGAAAGAGGAAAAGGCAAGGAGGCTGCAGGCAGTGTCAGGACGGAGGAGGTAGAGAGCAGGGCATATGAGAAGAAGAGGCAGCAACAGGAGGAGGAGGACTTGAACCTAGAAGATGGAGGTGAGGAACCTGTTTTACGTGGTGGGACCAGGGAAGCAGAGAGCAGAGCATGCAGTGATGGAAGAAGCAGGAGAAGCAAGAAGAAAATACAGCAGCATCAAGAGGGGGAGGATATCTTGGATGTAAGGGATGAGGAGGATGGCGAGGCTAGGGAAGCAGAGAGCAGAGTACAGGCTCAAGCAGCAGAGGTAAGAGGAGGCAGCAGCACCCTGAGGAGGAAAGAGCTGGAGTCAGCACTGGCCAGAGAGCCAAAAAGAAGAAGCAGAAGGAGAGAGACTAACGGTCTGACCAAGGTGGGGCTCAATTGATTCATTTTCAGGAGTTGAAGGCTCAAAGAACAGGGTCAATGCAGGTCTGCAGGTCTTCTGCACCCCCCTCAATGAGGAGTCCCTCCCAAAAAGGAAACTGATCTCCAGGATGTCCACTGCCGAGAGCAGCCAACAGTAGTATTATACCTTAGTTGAGGGAACCAGCATAGTCCCCTCTGTAGCTTGTAACCCAGGATTGTGAACTCAGGTGCCTGGAGATGTCAGGCAGCTAAGGGACAAGGAATGCTGGGGGCTGTGGGAACAGGAATGCAGATACCCTTTCAAGGAGCTTTCCTCTTAAAAGAAGCTGAAAATGTAGGCTTAATGTGAAATGCTCTGATTTCTAAATATTGTGAAGGTTAAGGAAAACAAATTTAGGTCTATGGGCTAGATTTAGCCCAGAGTTGCCAGTTTCTAGCACTACCAAATGAATGAATGAACATCTCTGTTCCCAGCATGGAAAGGTCCTGAATGCATTTTAGAAGATACTCCTTAGAGGCCTTTGAAGAAATTCCTTCTGTTAACCTCCTTGTAGTCTTGCTACACTGATAAGTGGAAGTAGCTCCCTATCTGTTTCCCAAATGAGTAAGAATTGTGTAAAGGAGAGCACAACTCACTTGGCAAAAAAAAAAAAAGATAATCTTACAACTTACAATTTTCATGAGTGAGGGCAAGAGCCTGACAAAGAAATTAGATCAGATTAGCAGCAGACTATCCACAATACTAGATACAAGACAATGGAACAATCTTAAGAGAACTAGGGGTAAATCTATTCTACCCCCAGTCAAACTGGAAGTACATTATCAGATATACAAAGATTCAGAGAGCTTACCACCCACAAGCTTACAGCCCTTTGTGAAAAAAGTTTCTTGAGGTTGTTTTCTAACAAAAAGATACTCTAAAACATGTATAAAAAACCATGGAGGGTGAATTGAATAATTAAATTACAAGATTTGATTAAAAAATAATATGGAAGTACAATAGGTAAACCCATTGAGACAAAATGTAGATTGGTGGCTGTCAGTGCTTTCCGGTAGGGGAAAACGGGGAGCAAGTGCTTCCTATGTACAGGGTTTCTTTTTGGGGTAATGAAAACATTCTGGAACTAGTAGAGGTGGCTGTTGGACAACAGTGTGAATGCACTAAATGTCACTCGATTTTTTACTTTTAAATGGTTAATTTTGTTACATCAGTTTCACTACAATCTGCAAAAATGTTCCATAAAGATAGTAACTAGTTCAGCTTGGAACTCAAACTGCTTATAATTTTTCCTTGGAGGCAACCATTGTACTTCAGTATGCAGCAGACAAGCTTTATGAATTTTTCCCCATTTCGTTATATAGAATACTAAGTAATGAAGGGCCAAGACTTAAATTTAATAAATTTAAAAAATAATATGGAAGCCAAATTTGAGATGATCAAAAGGAAAAAAAGGTTGCTGAACCCCAAAGAAGTAAAGCCTACTAAGGTTCTTGTGTCGCTGGGGAAAAAAGATGAAAAGCACGGGTGATTGCAACACAGGTTCCTTTTCCTCTACTCTTTTTGTTTCTTTTTCTTTTTTTTTTTTAAAGACGGGGTTTCACCATGTTAGCCAGGATGGTCTCGCTCTCTTGACCTCGTGATCCGCCTGCCTTGGCCTCCCAAAGTGCTGGGAATATAGGCGTGAGCCACTGCGCCCGGCCTATCCTCTACTCTTCTCTTAAGCTAGATGGCCAGTGGGACTTGTAGTAGCTGGCATAGATGTATATGAGGCTTGGGACTTTGCTGGGTCCAGCAAAGAAAAGAGAAAAGAGAACCAATATGCAACTTTCTTCATGTGTTGGAAGCTCAGTTTGGAGGACCAGAAGATGGACCTCGGGAGAGCTTGAATATCAGGAATATGTGGGCTCCAGGGAAGAAGGTCCATTCTGGCCCACAAGTAAGTGTACTATATCTTTTTGAAAGAATGGGTGGACTGGGTCCCCCTTGAGACCCAGAGAGTGTCTCCCAGAGAACTCAGGGAGATAAGGAACCTGACACATCCTTCAGATACTTCAGCAGGAAATGCCACTTCACTACCTACTGCTTGGAGGACTGCTAATGTGTAGGACACACAACAAACAGACTAGAACTCAATGAGCTGAGAAAGAAAAATAACCTATGTAAGGAGGTCCAGCAATGGGAGGAAAATAAGCAGAGTAATTAGAATATACCTTTAGGAAAATAGAAATGCTAGGGAAAGATGAAAACATGAATAAAAATAAGAGCATGTAAGGTGAGTCACGTGTAGCACATACACCATAACTTTCAAAAGTTTAATAACATTACTTTTTAAAATAGATTTTTAAATTAGAGTTAAGCATGGTGGCTTGATCCCAGCTCCTCAGGAGGCAGAGGTAGAAGGATCACTTGGACCCAGGAGTTCAAGGCTGCAGTGAGCTATGATCCTGCCACTGCACTCCAGCCTGGGTGACAGAGCCATATCCTGTCTCTTAAAAAAAAAAATTAAATGATAGTTTTAAAAGGAGGATGGTCTCCAGGCACAAGAAATACCTCAAAGTACAAAGCCAACATTCATAAATGGAAATCATGAGGGAAAAGAGTTAAAGAACAGCTCAAAGAAATCTAACATACAATAGTTTCAGAAGGAGACAAATTAATACATGGAAAAATAAAATTATTCAGCAGGTAATATTAGAAAATTTTACCTGAGTTAGAGAAAGACTGGAATCTGCTCAGTAAGTCCCAAGCTGGACGTTTAGACATGCTTGGTAAAGTTCCTGAACTATACACAGAAGATCATATAAACATCCAGGCAGAGAGAACAAGTCACTTAAAAGGAAAAAAGCTAGACTGGCAATGAAATAGCCAGTCTATCCACCCTGAGAGAGACAACATCTATCTACCTAATGATAAAGGACCGCCTCCGACGATCCTTTACCTGGTCAATTAATTATTCATCTTTCAGGGCAAAAGAAAATTAACTAGAAAAGAGACCTCAAGATGGAATTCAAGAAAAGGAAACACTGGTTACTCATGTAAATTTAAGTTTAACTGGGGAGGGAAAGATTTCTTAGAATTGACAATAGGGACTCAAAATTTAGAAGAGAAGGTAGTAAAATCATTCTGAAGATCCCACTGTGACAGCAGTGAAGGAGGTAAGTATATTCTAAAGGACAGGGAACTTGTTCTGCCATTATTAGAACATAATAATCAAGTAAATATGGTATTGATTTAGAAAAAGACAAAAAGAACCGTTGAACAGAATAGAGATTTCAGATGCAGATCCTAGGTTACACAAGAATTTGATATGTGACAAAGTTGTTCAATTCTGTTAGACAAAGAAAAACTAGTAAGTGGTGTTGCTATCATTTTGGAATAAGCAACTGACTCCTATATAATACTGTAAAAGCAAAAGTAAATTTCAAAAGGATTAAAAACAAACTTTTAAAGGAAATCTAGAAAGCTACATGCTACGTGTATTATCTAAGGAAAGTTATTTCTCTCTGTCCTATACGAATATATGAGTTAAAAAAAAACCTACTAATCTGAACTTGGGTGAAATACTAAGAAAATCTAGCTCTACACCTAAAATAAAATGACATTAGAAAAGAAGGAAAAAGATATCCCTCTTTCTTGTATTTGAAAAACTTAATCTATCAAGCAGATATAACAGCAAACCTCTGTGTACTTAAAACAATGGCTGAAAATAAACTGAGGTTTAGGAGAAATGGGTACAATAACAATCACACTGAGATCCTAAACTATCTTCCACAGAATCTGACAAAAGATGTAGAAAACATATGAGAAGGCCAGGCACGATGGCTCACACCTGTAATCCTAGCACTTTGGGTGGCCAAGGAGGGCAGATAACCTGAGGTTAGGAGTTCAAGACCAGCTTTGCCAACATGACAAAACTCTGTCTCTACTAAAAAATACAAAAATTAGCTGGGCATGGTGGTGAGCACCTGTAATCCCAGCTAATCAGGAGGGGGAGACAGGAGAATCGCTTGAACCCAGGAGGCAGAGGTTGCAGTGAGCCGAGATTGTGCCACTGCACTTACTCCAGCCTGGGTGACAAGAGTGAGACTCCGTCTGAGAAAAAAGAAAAAGAAAATATATGAGTAAACTATAGATAATTAAAACAACATCATTTAAATCCAGACTACATATATGATCTAAATTATATATTAAAATATATGTAAATAAAGCATATATCATGTATATACAAAATTATATACCAAAAAAAACCCAGGTAATATACATTATTTTCAAACACATTAAATACTACCAACAAGTAATATATCTGAGACCACAGAAAAAATTTCAACAAATCCCCAAAAGGTAGAAATTGGGTAAAAAGGAAATCAAAGTTGAAATATAATGTAAAAAGTAAATAACAATAGCTCTACTATATCTACACCTGTGGGATATCAAATTGATATGCACAGAAAAACATGTAGCTTTACATGTAATTACTAGAAAACCAGAAAGGTGAGAAATAAAATTTAGGTTTCGGAGTGTAGAAAAGTTGTGTTAATAAATAAAATACCAAAAGTTCTTATAAAGACTTAAACACAAATGCCCCAGAAAAAACCTTCAAGAAGTTTAGTTTAAAAAAAAAAAAAGAGAGAAGAGCTCCCCTTCGCCGCCGGTGGGCACCGTGGCCCTCTCCCGCTTCTGCGCCCGCTGGAGCTTCGGAGATCCCTGTGGTCCCACGGGACAGCGCGGCAGCAGTGGGCCTCGCAGACAGGATCTTGCGCTCTCGCCCAGATTGGAATACAGCAGTGTGAACACGGCTCACTGCTTCAACCTCCTGGACTCAGAAATGTCGGCTTATTTATAGGAATTGCTTGAAGCCAGAGTCATGGTGGATGTAGGAAAGTGGCCCATCTTCACTCTGCTCTCCCCTCAAGAGATTGCACCTCAGCCAATGAAGCACTGTAAGTTACTGACAATGATGAGGTCTTTGTATTTGGACTGAACTATAGTAACTGTCTAGGAACTGGAGATAACCAGAGTACACTTGTACCCAAAAAGCTGGAAGGCTGATGTGGAAAGATTAAAAGCCTCAGTTATGGGAGCGGACCACATGTTCTTCTCAGCACCGAAGATGGAGTGGTTTATGCCTGGGGCCACAATGGTTATAGCCAGCTTGGGAATGGGACAACCAACCAAGGCGTTGCTCCCATCCAGGTCTGTACCAATCTCTTGATCAAGCAAGTGGTGGAAATGGCTGTGGCTCACATCATTCAACGGCTCTAGCAGCTGATGGAGGGGTATTTGCTTGGGGTTATAACAATTGTGGCCAGGTGGGATCAGGTTCTATAGCAAATCAACCAACTCCTCAAAAAGTTACAAACTGTTTACATATTAAGAGGGTAGTTGGCATTGCCTGTGGTCAGACTTCATCCATGGCTGTTCTGGACAATGGCGAGATATATGGCTGCGGTTACAATGGCAACCAGCTGACCCCTGTGAGAGTGGCAGCTTTGCAGTGTGTGTGTGAACCAGATTGTCTGCGGCTACGCACATACTCTAGCACTATAGATGAGGGCTTGCACTATGCCTGTGGAGCTAACACATGGGCAGCTGGGAACCTGCAATAAAAATAATCTGCTAAGTCCAGCACACAACATGGTGGAGGAAGAAAGGGTGGTAGAGATTGCAGCCTGTCATTCTACCCACACGTCCGCGGCCAAGACGCAGGGTGGGCATGTGTACATGTGGGGCCAGTGCCGGGGCCAGTCTGTGATCCTGCCACACCTCACCTACTTCTCCTGCACCGATGATGTGTTTGCCTGCTTTGCCACTCCCGCCGTCTCTTGGCCCTTCCTGTCTGTGGAACATGAAGACTTTTTAACAGTTGCAGTCACTGAAGAAAGAATTTGATAGTCCAGAAACTGCTGATCTGAAGTTTCAAACTGATGGAAAATATATTCACATCCATAAAGCTGTTTTGAAAATCAGGTGTGAGCACTTTCGATCCATGTTCCAGTCGTATTGGAATGAAGACATGAAGGAAGTGATAGAAATCGACCAGTTGTCCTACCCAGTGTATCGTGCCTTTCTCCAGTACCTCTACACAGACACAGTGGACCTGCCGCCGGAAGATGCTATAGGTCTTCTGGATTTGGCGACATCTTACTGTGAAAACAGACTGAAAAAACTTTGTCAGCACATTATCAAGAGAGGAATTACTGTGGAGAATGCCTTTTCGCTATTCTCTGCTGCAGTCAGATATAATGTAGAGGATTTAGAAGAATTCTGCTTTAAGTTTTGCATCAATCATCTGACAGAAGTTACACAGACTACAGCATTTTGGCAAATGGATGGCCTTCTGCTAAAGGAATTCATTGCTAAAGCCAGTAAGTGTGGAGCCTTTAAGAACTGAAGTGCAAGGCTCCTGAGTTCTTTGTGAGTGCTCTGGGGCACTGTTGAGGATGTGTCCAGTTTGTGCTCTACGGGTGATGTAATTCTGCATGGAAAAGACCATCAGGTTGTGTTTTTCCACATCTGGGACACAGTTGTCTGTGTAGGAACATATCAAGGGCGTATGGCTTTTCTTGAGCCCATTTTAAACAACTCTTGTTTCCAGATAAGTGTATTTTAAATGTGACCTTTCTTTAATTTGGGCTGGAACATGTAAAACAGTAGAAGTTTAGTCGTTTTTGGTTTTGCTTTCATTTTTGATTAGAGGAACTAATGAAATTGGAAAGAGGAAGCTGGCAGCAACTCTCCTGGGCCACATATCAATAATCTTCTGACACCAGAAGCAGTGATAGGGAATTGTGAGAGGAATGGAGAAGCCCCATCGTGAATTGAAGATGCTGACCTGGGGCTTAAGTGCTGCCTTACTTGCTAGCTAGTAGCCTTACTATGAAGGAATAATTAAGATAGTTTGAGACGTTTGTTTGTGTGCTCCTGTCATTGATGACTTTTTAACTTTAAGGTATTTCAAAGTAATATTCAGTTTAATATAAGTTAAACCTATTGAAGTTATAATTATGTAAAGATACATTTTTGGGGTTAGCCAAGATTTCTCTGAAGATTTAAACTAAAATAAAAAACTGCCTTTTAATAGGATCTCTTCAGGAACACCATAATTTTGAAGCTTTTTCAAGGTAAAATTGTGCTAAATGTCATACCTAAGATGATTAAAAACAGGAAAACCAAATGAAAGGTGATAAAGTTTCAAATCAGCCAATGTGTGATGGCATAAAGAGTAGTAATTTAGAAGTATCTGTGAAACATTGATAATGAAATTTGAGGAAGGTGAATATTTTATAAATTAGAATCTCCACTACTTATCCAATGGTGTTTTATTTCATTAAGGTAGAATTTGAGGACTCAAGTTTAAATTGTCCCCCTCATCTTCTTGTAGAAATGCAAACTTAAGAGGAAAATAATGATGTATATAGTATACTCTTGCCTTCCTAAATTATGGCTGCTAAGTCATCATATCTACTATATATGACTGAGAGAAATGGTTCTTCAAGTCAACTCTTTTACAGGACTTAATGGAGTTTGCTTTATCTACTTTAGGCCAAATCCATCACACATTGGCTGATTTGAAACTTTATCACCTTGCATTTGGTTTTTCTGTTTTTAATCATCTTAGGTATGACATTTAGCACAATTTTACCTTGAAAAAGCATCAAAATTATGGTGTTCCTGAAGAGATCCTATTAAAAGGCAGTTTTTTTGAACTGGTTATCAAAGGTAACTTTGGGATGTAAGAGTGAGTTTCATCACGTATGTCTATTGAGCTTGCTTTAAGAACAATGTTTTGCTTTGCTCTCTGGTCCATGAACTCATTTCCATTTGAGTGAACTCCTTTAGTGAATTTATTTTTCGACTTGGATGTCCTCTCTTCTGAACTCAGCCTGAATACATTTTCAGAGCCAAATTGCAAGTGGGCGAAGACATGCTGCAGCTACTATTTTTAGCAAATTTTTAAATGTGTGTCTATTGGGGTGGGAAGGGGAGTGAGGGCCCAAAGTTAGGAATTCATTGAGAGCTGAAATAGATACAAGCCTAGTAGCCCCAGCTCACTCTTCTTGACCATATCACAGGTGATTGAAGCCCAGTGAACTGTCTGGTTAGAATTGGTTCTGCAACATGATAGAACTTTTTTTTACTAGGTTCAGAAATGGACTTTGATTTGTGCTACGATGGTTGGTATTTGTAACAATCACTTTCTGAAGGCTTATGATCTGAGCATTGCTCTTACTTGAAAAACTTTTTCAAAAAAAGCACAAATTAGTTGATTCATATCCATAGATAGTTCACTCATTCAACAAATATTTACCAAGTTCCTAATATAAGTGAAGAACCACTTCTCAGATTACTAAGTAATTTGTATGAGTGTATGTGACAGTGAAGAGAACAAGTCCTTCAAAAAGCATTTGATTATCTTTTTTTTTTTAACACACTCTCTTACTTTCCTAGTTGGTTTTGTTGTTGATCATAGCAGGATATGACAACTCTTACGCGAATTGATTTTTTTCACCTAATAGAATAATGGAAGCCAGAGGATTCATATTTCTTAAGGTAGCCCTAAATGTACTCTTGAACTTCTTACTGGAACAATGTTTGGTACTCTAGTATACAGGCTGTATTCATGTAATGTTAGAATGACATGTTAATAAACAAAGTAGGATTAAAACAGGAAAAAAAAGAGAAGAAAACATCAGTAAATGAGGAAATGACAGATACAGAGATTACATAACTTTTAAGAGGATATTACTAGAAGTTATTCCAAAATTTTGGATAATCTAGAATAGATACTCTTCTAGGAAAGTATAACCAAAATTGGCTCAAAAAGAAGAAAAAAACCCTAACAACCTAAGATTATAGAAGACACAGTAAAAGCAGTCGAAAGATTGATCTCTGAAAAGGTAACAGACTCAGATGAGTTTATGGATGAGTACCATCAAATCTTTAAGAAAGCAATATTGGCCATGATATGAAAAACCTTTTAAAGCATAGACAAATTTAAACTTCCTAACTCATTTTCTTAGGCTAGCCCAACTTAGATTCCAAAAAAGTAAAGCAGAAGAAAGGTAAAGGTCAATATTACTAATAAAAAACATAAATGAAAAGAAATCCTCAATGAAATATAAACTGAGTATCCCTTATCTGAAATGCTTAAGAACAGAAGTGTTTCCAGTTTTGGATATCTTCAGGCTTGGAAATATTTGCACATATTAGATATAAGCAAATATTTCAAAACCTAAAAAAATCACTAGTTTATACACATAACCCTTATATTATTTACATAATATATTGGGGATGTGATCCAGGTGTAAACACATTTGTTTCATATATATCTTATACACAGCCTGAAGGTAATTTTTTCAGTATTTTAAATAATTTTGTGACTGAAAGTTTTGACTGTTTTAACTGTGACTTGTCACATGAGGTCAGGTTTGGAATTTTTCATTTGAGGCATTATGTTAGCACTCAAGAACTGACTCAATGATTTTGGAGCATTTTGGATTTTCAGATTAGGGATACTCAACTTGCAGAAACACATCAATTGTATAGTATTAACCAACACATCATGACTGAAAAAGGCATTTAAGGATGACTCGACGTTTAAAAGCCTATTAATATATTTTATGAGTATCAGCAGATAAAAAAAAGAAAAAAAATCACATGGCAATCTCAACAGAAGTTAATACTAAAATCAGTATTTCGTTTCTTATTTAAAACAAAAACATGCAAAAATTCTTATCCAACAACAAATAAAACTCTTTTCAACTCAATAAACTGTCTACAAGAAACTTTCAGCAAAATTACATTCAATAATAACAGCAGTATCCCTGTTATATAATCTGAAGCAAGAGAGAAATGCCTGCTAAAATATTGCTAATATTATACTGGGAATCCTTCATAACATAAGAACACAAGAAAAATAATAGGAATAAAATTGAAAAGCAAGAGATAAATATCATAATTTTGAGATTGGCTATTTAAAAATTTCAAGAGGACTGAAAAAAATTAGAATATGAATTCAGCATGATGAGACTATGAATAAAATTGACATACACAGAATAAATTCCTATGTTATCAATATTGAATTAGAAAGTTCAGATATAAAGCCCTACTGTCACTAGCAACAAAAACTAAGATACATAAAAATAAATTTTAAAAGTGTAATTCTCTATAAAGAAAACTATAGGACTTTCCCATAGGGCATAAAAGACAAAGAAAAATGGAAAAACATATCATGTTCCTAAAAGGGAAGACTTATATTTTCCCATTTTCCATAAATTATAGTGTAGTTCTAAGCCCAATCTCAGGATGTTCCAGATTTTGACAAATGAATTCTAAAATATATGTGGAAGAGAAAAATGCAATGCTTTAAAATAGCCCATTCACAGGCCGGGCCCAGTGGCTCATATCTGTAATCCCAGCACTTTGGGAGGCCAAGGCAGGCGGATCACTTGAGGTCAGGAGTTCCAGACCGGCCTGGCCAACATGGTGAAACCCTGTATCTACTAAAAATGCAAAAATTAGCTGGGCATGGTGGTGGGTGCCGGTAATCCCAGCTACTTGGGAGGCTATGTCACAAGAATCACTTGAACCCAGGAGGTTGCAGTGACTCGAAATCGTGCCACTGCATTCCATCCTGGGTGATAACAGAGCAAGACTCGGTCTCAAAAAAAAAAAAAGCTTATTCACTTAATCATTTGGAAATATTTTACTGGATGCATGCTACACACCAGTACTTGTCTAGGATAAAAGAAGTGACCAAAATATACAAAATCCCGAATCTCAGAAAATTTATAATGATTTATTAAAATGTTAGATTAATAAAAACAAAAACGTCATATAGGCATCAAAGAACTAACATGACAGTGAATCAAAAATCCAAAAGATACTTCTCTGCAGAGTTCACAGAAAAAAAAAAATCTTAAAGAAGACAAGAAACCCAATGAGGCCATCCAGTAGAGATCCCTTTTATTTCTGCCTACGGGAAATGTTTAATCTGAATAGACAGCTATGAAACTAAGTTGCATTTTCAATGATCTCATGGGGCTAGAAGAACAAAACTATACCCATAGAGCAAAAGGTGAGCCAGTTGTAAAACCAACCTTCCCATGAGCTAGCTGACTTTGGGTCATCTGAGTAGGTCAGGTAAATGCAAGACCTGAATTTGGATTAAGGTGTTCTCAACTAGTAGCACCCCAGACACCTGGCAAAAGTAAATGAAAATCCTATGGGAGAAGATACTGTCCTAGGCCTGAAAATAGTTCTATGATAGTTTTCAAATACAATGTCCACCATATAGTCAAACATATGGGTATATAAGAAAACAAGATGCTATGAACAAAAAGAAAAACGCTACTACTAACAGAATCTGACCCACAATTATCTTAGATACCCAGAACTATCAAATACAGAATATGAAAATAACTATGTGGGCCATATTCAATGAAATAAAAGCCAACTATAGTACTAAAAACAATAAAAAGTGTATCTGAAAAAGAGCCAATGGAAGTTCTAGATCTTTGTAACAATATAACCAAAGTAACAGTCATTGAGAAAATCAGGGGAAGAAACTAGAATGCAGCAGAGAGAGACAAAGAGAAAGAAAACAGAGAAGACTAAAAAACCTAGTGAGAAGGATTTAACATATATTTAGAGTCCCAAAAGAACGAGAGAGAGAAAATAGGGCAGAAAAAACAGCCGAGAGATAACAGCAAGGAAATTTCCAGAATCCCAACAGAGATCTCAAACTTGACAACAAGTACTAAAAATTCCCACATGGACATAATAAAGTAAACTTAAAAAACTCGAGATAAAGATAAATATCTAAAAATCAGTCAGAAAATACAGAACAGATTAAGATAAGCAACAACTGAACTTGCAACAAGGCAGAAAATAATGGAATAGCCTCGATATGTGAGGGAAAAATAACTATCAATATAGAATTCCATACCCAGTAGCAATAGCATCATAAAATTAAGTGAATATGCACACCAACTAAAAACATCAAATAAACCCTAAACCGTGAAAAAAAAAATTAACTGAATAAAGGCATCATCAGACAAAAGCTAAGAACATGTGGCATAAAATGACTAAGAAATTTCAAAGGGTTCACTAGAAGTCACCATAAAGCAAGCGAAAAATACAGCCACAAAGAAGAGGGTATCTGCAACACATATAACCTAAGGATTAGTGAAATTCCTAAGAGTCAATATGGAAAAAAGACAAGACACCTCAATAGAAAAATATCAGCAATTAGCAAAGGCATTTTTCAAAAGAGAAACACAGGTGACCAATAAAGATAAGAAAGAATAGTCAACATCATAGAAATCAGGGAAATGTAAATTAAGTTCACAATGAAATATCATTTATATGCGCGAATGAGTAAAAATTTCAAAGTCTGACTATACTAGTGAGGCTACAGAGGAACAAGAACTCTGACACACTCCTGGGAGTAAAAACATGTACAATCATTTTTTGGAAAACAGTGGCTTATCTAAGAAGCATAAACTGTATCATCTATGACTAAAATATTCTACTCCTTGGCATGTACCTTAAGAGAAATCTGCAGACGTTCATCATGAGACATAATAAAAATGTTCATAGCTCCATAGCTTTTAAAAGCCATAAGCTGAAAACCCAAATGTTTATCAAGAACAAAAATGGATAATGAAATGTGGCATATCTATATAATAATATACAGCAATGAAAATGAATAAACTACAGCTACTAACAGAGGTGAACTTCAAAGATGGTATTAAGCAAAAGCAACGGGTCACAAAAGAAGACATTTGGTATAATTCCATTTCTATGAAATACAAAAAGAGGACAAGGCAGACTGTATACATTCAGAAGAGGTCAAACTATTAAGAATGGTAAACAAATGACTATTAGGAAAGTCAGAATAATGGTAACAGATGGAAGAGACTTTAATTGGGGGCGCTGGCAATGTTCTACATCATCTTTGGAGTAATTAAGGTTATTTCTTTAAATATTAGAGTAACACATATATGTATTTTTTCTCACAATAAAGCCAATTTGGTAAGGGGCAATTTGTTCATACTTTAAAATTTTTGAGTATTTATAATATTTAAGAATTATCTAGTATATTAGTCTAACAGTTCAGCCTTCTAAATCCAATCTAAAAATGTACAAATGAGTAATCAACTTGGACTTGTACTAATGATTTTAAAGTAGAAACCTTACTGTTATCTGAGGCATTGAAATAACCAAGATAATCCAAGATTCTACATATTAAGACTAATTTGTTATATTTGTAAAAGATATTTATGTACTTGAAAAGGTTTTAAATCAGGGAACAGAGGTGCTTCAAATAGAAACTGAATATACTGGATATAGATATGCAGTTTTAAATGTTTTTAAAATTCTACTAACGTTGTAAATGTGACTACACATTATCGAAAAACTCCTTACTTCTAAGTATTTGCTGAAATTTGCTAAACTCAGCAAAAAAAAAAAAAATCCCAAGTTTGACCTTAAAAACTTAAGAAAGAACTAACTCTTTGGGTTTATATCCTTAAGAAATCATCTTTTTAGAGCAAACTTCTAAGTACTATTTTTCTACCAATTTGTTCAGAAGACACAAAACAATTCACGGTTAATGCTATCTCTTTTTCACATGATATAAAAGCAAACAAAGAAACCTATGCCAAAAGAGTTCTTTTTTAAATTCCCACATAACACCAATTTATATGCCAGAAGATTCTGAGGGTTAATTTTAATTAAAATTTGTCTAGGATTATACTCAAAAACACAAACCACTTGACAGTTGGTATGGTGACATACGCTACTTTCAAAGTAGTTATTGTTTACTTTTTTTAGGGGTAGGTGGGGGTCACAGAGCAATTAAATGCTATGGAGCTCCCAGAAAAATGCATATAGACACACCACACAATACAATAGTCAAAGATCTCCTGAAAACAACACTTAAACCTCTCCATTGTACTGGTGGCCAATTATGAAACCAGAGCTTATTTTGGACATATCATCCAGCAAAATATAACTGTATGTATATTATATTTATTCATTTAAAATCAGAAAGGTAATTTTTTTAAGAAGAAAAGTTCATATATTTTGTTTTCATTTATCACTTAAAAATGACCACAATACTACTTTATACATACTAAATAAGCAAAGTTTTGTTTTGTTTAGAAGAATACACCGGCAAGGATGAGACAAACTTTATACCAGTCTCATACATTGAAATTAGCAGAATACAGTTATATAACCTTTCTGAATAATAATTTGGAAATGTATACATAAAGCCTCAACTGTATGAGGAATATTCAACTCTGCATCTACTAACTCTACTAAGAAAATAATTTTAAATGTGTACAATTTACTGCAAGGATGATCATCGAAAGCATTCTTTTTTTTTTTTTTTTTTTTTTTGAGACTGAGTCTCACTCTGTTGCCCAGGCTAGAGTGTAATGGCATGATCTCAGCTCACTGCAACCTCCGCCTTCCAGGTTCAAGAGATTCTGCTGCCTCAGCCTCCCGAGTAGCTGGGATTACAGGTGGCCACCACCATGCCCAGTTAATTTTTGTATTTTTAGTAGAGAAAGGGTTTCATCACGTTGGTCAGGCTGGTCTTGAACTCCTGACTACAGGCGTGAGCCACTGCACTGATTACAGGCATGAGCCACTGCGCTGGCCAACAAAAGCATTCCTTATGATGTCCAATCCCGGAGCCAATATAAAATGAGCAACGATGGAGGAGTAAATGTCCAGGATAATAGAAAACTATAAAAAATGTAAGTATATTTAAGATGAATATTTAGTGGCATGAAAATGCTGATGGATCTACTGCTAAAAGAATAAAGGGTCAATTCCTGCATAGCAAGTTGTTGTTCTTTTTTTTTTAAAGAAAAAAATCTACAAACAGAAAAACAAGACCAGAGGGGCATATGATACATTTTTAATGTGGAGAATTCTATGTATTTTTTTATTTTTATCTAAAATTTTAACAAGAAATAAATCAATAATTTATTAGATTATATGAACTCTTTATTCACCTTGACTTTTGGCCTAATCTAAGAATCATTCAGTATGAGATATCAATTCTGTAAAATTTATTTATTATTACAGTTGTCTAAACTATTAAAGGTATTATTCAACACTTTGTGATAAGAAAAGCCAAGGTTAGAGTAAAGGTATGAGCTACTGATGAAAGATCTATAATCGAACATGGCTGGCCCTCGAAATCAGAAAAGAAGTTCCCATTGTTGAAACAAATATGATAGCTAACTTCTGCTGTGGGGATGAAAAATGATTCTAGTCTGTCATTTGAAATATCACAGATGGGGATTGACTTTTGTTATATTCAAGCATTAACATAAATTATGTGGCATTTAAAGGTTAGACTACAGTGCAGCACCCAAACTTAAAATTAATGATAAAACAAGATACGTTATAATGCATTCTGATCATAATTATATTGAAACAGTAAGACAGATAAGAGAAAGAAATCAAGCTGTTTAAAAGTAGGTATCTTTGAATGATGCTATCACAGGTGATTTTCCTACTTTTTATTTTTTGTTTTCTAATATTTTTTAAATGGGCATAGATTACATTTTTTTTTAAAGAGACAGGGTATCTCTCTGTTGCCCCATTGTGGAGGGCAGGGGCCTTGTTACAGCTCGCTGTGTTCAACTTGAACTCCTGGGCTCAAGCAACTGTCCCACCTCAGCCTCCTGAGTAGCTGGGACTGCTGGTGCACACCACCATGCCTTAAAAAAATTTTCTTTTTCTTTCATAGAGATGGGGTCTTGCTATGTTGCCCAAGCTGGTCTCAAACTCCTGGGCTGAAGTAAACCTTCTATCTCAGCCTCCAAAGGTGCTGGGATTACAGGCATGAGCTAATGTGCCTACCCTATGGCCTTAGTGAGAAACACAGAGAACCCCTCTGTGTTCTAATTGGACAGTCGTTGAGAAGTTGTGTACATTCTTTAAAAAAGTCTATTAAATTACTACTGAAAAGCCATTATCTCCCCAACCCATAATTAAATACAAGTGAAATCTAAAATACAGATATGAGTAATGCCACAGTTCTAATATATTCTAAAGAAGTATAGTAGAAAATAATATATAGAAGTTAATTTTTTTGTCTTAAAGCCATTAAATAAATCAACACTTCGGAATGGATTTTTTTTTAAAGCCCTAATTTAATATTAGAAGCTCTCATATCTCAGTCAATGGTAAAAGAATTAAAAGAAAATTAGTCAATACTGAATGATAATCAGGCCATACGCTGACATGAAAATCTTATCATGTAATTTGAGACAATATTTTAACTTTTCTTCTGGAGGGAACCAAGTGAAAATATATTAACCTTCTAGTTGCCAAATAAAAGATGAATTTTGAACGCTTCCTAAGAATTCTTTAAAATTCTTTAAAATTTGTAATCTAAATATCTGTATTTTTCATAGGAAAAATGCTCTTTGCTTCATTTACATTTCAGGAGTCACTCTAGTCTACTGTTTCTGAAGTGAAATATTCTATTCTGATGACTAAATTCTTTATATATCTAGAAGGAGAAATAGTTGTTTAAATATAATTCAACATATTTAAAAATTAAATGTAGTTCTGATTCCAAAACAGTAGTCAAACTAATTCTTCTACTTGTATTCACACACGGTGAAATTTGGCCTGACAAGACAAAATCATAGACATGTAAAAATTAGGGGGCCAGGTGTGGTGGCTCGTGCCTGTAATTTCAGCACTTTGGGAGGCTAAGGCAAGAAGATCTCTTGAGCCCAGGAGTTAGAGTGCAGCCTGGACAACATGGCAAAAACTAGCCGAAAGTGATGACATGTGCTTTTAATTCCAGCTACTCGGGAGGCTTAAGTGGGAGGACCACTTGAGAGGTTGAGTTTGCATGAGCCATGAGTTTGGCTCATGAGCATGAGTTTGTTGAGCCAGATCACACTATTACACTCCAGCCTAGGTGACAGAGGGAAACTCTCTTAAAAAAAAAAAAAAAAAGAATTAGAGTGAAAAGGGGCTCTAGGGATTACTAGCCTTCCCACCAAGATTCCTGTTAGGATTTTTTTTTTTTTTTACTTCTGGACTCTACTTGCTATGTAGTATGCCTTCCAATTTAAAAATATATATTCAAAGACATATAACTATCAATGAAACTTGCTCAATAAAAGATAACCAATATATACAGACTTGGTGTATTTTCAGTCAAAAGTAAAGAAATGTGATATTTGAGTTAGTTTTGTCACTATAGACAAATACAAAGTTTTTATCACGCCTTTTGTAAAACTGAAAATAACTTGTAAGTACTTTTCCCTTATCTATTAACCAAAGGATCAGGAGACCCTTGGTTGGAAATGATCCATCTAGTCCAACCTTCTAATTTTGCATATAAGATGGATCTGAATTTAGAGGTTTGATTAATTGTGAAAGGGGGAAAAATGATCTTTCTCACATACATTATATTCACAAGTCACCGGTAAGTATCAACAATTTAAATCCAATGAAACACAACCTGAAGCAAACTACTGCTACTAATGATAAAAATAAGAAATGTTTCACATTTTAATTTTCTTTAAACCTTTTTTTATTTAGAGATTTTTCTGGTAAGGAGATATACCATAGGAAAGCAATTTCACTGGCAGTGAGGTATGTATATACTCTACCAAAATACTCCTTATTTTAACTGTTTTTAGCTTTATTTACATACGAAGCAAAGAATCAATGCATATCCTTGGTTCAACTATAGCATTAGCCATACTACATGAAATAAAATGGTGCTTGCATACAAAAATTGTTGTTTGTAAAGGAATCTAATTTCAGATTAAAAGAACTAATTTGTTTTTGGAAAAAAATTCTAAAAAGAATCACAATTTATCATGACCAAGACACCTGCACCGTATTTTCCATTCCTCACAGCACATTTATTTCAGTAATTCTGTTATGTCGGTTCTTAGCATGAGCATAGTGTTACACGATTTTCGTACATATAATCACATCCAAAACAAGTTCTAAAATTTAAATTGTAAACATTCTCATCATATGTAGAAATATTTTAATTGGTGTATTAAGTTTTGCTAACTGATCAAATTTGGAAGATAATATAAATGAGAACGTCTATTCTAAACTGTGTAGTGAGCATTGTTTATTAATTACATTTCTACAATGTTAAATAAAGTAAGAGGCAAACCTGTCCTGTAAGCATGTCAAATTTTAGGTAAAACATTAAAAAGAAACAAATCTGTTAACAAAAGAATGTCTTGCAATAAAGAACATTAGATTTTTTAAATCTATTATGATACAAAAATGTAAAGGGTAAATAGCATCTTTGTTGACAAAGTAGGAGGTAGCATGGATGCACCACTTTATTGTCTGAGAAATGCAACTGGAGTAAAGAATATTTCCTTACCACAAATAATTTCCAGAACTATATACATATTTCTTTTAGAAATACTTGTTTAAACAAATCTCCCTCCACTTTTTAGTATAAAAAAACCGTTTCATGTGATTTAAAAAAAAACACTTACACATCTAGATAGAATAGTACTCTGCCCTATTTGAGTGAACAGTCTCAAACTATGAAGTACATGATGTTTAATGCCCTAATTTGAGTAAATTTAGTCATCGGTTCTTGGTATTATACAAAACACTAAATACATACAAACAAAATATAATATCTTATTTTTCTATGCAAGTCTTGTGGGGAATAAACAGAGCCTTGATCTGGTAACACTGCAAAAAACATAATTTTCCAGTAAGTCTGTCTCTAAGTATCCATGTGCAACAGTTTATTAATGGCTCCTTACATGTACTGCTCTTTTCTTGAGTGAACACAGTTAACCAACAAAACTTCGTAAACCTTAAAAACACATCTTCCACCCTATATAAAATATAGACTACTTACTGTTTTAAGTATTGGATTTGCTCTGATGTCACTGTAATTCACTTTCCCCATTTTTCTGCTTTAGTATTTATAAACATAATTTAATGTGGCTTAAAAAAAAAAAGAAAGTCAAATTTACATCCAATTCAAATTTGCTATTTAAAAGGTTTCCTGGTTCTATGAAGCTGCTTCAGCCATTAGTAGAGAAAATGAAGTTTCTGTAATGGAGGCAGGCTTTTTAAGTAGTGATGTGACTTCCACCATGCCAGCTCCAGTCCTTGGAAGATTAGCGTTTACAATATGTCGTTGTAAGTGCTTAATCCAGTCTTCCTGAACAGACAAGGGTCCTCGAAAGACTAGGCCACAAAACCTATAGAAATATAACAATTCTCTTAACATGACCAATTCTCTTTCTTTAAAACCAATTCACATAAAATCCATAAACATAAGGAATAAACTTTCATAATATTTTAAAGATAGCATGTGATAAAGTTTCTAAATAAAGTCAAATGATTTAATAAAACATCCAAACTCCCAATTCATATGTTTATTAACAGCTATAATAAACTCTAGTAATATTTGTATAGGTAGAACATTATTATTAGGGTAAAATTAACAGTCTTAACACCTATACATCTTAATTCACTTGAAACAACAATTACTCTAAAATGTGCCGTTGTTTAGAAAAGACCATTCCCCAATTTATCATTCTTTAAATTGCATTGTGTCTATGTTTGTTCATGTGTGTTGTGTGTGAGTATGAGTATGGAAGAAGGCATGAGCATGAGGGAAGAGAAAATGTGTTCCCAATAAGCGAGAACTCAAGAAAGCAAAAATTCAAACCAAATAAAATTAAACCATTCAATCCAAGTAATTGAAACATAAGAAAAGCTACTCTTTCATTTTTATTTTTTTGAGAGAGAGCATTGCTCTGTCACTCAGGCCAGAATGCAGTAGCACGATCTCGACTCACTGCCACCTCTGCCTCCCGGGCTCAAGGGATTCTCCTGCCTCTGACTCCTGAGTAGCTGGGATTTCAGGCACCTGTCACAACGCCTGGATAATTTTTGTTTTTTTAGTAGAAATGAGGTTTCACCATGTTGGCCAGGCTGGTCTTGAACTCCTGGCCTCAAGTGATCCATGCATCTTGGCCACCCAAAGTGCTGGGATTACAGGCATGAGCCACCATGCCTGGCCCAAAAGGTACTTTAATAAGTTACAGTATAATAGATTTACATCACTATTGGCTAATGTAAAAAACTTGACTTACTAGTTGTTGAAGTACAGGATACTGTAAGCTGAATTAAGATTTTAAGCCTATCTCCAGAAGTTCACTTATAACTTGGTTGTTGAGAATGCACACTCTGCTACAAATTAAAAATCTCAAATGAAATAGCTAATATGTCTCAAGCAAAATATGAAGAAACTGATCAGATTAGGCAATATAGGCATATACCTGCATCGGAGAATGTAAACCTCGTCAGCACCATGAGGTAATGTTAGCATTTTCTTCTTGCTTCCAGATCTTGACCTTGATTTCTTTTGCTTACAATCTAAGGCTAAAAAAGGGGAGAGAAAAACTTAACATTTCTTATATATTTCAAAATATACATATATACATATTTTTCTAGAAAGGTCTGACAGACCATGTAATCAGTTTGAAAAAGTCTGCATTCATTTCCCTATTCCCTGAAGCATGCACTCAACTTGCTGATTCTGTAATAGCAGTAATATTATCTGCATCTATTCTTCCTGTACTGCCTTTTGAAATAACGTTTTACCACACCAAACTAGAACTGAGAAAATGTAACTAAGTAACTTGAAACTACTAAATTGGCCAATTATTAAATAATGGTAATCTTTAGTCTCATAATCATACATAATTTTAACATCTGGTTAAATCTTATTTCCAGAAAAATAGAACCTTTTATTTGAGATCGTTAAATTAAGTTTGTATTTCATTATTGCTCCATTAAGTAGGTCTCATATACTTGGAAAAGTTAGAAGGGAACATGGACAATATAACTAAGAGTTCAATGAAAAATCAATTTTCACAGTGATTCACCAAGAATTCTATAAATAGCTCTTAAAATTGTATGCTGGCCCTACATTTGAAAGGACAAAAAAAGCTCAACTTTCATTTTTGAACTTAACTTGTATTGCATACAATCATCAATCATGCAATCATGTAAGTTTTATTTACTACAAAATAAATATAAATCCATATTATCTCACGTAAGTTTACAATTGGATCTATGTTTAATGCTAACTATTCTTTACATATTTTTCATTTTACATTTTTCCAATAGCTTATTTTAAAATGTGATTTGAAAAGGTAAAAAAATTATATAAAAAGAGACCAAAATTTGATGTTAACTGTTCTTGAAATTTTTCCATTATTTGACTTTTCCTTTATTTATTCTAAAACAATCTGATTTAATAAAGGAAAAAAAGATTTTTTATAGGTAGAAATAGCACACAACATTTTATAGGTCTTTGAATACAGCTATGCCATTACTTTGGACAAAGGGATGATAGCAATCCAGGGTGCTGCTGGTCAATTAGCAGGAAGAGAAGGTAAGAATATATCTGTAGGGATTCAAGGTGGGAGGGATACAAATGTAACAGAAGAGTTACCCAAATGGCTTTTCTTCCATTATCCTGCCATGTGAAAAATTCCCTGGAAAAATTCTAAGTAAGAGAGAAGGAGCTGACTATTCAATGACTGTGAAATGAATTGTTCAAAGTCCAGATTCCAAAAGAATAGATGCTACTATTACAAAACCAATAAACATAGTTCCTTACAGCAGTCAAATGGCAATGCTAACAGAAATGCCACGTAAAAAATTCAAAACCACAAGAAACCTAAATCTCACTGAAGCCACTGGTTTTAGCTTCCTGTCATCACCTATTCAAAAGTCAAATCCAGGACACACAGTCTTTTTCTGTTTATCCTCAGAAGAAGAGTCTAATAAGTAAAGAACTACTAGAAGTCAAGTTAGGTATTAAAGAATGGGTAGTTCAAAATTAAGCAACCAAACTCTAGAATAGAAAAATCTTATAAGGATCTCATTAGTTATCTCAGTCAAGAGCCGGAACTCAACAAATACTTCCGGAAGAAAAGTAAAGCAAAACCCAGTATTAACCATTGATATTTAGACAGCCTATGAATGAAAATGTTTTACTCCTATTTAATACAGGTAATGTTCCTGTACAACATTGTGCATCATTTGTTTAAATATGTTGCTGCAGTCACGTACTTCATTATCCTAGATATAAATCACTGACCAGTCCAGCTTATCTACAGAAACTAGGTTATTCATAACAGCTACAGAGTAAAATATCATATACTTTGTAACCAGTAGGAAATCTTTTTGCTAGTCACTTTGGTGAGCAATCTGAATTTAAGTGGGTTATGAGTGATTCATATACTGGAAGTAGAGTTCAGGGAACTCAAAGAGTAAGTGCTACTAGATGTCAGCTATTCTTTCCATCTGTAAAGATGGATCCTTGTTAGGCAGAACAGAGCAAGCATTTGGTGTATCATAAGATTACAGGTAGAATCTTACTTTGATGAGCTTGCTGGTTGTCAAAATTGCCACACTGTATTCAAACTCCTTTTAAAATGCAAATAAATTACGGTAGGATACAAATAGAATACATTATAACAATCCTTAAAAAATTTGTTCACAGAATGTTAATGTTAGGGGTGTAAAGTAAATTGAGGAAGCAGGGGAGAAGACGGTAGGGAAATACGCAAAAGAACATTTTATCAGTTACAAAGCATTTAAAGTTAAATTTACATATTGTGGTATTTTAAAAATGGGACTGGGCATGTTTATTCTGAAAAACAGAAATATTTTTGGCATTTTTTTTAATAGGGAAAAAATTATTTTATGGCTTTTGATGCTTTGTGGACTGTGGAAACTCTTAAGTTTAGGCTGTTTTATGAATGAGCAGATCTAAATTTGAAATGAGAATGCCATCGTTTCTGTAGCAATGAGTATGTGAAGGTATTACAACCTGAGAAAGCAGGACAACTCTGCCACATATGACTGACTGGTCATTTCTAGAACCCAGGGCTCCAAGTCAAGGTTACAGAATCTCATGCACTGAGAATCCCTACAAACTTATCCATAAATTTAAAACATTAAAAATCTGGGATCTTTGACAACTGAAATCTAAATGCCTCAGTGTTTTCATATCTTCATCATCAATTCTAAATTTCTTATCTCCTGAAATGTTATCTTTTTGAGCAGGTGAAACATGAACATATTTTACAACAGTTTTTTGTAATGCCAACATCCAACTCCACTCCTCTGATACTGCCCATACCTTGGGAAAATCTGTTTAAAACTGATTTAACATATTAATGCTACACAATAAGGAGACATCTATACAGCATCCTCTACATAAAAAGATAATTTACACAGAAAATTTCAGTGAATGAAAAGGATGAGGTACAAACATGTCTGTTATGCCAATATTCTCACTTAAGAGATTTTATTGTATCTAGAGGGAAAAGCAGCTTTGTTCTGGACTGTACCAGGAGCTGCTAGAACATTAAATACAGATCACTGACACATTCAGATTTAGTATAATGCAGCTCATCAGTATCATTAACAGCCAAAGCTTTAACAAAGTTGTTTATATGAATAATCTGCCAAATAAATTACTTTGTTACGCAAAGCCTTTTTTTGTAACAGGATTTCATTTGCACTTGCTCGTGACCAAAAACTCTCAAGAAGCTAAAAACAAAAACCTCCCACACCCTGTTCTCTTTCCAAAGTATTTTAAATCTAACATTGTTTATATACTTTAAACATATTTTTAAAAATTTAAAAAGTATTAACTTTCTTCTCTAGTATAAGCTTCTTTAGAAAGAAACAAATTCAGTCATCCAAACCATCCTAAGATTACTATTCAGGGGGCAGAAACTGTTTAAGTGATTAATTTCAAACAAAGACTGTCAAAAATCTTTCAAGTTACCTGATTTATAAAAGATCGAAATTGCTCCTAAGAATATTTTACTTTCGAGGAGAATAAATTGAGCTGGAAGGCCAAATGAGAAAAAAATTATACCTTTCAGTAAGATATCTGTCTTGATCAAATACAAATATGAAAGAGAAAACACAATAAACTTCAGTCTTCAAAAAGAACACCGTACTGCTATGCTATCAATACGACGACCAATGATTATGACAACACCAGGCCAAAACACAAAACCAGATTGGTGCAAAGCAAATAAATAATACAACACACAAAATTCAAGTCTGTTTTCCGAGCCATTAGCTTTATACAAAGAAGATTAAGAATTTACTTTTGACTTTGACATTATTAAATAAAATATTTTGCTCTTTTTCACGTTTCTGCCCATATATACAATAACTGCTTCAATGAGTTTCATTTTATTTTCTTTCACTACATAAATGACCCGAGAATGATAATCTATTTCATAAAAACAGCTGGAACTTCTGTAATAAAGCACACCATGACTAAATTAACATTTGCCACCAAAATATTTTTATTTGTAACCACTCTCCCCTGTTCAATGATTTAAAAGCCTTGTTTCATCTGTTTCTTTTCTAATTGGTTGCTGGTGTCTCTAAGACAAAGTGAAACAGCTGGGTTATCTATACCCAAAGTTAAGAGGCATATAAAATTTCTTCTCTAAGTAGTTTGCCTAAGCTTGGTGGACAATATTAGCTACGAGCTCATTCAGGACTACAGTACGAATAAATATGACACAAACAGGTAAATAATCATTCCACAACCTTCAAAAGCTGGTGCTGGAGGTCATGGTGGCAGTGGTGAGGTAAGAAGAGGATGCATATGTGCCAAGGGGTACACAAGTGTAAGACAGAAAAATAAACTCAATTCTTTTTTTTAATCTTTATTTTAGGTTCAAGGGTACATGTGCAGGTTTGTTATATAGGTAAATTGTATGTCACGGGGGTTAGTATACAGACTATTTCATCACCCAGGTAATAAGCATACTACCTGATAGGTAGTTTTTATACTATCTCCCTCCTCCTACCCTCCACCCTCAAGGTAGGCCCCAGTGTCTGTTGCTCCCTTCTTTGTGTCCATGGCTCCCTTCTTTGTTTCCATGTGTTCTTGTTGCTTCATTCCCACTTGTAAGTGAGAACATTCAGTATTGGTTTTCTGTTCCTGTGTTAGTAATAAACTCAGATTCAAAAGTGGGCAAAGGATATGAACAGATACTTTACGAAAGAAGACATATATGAGGCCAACAATCATATGAAAAAATGCTCATCGTCACTGGTCATCAGAGAGATGCAAATCAAAACCACACTGAGATACCATCTCACGCCAGTTAGAATGGCGATCATTAAAAAATCTGGAGACAACAGATGCTGGAGAGGATGTGGAGAAAAAGGAACACTTTTACACTGTTGGTGGGAGTGTAAATTAGTTCAACCATTGTGGAAGACAGAGTGGCGATTCCTCAAGGCCTTAGAAATAGAAATTCCATATGACCCAGCAATCCCATTACTGGGTATATATCCAAAAGACTATAAATCGTTCTACTATAAGGACACATGTACACGAATGTTCATTGCAGCACTGTTTACAATAGCAAAGACCTGGAATCAACCCAAATGCCCATTGATAATAGACTGGATTGGAAAAATGTGGCACATATACACCATGGAATATTATGCAGCAATCAGAAATGATGAGTTCGTGTCGTTTGTAGGGACATGGATGAATCTGGAAAACATCATCCTCAGCAAACTGACACAAGAACAGAAAATGAAACACCGCATATTCTCACTCATAGGTGGGTGATGAAAAATGAGAACACATGGACACAGAGAGGGGAGTACCGAACACTGGGGTCTATTGGGGGGAAAAGGGGAGGGCCAGTGGGAGGGGGAGGTGGGGAGGGATAGCCTGGGGAGAAATGCCAAATGTGGGTGAAGGGGAGAAGAAAAGCAAGGCACACTGCCATGTGTGTACCTACGCAACTGTCTTGCATGCTCTGCTCATGTACCCCAAAACCTATAATCCAATAAAAAATTAAAAAAAAAAAAAATAAAAAATAAAATGCTTAGACAAAAAAAAAAAAAAAAAAAAGTAATAAACTCAGTTCGAACTGATGTCACTAATCCTTGAAGATTCATAAGCCCCAAGCATATAAAAATACTGTAAATACCATTTTTTTTCCTTCAGCCTCAACTGAAAAAGAATTAGGGTTTTTTTTTTTTTTTTAACAAAACATGTTAGCTTGTCTAAAACAGGAATGGAGCAGAGAAAGCCATTTGTTGAGAAGCCAAAGTTTCGTTTCTTCAGCTTTTATCTTTGTTTCTGTACCAAGTGCCTAGGAGACCAGCTTCATGGGTATCCAACCTGTACAGTCACATGGGGAGAAACCCACACTCGGTTTAATGCTCTACTATGACAGCCTTGAAATTATTAATTTTTGGACAAGGGCTACCACACACTCATTTTGCATTGGACCCTGCATAGCAGTCCTGATACCTGAGTACCTGCTATCATAAATGAGAAAGGCTGCATTCAGTTCCACCCCTCAATCCCTTGACCCATTTAAAAAAAAAAACCTATTAAAAGAAAAATTGTTAAATCCCCAATCTCTACACAGTATTAAAATTGAAAACAATTTCACTACTCCTACCAACATCAGTTCTTTGCTCCTAGCTATACCACCATATTCAAACCAATCATTATTCCCAAGATGAGTAGTTTAAATTATAAAAAGCAATGTTGCCCTTACAATCAGCAATTAAGTATAGAGATACACATTTAGTACCTCAAATGTATTTATTTTCATCATCATTTTCCCTTGATATTTTAACTTTAAAATTGGATAATTTTTTTAGTACCCTAAATAACTTTAATTAATTTTTAGAGTTTCCACTCCCAACGACTGAAAAAAGGGTAAGTAACTCAATCACACAGCAATCAGTGGCAAAGTTTACTAGATCCTGCATATTTTAATAATTTACTTGGGGCCGGGCGCAGTGGCTCAAGCCTGTAATCCCAGCACTTTGGGAGGCCGAGGCGGGTGGATCAAGGAAGGGGTCAAGAGATCGAGACCATCCTGGTCAACATGGTGAAACCCCGTCTCTACTAAAAATACAAAAAATTAGCTGGGCATGGTGGCCTGTGCCTGTAATTCCAGCTACTCAGGAGGCTGAGGGAGGAGAACTGCCTGAACCTAGGAGGTGGAGGTTGCGGTGAGCCGAGATCGCGCCATTGCACTCCAGCCTGGGTAACAAGAGCGAAACTCTGTCTCAAAAAAAATAATTTACTTGGAAGAGGATGAAATGCAAAATACCTGGAAAATGAATTTCCTTTGCTTTAAGAATTAGGTTTGTGATTTAACAATTATTAGTCCCCAAAGACTGGTTGCTTGAGTTTGTCCTACAAAATAGGAGGTTATATTAAGGATAGTCAATAGCCTTATAGTTCAGAGAAAGAGTTAAAGGACGTGAAAGTCACCTTTTATTTAAACTTGAATGGATTCAGTTAAAGAAAAGGTACAATGTGTAGAAGGCCCCACTATTTCAAAGTAGAGGGGATAATTACTAAAGGATATGTTGAGCAAGTATTCTCTAGATGTAAAGGAAAAAGATAAACATAAATATGATACCTCATCATGCATTTTTATAAACAGAAATTAGAGGTTTTACCAGCTTGCCCAAAGCTAAAAAAGCTAACAATATCACAGCTACAAGTGGCTTACTGGTCAGTTAAGAGCTGATAGGATAGCAAATGCGTTACTTCTTTGTGGCAACAGGTAAGAAAAAATACATTTGTAATTTTCTTTTCAACTAAGTTGGACTTATATGCTGTTTTATTATGCAAAATAGGCATTAGTTAACATCAACCACTTTTCTAAGACCAAGAAACATCTGAAATTAGAATAAACATTAAAGTACATAATGATAATCTGCTTTAAGTCCCTTTTGTTTAGAATTATAAACAAGATAATCAGTCTTTGCCCTTAAAATCTCCCTATTTCTGAAATATCATTTCAGATGTAGTAACAATAATTAAATTGTTCTTGATCATAAAATTATTTAAGAAAACCACCTAACTTTAAAATTTCTTTTAAATTATCTTCAATGTAATCATATAACTTAAACGAGATAGGATTCACAACAATATATTAGTAAATTGAATGTCACAATGGATCTGATTTGGCTTTCTATAGTTTTCAAGAGCTTTACACATTCTGCCCAAAATTCAAACTATAACCAAACATGGTATTGATCAGGTACTTTCTGTTTCAGCCAACTTTTAGCTAAGCTACAATTAAATATGTAAACCTTGAATAACAAGAATTAACCTTATTCTTCAAACACTAGGCAAACCAAAAAAAAAAAAAAAAAAAGTAAATTCTACTTTTCTACTTTTTTCTACTTCTGCAATAAGTGAGAAACTACCATAAGCCATCCTTTAACCCTAACCTCCAAGAGAGAGTCTGGATGTTATTTTATTATTTCCACAAAGTCAATTAAAACATTACCTGAAATTCAGCTCTGGCCAACCACATGCCTTGTTATTGTAAGGGCTAGTTCTAGCTTAAAAATCCAGATTACAAACAGCATTCAAGAAATTCATGTTAGAATTGAGAAAAGGAAAACAGCACAGAGTAGTCAGCTAATTACAATATCCAAGATTTACCAGGCCCAGAAAGACTAGAGTAGGGGACTTTAGTCACGTAACTCCCATGCCCTCATGGGGTGGAGGGGCGCGTGTGGGGGAGGTGGGGGGCAACTGTTTAAAAGCCTTCTGTTCCTGACCTGATCCCTTACCCATTATTTTCATGTTCCTGAAATTTGTGATACAAAGAACAACGTATAACCAATCGATAGCTTATGTTATTTTAATGTAAATTCTTGATAAAGTAAACTTAGGAACAGCTTCTTTTTTCCTTAAAAACTCACTTGCAACTGCTGCTAATCAAAGTGTATATCTAGGGCCAACTTGAACCTATGTTTCCAGGTGGCCATCCTCAAGCTTTGGGCTTGAATAAATTCAATACCTAATGATATTTTCTGAATCTCATTATTTAAGGCCTATGGAGTAAAACTCATAGCAAACACAAACATTATAACTGAGGATAGAATTAGATACAGTTAAAAAGCCCAAATAAATCTTAAAAAAAAAAAGCAAAACCCAGAAAATTCAAAAATAACAAAACCAATAGCAATGCTAGGAAACTAGATAAGGCTTGCACGAAAAACAAGATGTCAGTCAAAACAGATCATCCTCCTTTTGGAACCAATGAGCAGCAAAAAAACAAGCATAAAATTTCAGTATTTTTATGCTACAATGGTGTACTCTTGGCTATATTCTCCTAAAAACAAACCTATTGATTCAACAAGTGTGGTTATTTGCTTTTGAGAAATAAAAATAAAATTCTAAGTTCTAGAACAGACTAAATGGACACGCTCTTTGCCAAGGGGACCCCAGAGAAACCTTAAAAATTGATTTCCCAGCCAGGATGCAACAGAAGGTGAAGCATGTCTCATTAAATCCCCTCTCTCACTAAACACCACTAAACTTTCTTTCCTAAGAGTTAAAAAGAAACCAGTCTTTTCAAAACACTCTTCCACCACTGATTTCAACCAATTGCCTAACTCAGAAGCCAGACTCCCCTGTTTTTGTGGTTTTGACACAACTGACCAGCATTCCTTGCTGATGAGATCACAAAATGGTTCTGGCTGGTCTGTGGAGGCTATACATAGGGTGCCTGTGATTCTATTTCACCTTTTGACATGTAAACCCTAATTTTACTGTTTAAATGTTACATCTCCGCCTTAATGTGATCATGGGATATATGTAACATGGAGTTTGTACACTAAGCCTGTGTGCACCCCCTTATGAATATTCATAGCTCCTCCAATAACCTGTTGAATATGTATACTTAGCCAACCCATTCGACATAACTTCCTGTCTCACCCTTCCCCCTCTGAAGGACTTGCTTTTTGTCTCTGTCCAAGGATACACTTCCAAGCCTGCAGGCTTCAGGCTTTTTAAGAAATAAAGCTTTCTTTTCCAAATTTGTAGATCTCCTGCTTTTAAGATGAAACTTTGTAACAGTGGATAGCTGGATGATGAACTGTTGCTAGTAAATGACAGAGAAGTAATGAAGCCTGCCCTTTTACCAAACAGCATGGTAGCAGATTGGTTAACTGTACTTGTATAACCATATATCTCCCATTCAGATTTAAAACCTTGAGCCATCTCTATCTCTTTCCTTTTATTCTGTACCTCTAACTAATCTACCATGTCCTGCTTATTTTATTTCCATAGTATTACCCATACATCTATTACCCCTCCTTTACATTCTTAATGTCACTAAGCTGGTACAGGACTCTTAAAATTATCTACCTTGCAATGTTTCCTCCTCCCCGCCAAATCCTTTATTTAAAAAGCAATTTCAAAAGCATTATACAAATTCCTTAAAATATTCAAATAGTTCCCCACTACAAAGTTAATTCCAACATCTTAGACTAGCATTCCATGTCATCTGACTCTACCAAACTCAATTCCCTTACCTCACACTCCCTAGTATTTCCAATAAATTTCCCACATTGTACCACCTTACTCCCTCCTTCAAACAATTCCCTTCCCCAACCAACCCCCATTTTCATTTCACTTAGCTATACATCAGTCCATTCAAATAGTAATTTCAAAAACCTTGTGAGGTCCCAATCTAGATGAATGTGTCTTCCTTTTTCTCTGAAATTCCACAGTATTTCACACATAAACTCGAATGGCACTTACCAATCTGTCTTGTATTACAACAATTATGTATATATGTGCTTCTAATATTGTAAGATCCAATGTATCTCTGCATACTTAGCACACTTAGAGGTGAAAAAAAATGCTTGTTGAATTAGTGAAAAAAAATCAGCCAATCATCTTTTAGTATGGTGGGAAAATAGCCTAATTCTTGCTGGCATAATAAAACAATTAGTAGTGTATCTGTAAAACTTACCCAAAATACTCTAAATTATATCCAAGCTTCTCAAGGTAAAAATAAGAACAACATTTTAGAACATTAACCATCAAAATGGTTAGGAAAAATCAAGTTATTAACAGTTAAAGGACTAGTCTTCAGTTAACTAGAAAATTTACTCAACGCAGATAATCATTACCTTGCTAATCATTTATAAATGATATGTAACTATGCAGACAAATGTATACACATATATGTCCTTAATGAAGAACAGTACTACAGAAATAAGTTATAGCTAAGATATATAAAGACCCATCTTTTCATTGTCTCATAAATAGTTTTTTAATAGGTTTGACCATGCCATTCCCTTCTTTTTCTTTCTTTTTTTTTTTTTTTTTTTTGGAGATAGAGTCTTGCTCTGTCACCCAGGCTGGAGTGCATGATCTTGGCTCACTGAAACCTCCACCTCCTAGGTTCAAGTGATTCTCCAGCCTCAGCCTCCTGGGTAGCTGGAATCCCAGAGACGCATGATTGAACAAGTAATTTAATGCACACTACAGGCGCCTGCCGCCATGCCTGGTTATTTTTTTTTGTATTTTTTAGTAGAGATAGAGTTTCATTATGTTGGCCAGGCTGGTCTCAAACTCCTGACCTCAGGTGATCCACCCGTCTTGGCCTCACGAAGTGCTTGGATTACAGGAGTGAGCCACCGCACCTGGCTTATTTTTCTTCTATTGTTATTTATTTATTTATTTTTGAGATAGAGTCTCACTCTGTCTCCCAGGCTGGAGTGCAGTAGTACAATCTCAGTTCACTGCAACCTCCGCCTCCCAGGTTCAAGCAATTCTCCTGCCGAAGCCTCCTGAGTAGCTGGAATTATAGGCGTGCACCACTGCATCTGACTTGTATTTTGTTTTTGTTTGCTGAGGAGTTCGTTCTTGTTGCCCAGGCTGGAGTGCAATGGCACAATCTCGGCTCGCTGTAATCTCCAACTTCTGGGTTCAAGCAATCCTCCTGTCTCAGCCTCCCAAGTAGCTGGGATTACAGGTGCGCACCACCATGCCTGGCTAATTTTTTGTATTTATAACAATCATTCCTTAAGTTCCCTGGCTGCAGGGACATGTTTCATACTTTTCACATATTCCCCCCCACAGCCCAGTCTGGAAGAATTATCAAGGTGTTGTTCACTTTAAGTAGAAGCAGATTCGCTCCTCTGGAGTTTAATCTTAATAAGATCAAAATTTTCTACTTACACTCTTTCAGGCTGAACGAACTACCATGAAAGCATGCAATTTCTCAAACATGCAGTACTATATTAG
This sequence comes from Callithrix jacchus, assembly GCF_049354715.1. Classification (NCBI taxonomy): domain Eukaryota; kingdom Metazoa; phylum Chordata; class Mammalia; order Primates; family Cebidae; genus Callithrix; species Callithrix jacchus. Next base: position 128,463,321 of record NC_133508.1, read on the forward strand.
TCTTAAAAGATACTACAGAGACACACATGAATGAATAAGTAATTTAATGCACATTGGGAAGCTTTCACAATACTATGTTTTCTATCACATCAGAAAGTGCTCCCATTAGCATTTTCCACAACATAAGAATGACTTTTATAGTTGGCTTATAAACCCATTCAGCACCTGACACTGTGTTACGTGTTCATTAGTACTCGTTACAGTCCTCTGCAGCCAATATATCATTAAAGCTGAAAAGAGGCAAAAGACCGTACTACTATTACACTTAAAAGTAGATGGTATAAAAAAATAAAACACGGACTTGATTTTTAAATAAATGTTAACATATTGTACTAGTGGTATTGACTAGGACCCGATTTTTTAAACTATTTTTTTTTCCCTCATCAGAAAAGTCAAATAATTACGATGGATAAGCCATCTGTTGTAGAATAGCAACAATTGGGCTTTACCTCCAAAATGTATCAAGAAAATGTTCTGAAGATAAAGAAGCCCCTCCCAAATATATGTGCATATATAAAATATTTTTCTTACATTAATTTTAAATGAGTAACTACAAATTTCCAATTACTGTTAAGTCCCAGAGGTCAGCATTTGACTACAGAGAAAAATTTGGATGAAATGAGTACAATTCACCTGCTGCCACAGAAGAGTTATGACTTCTAAGACATTACTATCATTGGCTCTAGTCAGTACCAACCCCTAGGAGAAACAGGCACTTAGGGCAGTGTCTTCAATCTATTAATAGTGACTTCCTAGTGAGTAGCAAATGAATTTACTGGCTCATGACCAGCATTAATTTTTCACAAAAAAAGAAAAAAGAAAATAATTTTTCACACACACAAAAAAGAAAATATTAAAGTGCATTTAGGTGAGTGAACAAGGAATTGTGTGTTTGTATTAATATAAGTTTGTATATGTCGTCAAGATATAAAATAAAATCCCAATTAAAATGTTGAATGCCACCATCATTCTTTCTTCTTTTCAAAAGATAACAACATACTATCTACCACAGAGAAGCACTGTGGCATTCATCGAAAAGATCTACCCCCTTTAACAACATTCTCTCTACTATGGCTGTATTTCCTTTTCCCTATCTGTTGAAATTCACTTTTATTTTGACCTCAAAATATGTATTTTTCCTGATTTCAGATTAGGTTGATAGAATATGCTTTACCTTAATTTTAAATGCTTTAGCAATTTTAATAATCAGGATGATTAACTTCTCATTCAATCTAGGATATGTATGAGAGTAAAAGAGGCACTAGTACTTAGGTGGGACAACAAGGCCAAACCAGTATGTATAGTCACTTCATTAATAACTTAACAGACTATGTTCTTAATATTGCCAGTATAAAAAGACATTTAATTAAAACATTAGGCACAAAAAAAAGCTAATCAGTAAAAGTCCAAAAGTAATATAAGCTACATTATACAATTTCAAAATTTAATGAAAACTATATAATGTTCTTATTACACTGCATAGAAAACCAGAAAAATTTGTATGAGCACAAAAAACATTAAAGATAACAAAATCTCAAAAAGAAATCTACCATTACTGCAGTCTATAAATAACCTGAATAAACTCTTTTTTTGAGATGGAGTCTTGCTCTGTTGCCCAGGTTACAATGCAGTGGTGTGATCTCGGCTCATTGCAACCTCTGCCTCCGGGTTCAAGCAATTCTCCTGCCTCAGCCTCCCAAGTAGCTGGGATTACAGGTGTCTGCCACCACGCCCGGCTAATTTTTGTATTTTTAGTAGAGATAGGGTTTCACTGTCTTGGCCAGGCTATTCTTGAACTCCTGACGTTGTGATCCACCCACCCCGACCTCCAAAAGTGTGGGATTACAGCTGCAAGCCACCGCGCCCAGCTGGAATAAACTCGTAAATAAGAAGTCTGCCTTAAATTTACAATATAGGATATAAAATAAACCCTTTGATTCTAGTCTATTTAAAGATTGATTGGGGGGGGAGTAAAACAGTTTCATAAATTATCTACAAGTGAAGACACATAAAAATTATTAAACAATTTATTTGAACCTACCCAACAGAAGATAAACTGGGACAGTTCTGGGCAAAACTTTTAATTTGTGAAATTATTCTTTTATGACAATTTAACTGTCCCAAGTATGGCTACCTCTTCCAAATCTTCAATTCTAAACCTTTCCTATTTCTTCCATTGGTTCCTTTTACAAATATCAGGGAAGATGTCTTTTAATTTACATTATGACCATAGAATTAGTTTTGTTACTAGGCAATTCTTGCATTTTAAGCATTTTCTGCTCAAACAAAAACAAAAAACAACAACAACAACAACAACAAAAAACACACTTCTTAGGGCTTCTGATTCCTACTTCTATTTTTACTTTCCTTTTATTTTGGCATCTCTCCTTTCTCAATTTGCCACCAGATGAATTAATGACAGCCTTCAGGAGATATGCAAAGCCTATACACAGAAAAATGTTTATTTGAGAATGAATAAGTGCATGTTTCTAGGATGGGGCCCATAGCTTTCAAGAAATTCTCAAAGATGTTGGTGACCCCAAAAAGGATTGAGAGCCATCATATTAGAAGTATTTAAGTCACCAGTAAATACGTATTTTGGGAAGAAGAGGTATATCCTCTTCAGTGTATTCAGGATACCTGAAGAAATGTAAGTTAGAATATTTTTCTTCCCTCAAAAGATCACCAGTTCTGACAAAAGAGACCAGCAGCTGGTAGCTTCTAAGAAGGCTTGAAAGTTTATTCTATCACAGGTAACTAAAAGCAGGTCTTTACCATGTAGCCTGGGGGTGTCTCAGCTTTGTATTCAAGAGTACACCCACAACTTAAAATCCACATGAATTAAGACTGCTGAAACTAGAAATACACATACTAGACATGGTTAGAGAGACTTTATTCCTATTTTCCCTTTACATTCTTCCAATTTTGTGATATACTAAGGTAAGATTTTATAAAAATGAATTTGCAATTTTATTCACTAAAAGATCATCTATTCTTGAAAAATGATGGCTGTTACACATATGAATTAATTAATCACTTATAATAACCAGATGGAACTTTCTAGGGCCATAGGTTATTAGGACCACTGCTTTATAACAGTGATACTGGTATGGTGGGTAATAGGTATGTGGAGTTTGGCTGGGCATGGTGGCTCATGCCTGTAATTCCAGCATTGTGGGAGGCCGAGGCAGGCGGATCACAAGGTTAGGAGGTGGAGACCAACCTGGCCAACATGGTGAAACCCTGTCTCTACTAAAAATAAAAAAATTAGCTGGGCATGGTGGTGCATCCTAGTAACCCTAGCTACTCAGGAGGCTGAGACAGAAGAATCACTTAAACCAAGGAGTCGGAAGTTGCAGTGAGCCAAGATCACACCACTGCACTCCAGTTTGGCAACAGAGTGAGCCGCCATTTCAAAAAAAAAAAAAAAGGTATGTGGCGTTTATAAATATAATACAGAATTCTCCATTTGGAAAATAAAATAAGTTAATAAAGCTTGATGAAAGCTTCTTAGTTGGCATAAATAAGCAGCAAAGACATCTGTACAGCTCTACTGATAAGGTTTTTTTTAAATGACGGAAAAATGTTTCAGAATTTCCAAAAAAAGAAGCATAAGTTTTTAAAGTTTCTCCAAAGTGGCTACTGAGTGTGGAAAATATGACCCTAGACTTTCTTCAGCTTTTCATTTTCCTTTTCTTTGCCTAGGACTGCCAAATACACACTTTCTATTTCCTAGTACTTCTAATGTTTTGGTTAGTACTTAATTAAACATATTTTTAAAATAACACCCTCTTTTATTCTTCAGGACCTAAATATACTCCCATTCATCCTACATTACTTTTCTCTCAATGAAGATTTTTTTTAGATAATGTTTCATAAGTGCATTCTTGGTAAATGGAGGTTTACTACTACCTACTTATAAGTAATTAACCCTGTGTTTTGCAGAATTTTCAGATGCACTAAAAGGATTTTTTTAATGGACTAACAAAATCTGGACTGGAGTTATCTTGCCTTGTTAGATATTTGCATGACCTACTTGAATAATCAGAAAGGAACATTAAGTCTTCTAAAGTCTAATCTAGGCCTAAACACCTCTTGGATCTCTGCTCTTTCTAATTAGGTTCTTATTTATTCAGTCTTCACCAGAATACTCCCCATATTAAACCCACCTTCAGGCCAGGTACAGTGGCTCATGCCTGTAATCCCAGCACTTTGGGAGGCCGAGGTAGGCGGCTTGCCTGAGGTCAGGAGTTCGAGAAACCCCATCTCTACTAAAACTACAAAAACATTAGCCAGGCGTGGTGGTGTGCACCTGTAATCCCAGCTATTTGGGAGGCTTAGGCAGGAAAATTGCTTGAATCAGGGAGGTGGAGGTTGCAGTGGGCCAAGATCATGCCACTGTACTCCAGCCTGGGCAAAAGAGCGAGACTCTGTCTCAAAAAAAGAAAAACAAATAAAAAATAAACCCACCCTCATTTTAGAATTTTCAATTGCTTATTTTTATTTCAATTTCTTGTTTTAAAAATAAATTCAAAACTAGGCCACTTGTATAAGGTAGAGAATAGTGATGAAAAATGAAGATTAGGTAAAATAATAGTCTTGATTTGAATTTCAACCTTGCTACTTACTAACTGTATAAGTTTAAGTAAATTAAGTTCTCTAAGTCCTAGTTTCCTATAAAATGGAAGAGAATTCCAGTACCTACAACTTGTATAGTTGTTGTAAAGATTAAATGTTACGCATATAAATTGCATAGCATAGTGCCTGACACACAGTAAATGTTCAATAAAGGTTAGCAAGTATGGTAACAATAAGGATTTCCCATTTGTACAGTCTCTTATTTTCATTGTCCCCCAACTTAAATGCCTGCCATCATCTGCCAAGCCCGATAAAGGTGAGGGTATATAAAAATTATAATCACACAGTTGGAGGACTAATCTAGTAGACTAAAACTCACCCCGCTCCTTTCCTTTTAATGTAAATGGTCAACATTCATCCATGGTCATTTGTATATCAAGTTAAGGAAGAATGCAAAGAAGCAGAAGAAAGACACTAGTATAAATATAAGTGGTTTGTTTTTTTTGGCAGCAAGAACATATTGGATGTAAGTTACAGTACATGAGGAAGAACAAAAACAACTGGGGAAACAACCAGAAGAAAGCAGGAGGCAGTGATCTAAAAAAGAGCAAGAGAAATAAAAAGATTGGAAAGAGAATTTTAGGCAAAAGAATTTATGTAGATCTATGTCAAAAAGAGGGTATATTTTAAGATGTGAGGGAAATGAGATTTGCTAAAGCAGTATAGCTTAAAAGACTACAAATGAAGTGCAAAGCATTTTGCAGGTTATAAGAAGCATATTACATATAAGTAAGCTAATAAAATTTTCACAGATGAGCAGCATTAAGAGGTATCTGCAAGGTTGGGCTAACCAACCAAAAATAACACAGAAATTTGCATGTTAACACTTATGTGCATAGCTAAATTTATTAATCTTTAATATATTTAAGAGGTATTAAAAATCTATTCACCTGTCAATACAAGCCATTATTAAGGCTTGCCCCTTCAAAGATCTAATCTACAGACTAATGAAAATTCATTAGTTTGCTTAGGTTTCTTATCAAGTCTACATTTTGGAATTTCCCTATAATTTCCTTTTCTAATAAAGGATTTCCCCAAGCTAGAACTACAATCTTTTTATGCTATGTTGCCCAGGCTAGGGTACAGTGGCTATTCACAGGCACAATCACAGCACATTACAGCCTCTAACTCTTGAGCTGAAGTGATCCTCCTGCGAGCCTCATGAGTAGTTGGGACTATAAAGGCACACCACTGTGCCTGACTAGAACTATAAAGAGAGGTGTTTTTCTGTAATCTAAAATAAATTTAAAAATCAAAAATAGTATAATTCTAAAAAAGAAATGGGATTAAGGTAGACTCAAAATTTCACATCTCTTGGGTTAATTTTTTTTCCCCAAATTAAGTCAACAAGAGCCAAAGGAAAAAGATTAACGTGCTTAGAATTATATCTAACAGTTTACAAGTTGCTGAAATTTATTCAGAAATGTATTCAGACAACTGCAGCTTACCAAAGAAAGTTATAAATATGATCTGAATTAACACCAGTTTGGTGGGGAAAAAAAAGTGTATTGTATCAAACAGACTTGCTGTGATATCTGTTCAAACATACCTGTACCAGTCAAAAGTCCAGCACTCTTCTTTCGTGCATAAGCGCGTAAGTGGTTGGACAGGCTAACAGCACTTGTAAACGTCGTATTGCAATGCACACATGTTCTAAGCTTCACAGGCATACCTATCATTCAAAAGAAAACTATAATCCAGTTCTCACTTCAAGAAGTGAAATTTTCTTAGCTTAAAGAGTGTAGAAAAGCACCACAATAAAGATGGTTTTAAAAACGTTCAATGAAATAGATTAACGTAAAATAAGGCGGGGAAATTAACTGTTATTAGTTTGTAGTTAGTATTTACAGCTATCTCATGCTCTTTGGAAAGGTAGAAGAGGAGTGACTTAAACCTTTGAGCTCCTCTGGATATAACACCTATTATCACTTTCTTGCAGATTTCTGTGTTACGCAGATTATTTCTTAAACCTACGAAAATGCAATCCTGTGATTTGAACACCATGGTTCTGTTGAGAAGTTTCAAAGCTTACAACATTACCAATAAAAAGAATTTAAAAGTCTAGTTGACAAAGTGGTAATTAAAGTGTTTTACCCACAAAACCGTAAAAGTCTCAATACTAAATTAGGTTTTCTGATGAAGGCTGGGAGAAAAGGTGGTAAAACACACCACTGAACAGCTGTTAGACACAACATTTTATCCAGGGTATTTTATGTTCATTACTCTGAATGCGCAATCAATAATGAAAGTTAATGATCTGAAGTTTTTTGCTAAAATCTTTGTGCTAAATAAATGATCAACAAGCTAACATCTTAGTCATCACAGGAAAGAAAACATGTTCAACAATAAAAAACTCCTCACTTCTCAAACAATCCTCACTCCCCCAACACGTTTCAATTGATTTCTTCAGCATTACTGTGACAGCCACAAATATGCTTTCCATCTCTGAAGTATACTACGCCTTGGTCAACACAGCTAACACATCATCCCTGCGTTTTATCCTTCTGAAAGAATACTGAAAGCTAATGACTTTCAGAGACTCTTTATTCAAAAGAAAAAGCTGTATTAAACAGAACCTCATGTAAGATAAATTGTTTTCCAGACCACTTACAATACAAAGTAATCTTTCCTTAAATCAAAATTGCATTACAACTATTTGGGATATGACAATGTCTACCCCAAAGCAAATAAACAACATTACAGTCATTTTATTCATTATTAATCCATTTACTATTACCTCAGACACATTCAACTTACATCTCTAATGAGACCAATTACATAAACCTTTAACATTCTTAATCTTCAAAAAGGAATCTAGAAAAGACACTTAAAATTTTTCTAATCTAAAAGTATAAACCAGACTTGGCAATAATGAATAAAGTTTGGCTACTTTATCTGCCACATTATTTGCCAATACACACAAAATATTCCTTCCCAAAGGAAAAACTATTGGTATACAAGTACTAAGCCAAATCATCTGTTCTGTTCCATTAGAGCACTATTTTAAAACCTAAAACCCCAAACAAATATGTTTTATGTTCACAACTGTTCTCCAAAACCAAACTATCCCACAATACAATAAGGAATTGGAGAAAGGAGATGCTTCTTTAGGTTAATCACAACAGATACCAATCCACTCAGCTTTAAGAGTCTGTTTTGTTTCAACTAAGCAGTGGAAAAACCAACAGCTAAATCTTGAAAACATGATCACCTTGGAGCACTGGCAAAAATACGACAGAGGTATGCCTTTTCAATAACACTGTGCTTTCGAACACCAACCTCCCATTCGCAATCATCCTCCAGCCACAGCAAATTTTATTTTTACAGATCAGCTTTTTGTTTGTTGTTTTTGTATGTGTATGTGTGTGGTTTTCTTTTGCTTTTGTTCTCACCTTACATTCAGACCAAGAAAAGAGGCACAGAGAACTCAGTGCTAAGGAACCTCAACTGATGAGTTATACAGAAATGACAGAATAACCAATCTGTGCTCTGTAAAAAAAAAAGCAGCTTAAGCAAGAAGATTGTGAGAAAGTATTTTCCACATATATTCCATTAAAGAAAGCATAATTGAATGCATTTAAACTGTGTATAGGATAGTCATAAACGTCCTCTTACCTGAGTGCATAGTCAAGTCCATTTTTTGTGGCTGATACATCAACGGACTATCTTCATTTAATGGAAGAACGCATTTCTGAACGAATCTCTTTCTTGCTGTCTGATTATGGATCTTTTGAGGAGAAATAGAAGAATTCCTTTCTTCTCCCATCCTTTTATTTTTAAGAAGTTCTATGAGTGTAAGAGACTGATTCTTTTTTCCACTGGGCAGTTCTGGTTTTGTTTCATCATATTCATTTAAGAAATTCAGCCCTTCTTCTTCTGATGCAGACACTGACAGAGCTTCAGTCTTTAGGCCATTTCGGTATGCTTCAAGAGGTATAACATTTTGAGATATAAAGTCATCACTTGACGCAAGTTTTTGAGCTACAAATGGTCTGGGAATAATACGACGACTGTTCAATGCCTTTAAGATTTTTTCATATTTTTCTTCATTTTGCATCATCTCATTCAGAACACAGATTGGAGATTTGTGAGCATCCCATTTGGTCTTTCCAAGTCTTTTCAAGTGGCCTCTAACATGATTTGATAATCCAATTTTAGTATCAAACCAACCACCACAGAGCTGACAAGTGTGTTCAGAAGTGGTTTCAGACTTCTCTATAGCTAAAAAAAAATTTTTAAGAGTAGTATCAGAATTTCTTAAATAAACTGACCACCCTAAAATGAGTTAATTTTGAAACATAAAATTATATGATTCTAATAAAGTCCAAATTCAAACAAAACTTTTAAATCCTCTGAATTAGAACACAGACCTATTAGACCAAATCATTCCCATGGAGAACTTACCTTTTCTAACTCGCTTAACAGGTGTTCCTGTGCCAGTTCTCTTGAAATGCTGCATTTTATCACTTGTGGCTATTTGTTCTGGTGATACAACATGACGGGCTTCATAGCTTAATCCTGCTCTGTGAAGATGGCCCCGGACATGATTTGATAACCCAACACCTGTTTCAAATGTCGCTGGACAGTAAGGACATGATTTCTTCTCAAGAGACAAATCAGTCCAGTGAAAAACAGAACTATGCTTTGACAATGAAGTTTCTGCATTTTCTAAATGCTGAGGATCATGTATCTCATGCAAAAAGTTATTACTTCCAGCATCTTCATAATATTCAAAATAAAAGCCATCATTTTGGTCATAACTAAGAGAAGTATTTTCTCCAGGCTCCTGACCTTCCACTTTGCTCTTAAATAGAGGGAATAAATTTACATGTTCTTGATTAATATCACTATAGGTTTCATCTTCAATGGCCTGTGTAGTGTAGTCTCCTAATTCAACATTATCCCAGGAACTTTCATCTTCTGTTTCATAACTATCCTTCTTTTCAGCAGAATTAAGTTTTTGCAAAACAACAACAGTCATTTTATGCAAAAAATCTGGATAGCTATCCAAGTCTTCCCCTCCAACAGAACTTTCTTTCTTAGATTCCTTAACTACTCTCTTTACAGCTACACGTCTGTGATCTTTGAAGCTTTCAGGCCTTTTGGTGTCAGGTTTATGAGGGTCTGAAATAAAATTGTGAGAATTACTTGATGATGAAAACAGGTGTAAAGAATTTAATGAACTAGCTTCTTCTTTTTTGAAATGCACAGGATATGATTCACCTGATTTTTTGATCATCCTGTAGTTTTCATATTTGTGTCTATACAAATAGTTGCTATTTGCCTTGGCATTAGATTTTTCTTTTGCTGCTTGATGGAAATACTTGGGTTTTTGGTCAATGCTGCTTTTAACTGTAACAGTCTTATGGGGAGAGTTGTTTTGATTGCACATGTTTACACCTGACTGGGCAATGCTTTTCCGAGCTTTCTGTATTCTGTGTGGCCGCTTATGGATTTTTGAAAAACTACTTGATTGTGAGGTTGATCCAAATGTTCGCTTCACATCTTGTTTTAAAGCAGAGTTCTTTGGAAATGTGGTTGACTGTTGTTTACTTAATGGTTTAGTGCTATCCCTATCTACAGTTTCTTCAAGGATGTCATTTTTTCTTTTATCAAGTCCAAGAGGACTGCCAAATGAATCAACGCATGATGATGAATGCAAGTACTCCATGTGCTTTTTTAAAACACTTCTGGCTGAAGTAGTAAAAGGACACATCTTACATACGTAGGTAGCCGATTTTTTTGACGTTCCTACTACAGAGTCTTTCATGAAAGTCTTTTTTTGTGTTTTTCTCTGGGTTATATCAGAATTGACCATAGGGCATTTTACCACTGCCCCATGTGCAACGCCTCGATGGCATTCTAATTCATTTTCTGTCACTGCCATGAAGTTACACTCTTCACAGCAGTAGTACCTTTTATCTTTTTCATGGGTTTTAGCATGTTGCACAAATGTTTTAGGGCAATTGGTACCAAACACACACTGAGGACACTGTAATCGTGCACTTCTTCCTTCATCCTGAAGTTCTTTCAATTCACGAATTTCCTCCATCAACTTCTGTCTTCTCTCTTGGTGAATAATCATATGTTTTAGAAGTGAATTGCGATCTCGAAATGTCCGTCCACATTCTCTACAAGCATATGGCCTTGGAACATTAAGATGACGAAAGTGACTATTCCCATCTAAATGATACATCATATGCCTGTGGAGGTGCTTCTTCTCCCTAAAATTCACATTGCACTTTGTACAGGGGTAGAATGATGGCTCTTCGGTACTGAAAGTAGCAGGTGACTCAGAATCACTCTCTTCACATTTCTTTTTTAAGGTATTTGAAAGAAAAGTGCTAGTATGAACAGGTGAACTCTCTTCTCCACACTTATCTGAGTTATAAATTAGATGTTGAAAAGTATCCACAGATTCTAAGTCTTCATCAGCTGATTCAGGCTTCACTTTTGATAATGCATATTTCTGTGAGTCTACAGCTTGCAGCTCTTCATTCTGTTCTAGAAAGTCTACTTCTTGCATTTTTGATTTATTAGGTACACAATTAGAATCACTAAAGCAATCCTCGGTATAACGAGTTATCTTACTTACATCCATTTTTCGCTTTCTTTTTTTTTCTAGACCTACTTTAGAATGAGGTGGAGCTTTATCTACTGTTTCCTCATTAGTCATAAGAAATTGAATGAACTCTTTTTGGGGATCCCAGTTTGTATCATTTTCTGACCTAAATCCATCTGTACCTGAGGAAATTCCTGTTAATGTATTGACACAATCGTCTTTTACCAATACATCTTCACTATCCTCACCCACCTCTACTTGATTTATTAAAGTGCCATCTGACTTTATATTACTCCCTACTGAATTCTGAATGTCACAACCAACCGAAGCAGAGGTAGGTAGTTTTTTATTGGAATGGGTGGGATTCTTAGCATGTGCTACATCTGATAACAAAAATAAAACTTGGTGTTGACTTGCTTTCTGCGTAGACAGCTGAAGATCAGCTGCTACCTTCAATGCTGAACAAGATTCTGTTGCTGGCTGATCCACAGGCTGTCCAGTGGTTAATGAAACACTGCCTTTATTCATATTGGAAGTCTTAGTTAAGGAGGAGTGTGAAACTGGTCCATTAACAGCAGCTCCTTTAGGCAAGATAAAGTTTTCACTAGAAACAATAGGAGAACCAGCACGTATAAACAGACTAGACTGGCCTCCACTTAAGGCGTTTTCAGATTTGTCCTCTGACAGTTCTTCGGGCAGAGTCAATTTATTATTTTTCTGAAATGATGTTTGACAATCTTTTGGTTTATGAACTCCGCTCTCTTTGTCTGAGATAAAATTGTTGTCATCTAGGAGTTCTTCTTTAGCACCAGTAATATCGGTGTTTATCTTCGAATCATCCATATTGTTGGCAAGCCCATTTAACACATTTAGTCTAGAAAACGGAAAAAAGAAATTTAGATTTGCATGAAAGAAAAAATACTATTTGAATGTATGGAGAGTTGAAAGTACATATTTTTATTAGTTTAATTTTCTATTCTTTATATTGAGATCCTAATAATTTTCCAAGACTGAAAGAACACAAACACTGGAATATTTAAGAAGCACCTCAAAGGTTAATATTGTTCTTCATGCTAAGCAACAACAATCCAATACGTCATATACACAAAATGTCTAGAGAAAAGCAGCACACACACAGACACACACAATGTAAATATGCTACAGACTGAAAAAATTTTAAACCTCATATAGAGATGGCTAATATAAAGAAAATTATTCGACTTAAGAGGCAGTCACTCTACTCTATAGAGAATAATTTAAACTATCAATATTGCAGAGAAGTGAAAGATTTGTCACTTAAAAGTTCATTTCTGAAGGAAGGGAACAAAACACTATTCGGTAAATAACTTTATTTGAATGAATATATTTGCTATCACCATCAGTGTTTTATGTATGAAATAGTACTTTTTAAAACACTGCTTTGCTCTCAAGATGCCTAATACTCTCCCGACATTCTATCAATTGTAAATATGCTTTATTCATAGATTGGTTCATTCCTTATTCAAATTAACCTTAACCATAATTTAACTTTAGTAAAGTCAACTAAATTTTAGTAAATTTTAACTTTACTAAAGTTAAAATTAATGAAGTTTCATGTCAAACTTTCATATGTGAGACCCCAAATTATAGGCATTCTCTAAAAGCATTTATCCATTTATGACCTGGTAGTCTAATGCAATGGCCTAACACATTTTACAATAAAATAGCATAAACATATGTTTTAAATTTATTTCATATAAAATGTAGATAAAACTTTTCTAGGCATTTTTGGTAAGATATTTAATAATTATGAGAAAACAGTACAATATTTTAAAGGAAAGAGTATTTCTGAATGTTTGGGATCCATTCATACCATGACTGTAATGACTGCCCTTACTATGAAAAGTTCCCTTGCACCCTGCTCTTTTCCTGTTCTTAGAAATGGCCACATTGGAAGTGTCTGTCTTCTTCAAAGAATGTCAGCTCCTTGAGGGCTAGGAATGCAATCTAGTTATTATCATATCTCTAGAACCTAGTGCATCACTTGGCATAGGTGCTTAGGCAATATTTGTTGAATAAAAGACTGAATAAGTATTGGAATAAGAAAAACACAATTTCAAAATCAAAGTAAAAGTTTCTAAAGTGTAAGAATTTTGTTCCTATGAAATTTGGATACCCTGTTCAAATACAAGTTCCATCAGGTTCTGATTTATTAACTCAGTAATTATAATAAGGTCCTCAAAATATCCAATAACACTCATGTACAACTGAATGAACCTGCTATTTGGTAACCCCAGGTATTAACTAATTGAAAAATTGGCTTAAGTTTCCATATTTCTTTTCCTGTTTTGTACTTTATTCATTCTCCAAATATTTACTAAATAGTTGTGGCATACACTGATCCTGTATTATGGACACAATGGTAAACAAGACAGGTTAGCTTCCTTCTCTCAGATAAAGAATGAAGCCTTCACATGTTTCTTTTATAGTATTTTTAATTTGTATAACAAGTAATATTACTTTAGGGCAATGGGTCCTTACAATCTAAAACATTTAGAAATCAAAACCTCTTCAATGAAGTTCAATATTTCTACTATTCTTTAAGGGTACCGATTTCATGCTTTGTAAAACAGTAAATCTAATTCAAGATAATAAAATTGTTCTTACTTTTCCCTTATTTTATAACTTAGAATAAGCACTTATTCTTTCCATAAAATGTGTTCTTTAATACAACAAATATCTATTACTATACTTTGACATTCTTATTTATACCAACAATCATTTTTCCATCCCTCATAGGTTTTAGAATTCTGTTTTGAGATTGGCAAACTTCTGTGGTAATAAAAATAGACTTCCAATAAGATCACATTCAATGTTATCACTCCAAAATGGTGCTAATGCATCACCCAGCAGGAGTCTCTACATCACATACACAGAAGTTAAAAATGGGCAGCACATAAACATGTGTTAGGAAAGGGTGTGCAAATGTCAAGGGAAAGAAAAGCAAACCTTAATGCTACACTATTATTCATTCCTGATATTTCTCATTAAATTAGGTAGAAAATGTAAAATGCTTCAATAGCAACAATCTCATAAATCTGAAATGAACGACAAAAAAAAACTAGCTTGAAAGACAGTTACTTTCCTTTCCATTCCCACTTATTATAATCACAGAGGTAGACAAATATATGCTCAGTGAATTTGAAAGCCTATATTAGTTTTTCTCAACAGGAAGCGATGTTGCTAACGAAGTGGTAAATTCAGTGTTAATGAGTGGCTTCACTGTTACCATCTCAGAGGTAAAACCTTCCATGTTCTATGTCCCACCCATCTGTTCTGGTGTTAGAGGTTTAGAGATGGAACAGACGCTTCCCATTTAAAGCAACTTCATTGGTACCCCCTGAACAGCAGGGTGACAAACTATGAGAACATCATATCAGCTTGGAGACTGCATCCTCATTACCAGAACAGCTCTATAAGAGCTTTTTGTAAGTTCACATTCTGAAGATATCAAACTGTTTTGCTCAAAAACATAAAAAAAAAAAATGTGCATAACAGGTATTTTATCTACAAAACACATCTAACAAAAAAAATCAGATTAAATATTATTAAAATATAAAATGAAGTCTTCAACAATGAAAGTTTTCCTTCACATCCACATAACAAAATATAGCTTACTTACCCCCAAATTAATAATTATCTCTACCCCAAAATAAAAGACATTATCTTCTGCATCTACAAAAGTTGACTCAGCAAGGAAGCTTTCTAGGTCACTCAGTAATTCAGATTAGATACAATCTCCCTGTCATCAAATCTATACTGTCCACTTTCTGTTCATGAATAATTCTTTACTGGAGAAAATTAGCTTAATTTTGTTCCTTTATGTACATTATTAACTGTATTTACTAAAAATAGGTTAATGTTGTGTGGGTACCTACTTTAAGAACAATTAAAATGTTCAGAATATATTCTAATTATACAATGCCTCAAATATACTTTTTCTTAGTAATAGTACTTAAGACTCATAGCTGTTGTATTGAGATACAATACAGAACAATGGATCATCAAAATCTGTTGCATTGAGTAATGGATACAGAATTTTAACATCATCAAAAATTATTTTACTACATTCATGTTGGGTTATGTGGCATCTAGGCAAGAAAGCATTTGACCTGAGTTAATGTACACTATCTCAAATAATTTTTCAACTACCTTTGTATAGTCAAATGTATATATAACAGAGACATCAATACCAGTTTAGGTTACTATAACAAAGTAGGAACATATTTGAAGGTAGGCATTATTCATTAAGTTTTAAAAACAGAAGCTAATAAATTAAAATAAATAAATGGATGCTTGCACTCCCTAAATTTTAATTCAATGATTCAATGAATTAGCTGTATCAAGATTTTTAAACAATGTTTAGACACTATTACTAAATCTTCCCCATAAAATCATAGAATTCTTCTTTTAAGTGAATTTTAAAATGTTCTTAAAAGAATTCACACACCTTTTTAAAGAGCTGCAAACAGAACTTTAAATCTACATAAAATATATTTCAATTTCTGGAAAATCATAATGAGTTCTACAGCTATTACTGCCTCTAGTTATATACTGTGAGCATTAAAAAACTGCACAAAGGTCAGATCTGTCTTCAAGATGACAGATCATCACTTATATGCCTCAAGCTAGACTTATTGTCTTAGAAATCTCAAACATCAGTATTTTTGCAAACTATCAGCACTTGCTATAACACCCTCACTACACTACATCTTGAGGTTACTACAGAAGAAATGAGGTGATAATTGTATATTAACATAATTATTCTGTAATCCCTCTGAGCAAGCTTCCTAGGTCACTCAGTAATTCAGATTAGATACAACCTTCCTGTCATCAAATCTATGCTGTCCACTTTCTGTTCATGAACAATTCTTTTCTGATAGAAAATTAGCTTAATTTCATTCTTTTATGTATATTATTAATTGTATTTACTGCAAGTAGGTTAACATTTTGTGGGTACTTATCACATAATGCCAACCTTTGTTGTATAGTATAATTTCATGCAAAAATATAGTACAATCTGTCCTCATTGTATATTAGTTCATTAATAGCTATGTTACACCACTATAAATAAATTATAATTTGCCTACTAGCTGAGTTATAGTTAGGATCTGTCAGGTTTTCACAAACCCTATGTTCATTTAAATTATCCTTGAGAACACATGACAATTTCAGTTAGTAATGTATGAGATTAGGTCAAGAAGAGAAAACCATTCACAACTGTCAGTCTAACTGCAAAACAAATCTTAATTAACTGAAATACTATGTCTAAAATTACTGCAGCATTTAAACCTATATATACCATACACAATGTACAAACATATATACCTAACTCTCACCCAGTGCACAATTCAAGAGAAGACAGAGTATATCATCCAGGTAATATCTTATTCTGGATTTAACAACTGAGAAGAAACACTTAAAAAAAACTCAACAGATACAAGGGTATGCAGCATGAGACTGACTCTAAAACCAAGCCAAATAATAAAATGATTCAGAAGGTTAGATTACTTAGTTGTCAAGAACATTACAGATGGGAATATGGAGTTGGGGATCGAATAAGATGATTTCTAAGGTTCCTTCTAATATGTACTATAAATGTTTTGTATTTGTTTTTTACATAATTAACATTTAACATTATTTGAGATAATGAGCTAAAAACCGGAGAATTATACTACTGAACCTTAAAAATATTCTCTAAGTTCACAATTAGTTGAAATAATCCTTTAGTTAACTTATGATCTGTAGATAAATTGATTTTTGAACAAAGAAAATATGGCATTAAATGACCAACATACTGCCACAGAGCTATCTGTGCCACAGAGCTATCTGTATCAGAAAAACTCAATGTTACATCCAGAGATTTTATTTTCCTTTTTGGCAATACCAAAAAAAAAACACAACACAACAACAAAAAAGGCACTGAGTTTGATATACAGATTGCAATAAAAAAATAAAGCAAACAAGTTACATTGAACCTGCTGAACAGCTTTGTTCCTAATGCCATGTACCATCCTCATTTTTTTCTTTTTTTTTGAAACGGAGTCTTGCTCTGTTGCCAGGGGGGAATGCAGTGGCGTAAATCTTGGTTCACTGCAACCTCCACCTCCTGGGTTTGAGTGATTCCCCTGACTCAGCCTCCTGAGTAGCTGGGACTACAGCCGTGTGCCACCATGCCCAGCTGGTTTTTTGTATTTTAGTAGAGACACGGTTTACCATGTTGGCCAGGATATTCTTGATCTCCTGACATTGTGATCTACCCACCTGGGCCTCCCAAAGTGCTGGGATTATAGACATGAGCCACCACCACGCCCGGCCTATCCTCACTTTCTTAGAAAGATGTTACAAAATTGGGTACCAGATCATAAATACCTAATAACTCAAATCATTCTTACTGCAAAGTATACTAAATACTAAATATGATCTGACACATCTAAAGAAGCTCCCATATGGTAAACGGAAGCAAGTAACTATGCGGATGAAGGAAAGTGGGGCAGGGAGGCCCTACAAAGACATAACTTTTAAGACATGGCAAAATTATGTAATAATGAGAATCAACAGTAGTAGAAAATCAAATGGATATTCACTAATCAAACATTAATTTCCTAACGAAGAATTTTGCAACTGTAAGAAGCAAGGCAATAAATTATAGCTGCACCAAAGGAGGGTGGTAAGTCATAGCACCTAATGACTGCTGTGTTGTTTATACTGTCATGTAGTTAGAATAAATGATGGCCTCAGTTTACATTGTAAATGACATATGTACATGGCTAAAACAAGACAAATTCAAGCACTTAAGCATTTAAAATGAGTGATAACATACATATATATATAAAAGACCAGTTTGACCACATTTGTGTAATTAACATGGGTCAGTTCAATATAAAACATATCTGTTCAAATCATTAACTGGGAAACTTTGAAAGAAACCAACGTAGCTAAAGTGTGTCAAACCCATACTCCAGAGGCAGTGTGTCAACTTTGCCCTCCACAGAGAGTATTATCCCATAAATTGTCATTTTACTTTGAGCCTTTTGGTATTCTTTAATCTATGATGGGTTTGCTGTTTGTGTTCAGTTTTGAAATGCTTTATAAATATTAAACCATCATGTCTAATAAATGCAAGAATAGCGAGAGTGTTAAAAGTCCTAGAAATACGAAGCATATACAGATGCTCTTTTACTTATAATGGGATTATCTACCAATAAACCCATCATAAATTGAAAACATCATGTTGAAAATGCATTCAATACATCTAAACTATTCAACATTGTAGCTTAGCCTGCATAAATGTACTTACATTAGCCTACAATTGGGCAAAATCACCTGACACAGTCTATAAAAATTTTATAAAAAATAAAAGATTAAATATAATCTCTACTGAATGCACACTGCTTTTGCACCATCGCAAAATTGAACCACTGTCATTGTAAGTCAGGGACTATATACATGAAAATAGAGAAAATTATACTCAAAGTAGTAAGGTAAACATGCATATATTCCACATATGCATATATGGAATAAACTGCTTAAGAATATAAATAAACTTAAAGGGTAAAGACAATTTCACCATTCAAAAAATTACTATACCTATACATTTCACAACAATTATCAAGACATAAATAAATAACAAAAGAACAGTTTTAGAGTATAGAATCAGCATCAAGTCAGATATCTATTTGCTTAACGTTTATTCAGTAAATACTAGAAATCTGTTGAAGAACTTAAAAGCTAAGAATGTTCAAAGTGTTGTTAATGAAACTTTTGCCCCAACCATGTATATTCCACAGGATCAAGGCAAATTATAGTACGCACATCAAAGTTAGCGGCACGAGTGCAAATGAAAACACGGTGGCTTTGAAGGGATTCCTTACAACAGCTGAAAAGATGACTGGTGCCTTAACAGATTGTTAATGCAGATGAAACTACTGTCATCCCTCAGTATCCATGGTGGATTGATTCTAAAACCCTGGTGGTTTCCAAAATCTAAGCATACTTAAGTCCCTGCACTTGGCACCATCTATGGATAAAATAAGCAGGCCCTCCTTATATGTGGGTTTCACATGCCATTGAAATGTTATTTTTGATATGCATTTGGTTTGGGTGCAGATGCAGAACCCACTGACACAGAAAATCAACTATATTTATCGAAAAAAATCCACATTTAAGTAGACCTGCACAGTTCAAGCTCATGTTGTTCAAGAGTCAACTGTATTTCCTTTTTGGGAAAAGATAATCAACAGAACACTTACCAGCATGTCTAGCCTGATGCTTGGAACGTAATGAATGTATCCTAGTTTCCTTCTAATGCCCCAGCAATTTAGTTAAGTTTTTCAAATTCAAAGGTTCACAGATTTTACTTAACAGTATGTAGGTTTCTTAAACTTCTGTAGGTTTTAGTAATCTGTCATTATAAAAGTTCTATAAAATTAATTTGCTAAGTCACATATTTAGAAAATATAAAATTAATTAAAGTCTAATAGAAGTAGACCTTGAATGATGACATCCAAGATTGAATTATTTCACTGATTTACAATTTAAATTATTGAAAGGAGGGATTTAAATTGTGAAAAAATTTCTGCAAATCTAATAATCTATAACGAGTATTTAACCTCTCACATGCATTACATTCAAACTCTACCATGTAAATTCAAATTTATATATTGAATGTATATATTTGAATTTAAACATTTATATATTTGAATATACTTATTCCATATATTCACATGGAAAAGTATGACATGGAAAAGTGTGACATCTTTGAGGACTAAATAGAACAAAACTGAATGTTTTACTTCAAAAATTATATTAAATGTGGCCTCTTGTTAATGTATCCTTGCTCAATTTATTTTTCTGAAATAAAAAAAATCCAATTATCATCTAAAAAACATTTCAAGATGATCACTATTTTACAATTATCTTAATTTAGGATGGTAATAATTCAAATACAAGAAATTTGCTTTTCTTGAAACAAAATGTATTAAGCATGCTTTTCTCTCACATTATTGTCTTAACAAAAATATAGTTGGCCCTCTCTATCTGGGGGTTCTGCATCCTCAGATTCAACCAAACTCAGAACAAAAGAAATAAAAAATAAAATTACAAAAATAAAAAATAAAAATAAGAAACCAATACAGTATAACAACTATTTGGCATTTACACTGTATTAGTTATTACAAGAAATATAGTGATGGTTTAACATACACAGGAGGATGAGGACAGATTATATGCAAATACAACACCATTTTATATAAAGGTA
Organism: Callithrix jacchus; assembly: GCF_049354715.1. Lineage (NCBI taxonomy): Eukaryota > Metazoa > Chordata > Mammalia > Primates > Cebidae > Callithrix > Callithrix jacchus. Next base: position 128,483,819 of record NC_133508.1, read on the forward strand.
TGGAGCATTATTGGAGTTTGGTATTCTTGTGGGGACATGGAATCAATCCCACAAGGATTTCCAGGGTTGAATGTATGTTATTAATTTTTAGTTAGCAGCTAAATTTGCGTGTTTTTAGCAATAGGATTCCCAGTATATAGCCAGGGAATATGTTTGCCTATACCACCAAACACAGTTCCTGAATTCTTTTTGTTGTTCATTTTTGATTCAAAAAAGTAGAGCTAACAGTGCTTTGTTGCTGTCATTGTTAGTAATTTTTAATTTCAAAGTGTTTTGTCAGCTTCCTCTCAAATGTGCTTCTTTATTTAAAACATACTAGTTTATAGAATCTGAGGATATTAAGTACTAGGCCTGGTAATGATGAACATTATAAATTAGTAAAGCCTAATATGTAATCCACCATAAAGAAAGAGACGGTCATGAATCTCTTGGCACACAACAAAATGGTTATAAAATATAAAAATAATAAACTTTTACAAATACAAAGAAAAACTGACAAATCAGTAGCCAGAGAGGGTGGCTTTAAACACTTCTCCCAAAGATTAACAAATTAAGCAGACTTAAAAAGTAAAGAAAAATACAGAAGATTTTAATAACATAATTACTAAGGTTGATCTGAACAGTGGTCTTCAAACTGGGCTATGTATGCTCCTGAAAGTACAGACATTTTTCTCAAGGAGTATGCAGGTAAAGTATTAATTTCCAGTTCCTCAACTTCCACATGTACTCTTTCCCCAAAATTGATCTGAATGTTATATTTGCAATACTCTAGTTCTTCTTATCCATCTCTGTTCTAAAGATCACCCTTTTCTCACTGTACAAAAGAAAGGTTCCCAAACACATATCTAACAGCCTTCCTCATCTTTATTAGTTTTCCAGGCCAATAAACTTTGAGCAAACCTCACTGTTCTTGTTTATTCACACCTTATATCTAAACCATCAGGAACTCTTACTGCCATTATCTTTAAAATACACATCCAGAATCCAGTAACTTCTCACCACTGTTATACCCAGATCCACTATTATCTCTCCCCTGTATGACTTCATCAGCTGACTAATCTGGTCTTAGTACAAGGATAGATCCTTACCCACTTACCATCTATTCTCAACACAGCAATCAGAGTGATCTGGACAGATAATGTCCCTCAAAACCCTAAAATGGCTTCCTGTTTTTCTCAGATAAAAAAGGAAAAGCCCTTACAATGACCTGTAAGGATCTGCAGAGAGACACTCCCTAGTTACTCTGACTTGACTTCATTTCTTACTCCTCTCCCCAACTCATTCACTCTGCTGTAGTCACAACTATTCTTGAATATGTTCTCTACCACCATAAGGCCTTAGCATTGACTATTCCTCAGATGGAATGCTCTTTCTCCCAGACATTCTCACGGCAAACTCTCTCATCTTGGTTCAAGTCTTTGCCCAATCATTATCTTTTGAACGATGCCAATCCGAACCACTCTAGTTAAAGTAACACCTCAAACTCCCTTACCTTCTCCACACTGCTGACATTCTCAAAGTTACTTATACTAGTTTATCCCTTCCTCCTCATAACACTTAACACCTTCTAACACACTATGCAATATATTTATTTACTCTGGTTGTGGTTTGTGCATCCCTCCTCTAAAACTAAGTTTCAAAGGCACAGATTTCTGCCTATCTTGCTAACTGAATACCTCGAGGGTCAAGAAGAGAGCTGCCCAAAATCTTAGCATTGTGGAAGTGCTCCAGTGTGTAAAAGCCTTTTATACACTTTTTATTTGGGAACCAAATAAAAGGTTTGAGAATTGCTCTATATTTGCCAATGCAGCAAAACAGAAAATAGGAAAATCTGAAGGCCACATAGTCTTAATAAATCAAAAAACAACTCATGGGAAGATTCCAGTATCTGCCTCTCTCTTCATACTTCCTTTTTTTCTCTCTCCACTCCTCTCCCTGACTCCCAGTCTCAGAATTAAAATTCAGAAATGAAAAGGTCATCAACAGTGATGCAGACAAATACGTTTATTTGAATTTAAAAAAACGAAGCCAGGTTTTTACTGACAAAGGGTCACCTTAATTTAGCTGTGAAGACTGGCTTTGTTAAATGTTACATGGCAGACATTTTCTGTAACCTTAATGAATTAAATCTAGAGTGCAAAGATTCTGAAGAAATGATATATAAATTATGCATACAATATAATGAATAAACATGTAATTCTCACTTGTGACAAAAATGTCAGATGCCAACTTAAAAATGCCATCGTTTTCCAAAATTATTTTAAGAGGTGTGTGAAGAGAACCACTGATCAAATATATAGAGAAAGCTCTATATAACAACTGGACATTCTTTTTTTCAAAACACAAAACATTTATAGAATCTGAGAAACTTCCAACAGAAACAGAAATCACTGTAGACCATATGCTCTGGCCACTATGTAACAAAGCAGGAATTTGATACAATTAAAGAGATAATTAGTGAACTCCAAGAAGGTTAAAACAAAGTATATAGAATGAAGATAGGAGAGACAAAAGGATGGAAAATAGAGAAAAGAGTAAGAGCTGAAACTGATGTAAAAAGATCACACATACATTCCAACATTTAGTCGGAATCCCAAAAGGAAAGGAGAATATAGGACAGAAGCAATACTTCTGAAACAATGGCTGAGAATTTTTGCAAAACTGACAAAACACATCAAGCCAAAGCTTCTGGGAGCACCTAGAACTCTGAGTTGAATATTTAAAAACTATACTTAGATACGTCACAGGAAAACTAATGAAAGAAAGACAGTGAGAAAAATCTTAAAGTAGCCACAAAAAGAACACCTATAAAGAGACAACAATTAAACTGATGGGGGAAAAAAAAGCAGCAGCTCCTGATGTTCAACGACTAACCTCATGCTATCAGACTATCTCATGTTCGGTCACAAAGCTGCCTTAAGAAAAAATAGTATCTCATAAAACATCCGTGCCACACAAGGTCATTGTGCAACAGGAACTATCAAACATCCCTGCCTCTTGTCACCTTCTTTACCAATTAAAGGAATACCGGAGATACTGTGGGTTCACTTCCAGACCACTGCAATAAAGTGAATATCAGAATAAAATGAGCCACATTTTTTTTTTTCTGGTTTCCAAGTACATATAAAAGTTACATTTAATAGACACAGGGAGGGAAACACACTGGGGCCTATGGGGTAGGGGTGAAGGGAGAGCATCAGAAACAATAGCTAATGCATGCTGGGCTTAATGTGTTGATAGCAGCAAACCACCATGGAACACATTTACCTACATAACAAACCTGCACATCCCACACAGGTACCCAGGAACTTAAAAAAAGGGGGGGGTGGGGTTATGTTTATACTATACTGTCATTGCCTATTGAGTATGCAAAAGCATTATGTCTAAAAAACAATGTATATATAGTAATTTAAAGTACTTTATTGCTCACAGCCTATAATCCTAGCACTTTGGGAGGCTGAGGCAGGTGGATCACCTGCGGTCAAGAGTGGGACCTGCCTGGCCAACATGGGGAAACCTTGTCTCTACTAAAAATACAAAAAATTAGCTAGGTGTGATGGTGAGGGCATGTAATCCCAGCTACTTGAGAGGCTGAGGCAGGAGAATTGCTTGAACTCAGGAGGCAGAGGTTGCAATGAGCCAATATGGCACCATTGCACTCCAGCCTGGGTAACAGAACAAGACTTTGTCTCAAAATAAAATAATTAATAAATAAAATATTTTATTGCTTAAAAAAAACTAACAGTCATCTGAGCATTTGGTGAGTTTTTGCTGAGATTTCTGCTTTATATTAACAATCAGGGTGGTGGATGCTGAAGGTTGGGGTGGCTTTGGCAACTTTTAAAAATAAGACAGCAATGAATTTTGACAAATTGACTCTTCCTTTCATGAAAGATTTATCTAAACATGCAATGCTGTTTTGATAGCATCTTACCCACAGTAAAATTTCTTTTGATGTTGGAGTCAATCTTCTCAAACCCTGCTACTGCTTTATCAACTAAGTTGACATAATATTCTAAATCCTATGTTGTCATTTCAACAATGTTCACACTATTTTCACTAAGAGTAGATTCCTTCTCAGGAAACCACTTTCTTTGCTCGAGAAGCAACTTCTCATCTGGTAAGGTTTCATCATGAGATCGTGTCAATTCAGTTATATCTTCAGGTTCCACTTTATTTATTTATTTGAGACAGAGTCTCATTCTGTTGCCCAGGCTGGAGTACAGTGGTGCCATCTCAGCTCACTGCAATTCAAGCGATTCTCCTGGCTCAGCTTCCCAAGTAGCTGGGATTGCAGGCTTGCATAAGCATGCACAACTAATTTTTTTATTGGGATTACAGGCTTGCACAACCACACCTGGCTAATTTTTGTATTTTTAGTAGACAGGGTTTCACCATGTTGGCCAGGATGGTCTTGAACTTCTGACCTCAAGTGATCCACACACCTTGGCCTCCCAAAATGCTAGGATTATAGGCATGAGCCATGGCACTCGGCCTTCAGGTTCCACTTCTAATTCTAGCTGTCATGCTATTTCTACATCTACAGTAACTTGCTTCACTGAAGTCTTGCATTCCTCAAAGTCATACATGAGGGTGGAAATCAAATTCTTCCAAACTCCTATTAATGCTGATATTCTGACCTCCTATGAATCACATTTTTTTAAAAAATGCATCTATAATAGCTAATCCTTTCCAGAAAGTTTTCAATTTAGTTTGCTCAGATCCATCAGAGGAATCACTCTAGCTACGGCAGCTGTAGCCTTATGAAATGTACTTAAATAATATAATTTCAAGGTCAAAATTATTCCCTGGTCCATGAGCTACAGTGGATGCAATGTTGGCAGGCATGAAAACAACATTCACCTTGTACATCACCATCAGAGATCTTGAATGACCAGGTGCACTATCCATGAGCATATTTTGAAAGGAATCCTTTTTTGCAGGTCTCAACTGTAGGCTTAAAATAGTCCATAAACCATGCCATAACAGAGGCACTGTCATCCAGGCTTTGTTGATTCATTTATAGAGCACAGGTAGAGTAGATTTAGCATAATTTTTACAGGTCCTAATGTTTATGGAATTGTCAGTGAGCATTGGGCTTCAACTTAAAAGTTACCAGCTACATTAGCCACTAACAAGAGAGTTCCCCTGTTCTCAAGTTTCAGCTTTGAAGTCAGGCATTTACTTTTCTCTAGCTATGAAAGTGCTACTTGGCATCTCCTTCTAGTAGAAGGCTGTTTCATCTACACTGAAAATTTGTTGGCTAGTGTAGTCATTTTCATGCATTGTCATAGCTAGATCTGGGTAATTTGCTGCAGCTTCTATATCAATCAGCACTTGCTGCATCACTTCACGCTTTTCTGTTATGACATGGCTTCTTTCCTCTGTTAGCTTCAAACTTTCCTTCTGAAAATTCCTCACCTCTCTTGGCCTTCAGAGAGTTAGTGATTTAATCTGGATTAAGCTTTTGCTTAAGGAAATGTTGTGGTTGATTTGATCTTCTATTTAGACCATTCAAACTTTCTCCACTATTTGTGTTGGAACTAAAAGTTTTGTGGAGTAGCACTTTTAATTTCTTTCAAGAGCTTTTCTTTTGCATTCACAAACTTGGCTAAATGTTTGCTGCAAGAGGCCCATCTTTTGGTCTGTCTCATCTTGTGACATGCCTTCCTCACTAAGCTTAATCATTTCTAGGTTTTGATTTAAAGGGAGAGATATGTGACTCATCCTTTTATTCAAACACTAATAGAGGCCACTGTAGGGCTATTAATTGGCCTAATTTCAATACTGTTGTGTCTCAGGAATAGGGAGGTCCAAGGAGAGGGAGAGAGACAGGCAAGGAAAGGCCAGTTGGTGAAGCAATCACAACATATACAATATTGATCAATTAAGTTCACCATCTTGATTGGGCACAGTTTGTGGCACCCTAAAACAATTACAATAGAAACATCGAAGATCACTGATCACAGATCACCACAACAAAACAAAAAGTTTGAAGCACTGTGAGGATTACTTAAATGTGACACAGAGACATGAATGACCATATGCTGTTGAGAAAATGTGCCTGTAGACTTGCTTGATGCAGGGTTGTTGCAAAATTTCAATTTGTATAAAACACTATATATGAAAAGCATAATAAATCAACACATAATAAAACAGGGTATGCCAGTGTAAGTTTATCCCAGCTTCAGCCTGCCATTTCCTACAGATAAAATTTAGTATGCCATCCAATCTTGAGACAAATGAAAACACAACATACCAATACTTATAGGATACAGCAAAAGCAGCATGAAGAGGAAAATTTACAGTTGTAAATATCTACTTTAAAAAAGATGTCAAATTAGCAACTAACTTTATACCTTAGGGAATTATTACCTGAGGAAAAAGAAGAGCAATCGAAACCCAAAGCCAGCAGAAGGAAGGAAATAATAAATCTTTAGAATAGAGATAAGAGAATATTGGTTCTTTTAGTCACAAATACTCAGGAGGCTGAGGCAGGAGGATCACTTGAATCCAGGAGTTCAAGTCCAGCCTGGGCAACACAGGGAGGCTCTGTCTCAAAAACAAAAACAAAAAACCCCCACCTGAGCCTCCCTCTAATTAAAGAAAGAAAGTTGGTTCCTTAAAAAGATCAACAGGCCAGGTGCAGTAGCTCAAGCCTGTAGTTCCAACACTTTGGGAGGCCAAGGCAGGTGGATCACTTGAGGTCAGGCGTTTGAGACCAACCTGGCCAACATGGTGAAACCCCGTCCCTACTAAAAATACAAAAAAAAAAAATTACCTGGGCATGGTGGCGGGCACCTGTAATCCCAGCTACTCGGGAGGCTGAGGCAGGAGAATCATTTGAACCTGGGAGACAGAGGTTGCAGTGAGCCGAGATCAAGCCATTGCCCTCCAGCCTGGGCGACAAAAGCAAAACTCCATCTCAAAAAAAAAAAAGATCAACAAGATTGACAAAGGAATTGGAATTGACTATTTAAAAAAAAGAGAGAGAGGAATACAAGTGACAAATCAGAAATAAAAGTGGGAACACTGCTAACAACCTTAAAAATTAAAAGAATCATAAGAGAATACTATGAATAACAAAATGCCAAAAAACTAACCTAGATGAAATAGAAAAATTCCTAGAAACACAGAGATTACCAAAATGTCAAGAAGAAATAGAAGATCTGAACAGACCTACAAGTAAAGAGATTGAATTAAGAATCAAAAAGCTCCCCAAATGGAAAATTCCAGGACTATGTGGTTTCACTGGTAAATTCTATGAAACAAAATTAACACTAATTATTCTCAAACTTTTTCAGAAATGGAAGATGAGACACTTCCTAACACATTCTAAGCAGCCAGCATCACCCTAATATCAAAGCCAAAGATACTGAAAGAAAACTACAAACAAATATTATGTTTTATGTTTGAAAACAGACACAAAAATCCTCAACAACATACTAGCAAACTGAAACCGACAGCATATTAAAAGTATCATATAACATAACCAAGTGAGCTTTATCCCAGGAATCCCAGGATAGTTCAACATAGGAAATGCAATCAGTGTAACACATCACATTAACAGAACAAAGAAAAAACACTACATGATCATCTCAATGGATGCAGAAAAAGCATTTGACAAAATTCAACACCACTTCATGATAAAAAAAAAAAAAACAACACTCGGCCGGGTGCGGTGGCTCACGCCTGTAATCCCAGCACTTTGGGAGGCCGAGGCGGGTGGATCACGAGGTCGAGATATCAAGACCATCCTGGTCAATATGGTGAAACCCCGTCTCTACTAAAGATACAAAAAATTAGCTGGGCATGGTGGCACGTGCCTGTAATCCCAGCTACTCAGGAGGCTGAGGTGGGAGAATTGCCTGAACCCAGGAGGCAGAGGTTGCAATGAGCCGAGATCGCGCCATTGCACTCCAGCCTGGGTAACAAGAGCGAAACTCAGTCTCAAAAAACAACAACAACAACAAAAAAAACACTCAGCAAATGAGTAATAGAAGGAAATGTCCTCTACATGACAAAGAACATCTATGAAAAACCCATAGCAAACATCATACTCAATGGTGAGAGACAAGTTTTCCCCCAGTATCAGTAAAGAGACAAGGCTACCACTTTTACTACTGCCGTTCAACATTGTACTAAAAGTCCGAGTCAGAGCAATTATGTGAGAAGAATAAATAAAAGGCATCCAAATTGGAAAGGTTGAAGTCAGACTATCTCTATTTGTGGATGACATAATTCTATTCACAGAAAATCCCTTAGTATCCACAAGAAAAAAAAAATACTGCTAGAGCTAATGAACTAATTAAGCAAACTTGAAACCACAACATCAACATGCAAAAATCAGTTGTGCTTCTATATACCAGCAATGAATGATTCAAAAAGAAAATTAAGAAAATAATCCATTTGCAATAGCAACCAAAAGAATAATTTAAAAAACAAAACAAAAGAGTAAGCATAACCTCATGACTAGCCTGGCCAACACTGTGAAACCCTGCCTCTACTAAAAAAACACAAAAATTAGCTGGGCATGGTGGTGGCCGCCTGTAATCCCAGCTACTGCTAAGGCAGGAGAATCACTTGAACCCAGGAGGCAGAGGTTGCAGTGAGCTAAGATCGCAGCACTACACCACAACCTGGGCGAGAAGAGCAAAACTCCTCCTCGAAAAAAAAAAAAGAAGAAGAGAAAGTAAAAGACTTGTACACTAAAAACTACAAAACATTTTTAGAAAAACTGAAAGGCCTAATTAAATGGAAATACTTCCATGTTCATGGATTTCAATACTTAATATAGTTAAGATGGTAAAATTCCCCCAAAGTGATCACAGACTCAACTCAATCCCTATCAAAATTCTAAAGGCCTTTTTGCAGGATTGTAAAAGCTTACCCTCAAATTCATATGGAACTGAAAGGGTTCCTGAACAACAAAAACGATACCGAGAAAGAAAAAGAAGGAGTACTCACACTTGCTGATTTCAAAACAGTGATTACAAAACTATAGTAATCTGTGTGGTAGTAGCAGAAGGGCAGACATATAGACCAGCGGATTAGATTTAAGAGTCCAGAAATAAGCCCAATCATCTATGGCCATTTCCAGCTAAGTGCCAAGACCATTCAATGGGAAAAAGAACAGTCTTTTCAACAAATGGTACTGGGACAACTGAATAACCACGTGCAAAAGAATGAAGTTGGAAGCCTGTCTCACACCAAGTACAGAAATTAAATCAAACTGGATAAACAGTCTGAATATAAAAGCTAAATTTGTAAAGCTCTCAGAAGGCATGTGTTGAATCTTCATGCCTCTGGATTTAGCAATGGATTCTTAGCTTTGACATCAAAAGCACAAACAGTAAAAAAATAAATACAGAAATTGAACTTTAACAAAAGAAAAATCCTTTGTACATCAACAAATATTACCAAAATACATTTGGTAAATGTTTAATATCCAGAACATATAAAAAAAACTCAACAAAAAAGACAAGTAACTCAATTTTCTAAATAAGCAAAGGACTTGAACAGACTTTCTTAAAAGAATTATAAATGACCAAGTCCATAAAAAGTTGTTTAACAAACATCATGGTCATTAAAGAATTGCAAATCAATACTACTTCGTACCCATCAGAACTTTAATAAACAAACGAAAAAATGAAAACTAGTTAAGTGCTGACATTGATGTAGACAAACAAAGACCCTCATATACTGCTGGCGGGAATGGTGAATCTACTATGGATAATAAGGTTAGCAGTTCCTAAATGAAGACAGAATTACCATGTAATCCAGCTGTTCAATGCCTAGATATACATCCAGGAGAAATGCAAACTCATGTCCACAGAAAAACTTGTACACACGTTTATAGCACTGTATTCATAAATGCCAAATAGTAAAAATAACTCAAATATTCATTAAGGAATAATATATAAATTATGGTATGTCTATACAGTGAAATATTATTTAGCCATATAAAGAAATGAAGCACATGCTACAACTTGTATGAACCTTGAAAACATGATGCCAAGTAAAAGAAACCAGACACAAAAGTCACATACTCTACAGTTTCTTTTATATGAAATATCCAGAACAGGCAAACATACAGAGACAGATAGTAAAGGTTACTTTATGGTGAAAGAAGGGGGCAAATAGAAAGTGATTATGTAATGAATACATGGTGTTTTTATGGGGTGATCAAACACTTTAGAAATTAGAGAGCTAGTTGTTGCACAGAAATGTAAATACAGTAGTCCCTCCTTATCTACAGTTTTACTTTTCAGTTTCAGTTACCTGTGGTCAACCACAGTCCAAAAATATTAAATAGAAAATTCTGAAATAAGCAAGTTATAGGTTTTAAATTGCTATTCTACAGAGCTTGATGACATCATACACCATCCAACTCTGAGGAACGTGAATCATCTCCTTTGTCCAGTGTAAGTGTTCTCCACCCATTAGTTACTTAGTTGTCATCTTGGTTATCAGATTGACTGTCATGGTATTGAAGTACTTTTGTTCAAGAACCTTTATTTCACTTAATAATGGTCCCAAAGTACAAAAGTCGTGATACTGGCATTTCAGGTATGTCAAAGAATTGACAAACTGTTTCCTTTACACAAAAAGGTGAAAGTTCTCAATAAGAAGAGAAAAAAATATGCTAAAGTCACCAAGATCTACAGTAGGAACAAATCTCCTACTCACTGAATTGCAAAGGAAAAGCTGGGTGTGGTGGTATGTGCCTGTAGTTCCAGCTACTCAGGAGGCTGAGGCAGGAGAATCACTTGAACCCGGGAGGCAGAGGTTGTAGTGGGCCAAAATCATGCCACTGCCCTCCAGCCTGGGCAACAGAGCAAGACTGTCTCAAAAAAAAAAAAAAAAAGAAATTTGTGCTAGTTTTGCTCTTGCACCTCAGACTCCAGATGTTATGAACATGGTTCATAATAAGAACTTAGGTAAGAAAGAAAAGGCATTAAATATATGGGTTACAGACACGAACAGAAATCTGTCTGACTCATGGCAATAAGGTTTGGTACTACCTATAATTTCAGGCATCCTCTGGAGGTCTTGAAATGTACTCCACGAATAAGGAGGGACTACTGTTCACTAAATACCAATGAATTGTACACTAAAAATGGTTAATTGCATGTAATGTGAATTTTAGCTCCATTTAAAGAAAAAGAAAGTCAATCATAAAATGTCCCATGTCCTGATGACACCCAATCTAGGACAAACTTCCACTTCCTTAGACCCTCTCCAAACTACCCAACTGAAGTCCAAATCCTGAAATAGTTTCCTTCTAATACCCCATTAGTGAGACACCCCAAAGTTCCCTTTAGTGTGTGCCCCTCACTGCAACAAGCAAAAAATGTGTTCTACTGCAGGTGTCCTTGCTACTCTTTTTGGATGGAGGACAGTGACAAGACTAACCATTTCTCAACAGAAACAACAGAAAGCAGAACACAAAGGAGTAACATCCTCATTAAACAAAAATGACTGCCAACTCAGAATCCTAAAAAATAATCATTCAAAAGGGAGGGTGAAATGCAGAACATGACCAGACAACAAAAATGAAGAGACTTTCTCACTACAGACGTACACTATAAAGGATGCGACAGCAAGTGTTCTTCAAAGACAGAAAATGATCACAGATGAAGAACTGAAGATGGAGGATAGAATAGAAAGTGATACAAGTGGTAAATATGTCGGTAAATCTATATAGCAAAAGGATGTCGTTTCATGGTGGCTACAATATATATGGAGTTTAAAAACACAGAGTATAGTAGCAAACAAATTGAGTAAAGGGTAGAGTATAGAAGGGAATGAATGGGATTAAAGTGTTTTAGGTTTCTTGCATTGTCTGGAAAGATAAAACAATGAACAAATTATTGAGCTAATCTAATTTACTTGATTTAATTTATTGACAAATTGATTGAATTAGATGAGGGGTACATTCTGTAATCTCTAGGACGAGGTCTGACAAGTGTGATCTGTGGGCCCCGGGGGGGCATCCCTAAGACCTTATTAGTGGATCTTCAGAAAAACAAAACTATTTTCATAAACAATACTAACAACTTATCTGCCTTTTGCTGCCATTCTCACAAGTGTACGATGGAATTTTCCAGAGGCTATATAACATACAATATCTGAACAGAGGCAGATATGAGAATCCAACTGCCTTCTATCAAATGAGACATTAAAGAGATTTTTAACACATGTAAAACAATGGTACTCTTCACACTAAATTTTGTTCTGGAATGTATATTTTTCTCAAAATGGTGTTATGTTAACATGTAATGGAACAGTATTTTAAAATAAACTAATAAACATTTAAAATTTAATTTCGAAAGTAGTAAATATTGTTCTCAACTAGGATCAATATACTTGGAAATGTCTAGAGACTACCTGGCTGTCACACTGGGTGAGTACTACAGGCATCTAGTGAGTAGAGGTTAGGCAAAAATCCTCTGATGCATAAAGAGTCTCCATGTACACACAGTCTACAGAAAAGAAAATTATCTGGCCCAAAATACCAACTGTGCCAAGGCCGAGAAGCAACCTTGATATAAGCAATAAATATCCTGATATAATCATATAAATAAAAGCTATCTTAAAAAGTTCAAAAGGATCCTGAGAACAATAAATGGATAATTTGCCATTCATGAACTATAAGACCTAATATCATAAAGAAGTTAACTCTATCTCAACGAATAGACTCAAGTTTTATAAAACTGATATGACTAAAAATTTATGGAAAGCAATGAGACAAAGTAGGAGGACCTGCCTTGTTAGATATAGGACCTGCCTTGTTAGATGTAAAGACTTATCATAATGCCATGTAATTAAAACTCCATAGTGTTGGTGCTTTGGATAAACCAAAGTAGACCAATGGCAGAAAATTAAAAAAAAAAAAAAAAAACCAACAAAAAACAGAGTCCATAAACAGACCCATAGATATACTACGGTCACTTTATTTATGTCAAAGAAAATACCATCGAGCAGTAGGGAAGTGATCCTTTTAATAAACATCATATAAAATGTATATTCACATGTAAGAAAAGGTAATCTCTGTGCTTCACACATTATACAAAAATCAGTTCTAGACAAAAGGTAGATGTAAATATATAATAAACAACATACAAAACAATAATCAGTTCTAGGTAGATGGTAGAAAGCAAAATAATAAAGATTCTAGAATGATGTTTCTCAATCACTAGTGACACCCTGGCTAGATGTTTGTTTTGTGCATTGTAGAATGCTTAACATTCTGTACACATTGTAGGACATTTACCAGCACCACCAACCCAACTCGCTAGATGACCAGAGTATTCCACTCACTCAGTTATGAAAACTAAACATGTAGTCACACTGCCAAATATCCTACTGAGATAGTGGGAGATGTGGGGTTAGAGATGTGGGAACTGCCTCTAGTTTAGAAGCATAGTTTCAGAGCATAAGAGAGTTCCTTCATGCCCTTGGAGCAACAAGAAAAGACTTCTTAAATGGGACACAAGCAGCATTAACAATAAGAGCAAACAATGATAAACTGGACTATACTAAACCTAAGATCTTCCTTTTATCAACAGATAACATTAGGAAAGTAAAAATCAAGCCAAAGTGGATTATATATATATATTTTTTAAATGTAATAAAGAGTCTGTATTTAGAGCATATAAAAACTCCTAAAAACAAAGGAAGTACAGAAACCCCAATAGGAAATAAAGAGCTTGTATGCATAAACTATATAATTCCTATTAACCAGTAAGACAGAAAGAGAAAGCTCAAGAGTAATTTTTTTAAGGTGGTAGGGAGAGGAGGAAAGACTCTGCAAAAGAGAATACCCAAACAACCAGTCCATTTATGAAAGAGTATTCAATTTCATTTGGATCCGGGAAATGCACCTTTCAGAAGAATAAAATTAAAGAGGATATTAATACCAAGTGTTGGTGAGGATACAGAACAACAGGAATCCTCATTCACTTGATGGGATTGATACAATCATTTTGAAAACAATTCTTGCATCATCTTCTAAATTTGAACATACACAGGCTGGTCATACCAATGACCGAGATTCTATTCTTGGTATACACCTAATATAAATGTTGCACATATGCACTAAGAAACATGTACAAGAATGTTCACAGTAGCATTATTCAGCCCAAATGTCTTGTAGTAACATGACAAATTGTAAAAAAATTATACAAGTGAACCACAGCTACATCTGACAAAATTCCCAACTCTCAAACAAGACAAAATAATACTTCTGTATAATTCTATTTCTATAAAATTTCAAAAACAAGCAAAAAAAAGGTTATTTTCTTTGAAGTCAGGCAAGTGGTTAATCTGGGAAAGAAAAAAAAGGGAGTGACTGAGAAAAGAAACATTGGGATTTTTGGGTTGCTGGTAGTAATTTCTAGATCTGTGATAGTCATGGAGTGTTTATTTTGTGGTGATTCACTGAGCTGTACCCTACACTTCATGCATTTTCCTTTAAGTATTTAAATTTTTAAAATGACACAGAACACTATATTTTATATGCTTTGTATGTGACCTAGAAAACAATACATTATACAAATACCTTAACAATTATGGTATTAGATGTCAATTGCTTGGGAGTAAAAATTACATCTGGAACAAAATAACTTTCTTCTTCTTATACTTCAAGATCCTTTGCCTAATTAAATAAAACAATTACAATATCTTTAAAAGGACTGCTTGATTTTCAATATACTGCAGGAAGACATCATTCAATATATTTAATTTTTCTGTTTACCTTTAAGTTTTAATCTTTTGAAAAAATTTCAATTTCTAACTTTATATAAGAGAAAGTAAAATATATACACCTTGGAAAACATTAATTACTATTAACGGAAAGTTGAAGATGTTTGTTTCTAATATTAAAAATCTATTTTCTCACATTTAGACAAAGAAGAGGATTAAGACAGAATGATAAATGACACCTGACCTAAAGGAGCTTTCTATCAAAAATTTATATACCTCCCTACCCACCAAACTAAGCCTTGGTTTATAAATTTATATGTTCCATGACATTCTAATAAACTCTGCAATAACAATTATTTTATTTGCAAAAGAATCAAACATTTACTGTATGAAGTTGCTCAGTATCAAACCGTTGCCCTCTGAATTTAATCATTTACACCAAACAGTACAGTTAACTGCATACAATCTGATTCATTTTTAAGCCACATAGTGCCACCAAGTGGTAACAAATTCTTTTTCCAAAATAGCACATGAAGCAACAGAAAAAGCTATACTGGAATATTATACTGGAATGGAAAAATCAATCTTTGAACAAATGTAAATAAGATTGTGAAATATCTTAGTATAAAACTTTAAGAGGTCAATTTTTTTGAAAAAGTGTTGTATAAATTATCTTGTGATAGAGTTTAGTTTTAAAGTTAAAAATTTTATTGGAAGGCAATGAACTATGAATATAATCCTGTAGCATGTACTTTTTGTTGCTTGTTTTTAAATTCCCCACATTTCATTAGAAGACATAAATCGATTTACTAATTAATGAAACATACACGCTAACACAATAAAAGACCTGGAAGGTTTCATAACAATCTTTGTTAAGTATGGGGAAGGAGTGAGGAGAGTAAGTTTTGCTCTTTAGTTAATATTTGTATTAATTTGCTATAATAACAGAAAACGCTACACTGGATCTGTATAGCTAGAACTGCCTCTTAACGAAGTCCTACAAGTGGTGGCTTAAACAAAAATTGATTGGCTCAAAAATCTGGGAACTGGAAGTCCAAGACAAAAGTGTCAGTGGGGTTAGTTCCTTCTGAGGGCTGTGAGGAAAGATCTGTTTCAGATTCCTGCTTGGCTTCTAGAGAGCCATCTTTTTCCTTGTTCTCTTCATATCATCTTTCTTTGATTAGTGTCTCGGTATCCAAATTATCCCTTTTTATAAGGACATCAATCATAATTGGATAAGAGCCCACCCTAATGACTTCATTCAACTTGATTACCTCTGTAAAAATCCAAACTCCAGGTTGGGCGAGGTGGCTCATGAGGTCAAGAGATCAAGACCATCCTGGCAAACATGGTGAAACCTTGCATCTACTAAAATATAAAAATTAGCTGCGCCTTTAGTCCCAGCTACTCGGGAGGCTGAGGCAAGAGAATTTCTTGAACCCAGAAGGTGGAGGTTGCAGTGAGCCGAGATCACACCACCGCACTCCAGCCTGGTGACAGAGCAAGACTCTGTCTCAAAAAAGATAAAAAAAAAGACCCTATCTCCAAGCAAGGTTATACTCTGAGGTAGAGGGGGATTAATTCAACCCTTAACACTATTCTTCTTTTCTGAAATTTTTGAATATTTTTCTTATTTAAAAAGAGGACAAAAAATAGTTCCTAAAAGTTGTAAAATAACAGAATACCATTTTAATTTCATAAAATGTTATCAGCAAAATGGATTAAATTTGGATGTAAGTAATAAGAGTCATATAGTTCATATCCAATGCACTTTGTCCTAAATCCCATCTCCCACCAACTCTCTTTCTCAATGTACTCATACTGGCCTTGCTATTTCTTGACTACGGTCTGGGTATTTAGCACTTAATATTCTCTGCCTGAAGTTCTTCCTCCAAATACACAAATGGATCAGTTCTTTCACATTCGTGTCTGTCTCCTTCTTAGTTCATCATAGGCCATCCAAAACAAAGTTACTAGGAGAGCACTCTCAGTAACTGTCTATGCCACTCTCTGCTGATACTTTTCTTCAGTACCAACACCTGATACATTATTATTTGATCAGTTGTTTTTTTCTCTCCACTACAAAGTAAGCTTCTTGAGGACAGAGACATATTTTGTTCACTGAAGTACTCTTGACATCCAAAATAGTGTCTAGAGTGTTAAACACAATTTGTGATTACTTTTTTGTTCATTATCATAAGTTTCTTAAAGTTAATCCACCTCTGACTTCTAAGTAAAATCTACTGTTCCCTTAACTAATCATTTTCTATACACAGAGTCATCTTTCCACTTCCCCGTAAAACACATTTCCCTTCTCTCAAGGCATAATCCCAAATCTTTTTGAAAAAAAGTTGAAATGGCTTTGCCATGCCCTGCCTATCTCTCCACTGTAGTCTCAGACTCTCCTTCCATCAGTTCTCAGTGATCCAAAGTACTGGCCTTCTCTCAAATACCACAAACATTCCTCTTCAACATAGAGCCTCTGTCCATGCAGTTGCCTTGGTCTGGAATCCTCAGCCCTCCATCACACAAATCTAGTTAACTTTAACTCAGAATCTTCTTCAGTTCACAGCTCTCAAGGTCACTTACTCTGTGAAGCTCTCCTCAAGCCACTCTGTGTCAAATTCCTTTGACACATGCTCTTACAGAACTGTTCCTTTCAGAGCTCTTTCAAATATTCAGTTGTTGATTACTGATTGATATCTCTCCTAATGGACCTAAGTTCCAAAGCACAAAACACAAAAATCTTCCCTGTGATTCCAACAGAATGGGAACCAATTCTTCTATTGCATAAGCTGTTTTGAGCAACTAAAAGGTAGTAGTCAACCTAATGAAGGAACACAGACAAAACAGGCCAACTATAAGTGAATGAGACCCTGAAATCAGTCAACTATTGGAATTAAATACAACAAATTTTCCTTTTATTAAATTCAACTTAACTTTCATCAGACACATTGCATATTTCTGGGTAGCCTCCTCCCCCTAGCCACCAGTGAGTACACAAAAAGATCCAAGTTTGTTTTAATACTCAATCATGCAACCAATTTAAAAGTGTATGAAAAGTAATAGAAAATGTCATTATATAGCTTACCTCAATTACTGATATACCTAATCCATAGCTTTACTCACATCCCTAAGCATCAGTCATTTTGGAGCATTTTATAAATATTTAATATACAAAATCTCCTATGTCTGCAAATGTACTGATATGTACTGAAAACTTTAATGGCTATGTATGAGATAATTTACAACACAGTAATAACAAAATATAGTACTGCATAGGCAACTTTTTGTCCCGAAATTAAAAATTTATCAACTAGCTAATTTCCTTTCAAACTGTATATAAACATTCTAATATATTTCAGTTTTAGGGTAAGCCTCTCATTTTAATGTGATGTGTGAGAAACAGACTTTTTATAATGATTCTAATACTAATCATTACTATTTCTCTGAAATAAGAAAATAAGGATAATTTAAATCTCTGCCACATTTATTGTTGTATCATTAATTTTCTGGTGCCTAAACAATGACTATCCCCAGATTAAACTGTGTAATTTTAACAGACTGTACAAACTTTCACTGCTTCCTTAAATATCATAGTGGTATTTAAAGTGGACTGAATACAATTTTAAAATAACTTAGAATAATAAATGATATAAAATATGTGGTAACTTGCTTTCATATTTATGATTCTTTTCCTAAATACTTTAAGTATACCTTTCAAGATTTACTGATAAATACATTTAATATAAATAAATACATTTATCAGTGTATCTTGAATGCATATACGCATACCTAGATGCATTTATCTTATTTACTTGGCATAGCAAACCAGAAGTAACACATCTGATTCAATGCACCACATCTTGTTATTACATTCTGAAAGTATGGTTAAATATTCATTACAAAAATCAAAGTCGTCATTGTTGGCAAATTTTCTTTAGTAAGCAGCATCTGATAATTCCAAATAATTTAATTCCACTCATTAATTCATTAGCTATAAAGGCAACACTTTGAATGCAATGTTACAGATTGAATTGTGCTCCCCCAAAATTCATATGTTGAAGCCCTAATACTAAGTTAAAATGAAGCCATTAGGGTAGGCCCTAATCCAATCTAACTAGTGTCCTTATAAGATTAGGACATACAGAGAGACACCAGGGATGGACATGCACTGAGAAAATGCCATGTAAGGACACAGCAAGAAAGTAGCCATAGTGACTTGGTTAGCCATCTGCAAATCAAGGAGAGAGGCCTCGGGAGAAGCCAAGCCTGCCAATATTTTGATACTGGACTTCTAGCCCCCAGAAATATGAGAAAATAAATTTCTATTGTTTAGGCTACCCAATCTGTGGTACAATAGTCACCCCTTATCTGAAGTTTCACTTTCTGAGGTTTCAATTACCCAGTCAACTATGGTCTGAAAATATTAAACAGAAAATTCCAAAAGTAAACAATTAAAACCTTTCAAATTGCACACATTTCTGTGCAGTGTGATGGGCAATCACACTGTCCTCCACTATCCCACCCTGATTATGAATGAACCATTCCTTTGTCCTGTGTATCCATGCTGTAGATGCTCCCTATCTATTAGCTGTCTTAGTTATCAGATCAATTGTCTAGTATAGTAGTGCTTGTGCTAAGTAAATCTTACTTTACTTAATTGTTCTATTATTATTGTTTTAAATCTCATTGTGTCTAATTTATAAATTAAACTTTATCATAGATATAGATATGTAGGAAAAAAACAGTGCATATAGAGTTCTGTACTGAGGTTTCAGCATCCATTGGAGGTACTGGAATGTATCTCCCACGGATTAAGTCTACTGTAGTTTCTTATGGCAGCCCTAGCAGACTAATATACTCAACCTGGCAAAACAAATAAGATGTTTTAAATCACACTGCATTTAAGTTCTATTGTGATATACATGAATATTTCCATCTTCTGAAGACACAAAACTAAGGTCACCTCCAACATGCTTTATACTAAATGCTGAGATGTGAGAATACCAGTTTAGACATAGGAACAACTTTGCCTAAGAAAATATTTGGTTCTACCTATTCATATTATTGCAACCCTACACAGAATGAGATTAGTAAAAAAGTACCTATGTTAATTTCCTTAAGCAAACAACTTAGCTCCTATATAATTGATATATAAAACATGTGGATCTCCTTTCAGCCCATACAATAGAAAACTTGTATTCAGGGCCCTTGCAAATGACCTTAATCAAAATAATTTGATAAGTATCCTTTCTTGTGGCTGAGAAAAGGCTAGAACTAGTATTAAGAACCTAGCTGTGCTTCAGATAAACTTGGGAAACTTAAAAAAAAAAAAATAGACTAGGCCAGGCATGTTGGCTCACGCCTGTAATCCCAGCACTTTGGGATACCAAGGTGGGTGGAACACCTGAGGTTGGGAGTTGGAGACCAGCCTGATCAACATGAAGAAACTCCATCTCTACTAAAATTACAAAATTAGCCAGGCATGGTGGTGCATGCCTGTAATCCGAATTACTTGGGAGGCTAAGGCAGGAGAATAGCTTGAACTGGAAAGTAGAGATTGCGGCGAACTAAGAACACACTACTGCACTCCAGCCTGGGCAACAAGAGTGAAACTACATCTCAAAAAAAAAGAAAGACTGTACAGCTCCTTCCCTGGAATTTGATTCCACTTCACTAAGGCCTACAGACTTTTTAAAGCACCCCATGCAATTGGATATGTAGCCAAAATAATCTAGAGAATTTTATTTTGTACTTGAAGACTTTTTTAAAACTACTAATGTTCAGTCCCCTTCTGAAAAATTCCAATCTAAGTGACACTGGCAACGGGTGTGTGTGTGTGTGTGTGTGTGTGTGTCTGTATGTGTGCATGCACGCGCATGCACACGTGATATCTCCTTTGGCATTGTAACATGCAGCCATAAGTGACTCTGGCAATGGGTGTGTCTGTGTGTGTGTGTGTGTGTAATACTTCCTTAGGCATTGCAGTGTACAGCCATAATTGAAAACAATGGTCTAGAGTTCAGGTACTATATGATTATCATGGGCTGTAATTAGTATGAAGCATTTACAACCAAATGCTGGAGTATATAAGTGATTATCTATTTAAAAATATACTATCACTTATATTCCATTGAACTGTAAGTATACACTGTAGTATGGCTTCATTATGAAAGTTATCTACATACCTTAATTTATCCAGGTAGTAAAGAGAGTAAGAACCTCAAACAAAATACTGGCAAAAATTCAACAGCACATGACAAGGATTATATGCTGTAACCAAGTGAGATTTATTTCTGGAATGCAAGGATAGTTCAACATAAAAAAAAAAATCAATGCACAGCACATTAACAAAAGAATGGACAAAACCCATGACCATCTCAATTGATGCAAAAAAAATGACAAAATTTAATATTCTTTTGTTAATAAACACATTCAACAAACTAGGAATCGAAGGAAACAACTTCAATATAATAAAAGCAATATCTGAAAAGCCCATTTCTTTGGTGGTGAATAGAGTCTTGCTATGTCACCCAGGCTGGAGTGCAATGGTGTGATCTTAGCTCACTGTAACCTCTGCCTCTCAGGTTCAATTGATTCTCCTGCCTCAGTTTCCTGAGTAGCTGGAATTATAGGTGCATGCCATCACACCCAGCTAATTTTTGTATTTTTAGTAGAGATGGGGTTTCACCATGTTGGCCAGGCTGGTCTCGAACTCCTGATCTCATGATCCACCCACCTCAGCCTACAAAGTGCTGGGAATACAGGCATGAGTCACCATGCCCAGCCAAGAAAATCCTACTTCTTTTTTTTTGGAATATTTCTTTTTTTTTTTTTTTTTTTATTGGATTATAGGTTTTGGGGTACATGAGCAGAGCATGCAAGACAGTTGCGTAGGTACACACATGGCAGTGTGCTTTGCTTTTCTTCTCCCCTTCACCCACATTTGGCATTTCTCCCCAGGCTATCCCTCCCCACCTCCCCCTCCCACTGGCCCTCCCCTTTTCCCCCGAAAATCCTACTTATATATAACATTGTACTAGAATTCCTAGCCAGAGTACTTAGGAAGTAAGGAGGGAAGTAGGGAGGGAAGCGGGTAAGGAAGGTGGGAGGGAGGGAGAGAAGGTGGGAGGCAGGCATCCAATTTAGAAAGGAAGAAGTAAAATTATCTGTTCATAGAAGACAGGATCTTGTATGTAGGAAACCCTAAAGACTTCATACCAAAAAAATTATTATAAGAAAATAATTCAGCAAAGTTATAACATACACAATGAAAAGACAAAAATCAGCTATGTTTTTATACACTAACAATGACCAAACTGAAAAGGAAATTAAGAAAACAATTAAAATATCACCAAAAAAAATCAAATACTTAGCAATATACTTAACCAAGGAATACACTTAACCAAAAGACTGGTACACTGCAAACTACAAAATGTTGCTGAAAGAAGTAAAAGACAGAAATAAATGGAAAGCAAATCCCCTGTTCACAGACTTGTTAAGACTTACCATCAAGATGTCAATACTATACAAAGGAATACATAGATTGAATGCAATCCTATCAGAATCTCAATTCTTTTTCAGAAATGTTAAAACGTAACCTAAAATTCATATGAAATCTTAAGGAACCCCAAATAGCCAAAACAATCTTGAAAAAGAACGAAGTTGCAAGTGTCACACTTCCTCATTTCAAAACTTCAAAGCTACAGCAATCAAAACAACGTGATACCAACATGAAAGTAGACATACAGACCAACAGAATAGAATAGGGAGCCTGGAAATACACCTGTGTATGTGGTCAAATCATTTTCAACATCCTTGTCAAGACCATTCATGGGGAATAGACAGTTTTTTCGGCAAACTGAAGAAAACTGGATAAATATATCTAAAAGAATAAAGCTAGACTCTTAACTTGCACCATATACAAAAACTCAAAATGGGCTAGGTGCAGTAGCTCGTATCTGTAACTCCAACACTTTGGGAGGCCAAAGAGGGTGGAATTGCTTGAGCCTAGGAGTTTGAGGCCAGCCTGGGCAACATGGCAAAACTCCATCTCCACAAAAAATATAAAAAATTAGCTGGGTATAGTGGCACACACCTGTAGTCCCAGTTACTAGGGAGGCTGAAGTAGGCATGAGCCCAGGAGGTCAAGGCTGCAGTGAGCTCTGACTGCGCCACTGCGCTCTGACTTGAGCAACAGGGTCTCACTCTGTCTCAAAAACAAACAACACAGGAGAAAAACATCATGACATTAGTTTTGGCAATGATTTACTGGACCTGACAACAAAGGCAGAGGCAAAAAAAAGTAAACAGATAAATCACACTATATCAAACTTAAAAACTATGTCTCAAAGAAAATAAGAAAATAAAAAGGCAACCTTTATAATGGGAGAAAATATTTGCAAATCATATATTCCAGTAAGAGGTTAAAAATCGAGAATACATAAAGAAACCCTAGAACTAAACAACAAAAAACCAAACAAGATTTTTAAAATGGGCAAAGGACTTAAATAGATATTTCTGCAAAAATGATACGCAGATGGCCAAAAGCATATGAAATGATGTTCACCATCACTAATTATTAGGGAAATGCAAATCAAAACCACAATGAGATGTCACTTCACACGTATTAGGAATAGAGGAAAACTACCTCAACATCATAAAAAGCCATATATATATATTTTTTTTTAATTACTTTTTTAAATTCTGGGGTATATGTGCAGAATGTGCAGGTTTGCTACATAGGTAATACGTGCCATGGTGGTTTGCTGCACCTATCCAGGTATAAACCCAGCATTCTTCTCCCTAACGCTCTGCTCTCTTCCACCTCGCCCTCCCTGAACAGGCCTCAGTGTGTGTTGTTCTCCTCCACATGTCCATGTGTTCTCATTGTTCAGCTCTCACTTATAAGTGAGAACATGTGGTGTTTGGTTTTCTGTTCCTGTGTTAAGTTTGCTGAGGATAATGGGTTCCAGCTTCATCCATGTCCCTGCAAAGAACATGATCTTGCTCAAAAGCCCCACGACAAATATCATAATGATGAAAGGCTGAAAGATTTTCCTCTAAGGTCAGGAATAATGCAGGTAACACCAGTTTTGTCACTTCTATTAGACATAGTACTGAAGTTCTAACCACAAAAATTAGGCAAGAAAAAGAAATCCAAATTGGAAAGGAGTTAAAACCATCTCTGTTCACAGATGATATGATCTCATGGAGAAAACCCTAAAAAGTCCACAAAAAACTTACTGCTAACAAATGAATTTGGCAAAGTAGCAGGACACAGTTAACACATAAAAATCAGCTACATTTCTATATACTAAAAATGATCCGAAAGGAAATTAAGAAAATTCCATTTATAATAATCCAAAAAGAATAAAAGAATTAGAAATTAACCAACCAAGTCAAGACTTATATGATGAAAACTACAAAGCATTACTGAAAGTAATTATAGAATACATGAATAAATGCAAACATTCCATGTTCATGGATTGGAAGACAATACTGTTAAGATGTCAAAACTACCCACAGCAATCTACAGATTCAATGCAACCCCTGTTAAAATCTCACTGGTAGTTTTTTTGCAGAAATAGGGAAACCTATCCTTAAATTTACATGCAATCTCAACGGACCCCTAAGAACCAAAACAAACTTTAAAAAGAACAACGAAGTTGGAGGCCTTACACTTCCTAATTTCAAAACGTACTAAAAATCAACAGTAATCAAGACAATGGTGGTACTGGCATAGTGAGAGACATATAAACCAATTGAACAAAATAGCCAAGAAATAAACCTGTGTGTTTATGGTCAAATGGTTTTTGACAAGGGTGCCAAGACTACAAAACAGAGAAATGAGTCTTTCCAATATATGGTAGTGGGAAAACTGGATATCCACATGCAAAAGGAAAAAGCTACACCCTTATCTAACACAATATATATGAATTAACTCAAAATGGATAAAGACCAAAACATAAGACATAAAACTATAAAAACTCCTAGGAGAAAACATATGCCAAAAACTTTGTTACTCTGGATTTGGCAATAATTTCTTAGCGATGGCTCCAAAATCACAAATAACAAAAGAAAAAATAGAACCAGGTGTGGTGGTTCACACCTGTAATCCCAGCATTTTGGGAGGCCAAGGCAAGTGGATCACTTGAGGTCAGGAGTTCAAGATCAGCCTGGCCAACATGGTGAAACCCCATCTCTAGTAAATAAACAAAAATTAACCGAGTGGTGGCCTGCACCTGTACTCCCAGCTACTTGAGAAGCTAAGGCATGACAGTTGCTTGAATCCAGAGGCAGAGGTTGCAGTGAGTCAAGATTACACCACTGCACTCCAACATGGGCAACAGAATGAGACTGTCTAAGAAAACAAACAAACAAACAAACAAAAAAGACTAATTGGACTTTGTGAAATGCAAAAAATTTGTGGAACAAAAGATATACAGAGTAAAGACAACCAATGGAATCGGATTCTGCAAATAATACATCTATTAAGGGATTAATATCTAGAACATATACAGAACTCCTACAACAGAAAAAAAAAAACACAATTAAAAAATGGGCAAAAGACTTGAATAGACATTTCTCCAAGAACATACATATGCCCAAGAAGCATATGAAAAGATGTTGAACATCACTAATTATTAGACAAATGCAAATCAAAACAATAATGACACATCACAGCCACTATCAAAAAACAAAAACAAAATATCGAGTGTTGGCAAGGATGTACAGAAATAGGAACATTTGTGCACTGCTGGTGGGACTGTCAAAAGGTGCAGCCACTACAAAAAACTATGGTGGCTTCTCAAAAAACTAAAAATAGAATTACCATATGATCCAGCAATTCCACTTCTAGGTATATATGCCTGAAAATTGAAAGCAAGGTCTTGAAGAGATATTTGTACACCCATGTTCACTGCAGCATTATTCACAATAGGTGAATGGTGGAAGCAACAAAGGTGTCCAGCAATGGACATCTAAACGTGTTACATATATAAAAATGGGATTTAAAATGGGAGGAAATTCTGCAAAATACTATAACACGGATGAACCCTGAAAACATCACACTTGTGAAATAAGCCAGTCACAAAAAGACAAACACTGTATGATTCTGCTTATATGAGACACTTAGAGTAATCAAATTCAGAGAGACAGAAAAATGGTAATTTCCAGGGCCTCAGGAGTGGGAGAAATTGGGGAATTGTTTACTAGGTATAGTTTCAGTTTCTCAAGACAAAACGTTATGAAGATGGATGGTGGTGATGAGTGCACATTATAAATGTACATAGTAACACTGAACTGTATTTAGAAATGGTTAAAATGGCAAATTTCATGTTACGTATATTTTATCATAATAAAAAAACAGTTGGAAAAGAATTACCAATGGGGATGAGGTGAAGATGAATAAATAACAACCATGTCTGGATTTGCTCCAGAATAACCTGAGGGGGAAGAAAAAATGAGTGAAAGTATAAATAAGAGTATACATATATATTTTCCTGTGTAATATTTCTTATTTCACTGAATTATTTTAATATTTACTAAATTATTTTATCACTCTGATGAGAGCAGTATGACATAGGCTTTAAAAGCATAGAAGCTCAAGCTAGACTACCCCCTTCAAATCCTAGCCCTTCTATTGTTAAACTCATATTTTAGTTTTGTTATCTGTAAAATGAGAATCGAGTTAATGTTTTAAAAAGTACTTATAACAGTGCCTGGCATATAGTAGCATTATATACATGTTAAATAAGTCTGTATTTATCATGGTTTTGATTTTTAATCAGACAAAAAATTTCTGTGTTAAGTATAGAAAACGTTCATATAACTTTTGTTAAAAAAATAAATATAAGGTAACCATGTCTTTTGTTTTTAATCAGTTAAAAAAACAGAAAAGCCAGTCAACTACAGGGGGTGCTGCAGAAGATGTCAATATTTAGTACCTCAGTATCTTGTCATCATTTTACATCATTCAACTAATAGGTGGTTCAGTTTACAATCACAAATATCAAGAGAAAGTGACTTCCTAGTAATGAGCTGCAGGAAATGCTACCCCCAAAATATGGCACTTGGCATTTGAGAAAACAGCAGAAGCAGGTAGGTGTCTCTGACTTTCTCTTTTTCTCCCCTGAAGCAGGCCATAAAATCTAGGAAAGTCATTCTTTGATTTTCTCTCCCTTCTCTCCTAAAACCTTCCTGGGATAGGTGCCTCGCTTTACATAAAGGGAAGAGGTGTCACATAGAGATGCCAAGAAGAATCTGAACAAACAGGCTTTGCTAAGTTCACCCCAGTTTATCAACATTACATCATACCCTTTTGGCCTCTAATCATACTCCTGCATGACTGTCCATAGCAATACAGCTTTCTGTTGTTTTGCCAAGTCTTCAATATCTGAAATCTCCCATGCCATGCAAAACTTTTATTAAGGAAATTTGTATACACTTCTCTTGTTAATCTGTATTTGTTAGAGAGATCTCCACCATGAATCTAGGGGTGGATGAGAAAATATACCAGAATGACATCCCATATACCCGGGACTACATCACCCCCTCAAGCAGAGGCAGGATTTGAGCCAAGCTTTCTTGGATGAGTTAGATTTCCAGGACAGAAATAAACTGAGGATGAGACTGGTGAAGAAGATATGGGTAAGGATGAAAGTGTGAGGATTTTTTCAAATAACAATGAAAATCAATTAGGCTGCAGCAAAATTCTTACTAAAAAATAGGAGATGAAACTGTTGATTACAACATAAATCTGGAATCTCCTAGGTATAATACCTAAGAATTAAAATTTATCCTTAAGGAGTAATTAATGTTTTTGAACAAGTAATATAATTAAGGTTGTAACTTCCTAAAAAGTTGAATCAAATGGTCCTATCCAAATGAAATGAACACAGACAGATCATTCAAGATGAATGTAACAGACATGCAAACAAAAATAGCAATGAGAATGCAAAGAAAAAGATAAATACATGCTATATTACTAAAGTAAAAGCAAAAAGACTTAGTAACTGACCAAATCTTTCTAATAGAAGGTAAGCAATGTAAATATTCAGAGAGATTTTGAGCTCAATGATGAAAGAATGGTACTCATGTTAGCAAGAATAGGTTTTGAAAGCAAAGGTGATGAATCACCATTAGACATGGTGATGTCAGAATACACAAGTGAAAATGTCCAAACTATTTTTACTAGAAGACATATTTCATAAATGTCAGTAAAAATGTTTTGATTAGAAAGAGAAATATGTCTGTTTGTTGGAAGGGAAGTATATACAAGGAAGGGAGCATAAATATGAACAGTTACAAGGTAATCTAAGGGGAAAAATATTGCTCAAATAAAAATATTAATTCCTTAAGTTGGGGTAAGACTCTTTTTAAGAACTAAACTTAAAAACTCAGTCTATCATTGCTGTAACCTGAAGCAATTCAAAAAGAAAATCTGATATTAAAGCACTGGATGTCAATACTGATTGATTACTCAAAAAATATTTGAGGACCTCTGTGTCAAGAACTGCTCTCAACAGTGAGAATGCAATGGTTAACAAGGTAGGCAAGATTGTGTTGTTCTACATACCTTTTATCCTAATAGTTGGTTGAATTATGATTAAGCCAATGACTGCAGTATCACTTTAACCTAACCTCAGCTATCCAGGGTGGAAATTATTTGCATTATCAAATATTAGGATTCATATTCAGCTACTTAGACACTACTAATATAAATATACGATTTAATACATTTAACATACCCTTCACATTCTATATTTTTGGTAACACTTTTGCCATCAGTAGTATAATTATTCACTAATGGTATTAAATGTTGTTTAATTAACAATAAGCAGAGGCCAGAATCTCTAATAAAAATAGCAGCTCATAAGTCTACATGGAGCAATTTTTAGGTCAATATAACATTTAATGTATTAACGTGCTTTGTAATATCTTGCAGAAAGATACTGGAATAAAAAATGAGCTAGGCGCAGTGACTCGCGCCTGTAATCCCAGCATTTTGGGAGACCAAAGTGGGTGGATCACCTGAGGTCAGCAGTTTGAGATGAGCCTGGTCAACATGGCGAAACCCCATCTCTACTAAAAATATAAAA
Source organism: Callithrix jacchus (assembly GCF_049354715.1). Lineage (NCBI taxonomy): Eukaryota > Metazoa > Chordata > Mammalia > Primates > Cebidae > Callithrix > Callithrix jacchus. Next base: position 128,512,630 of record NC_133508.1, read on the forward strand.
ATTAGCAGGTGCCTGTAATCCCAGCTACTCAGGAGGCCGAGGCATGAGAATCGTTTGAACCCGGGAGGCGGAGGTTGCAGTGAGCAGAGATTGCACCACTGCACTCCAGCCTGGGGGGATACAGCAAGACTAACGTCTCAAAAAAAAAGAAAGAAAGAAAAAAGAAAAGAAAAATTGACAGACATTATGATATAATATTGATGATTCTCATATCTCAAGTTATAGGTCTCATATCTAACTGCCACCTGACATTTCTACTCAGAAGTCCTGAGGTACTTAAAGCTTAATATATCTAAAATGTAGCTCTTGTTCTCTTCAAATGTTCTTCACAGTTCCTATTTGTGAATACAGCACTACTGCCCAGCTAGAAACATGAGTCATCCTTAACTCCTTCCTTATTCTCCTACTCCCACTTCCATTACAATTAATCACCAAAAGGGTCTCTTTTGTTGTCTAAATCTCTCTCAAATCCAACCACATCTTTCTATCCCCACTTCTGCCACTCTCAAATCAGGCCAGCATTCTCCCCATACTAACTAGCCATCCTGAATCCAATCTAGCTTTCCCTGTGATCTGGTCTCCACATTTTAATTAGGTTCATTTGCTAAAACACAGAATCACACCATTTCATCACATTTAAACTCCTTCAATAGTTTAAAAAAGCCTCAATAAAATGACCCAGCCTTCCTCTTTAGTCTTACCTCTAGACACTAGCCACTCCCTACCTCCACACCCACAGTGAGCTACATTCAAAACTTACATTTCTTTCAGTTCCAGCAATCTACCCTTTCTCTTATCCTTTATACATGCTATTTCTTTTGCTAACAATCCTGCCCCAATTTTTTATCTACAATAATCACCAACAGTTCCTTCAAGTCTCAGTTTAGGTGTCACTTCTGGGAGGACTTGCCATGTTTCCATCCAGTCATTAAATATTTACTAAATGTCTACTATGCGTAAAGTATTTGCTATATTAAAGTACTGAATATATATATTAATAAGTAAAACAAACATGGCCCCTGCCTTCCGGTAACAAAGACTATCACAATACTAATGATACTTGATTGTAATTACATATTTAGTCGTCTTTTCTCCTCAGACTAGTAATAATAGTATCAAAGTGTGACCTAAAACCAACTTAATTACAATCACCAATTTGTAAAACACCATATAAATCAATAAAATATTAAACAAAAATGTACTGAGTCCACAAGCCTGAGCCTAATTAGAAGACCCTAAAAGTTTTAATTATCTACTTTAATGGTAATCTCAAAAGAAAAGTGAGTAAGAGTTCACAAGACTTAGGTTCCAATTCTGTCTCTGCAATTATCTCCCTGACCTCAAGCCATTTATTATTTCTGAATCTCTCACCCTTAAGTGTAATATTTTAATAATCAAAATAATGATCAGTATGAAGGCTTTCACAGTATCATTTATTTCTTAGTGGCTTCAAAAATCAAACTTGTTTAAACAGTTTAAAAAAAACAGCCCAAGAAAACAGTTTAAATAATGAATTCCTAAGCTGCTAAAATAAGAGCTTTAGTTCATAGCCAATCTGCCAGTATTTTCCCAAGGTTAAAATTCTATTCTTCTTTTCAACTCTAATAAATGACATTTTCCTCTATGAAGCCTTTCCTGACTTATTCCTTAAAAACATCCTCCTCAGGCCTACTACTACACTGTACTACTCAGACTTGGCAGTACTGTCTTCAACACTTGTAATATAATTAATTGCATGGTACTGGGAATTCTAATGACTAATGCATCCTTAACATATAGCACAACGCTGAGAATACTGGATTTCAATAAAGGTGAATGCCTTGTCTTATTTACAGTTTAGACCAATCGTAGAAGGCTAAAGTACAGCAATGGCAAAATTCTTTGGTCTGAAAGAGCAGTTTTACGGTTTCCTGTTCATATACTAGAACGGAATTTGCCACTGAGCCTTTGCTAGATTTAAAAACATTTCAGATTTGGATAGAAACTTTTATACTAAACACAAGTGTGGCTGAAACTTTCTTTGTAAAAACTATTGACAGCTCAGCTTCAAAAGAGTACAATATAGCCTCCCTTTAAACAAATTTACCAGTACAGTAAAACCAAGGATGAGTTTTAAGAGACGAGATGAGCCTGGTCATCTGTCTCTTGAGAGACAGATACACAACTGGCCTTTCATATCTGAAGGGGATTGGTTCCAGGAACCCCAACCCAGATACCAAAATCCATAAATGCTCAGATCCCTTATATAATATGGCACAGTACTACAAACATATCTAGGAATAAAGACATCACACTAGAAAATACTATTTAAAAAATGCCAGAATATGCCAATTCGTAAAAATAACTTGGAGAACACCATTACAATAACATAAAGGATTTTCTCAGCCCTTTTTTTTCTGGTTGTAAATTTAAGTTTTCTAGAATTAAATAATTCAAAAAAAGGAGTTCACACACATTAAAGCTGGAATTAAGACTAATAATTGTAGCTTATCATACATAATAAGGACAGTAAAAAAACAACCACAAAGAAGCAAAGTATTCTAATGCTTGAGTTGCAAAAGACAACAGATTTTGAGCAGTCTGCTATTAAGCTAGACCTAGTGAACCTAATATTTAGTAATGACTTTTACTTTCTTTTTACTTACAGGCTATGCTGATGTTAGTTTGTGGCAAACTATAAAGAAATTCACTGTAAGGAAACATTTATCCTAAAAAAACAGTATGAAGGGAAAAAAGAAGGCAAATAATCTGATTATTCAATATTAAATAACTTTGAATGTAATAACCTAAAACACAGATGTATGTTAATTGATGGAACTGAAGGACTTAACGGTAAAAAATAAAAATTTTCATATATATTCTCCAATGAAATTTAAGTTGTAATGAAGGTGATATTTCAAACCTTTGAGCATTCTCACAACTTAAAAAATACATAGTAAAATAAATACCACTTTCCACCAGTTAGACTAGCAAGGATAAAACAAATAGTTAGCAAAATATGAGAAAACAGATATTCTCATAAACAATATTAAATGGTACAATCTCATTGCAGTTTTATTTTATCAGAAGTTCAAGTGCACATATCCTTGACCCAGTAATCTACTGCTACAAATTATCCTGACATTCTCACACACTCCCGCTGATATCATCAAAAATACTCTTTGCAGCAGTACTTATATACAAGCAAAAAAAATTCTGAGATCTACCTAAAATATTAATAGGGCAAGAGTTAATTAAATGTGGTGCATACATGCAAAAATGTCCAAAATGTATTGATAAGCATCAAGATGTGGAATACATACCAGCTATTTTTGGTAACTATGGGGAGTACAGTGCTGGGTGAGAGGGAAGAGTTTTACTTTTTACTTTAACATCGCTGTACTATTTGCTCATACATAGTCACATGTGACTTTTATTAAAAAATTAATTTTGAAAACACTAAATGTGGCCGGGTGCAGTGGCTCACACATATAATCCCAGCACTTTGGAAGGCTGAAGTGGGTAGATCGCCTGAGGTCTGGAGTTTGAGATCAGCTTGGCCAACATGGTGAAACCCTGTCTTTACTAAAAATACAAAAATCAGCCTGGCATGGTGGCTGAAGTCCCAGCTACTCAGCTACCCACCATGTCCCTGTAGTCCCAGCTACTCGGGAGGCTGAGGCAGGAGAATCTTGTGAACCTGGGAGGAGGTTGCAGTGAGCTGAAATTGCACTGTTGCACTCCAGCATGGGTGACAAAAGCAAAACTTTGTCTAAAAAAAAAAAAGGTGAAATACTAAATACTATATGTTACTTGGCAATACAACTGGAAAGACTCAATCTACATTGTACAATCTCATCTATAATGAAGAACAAATAATTTTATTCATTAAAAAATTTTCTTTTTCATGCTACAACAAAGGACAGCACATCTACAGTGCTACTAAAGAAACAAGCTCAGAGAGGTTAAGTTAGAAATTAGAGAAATTAATCTAAGATGAATATCCATAAAGTACTTGAAATCCTTGGATTCGGGGATTCTGCAGTATAAAAAAGCTTAGCAGCTGCTGCCTATGTGAAATACTGAAACACAAAATGAAGAGGATGCCTCTGCAACTGAGGTACAGCTAGCAGCCTCTGAGAAGAAAAATTAGTCTAAAATCTTTTTGGAGACATGTATGTCAGGCAATCTCAAAGTTAAATTTCTCTGGCTCCTCAACTCTAAACAATAAGACTAAGCACACTTCACATCCAGGATTAAAAAAAAAAAAAAGAACCAGGCCAGGCATGGTGGCTCACACCTGTAATCCAAGCACTTTGGAGGCCAAGGCGGGAGGATCACCTGAGGTTGGGAGTTCAAGACCAGCCTGACCAACATGATGAAACCCCGTCTTAAAAAAAAAAAAAAAAAAGGAACCAAGGTTCTACATCTAAGAAAATCCTTGTGGGAAGACAGAATGAATAGCATGAGAAAAGGTCAATGTCCAAGTCTGTGTTCAAACATTATGGCAGAAGCTGCAGAAAGGAAAAGCAACAAATTGATCCCAGTGGGGAAGCACTTCTTCTTGCTTTGGACTTGCTAGAGGGCAATCAAGTTACAGACATAAAAATCTCCAGATGATTACTATAGCCAACCCAACTACCCAAATTTCAAACACAGGGGAAAAAAAAAAACCACAGTAGTCAAAATGTTTTAAATTTTAAAAAGTGTTTTATTCCTTAAGAAAGTATACTGTTTCAGCCAGGTGCAGTGGCTCACACCTGTAATCCCAGCACTTTGGGAGGCCGAAGAGGGTGGATCACCTGAGGTCAAGAGTTCAAGACCAGCCTGCTTAACATGGTGAAACTCAGTCTCTAGTAAAAAAAAAAATACAAAATTAGCCAGGCATGGTGGTGCATGCCTGTAATCCCAGCTACCAGGGAGGCTGAGGCAGGAGAATTGCTTGAACCCAGGAGGCAGAGATTGCAATGAGCCAAGATTGCTCCACTGCATTCCCTTCTGGGCAATAAGAGTGAAACTTCATCTCAAAATAAAAAAAAAAAAGTATAAGGTGTTATGTTATATTATGTACAATGATAAAAAAATTTTAAATAACTTTCAACAAATAGCAAGCTTCCTAAGCTATGGGAATAAAAAATGTTATCATAATTCCAGGTTATGATTCTAGAATTTCTTCCTCCATCCTAACAGTTTTTTACCTTCAGAGAAATGAGGAAAAGTTTTCCTCACTTCTTATACACTTGACTTGTGTTCCCAATCTTCTACTTGTATTAGTATAACTCACCTTTCAAAATCTTTAAATTAAAAAAATAACTAGTACAAATCCACAAAGAAAATACTCTTGATAACAAATACTTCAAAATTCTGCAACATGGGTTAATACCTCCACTTGGAAATACTAATCAAAATCAACAATGACAGTTTTGTTTTAGGTCTGAACTAAAAACATTACTAGCCATTTTATTTCAACTGGATTGAAAGAACATGTGGGAAATATTTTATTTCTCTTCCTAAAATGTCTATAATGCTGTCTCTGGATTCTCCTCAGTGGATCCTTCCTATGGCCTAACAGCAACTGAAGTGCCAACGCCCCCATCCCGATCCAGCTAGCATTCTGAATCTCTAGTTGCCTGAGAGAAAATAACTTTTTTCATTGATCTATGTTTAATGCACACAGTATCCCCTGCACTATGCTAAGATAAATGAGACATGGATGGTATCTACCTTCAAAACTCATAGTCTAATAAAGAAGACAAACTATGGTCAGACCTGGTTTAAAGGATCAGATGCCGTTTCAGATAGGCCATTTCAGAAGATAAGCTGACAGTCGACTAGCAGAGAGGGCACTGGCAACTGGGGAGGCATAGGGTTGAGGGAAAGTGACGACATGTACCTGGGACTAGAACTAGTAGTATGAAACATCATACTTAGTTTATTCATATAATTCTACAGCATTCTGGCATAGCGACGGTGAGATAACTGCATGCCATGTTATACGGTTTACTACATTTTATTCCAAAGGTGATGGGGGACAATGACAGAGGTAGGTAGAAGAAGGAAAGGAGTATAGAAAAGTTAGCAAGTAGGAACAGAGATGTAAAGACGCCAATAAACCAAATCACAGAGAAAACATAAATGCTTTGTGGTGTGTTCATACAAGGGGATATTATCAAAAATAAAACAGCAACAAAAAATAATGATTGCTAATATACTCACAACACAGATGCAACTCAAGAACATTATGTTGAATGAAAGAAGCCAGATACAAGAGTACATACTACATATAAAATCCAAGAACAGGCAAAACTAAAGTATGCTGACAGAATTCAGAAAGATGATTACTTCAGGGGGAAGCCTACTGGATTGAAAGTGGGGAAAGGAGAAGAAACTTTCTGAAATAATGAAATGCTTTATATCTTAATCTAGATGGTGGTTACATGTATGAATGTGCATGTAAAAAGCCATTCAGCTCTATACCTCAAATTTTATGTTACCATATATATGTATACCATAATAAAAAAGAAAAAATACATATAAATGTGGCAGAAAATAAGGCCAGAATAAATTAAACCACTGTCATCCCGCAAGCAATAGCAAACAGAAAATCAGAACAAAAGCTCTAACAGACACTATATATCCAACTAAAAAACAAATCCCTAATAAGGCCTTAAAGTATAAAAGCCTGGCTGCTTCTTCACTTTAAGAAGATATATAGGCAAATGTTATTTCTAATAAATGCTATAAAAGTAAATTATTCTTCCTAAAGAAGAACAGCCTACTATAAAGCAAAAACTAAAATTTTTCTATAAAACAAACAACAGGAGGTACTATAATGATCAATAAGGTATGACAAGCACTTAATAGAATTTAAAGCACAATAAGTGCTCTTCAAACTACCACAATTATTATTATATAATAGCAATAAAAGGAAAACTTTGCTTCAAAGCATGCCCAAACCACTGACTGAGATTTCCTTAAGTGCGTATTACTGAACTACAGCTCTTTTCATCCTAGGCTTCTTTTTTTCTCTTTAACAAACATTGAGATGAGCAAATGTTTGACAGGTGAAACATCTGGTTAGAGGGAAAACCAAATTAACTCCAATTTTTTCAGTATTCTTTTTCCCATGTTTCTGTTTTGAAGCCATATTCACTTACCAATAAACAGTAAATGTATCTTTTTTAAACTTGTCAATGGTTTATATTGCTAAAAAGCATTATTTCACATATCAGACAGAAAGTACATAATGCCAATTCAATTTTTTGAAAGTGAACAGCCTTAGAAAGCTAATCAGAATGCTATATTAGAAAGGTCATTCAGTAGAGACACACACTAGAAAAACATTAAAACAATAATTTACAATTTTGAATACTATGTTAACAGAAAGAAATCACCATTTGGCAAATTTAACCCATTTGGGAAAGTGCTTCCTTAACCACAATAAGAAAGCAAAATTCACAAAAGCAATGACTATTCATATACTTTATCAACAAAGGAGAGAACAATGAAGTGACAATAAATGTCTTACTGAACTGGTGAGAGTTAAGCGTGGATGAACCAAACATCAACTTGATTTTCTAACATGTTATAACAGTTACTGGAAACTTAAATGCTTTAGTTAACCTGAACGCAAAAGAAGGAAACTAATTTTAGTTCCACAATTTGATAGCTATAATTTTACTCCCACCAAATCAACTGGACCAAGTGTGTTTAAAAGTCAGTTATTTGCATCTCAAAATTTTATTTAAAAACTCTTTGGTTCTGAACTCAACAGCATGTTTTTAAGACATAATTTTTTTGTATTATTCCTACCTTGATAGGTACATTTAACAAAGCAGTCTTCTACTTACCTAGATTTTGTCTTATTAACATCTTGCTGCAAGAATGATCTCATCCAAAATTAAATCAAACCTGAAAGAATACAAAGACCAATGTTTAATTTTTTGTTTCAGGCATGAGTAACTATAGAAACAATAATCCACTTAAATGAGAAATCAAAACTTTCTAATTTTTTTTAAAAAATTCTACAATAATTTGTTTTCACTAATTTTAACAGCATGGCAATGGCAATAATTAAAATATTTATTAACAAAGCACATACCTTTCTAAATCAATATTTATCTAATATTATGTACATATCAAGACATACACCAAAAAGCTAAGACAAAAATGTTATAGTATTGGAACACATAAAAGTATACACTAATAGTAATTATCATAATAGCCAACACTCATCAAGTACTTACTATACTAAATGCCAAGCATAGTTATTCTAGAGAATACAATGTAACAATACTCTCCGGCTTCAATTTAATCCTCAACCTAGTATAAAGTGACTTCTCCAACGATCCACTGAAAATGTATCTGCCAAAAATATACCTACCATTACTAATTTTATCGTATTACAGAAGTTCTGCAAACTGAGTATGTCCCAAATTCTACACATTCCTCCTCCCCCTACCTGAAACTAGCTTGTGATCCTTCTAAATTCTCTATTCTTTAAAAAACAGCACCACCATACCTACCTCCATTCTCAAGCTAAAATACTTCAACTGTTTTATTTCCAGACTCACTATCATCTCTGATTTGTCTTCCTGGAACCACAAACCTAGAATTCTCTGCATAGTATCTAGAAAAGATGAGATACCATCAACTCCCACCAACCCAGAACTGGACATAGGGGCCTGATAAAAACTAAACTATAAAATCAAAGCAAGAACATTAAAAGTCTACTATAAACTGAGCAGAATAAACCGAAAAATGGTCCCACAAAAGATATCCACACCCTAATCCCTGAAACCTGAGAACGTTACCTTATACGGCAAAAAAAAAGTCTTTGAAGATATGATTAAATTAAAAATCTTGAGAGAGGGAAGATTATTCTGAATTACCTGGGTGGGCCATAAAGCAATCACATGTATCCTTATAAGAACGAGACACACACTGAAGGCAGTGAGAAATGGCAGAGAGGCCAGGCAGGGTGACTCACGCCTGTAATCCCAGCACTTTGGGAGGCCAAGGTGGGCAGATCACCTGAGGTCAGGTGTTTGAGACCAGCCTAGCCAACATGATGAAACCTTATCTTTACTAAAAAAATACAAAAATTAGCCAAGTGTGGTGGCATGCGCCTATAATCCCAGCTACTCTGGAGGCTGAAGCAGGAGAATCACCTTAACTCGGGAGGCAGACGTTGCAGTGAGCCAAGTTTGTGCCACTGTACTCCAGCCTAGGCAAAAGAGCAAGACTGTCTCCAAAAAATAAGAAGATATAGCAGAGACAGTTTAAAATGCTGGCTTTGAAGACTGGAGGGACATGGGCCACAGCCAGGAAAGCTAGCACCCCAGCACCCACCACAATCAGGGAGAAGCAAGGAATGGATTCTCCTCTAAAGTCTCCCTCCAGAAAAAGCACAGCCCTGCTATCATGTTTATTTTGGCCCAATACTACTGATTTTGAACTTCCGGCCTCCAAAACTGTGAGAGAATAAATTTCTATTGTTTTAAACCACCCAGTTTGTGGTAATTTGTTAGCGCAACCACAGAAAATTAACATACTGAAGATGGCAGCTTCTCAAGGAGATAAACTGGAAGCACCCTTACATAAAAGATGTTATAAACTGAACTGGATCACCCCTGAATTTCTTATATTGAACCCTCATTCCAAATATGACATTACAGCTAGGGCATTTCAGCAATCTAGTTAAATAAGGTAATTTATGAGGCCTTTTCACTCAAGAAGACTGGTGTCATTTTTTTTTTTTTTTTGAGATGGAGTCACCCAGGCTGGAGTGCAATGGTGCAATCTCGGCTCAATGCAATCTCTGCCTCCCAGGTTCAAGTGATTCTTGTGCCTCAGCCTCCCAAGTAGCTAGGACTACAGGCGCCTGCCACCATGCCTGGCTAATTTTTTTTTTTTTTTTTTTAAGTAGAGATAGGGCTTCACCATATTGGCCAGGCTAGTCTCAAACTCCTGACTTCAAGTGATCCTCCCACCTTGGCCTCCCAAAGTTCTGAAATTACAGGTGTGAGCCACCGCACCCAGCCTGACTGGTGTCATTCTGAGAAGAGACACCAGGTATGCACACACAGAGGGCAGGCCATCTGCAAAAGAAAGATTCAGGAGAAACAAAATCTGCCAACAACCTAATCTTGAATTTCCAGTCTCTAGAACTGTGAGAAAATAAATTTCTGTTGTATAAGCCACCCAGTATGTAGTATTTTATGACAGTCCTAGTGGACCAATGCATATTTTAAAACTATACATGGTTATACAATATAAACATATTTAAATGCCACAGAACTGTACACTTTAAAATGGTAAATTTTGTTATGCGTATTTTACCAAAATAAAAAATATAGGCATATACAAACACCACACACATACAAACTTCTACTTAAGCTATTTAATATTATCACGCTTTGCTCGTAGTTAACCCCCAAAATCTGAAAAAAACCTTTTAACTGCATTTGTTGCCCACAAACCAAACCAGCACATTTTAGTCACTTTATTTTTATTTTATTAATTTTTAATTGACAGGTAATTGTATATATTATCATTTATGGCATACAATGTGATGCTTTGATATATGTTTACATTGTGAAATGATTAATTCATGCTAATTAACAAATCCATCACCTCACACACTTTTTTTGGTGGTGAAACACTTAAAATCTACTCTTTTAGCAATTTTGAAATATATATGCATTATTACTATATTTCATCATTCTGTAATGCTTATTCCTCCTAACTAAAACTTTGTACCATTTGATCAACATCTCTTTCCCCATCCACTCCCCAACCCAGCCTCAGGTAAACACCATTTCACTCTTTACTTCTATGAGTTCAACTTTTTTAGATTCTACATGTAAGTTAGATTAGGTGGTTATGTGTCTTTCTGTGTCTTGTTTATTTCACTTAGCATAATGTCCTCCAGGTCCAGGTTCATCCATGTTGTTACAACTAACAGAATTTTTTCTATCCTCAGGCGGAATAGTATTCTGTCTGCATATATATCACATTTATCCATTCAGCCAACGATGGACACCTGGGTTGCTTCCATAGTTTAGCTATTGTGAGTAATGCTGCAATGAACATGGACTTGCAGATAACTCTTCAACATACTCAGTTCAATTCCTTTAGATATGTACCCAGAAGTAAGACTGCTGTATCATATGATAATTCTATTTTTAGTTTTCTCCGGACCCACCATACTGTTTTCCATAATGGCTGTTTATTTTACATTCCTAACAAGGTGCACAGGGGTTTCCTTTCTCCACATCCTTGCCAACATTTGTTATCTTTTGTCTTTTTGATAATAGCAAGTAAACATATTTTTTAAAAAGGATTTTACAAAGAAGTATGATAGAAAGTACTTTAAAATCTATACCTAAAAAACATAATTGGAATATTACATAAGTAGGAGAGGGATACAAAAAAAAGAGGCTAAAACTTAAAAGTAGTTGGCACCACTAGTTTTGCTTCAAGCAGGATTCTAAGAAAACACCTGAATATTAAAAGTCAAGTGTAACACATCCTTCCAAAAACCCATAACCACAGTCTGATCAAGAGAAAAACATCAGATGAATTCCAACAGAGGATCATCAGTATGTCTGACCAATATTCCTCAAAACTGTTAAGGTATTAAAAAAAAAACCAAAAACCTTATAAGGTCATCAAAAACAAAGTCTTAAGAAGCTTAGGCAGAAACAACAACTAGACATAATATATCTTGGAACATCTTGGAATAGGAAAAGAACACTGGGTAAAAACTAAGGAAATCTGAATAAATCATGATCTTTAGTTAATAATGATGTGTCAATATTGGTTCATTAACTGCAACAAATGTACTGTACTAATGTAAGATATTAATAACAGGGAAAACCGGCAGTTGGAGGGGTGGTTAGAATATGGGAACACTAGCTATCCTGCACAAATTTTTTACAAATCTAAAACTTCTAAAAGAGAATGTCTATTAATTTTCAAAAGTATTTTAAATATGCTGAAGAGACATGAACATATTTTAGAAAATTAAAGACTAAATTCAGAAAAGTCTTCAGAATTAAATTATGAAAGTTCAGATACACATTAAAATTATATAAAAGGTAGATTTGTCTGAACAAATTTAAGACTGAAATCATACCAACTATCTTATCTAATCACTGTGAAATGAAACTAAAAGCCAGTAACAGAAGAAAAACAGGAAAATCCATACATGTGGAAATTAACTCACTCCCAACCAACCAATGGGTCAAGGAAAAATTACAAAGAAATGTTTTAAATATCCAGAGACAAAACCAAAAACACAACAAACCATTAATTTATGAGATGCAACAAAAGCAGTACTAAGAGGGAGGCTTACAACAGCAAAAGTTTACATGTTAGTATCCGAGTCACGGCAAGGCTTGTAATAGCAAAAGCTTACATATTAGTATCCGAGTCACGGCACCAAAAAGAAAAAGAAAAGAAAAAGAAAAACAAACAAACAAAACATCACAGCCAGGCACAGTGGCTCACCCCTATAATCCCAGCACTTTGTGAGACTGAGGCTGGCGGATCATGAGGTCAAGAGATTAAGACCATCCTGGCCAACATGGTGAAACCCCATCTCTATATTAAAAAGTACAAAAATTAGCTGGGTGTAGTGACGCACTCCTGTAATCCCAGCTACTTGGGAGGCTGAGGCAGGAGAATCGCCTGAACCCGGGAGGCAGAGGCTGCAGTGAGACAAGATCATGCCACTCCACTGCAGCTAGTAACAGAGCAAGACTCCACCTCCAAAAAAAAAAAAAAAACCACACAAATAAACAGCCTAACTTTATATCTGAAGGAACTAGAAAAAGAAATTTGAATGAACAATTCTCCAAAGACAGCATATAAAATAAGCACATTTTAAAAAGATGCTGCTTGGCCCAGTGTGGTGGCTCATGTCTGTAATCCCAGAACTCTCTGAAAGGCTGAGGTGGGAAGATCACTTGAGCTCAAGAGTTTGAGAATAGCCTGGGCAACATAACAAGACTTTGCCCCTACTAAAAATTTTTAAGAAGCGAAAATAAATAGGTGTGGTAGCATGTGCCTGTACCAGCTACTTAAGAGGTGGGAGAAGCACTTGAGCCTGGAAGGTCAAGGCTGCAGTGAGCCATAACTGTGTCACTGCACTTCAGCCTGGGCAATATAACAAGACCCTGTCTCAAAAAAAAAAAAAAAAACAGAAAAAGAAAGAAAAGATATTCAACATCATCAGTCAACAGAGAATGCAAATCAAAACGACAAGACATCACCTTATACCCACTAGAGGCTGTTATTTTTAAAAACCCAGGAAATAACAAGTGTTGGCAAGAACGCAGAGAAACTGGAACCCTTGGTGCACTGTTGGGGGGAAAATAAAATGGTGCAGCCATTATGAAAAGCATGACAGTTCCTCAAAAAATTCAAAGTTAAATCATATGATCCAGCAATCCCACTTCTGGGCATATACACAAAGAATGCAAAGTAGTATCTCAAAAGATATTTATATGTCCATGTTCATAACAGCATTTTCCACAATATCCAAGAGAAGGAAGAAACCCACTGTCCAACAACATATAAATAAAGGGAATATGTATACATACAATGGAATATTACACAGCCTTAAAACAGAAAGAAATTATGTCACATCCTACAACATGGATGAACCTCAAGGGCATTTTGATAACTGAAATAAGCCAATCACAGAAGGGCAAATATTATATGATTCCATTTATGAGGTATCTAACATAGTCAAAATCACAGAAAGTGGAGTGGTTGTCAAATCTGGGGGAGACAGGAGGCTAAATTAGTGTTTAACAGTACAGAATTTGCTTTCCAAAGTCAAAAAGTTCTAGAGACCTGTTACACAATGTGAATATACTTAATACTACTAGACTGTACACTTAAAAACAGTTAAGATGGCAAATTTACTAGTGTGTGTGTGTTTTAACCAAAATAAAAGATAAATATGAAGAGCAGAAAGTACATACAAGGCCAAAATGGAATAACAGGAATTGGGTTTTCTCTCCTCCCTGAAAACTCAAGAAATCAGAAAATATACGAAACAACAGTTTTCAGGTATTAGACATAAGGCAACCACTGATGGTGAAACCTGCACGGGAAATAAGGTGAGCAAACTACTGCCTAGAAAAAGCACAGATCCCTGCCCAAGGAGAGAGTATCTATGCAGAATCTGGTGGCCTCCTTGAGTTGAGGAGACTAAGCTAAAAGTCTAAAGAAGCTATCAGACTTCAGAGAAGCCAGCATACTCTGCCCTACGTATGCTCAGCTAGAGAGCATACGTAGGGCAGAGTACTGAAGAGAAGATAACTGCACAAAGAACACCCTCAATTATCTAACTACATAATGATTAGAGCAACTCTGTGTGGAAACTATCCAAGCAAGGAAAGAGTCACCCAAAAGGAAGAAAGGGAATTAATTGCCCTAGTCTCACACAGCACCAGAAATAGTGTTCTCTTCAGAGCGGAAAATCTCATAATTCACATGACACCTGATAAAACGGAGTCTTGCCTCAGTGGAAAAGGTAAGTAATCCTAAACTTATGCTGTTTAAAAGACACATTCCAAAAAAGGAACGTGGAGGAAAAGGAAGAATTACAAAGTGGCACCAGGAAAACTTTTTGGCGTGATGAATATATTCATCATCTTGTTTGTGGCTGCCTGAGTGTATATATGGGTCAAAACTTTTCTAACTGTATATTTTATATGTGTACTTTATTACATGTCAATTATGCCTCAATAAATCTGCTTTTAACACTGTTGATAATAAAATAATCCAATTACAATATAGGCAGATTTGAAGCAGCACTTTGACAACAATATATGAATGACAAGCGTATCAAAAGATGCTCAGTACCATTTGTTACTGCGAAAGTGCAAATTAAAGGCACAATGAAGTATCACTACACAGCTATAAGAATGGCTAAAATTAGGAAGACCAACCATACCAAGTGTTGGTGAACAAGTGGAGGAACTAAAACTTTCAGACATTCATATGAGACCATAAAATGGTACAATCACTTTGTAAAAGTTTTACCATTTCTTACAATGTCAAACATACACCTACCACAGGATCCAGTCATGGAGTGGAAACTCCTAGGTATTTAACCAAACAAATGAAAGCATATGTCCATACAATGATGTATTAGTCCATTCTCACACTGCTATAAAGAACTACCTGGGACTGGGTAATTTATGAAGAAAAGAGATTTAACTGACTCACAATTCCACCAGCTGTACAGGAAGCAAGGCTGGGAGAGGCCTCAGGGAACTTGTAATCATGACAGAAGGTGATAGGAAGCAAGCACATCTTACTTACCATGGTAGAGCAGGAGAGAGAGGGTGAAGAGGGAAAGCGCTACACACTTTTAAACAAGCGGATCTCGTGAAGACTCACTACCACAAGAACGGTTAAGGGGGGAATCTGTCCTTATGATCCAATCACCTCTCCCCAGGTCCTTTCTCCAACATTGGGAATTACAGTTCAACATGAGATTTGGTGGGGACACAGAGCCAAAACATATCAAACAATTTGTATACCAATGTCCATACCATCTTTACTTCTAATATTCAAAAACTGGGAGAAAAATGTCCATCAACATGTGAATCTTTATATTATATCCCTGCAACAGAATACATAGGATGGAACTAATGATACATGCAACATGAATGAATCTCAAAAATATTATGCTGAGTAAAAAAAAAATCCAAACAAAAAGAGTACGTACTGCATGGTTTATATAAAATTCCAGAATATGCAAACTACCTTATAAATGACCTAAAGCAGATCAATCACTGCCTGGGCAAACGAGAAGAGTGCCAACAGACATAAAAAAACTTTTTGAAACTAAAGGGTATGTTCCTTATCTTGAATGTGATGATTTCATAGGTGTATACGGACATCACGTCTGTTCAAATTGTTCACTTTATTTATTTTCCGAGGTGGAGTTTTACTCTGTCGCCTAGGCTGGAGTGCCCTAGTGTAATCTCGGCTCACTGCAACCTCTGCCTCCCAGGTTCAAGCGATTCTCCTGCCTCAGCCTCCCAAGTAGCTGGAATTACAGGCATGTGCCACCATGCCCGGCTAATTTTTGTATTCTTAGCAGAGACAGGGTTTCACTATGTTGGCCAGGCTGGTCTCCAACTCTTGACCTCATGATCCGCCCACATTGGTCTCCCAAAGTGCTGAAATTACAGGCGTGAGCCACTGTGCCAGGCCCCAAATTGTTCACTTTAAATGTGATTTCTTAATATGTCAATTATACTCCAATAAATCTGTTAAAAATTCATAGTACGCAAAGAATAAACAGAAAAAGTCAAATCTCAAAGTAAGAATAATAATAACTGTAACACACACAAAAATTCATTTATAACCAAAAGAAGATATAAATGAATCACCTTTGAACAACTGCTAATTTACCAACATCTACTTACAATTGGCAATTCAATGTATAAATAATCCTTCCAAAATCTTATCAGACCTGACTTATCAAACAAATATAGAAAAGAGTAATCTGGACTACTAGACAAACTGATATACAAAACTTGTATCTGCCCTAATTTCTATATGCAAGCAATTCTTACTCAATTACAATGAGTTCAGAACTAAATACTGAAAATTAATCTAATTTTACCAATTGAATCAAAAAGGCTGATGGTGAAAATAGCCCAATTCTGTATCACCTTACTATGAATTTGGCAATGAAGTTTTGTAGCTTCTCTCATCAAGAGGTGGTCAGCCAGGTGCAATGGCTCATGCTTGTAATCCCAGCACTTTGGGAGGCCAAGGCAGGAGGATTGCTTGAAACCAAAAGTTCAAGACCAGCCTGAGCAACACAGAGGAACCCTGCCTCTACAAAAAATATAAAAATTAGCCAGATGTGGTGGTGCATGTCTGTGGTCCTAGCTACTTAGGAGGCCAAGGCAGAAGGACTGCCTGAGCTCAGGAGTTAGAGGTTACAGTGAGCTATGACTGTGACACTGTACTCTAGCCTAGGCAACAGAGCAAGACTCTGTCTCTTAAAAAATAAAAATAAAAAAGAAGTAGTGTCCCTTTCCTCAAGCCTGTAATCCCAGCACTTTGGGAGGCCGAGGCGGGTGGATCACGAGGTCAAGAGATCGAGACCATCCTGGTCAACATGGTGAAACCCCGTATCTGCTAAAAATACAAAAAATTAGCTGGGCATGGTGGCGTGTGCCCGTAATCCCAGCTACTCAGGAGGCTGAGGCGGTAGAATTGCCTGAACCCAGGAGGTGGAGGTTGTGGTGAGCCGAGATCGCGCCATTGCACTCCAGCCTGGGTAACAAGAGGGAAACTCCATCTCAAAAAAAAAAAAACAAAAGAAAAGAAACACCAGTGGAATCCAGCAGATGTCACAGTTTGCCACTTTAGAGCTTAAGCCTCAAGAGACATTGCATACTTCTGCTCTCTCTCTCTTTCAAAACCTTGCCACTACCATGATAACAAGCCAACTCTTACCTGCTTCAGAATGGGAGGGTATCTCAGATGTCACGGCACATGCTAGACCAAACTATAGCCAGCTCACTACAGGCCATCCTAGATCAGCCTATGGGCAGTCAATGCCCAAATATATGAGAACCCAACGAAGAGCAGCAGAGCCACCTTCCTGACCTGCTGCTAAATGCAGACTCATAAATGAGCCCAGTCAAGACCAGAAATGCTGCCTGGCTGACTCACAGACTTGATCTAACAATATTGTTGATTTAAACCACTAGGTTTCAAAGTAATTTGTTACACAATAATAGCTAATTGATAGAGCAACTCACAAAACCATAATACATTTTTCTTAGCCCTAGGAGTTATTTTAGATTAACATTTGATTTAGGTCTCTTTAACTTTTGAAGACAATGGGGGAAAAAGGACTAAATCTATTTTATTCTTTTATCAGCAATAACTCTACAAAACATTCTGTCACAAAATTTTTCAAATTCAGATATATAAACTGAGCAAAATCATTTTTGTAAGTAATGTCACCAATTATAATTTTTTGTGAAATATTGTTCCTAGACAGCCTTACTGAATCCAATCATACAGTGAAATTTTTCAGGACACTCCAAAATCTGTAAAAATTGTTATAGAGCAATCTTCTATCTCTAACATTGCCTCTATTTTTTACTAATAGTGTCCTGATTTTCCTTTAGAAACACATTCTCACTCAACTCTGGCCCCAATCCTAGGCACCTGAATCCTAGGCTGATCAGAATACCCTATTCTAGCATAGTAATTTCTTCATGGATGGGACTATATCCAGGAATGGGAGACGTAGAATGCTTCTTAGTACATTTTCAAAAACTATTGGGAAGTGTCACTTGAATCTTCAGCAGAAACAGCTACGAGAATGATGCAGGTTAGAGAAGCCAGTGGCTACCTTTGCCACACTTCATGGAGAGAACATGTTTAGGAATGAAACTGCTACAGAAGAAATCCAAGCCAAAAACAGATACATCATCCTATTGATATCGTATGCACCCATCAATCCTTCAGTCCCTAAAATTTAATTAATCACAGAATGCTAGACACCTCACAAGTGTACAAAAATGATCTCTGGAGAAAGACTGTATTACCCTAAGGCTCAGCATTCAGGCCTGAGAAAACAGCTGGAAATTTAAATGGGAAAAGCATGGCAGTCAGAGAACCAGAGGGATGAAACAAAAATTCTAAGTATAAACTTTGCCCAAATCACTGGATGACTGATAAACCAGTAGGCAAAAAGAAGACCTGAAGTGGCTGAGGAAAAAGTAGGCAGAAACTAGAAAGAATGATGCTACCCTTGAAAATAGCATTGTATTACGAGTTTGTTGCCTTTCAATAGAGTACATTCCCCAACTATGCAGTGTAGGTAGCAGGAAGCTGCACATCTACAAGGTTCAAGTGTTAAAGGACAGAACCAAACCTCCGCAGAACAGCTGGAAATTAGTAAAATTCTGAGAAGCAAGAAAACCACAGGGCAAAATCAGACTATAATCTCCACAAATCTTTGGGTAACAACCAACTTACTCAGACAATGGGAGACCTCCAAGAAGCCAAGCCAACAAAGCAGCAATGCAAAGCTAGAAGAGAGCAGAGATGGCCGCCGTTTACAGTCTGGGCCCAGGAAGTTAACCTTAAAAAAAAAAACAGCAATTCTAAGAACATTAACTGAATCCAGTCATTAAAACATATCCATCATGTGCAATGTTTCAAGCAAAAAAGGCATGGTATGTGACGAGGAAAATGTGACTCAGACCTAGGAAAAAAGAAAAGTAAATCAACAGATACTGATTCTGAGTATACCTAAATTAATTCAAAGTATTTATTCTAAGAATGTTACAAAAATTCAAAAAAAATATGTTCAAACAATTGACAGAAACTTAAAAAAAAGAACAAAATAAAAAATTCAGCAGATGACTCAACAGAAGATTAGGGATAGCAGAAGAAAGAACTGGTGAGTCTGAAGACAAGGAAATAAAACTGTCTAATCCAAAGAACAGAAAGTAAAATGACTAAAGAAAAACAAACAGAGCCTAAAAGACCAGTAGGACACTATCAAGCAGTCCAACATATATGTAACTCAAGTCTCAAAAAGAAAGGAATTGAAAAGAGCACAAAACATTTTTTGTTGAAGAAATAATGGTCAAAACATCTCAAATTCAGTGGAAAATACTGACTTAACAAATCCAGGAATCTCAACAAACCCAAGTGGAATAAACAAAAAGAGTCACATATGCATATATATCATAGTCAAGCTGCTGAAATCCAAAGAGAAAACCCTGAGAGCAGCCAAAAAAAGAAAAAAACAAACGACTGGTTATATATCAAAACAGCAATATAATTGATGGCTGACCTATCAGAAAAAATGGAGACACTGGAACATCTTCCATATCCAATGATATCCTTCAAAAATGATGTGAAATAAACTTATTTTCAGAAAATAAAAATTGGGTTTGTGGCCGGGCAGATAAAACCAACAAGAGTTTTAAAGGCAGGAGGAGAAGGAAAGTAGTAACAATGCTAAATCAAAAAGATGACATCAGAGGTTCAGAGCTCTCATCAGAACCTGATGAAGCACTGTGATCCCAGACTTCCAATCTCCACAACTGTGAGAAATAAATTTGTTGTTTGTAAGCCACCCAGTCTACAGTATTTGTTTCAGAAGCCCAAACTAAGACTGCACCCAAAAAAACTGCAGAATACACATTCTTTTCAAAGACACACATATATAAAACTTGGCAATAAATATATTAAAAGGTACTCAGTCATATCTGGAATCAGAAAAATGCAAAATAAAAATCATTGAGATAACCCTATATACCTCTAGAATAAATATTTGCAAACTATATACTTAACAAAAGACTCCTATCTAAAATATTTTGAAACTCCCAAAACTAAACAGTATGATATTAGCAAAAATTCCAGAATAAGGACCATTGAAAACCATCTCCTCCATAAAACCAGCAAATCCACTGGGAAAAACTGTTAAAATCAACATTCTGTGAACTCTGGAAATTAACCAAAGGCTTGTAGCAATCTAGGAAGAGTAATAGATGGCTGAATCTTATTTGGTAAGACCAGCACACTTTAAGGTATTTTATCTTGCCCTATTTCCATCCTCCCTCATAGCTGGGTAGTAGCTTTGAAAACCAGGAGCCTGGGGCACAGCAGCTTATGCCTATAATCCCAACTACCTGAGAGGCTGAGGTGGGAGAACTGCTTAAGCCCAAGTCCTAGAGACCAGTCTGAGCAACATGGCAGTACCCCATCTCTAAATAATGTTTAAAAATTAGTCAGGCATGTTGGCATGCATCTGTAGTCCCAGCTACTCAGGAGGCTGAAGCCAGAGGATCAGCTGAGTCCAAGACTTTGAGAATGCAGTGAGCTATGACCATGCCACTGCACTCCAGCCTGGGCACAGAGCCAGACCCCACTGCTTCATAACTAAAAACAAAAATCCAGCAGCCTGACAGCCACTAGAGAAGACAGAATTAGTTTGGAGCTCCTTTAGTACCTCATTCCCAGACAACTGTCATTATGTAACATGTCTGATGGTTTCCCAGAAGGCTCTACTCAAAAAGCTATTTAATCTGACCTGACTCATCACTTATCTAGTATAAAATCTTCCCCTAATACCCTAAGACATCCAAAGGACATTTGTCAAAAACAATCAGAGGCAATTGTTTCATACTGCAGTTGGCTGAGGGACAGAAGAACAGCTGATGCAAATAACAGACTTAAAAGCCTAAAATAACAAAAAACAAAAAAAAAACCTTGGGATTTTATAAAACTCCAACATATTCCTGAGACTCTAGAGGACCACATGCATGGAAAGGGCTGTGTACATGTCCAAGAAAGACCTACATGCTCACCTCTGGCTAAACTTGAGGCTCTGTACAAGCAGAAAGTAAAGAGTAAGGCAGAGTTGTAAAGTGCCTGGTTAAGTGTTGAAGGTGTGTCTTAACACACATATAACTTCAACAGGAAGATTTATTGGTCCCAGGCATTTAAGGAAATCTCTGCCCAATTAAGAGCTGACCACTAAGCCAACTGAGCAGAGATTTCAGTGCTCATATGTGACAAAGAATACAGATTTTATAGAATTAGTTCCAAAAAAATCACTAAAATAACACTGGGGCTGAGGGGAGAGGGAATCTGATTATCAGAGTTGTGACATTATTTTAAATGTGCAGTATTCAACAAAAAATTACAAGACACTAAAAAAAAAAAAAAAAGAATGAAGTATGGCTCATACATACAGAGAGAAAAGCAGTCCACGAAACTGTCCCTGAGGAAAGCCAGATATGGGACTTCAATAAACTAGACAAAGCTTTAAAATCAGCTATTTTAAGCATATTCAAAGAACTAAAAGAAACCCATGTCTAAAGAACTAAAAGTATGAGAATATCAATAAAAGATAAAAATTATGAGGAAAAACCCAAATTCTGGAATTAAAAAGCACAACTAAAATGAGCAATTTACTAGAAAAGTCAGGGAACCTGAAAATAGATCAAATGAGATTATCTAGTCTAAGGAACAGAAAGAAAAATCAACTTTAGAAATGCATAGGGCCTATGAGACCTATAAGGCAACATTAACGCTCTGTCGCTGCTGCCAGCTCGCATACAGTGTTCTCTCGCCGCTCCGCTGCCCTACTCCTCCGCCGGTCACAATGGAAGAAGAAATTGCTGCGCTCATCATTGACAATGGTTCCGGCATGTGCAAAGCTGGCTTTGCTGTGGACGACACCCCCCGAACCATGTTTCCCTCCATTGTCAGGTGCCCTCGGCACCAGAGTGTGATGATCGGCATGGGCCAGAAGGACTCCTATGTGGGCAACGAGGCCCAGAGCAAGTGCGGCATCCTGACCCTGAAGTACCCCATGGAGCACGGCATCATCACCAATCGGGAAGACATGGAGAAAATCTGGCACCATACTTTCTATAATGAGCTGTGTGTGGCCCCAGAGGAGCATCCCTTGCTGCTGACTGAGGCCCCCCTGAACCTCAAGGCCAACAGAGAGAAAATGACTCAGATCATGTTTGAGATCTTCAACACCCCGGCCATGTATGTGGCTATGCAGGCCCTACTGTCCCTCTACACCTCTGGGCGCGCCACTGGCATTGTCATGAACTCTGGAGACGAGGTCACCCACATGGTGCCCATTTACGAGGGCTATGCCCTTCCCCACACTATCCTGTATCTGGACGTGGCTGGCCGGGACCTGACCGACTACCTCATGAAGATCCTCACCGAGCGCAGCTACAGCTTCACCACCATGGCCAAGCGGGAGATCGTACGCGACATCCAGGAGAAGCTGTGCTACATCGCCCTGGGCTTCGAGCAGGAGATGGCCACAGCCACATCTTCCTCCTCTCTGAATAAGAGCTATGAGCTGCCCGATGGCCAGGTCATCACCATTGGTAACAAGCAGTTCCAGTGTCCGGAGGCGCTGTTCCAGCCTTCCTTTCTCGGCATGGAATCTTGTGGCATCCACAAGATCACCTTCAACTCCATCATGAAGTGTAACGTGGACATCCGTAAAGACCTGTATGCCAACACTGTGCTGTCTGGCAGCACCACCACATACCCAGGCATCGCCAACGGGACGCAGAAGGAGATCACTGCCCTGGCACCCAGCACCATAAAGATCAAGATCATTGCACCCCCAAAGCGTAAGTACTCCGTGTAGATCGGCGGCTCCATCCTGGCCTCACTGTCCACCTTCCAGCAGATGTGGATTAGCAAGCAGGAGTACGATAAGTCTGGCCCCTCCATCGTCCACCACAAATGCTTCTAAATGGACTGCGAGCAGATGCCTAGCATTTGCTGCATGGGTTAATTCGGAAGTATAAATTTGCCCCTGGCAAATGCATACACCTCATGCCAGCCTCATTAAACTGGAATAAGCCTTCGAAAAGAAATTGTCCTTGAAGCCTGTATCTGATATCAGCACTGGACTGTAGAACTTGCTGCTGATTTTGACCTTGTATTCAAGTTAACTGTTCCCCTTGTTATTTAATACCCTGTACATATCTTTGATTTCAACCTTTAATACATGTGGTTTGGTCACTTCGTGGCTGAGGTAAAAATGTGCTCGTGGGCAGACAAGTCTGGCTTGGTGAGTCTGCGTGACCAGCAGTCTCCTATCTGTGCAGGGTATTCATGTGTCAGGGCTGAGTATTCTGGGATTGCTTTAGAGGCTGACAAGGGCTGCCAGTCTGTCAGGGTTGGAAAGTCCAAGCCATAGGACCCAGTTTTCTTTCTTAGCTGATGTTTTCCTGCCAGAGCACCGTGGGCTGTTACTTGCCTTGAGTTGGAAGCAGTTTGCATTTACACCTGTAAATGTATTCATCCTTTTAATTTATGTAAGGCTTTTTTTGTAAGTAACTCTCAATTCTTTAAAGAGATGACAATAGATTTTGGTTTTCTACTGTTATGTGAGAACATTAGGCCCCAGCAACATGTCATTGTGTAAGGAAAAATAAAAGTGCTGCCGTAAAAAAAAAAAAAAGACAATATTCAACATACCACCATATACATAAGAATGAGGCAGAAAGAGCATTTGAAGAAATATGACTAAAAATTCTCCCAGTTTGATAAAAAACATTAACCTAAACACTGGAAAAGCTCAAGGAACTACACAGAGGATAAACCCAAAGAGATCTACACCTTAGACACATCAACATAAAACTGTTAAAAAGGGAAGCGAGAATCCTAAAAGAAGCAAGAAAGCAGCGACTTGTCACAGACAAACATCTTTAGTAACATTAACAACTAATTTTTCATGAGAAACCATGGAAGTCGGATGGCAATGGTGTCAAAGTACTGAAAGAAAGACTCCCAACCATGAATTCTACAACTATTTTTCATAATGGAAGAAGAAATTAAGACATTTACGGACTTAAACAAATACTAAAGAGTGGCCCTCAGGCTGAAATGAAAGGATACTAGATAGCAACATAAATCCATCTGAAGAAATAAGGAGCATGGTGAAGGTAACTACATAGGTAAATATAAAAGACAGTATAATTGTTTCTTTTTTGTGACTTTTCCTTCTCTTGTCTGACTTAAAAGGTATAAAAGGACGTATGTATGGCAATAATAGCATAAAGGAAGAAAAGGAAATAGAGCTATATAGGAGCAAAATTTTTGTATATTATTAAAATTAACTTGGTATTAATTTGAACTAGATTAAAATTAAGTTGTTCATTATAATTCCCAGGGCATCCACTACAAAAATGAATTAAAAGTATACAGTACAAAACAAGTGATTTAAGTGATACACTAGAAAATATATATTTAACATAAAAGGCAGCACTAGAAGAATAAACACCACAAAAAACAATGAGACAAATAGAAAATAAAGAGCAGAATAGCAGATGTAAATTCTACTTTATTGGTAATTATACTAAATGCAAATTAATCAGGCACTCCAATCAAAAAGCATATATTGGCAGAATGGGTAAAAAACACAATCCAACTATATACTAGCTATAAGAGACACAATTGATATTAAATAGATAAAAAACTGAAAGTAAAAGATCAAAAAAGTTATACCATGCAAAAAGTAACCAAAGAGAATGTTTTATAATAATAAAGTCAATGTATCAAAATTACATGCCACTTATAAAAATGTGCACACCTAATAAGAGAACCCCAAAACACATGAAGTTGAAACTGACAGAATTAAAAGGAGGAAGATAATTCAAAAATAATGCTTAGAAACTTTAATACTTCACAATCAATAATGGATAGTATAGATAGAAGAGCAAGGAAATAGAGGACCTGAACACTATAAATTCTACAGAACATTCCACCTAACAACAGAAAAAGGAACGTTCTCCAGTATGTACCATGTGTTAGGCCATCAGACAAGTGTCAATAAATTCTAAAGAAATGAAAATCATACACAGTATGTTCTCTGACCACAAATGGAATGAAAATAGCAATCAATACCAGAAGGAAATTTGGTAAATTAATATGTGGAAATTAAGCAATAAACATCTAGGTAACCAGTAAGCCAAAGAAGAAATTGCACTGCAAATCAGAAAATATGTTGAGATAAATAAAAACAAAAACACAACACACTAAAACTTATGGGATGAAGTGAATGCAATGCTTATAGGGAAATTTATAGCTATACATGCCTGCATTAAAAAAAAAAAAGAAAGATCTGGCTGGGCACGGTGGCTCATGCCTGTAATCCAAGCACTGTGGAGGCCAAGGCGGGTGGATCACCTGAGGTCGGGAGTTCAAGACCAGCCTGACCAACACGGTGAAACCCTGTCTTAAAAAAAAAAAAAAAGAAAGATCTTAAATTCATAACCTAACTTTCTATCTTTAGAAAAACACAAACTAAACTCAAGGCAGACAAAAGGAAAAAATAAAAATAAAAAACACAGCAGAAATAAACGGAGAACAGAAAACAGTGGCAAAAAAAAAAAAAAAAATTAATGAACCCAAAAGATAGTTCTTTGAAAAAAAGAAAATTGACAAACCTTTAGCTAAACTAAGAAAGATGTAAATCACTACAGTGAGAAATGAAAAAGGAGTCAATACTACCAACCTTATATTCATAAAAAGGATTATAAAAGAACACTATGCAACTGTACGTCAACAAATTACATAATGTAGATGAAATGGACAAATTCCTAGAAAAACCCAAACTGTTGAAACCGACTAAAGATGACACAGGAATCTGAATAGACCTATAACAAGTAGAGAGAACTTCCCACAAAGAAAAGGCCAGGACCCAGCCGACCATGGTGGGGAGCACCTACTTGATAGGCTGAGGCAGGAAGATAGATCATTTGATCCCAGGAGTTCTAGGCTACAGTGAGCCAAGACTATGCCGTTACACTCCAGCCTGGGCAACAGAGCAAGATTCTGTCTCATAAAAACAAAAACAAAAAATCCAAGAGCAGATTGTTTCCCTGGAATCTGGGGAACATTTCAAGAATTAACACCAATCCTCAAACTCTTCCAAAACTCTTCTCAAACTTTTACCCATTCTGCCAAAAAACAGGAGGAAACACTTCCTAACTCACTCCTATGAGGCCAATATTACCCTCATACCAGAATCAGAGTTAGTTACCACAAGAAAACTACCAACAAATATCCCTTAAAAATTAAATCAGAAAAGTCATTTTTTCTGTAAAGACATGCGATCTAGACCCCTTCATCCTCCCGTTGCAAGCTCAACTGGTTACTCTTCAGACCTGCTGTACAGTCCTATCCTTGAATCTCCCTTCATAATCATCCTAGAAATTCTCTTCACTCTTCTCCCGTACTGCATCCTATTTCCTGGATGCCTCCTCTTTTCAGTTACCCCATCACTTTGATGGAGTCTGTGCCTTCTAGTTACTTTCTGATATAGTACTTTTGAAGTAAATATGCTAACAATCTCATGTTTCATATTTTTAGCCTCTCCCACACTTGATAGCTGGGTAGGGTATAGAATGGTTTGGAAATAACTTTCCTTTAGGATTTTGAAGGCATTATTCCATTACTGATTACTTTCAAATGCTACCTATTTCTACTCCTTTCTTTGTGCTCCATTCCTGAAAGCTTTCTTGATCTTCATTTCTGGTGTCTGAAATTTCACCATGATGTATCTTTTTTTTTTTTTTTTTTGAGACGGAGTTTCGCTCTTGTTACCCAGGCTGGAGTGCAATGGCGCAATCTCGGCTCACCGCAACCTCCGCCCCCTGGGTTCAGGCAATTCTCCTGCCTCAGCCTCCTGAGTAGCTGGGATTACAGGCACGCACCACCGTGCCCAGCTAATTTTTTGTAATTTTTTAGTAGAGACGGGGTTTCACCATGTTGACCAGGATGGTCTCGATCTGTTGACCTCGTGATCCACCCGCCTCGGCCTCCCAAAGTGCTGGGATTACAGGCTTGAGCCACCGCGCCCGGCCCACCATGATGTATCTTGATGTGGTTTTCAGTCACCATGTTGAGCATTTATGAGCCCTTTCACTGTGGACATTCATATTTCTTGCTCAGTTATTCTAAAATAATTTCTTCCATTTTGTAATTTTTTTTTTTGAGACAGATTCTCGCTGTCACCCAGGATGGAGCATAGTGATGCAATCTTGGCTCACCGCAACCTCCACCTCCTGGGTTCAAGCGATTTGCTGGGATTACAGGCACACATCAACAGGCCTGGCTAATTTTTGTATTTTCAGTAGAGATGGGGTTTCACCATGTTGGCCAGGCAGGTCTGGAACTCCTGACCTCAGGTGATCCGCCCACCTCAACTTGCCAAAGTGCTGGGATTACAGGCGTGAGGCCACTGTGCCCAGTCAATTCTTACTTTTCATATGTTGAATGTGCAGGCAAGTGTGATCCTCTAGTTTTCTTATTTTCTCCCACTTTACAACTCTTTTTGTCCTGCTCTGTGGGAGTTTTCTCAACTTTATCTTCCACCCTTCTAATAAGAATTTAATATCCTGAATTTCTGTCTCTTCTATGAAGTGTTTCATATTCTAAATTTCTAGGAGTTCTTGTTTTCTGGACACTGCTTTTCCACAGCATCTTTTCTGGTTTCGAAGATGCAATATCTTTACTTCCTAAGAAATCAGTAACTTTTTATAAAAACTTGACTTCTTGAAGTCAAGTTTTTCTATTTCCCTCTTCTCTTTCATATTCGGGTTATCCTCAAATGTTTGGTGATCCTTAAACACCAATTTAAGAGTAAGGGACTTAAAAGTTGCCTAGAAATTCTGTCTTAATGCGTAGACATACTGTAGGATTATCAATCAGGGTCCCATCTGTTATTAGTTGGATGTTTTTCCTGATCTCATCAGTTTGCTGTCACAGGATGAATTTTTCAGTCTCACATCTAGGGGCAAGAACTTGTCAGCCAGTATTCTCAGAACTGGGAGGGAAAACAAGACTGGGAATAACTTTCAAGTCAACATGTAAATTTTTTTTTAATTCTCCCTGTTTTTCAGTATGATTGCCCTTAAACTCAACTGTGCCTAATGTTCTCAAATACAGAGATCCTCAGGTTGAAAGTCAAAGAAGAAACTTGGATGAGGTAAAAGACCCTTTCCTGGCACCATGAGTGTTGCTTACTTATTACAGACTTCTAGACAGCACCTTTGGAGGTCCCTGCAGCCACCAATTCCTGAAGCATTCCAGGGCCCTGTAGCACCAGTTCTAGACTAATTCTGGGCCTTCTCCACTGACAGCAGAAGGTTCAACTTTCTCTTATCTACAAACCAATGCAGGTGGGTCTATTCCCAAGAACTCTGGAGCCATACACAGGTATAAAAAAAGTGACTACTTAAGCAAGCAATTCAGAGCAGGGTTTTCAGAAAAGCTTCAGAAACATTCATAGTTCAGGAAAGTTCACAGTTCTGCTGTCATTCCTTCTGACCCATACTATCTATACAGAAATCCCATTTTTCAGAAATATAGATGAAACTTCTAGGTCCCAGTGATAGTAGGGAGCAACCCACTGTATTTTGCTTTAGCTGATTTGCCTCATCAGATAACTTGGACAGGGCCAAATATACCTCCCTATTTTACCACATTCCCAAAAACCTCACTATTAACATCTTTACTTGTTGCAGTTAAATGGTAAGTAATAACTGTGCAGATGAACGTGATATATGAATAATCAAGTTTGAAAGCATAGGAGTAGAAAGACAAAGAACTGACAGCAGAATAATGGAAAGCTGTGTACCCAAAGCTGGAAAGGACTTAATCAGTACTGACCATCAGAACAAAAAGAAAGGCCAGTTTCAGTGGCTCACACCTGTAATCACAGCACTTTGGGAGGCCAAGGCAGGAAGACTGCTTGAGCCCAAGAGTTCAAGACCAGCTTGGGCAACAAAGTGTGACCCTCCCCCAACATCTCTACAAAATAATAATAATAATAATAGAAAGAAAAAAATGGCTATGAGAGCCTGGGCAATACCTGGTGGAGTGAAGGGGAAAGACTTAGTGCCAGCAGAGAACTACTACATAATAAATCCTAAAAGCTTAATATGTCCAAGTTAAGCCTATATTAACTGTGAGAATGGTTAAAATGTACATGTTATACTGAAACATGGTATCTTAAAATTCCAAAACTATTAGCTCCCAAGCTTCTGTTCTATTTCCTAACTCTAAAAAAAAAAAGGATTTAAAAAACTGTATTACATCTAAAATTTTTCCTGTTTTTCTAATTCTTCTATTTTAGAAACAACCATTACCATTACAAAACATAATATGCATTTTAGGAATTCTTAAAAACTCTACATTTTATAGGAAAATAATATTTTCCTATACAAGCAGAGTTTTCTCAAATGTTCCTAAATTTTAAGACAAGTATCTATTTAAAAACAAATATAAACATGTCCACACAGTTAATTTTTATTTCCTGTTTTCCCACCAGTTCTAACACAAATTATAATGTCTCTTAAGCAACGGCTAAAATGTAGAATTTTAACTCAAAATTCAGCACACAACTACAAGCTCTTACCAGTTATCTTAACTAATTTTTACTTCAAAATACTAACAATTAGGAAAACACCATTATAGCATAGCCTTCTTGGTTTTCGAACTAAACTTAACAGAAAAAAAATCCAAACAATTTTTTTTAGAAAAAGACATACCTCAATTAGTGTAAGTCATATGCAAACTCTTTCTTCAAATACATTTATTTTGAATACCAGAAGATAATAAAATTGTTTCATTCTTATTTTAGCTCTGCACTACAAACTGAGGAGCCACAGTATTTGATGTGACTTACTTCGAAACTACCCATCTTTACTCTTAACATACCCTCCCCACTTACCAAGATAATATCACTAACTGGCCTTCCTCACTTCAGTCTCCTCTCCAATCATGCTGTATCTGGCTGCTAATCATATTTCTTCATGTAATTCTGTTCAATGATCTTCAGTAGAACGCCTTACTTCCAATTTCTAATCCAAATTTGTTTAGATTCTTCCAGCTCATGCCACAATCTTATTATTTTTTATTTTATTTGTTTAAAATAAACTCTAACCAAGGAAAACACTTGCATTCTACAATTCTCACATCTGTGCTTTTTTTCCTGAGCCAGAGTTTCACTCTGTCACCCACGCTGAGTGCAGTGGCATGAACTCGGCTCACTGCAACCTCTACCTCCCAGGTTCAAGTGATTCTCCTACCTTAGCCTCCCGAGTAGCTAGGATTGCAGGCACCACATCTGGCTAATTTTTAAAAATATATTTTTAGTAGAAACGGGGTTTCACCATGTTGGCCAAGCTGGTCTAGAATTCCTGACCTCAGGTGATCCACCTGCCTCAGCATCCCAAAATACCTGTGCTTTTTTAACATGCTCTTCCCCCTCGCTGTTATTTCATGCCCTTTCCACCAACCTACACATGCCACTTCTTCAAAATCCAGGTAAAAAATTATTTGTCAAGAAGCATTATTAATCTTATTACAGATCATTTTATTTTTGTCAGCTCAGTAACTTTTTCTTTCTTTTCTTTTTGAGACAGAGTTTCGCTCTTGTTACCCAGGCTGGAGTGCAATGGCGCGATCCTGGCTCACCTCAACCTTCGCCTTCTGGGTTCAAGCAATTCTCCTGCCTCAGCCTCCCGAGTAGCTGAGACTACAGGTATGCGCCACCATGCCCAGCTAATTTTTGCATTTTTAGTAGAGACGGGGTTTCACCATGTTGACCAAGATGGTCTTGATCTCTTGACCTCATGATCCACCTGCCTTGGCCTCCCAAAGTGCTGGGATTATAAGCTTGAGCCACCGCGCCCAGCCGTCAGCTCAGTAATTTAAACATGTCATTGTTAAGTAAGCTTCAAGTTACGTCTTAGATCATGAGCTCTCTGGGGTAGGAGACATATCCTCTGTATATATGCAACCCTACCCCTGGTGAAGCATTAGGTGAATTTTGTATGACAACTAACCCAGTTAAATAAAACATGTGAAAACAGGGAAATACAACCAAACAAGATTTTTCTGAATCCAAAAAAAAAAAATCAAATCTCCCAAAACTAAATTCAAATATGACATTTATTTTTGTCAAAAAAAAAAAAAGTCAACATAGAACACACCCTTGAGTGTATTTTTTTCTATATACATTAGTCAGTTCAAAAAACTGTAATTAAGAACATTCTAATTGTTTTATGTGATTTTCTAAATCTAGCCCCCAAAAGCTGTTATGTATAAAGTCTCAATATTTAGGAGATAATAATCATATACTTTTTGCAATGCCTAATTTAACCAATTTGCTTTAGCCTTTTATACTTCACAATAAAAAAAGTTGGCAGGTGAGATTTTTATTATTTCAAGAAAAATACTAAAATCCTTGGAGCAAGAGTATATTAAACAAACTTATTACAAATTCCAAAAGACAAAACTTCTTTATATAGAGTAAATATTTTCTTTTTTATTTTATTTTATATGTTTTAGAGACGGGGTTTCACCATTTTGGCTAAGCTGGTCTCGAACCCCTGACCTCAGGTAATCTGCCCGTCTCAGCCTCCCAAAGTGCTGGAATTACAGGCATGAGCCATCACACCCGGCCTACAGTAAATATTTTCATTTATAAACTCAAAAGCATTCACAATCCAAATGTTAACGAGAAAGTCTTTTCATGTCCATTTCTGCACAATTTACATATTTTTTCTTCAAAACTAGGTATACTAGAATGTGAAAATATATTTTTTATGTACTTTCAACAACTTTATTATAATACACATTTCAGAAAAAATTCTTTATCCCCAAAGCACCAATTTAATATTGCTATACTACAATAAGGTTTCTACTGCTCAGTATTTATGAAAAATAATGCAATATTAATTCCATTTGTAAAAAAAACTTAAGCGCTAAAAGTAAAAATCATGATCAACAATTTTATTTCAATTTTCCATTTATAAAGTCTCTTACATGGGTTTTAACCATTTACACTTGTAAGCAACTGTTCATAAGGTATCATTCTAGTTATATTCTATTTTTCTGTTGAACAGGTAGATACCTACCCATAAAGAGAAGTACACCTATTTAGTCCTACCTCTGAAATCACAATCAGAAATACCCAAATACTTTAATAAGCAACCTGCAATGCCTAACAGCTAACTGACATAATGCCTGGAAGCTATCATCAAGGAGGCTCCAAAAACCATCTATATAAGGAGGCAATCCACAACCTCTTCCACCTACTTCCTGGCTATATGCCTAGAGAATACTGTGATGACAGCAAGCCAGACAACTATGTTATCAGTGGAGACAATTCAAATCTCTGCATTCTAAACAAAATATCAAGTCATAAAACTAACTTCTAAAGGATTACTATTAGTGAACACTAAGAAGCACCTCTCTGATTTTGTCACTGGGGAAAAAAAAAGAAGGGCCATAGCATCAAGTATCATTTGATTTACCTCCCAATTCATATAACAATGCCAAACAAGGACAGGAAAAAAGACAGATTCAAGCATCAATGCTCACTACCCTTGGGAAGGCGGGCAAATATGCCATAAGAAATTCAAAAACAAAAACTCCTGTCTCTACAAAAAATAAAAATACAAAAATCAGCCAGACATGATGGTACACACCTGTAGTTCCAGGTACTCAAGAAGCTGAGGTGTGAGGATTGCTTGAGCCTGGGAGATGAAGGTTGCAGCAAGCTGAGATCGCACCACTGCACTCCCACTAGGGTGACAGAGTGAGACCCTGTCTCCAAAAAAAAAAAGGAAAAGAAAAACGAGCAAAAACTAATTTATGGAGATACAGGTTAGAACAGTGGTTACTTCTATAGGAAGAAATTAATAAGAGGGAGCACAGCAACCTTTGTCAGTGAAGAAAGACATTCTACATCTCAATCTGGGTATTTCATTTAAAACAGACTCTAACCAGGAAAAAAGCTTGCATTCCACAGTTCTAATGTGTCTACTTTTTTACATGCTCTTCTCCCTAGGTGTAATCCAGTACCTCCTAGTACCTAGGGAGAAGAGCATGTAAAAAACTGTAAGGTACCTAGGTATACCTACATGTATAAATTCACTTAGTTGTACTTAAGACTTGGGCACTTCACTGTTATGTAAGTTATACACCTAAATAAAATTATTAAAAACAAGTCACCAATAATGACTAAATCTAAAAACGTTTTCTCCATTTTCATCCTTCTTTATCAATCTCCATCATATTGCTAATCACAGAACATCAATATTCCCTAAATGAAACCCTTTCCCTTTTGAAGATCCATAAGGCTTTGTTAGGATGTTTCTTCCAGCCTTCTCTGTAGTGTCATAAATTCTCCTAAATATTAATTCAGTATTTGGAGATGGTGTCTTGCTCTGTCACCAAGGCTGGGGTGCAGTGGCATGATCTAGGCTCACTGCAACGTCCGACTCCCAGGTTCAAGTGATTCTCCTACCTCAGCCTCCTGAATAGCTGGGATTACAGGTGTGCATCACCATGCCCAGCTAATTTTTGTATTTGTATTTTTAGTAGAGATGGGGTTTCTCCGTGTTGGCCAGGCTGATCTCGACCTCCTGACCTCAGATGATCTGCCCGCCTTGGCCTCCCATAGTGCTGGGATTACAGGCATGAGCCACAACACCCTAGTAATTATATTCCCATATACTGAATTAGGCACCCTCCAGTATATATTCCCAATCTCTCAATCTCTCTCTCTCTCTTGCTCTCACACACACACACACACACCCCAAACCACATTCCCTAAACTGGATTCAAGCCACTACATCACCTGGTTTCAAATTATATGTGCTGTTTTAATTCCCATCACTTATTTACAGGAATATTCTTCTCATGCATTTTGTTCTCAACCATCTTTTACAGTTTGGTTCAAATTCCATATTATTATTTCTGTATACCCCATAGGACTATCTATAACTGCACTATCCAATACAGTAACTAACTATATGTGGCTACCGAATACCTGAAGTCTGACTAGTCTGAATTGAGATGTGATTTAAGTATGTAATACCAACATATTTTGAAGACCTCACATGGTTAAAAAAAGAAAAAAATGTAAAATAGTTCAATCATGTGTGTATATGCTGAAATAATAATATTTTAGATATGCTGGGTTAAATAAAATACATTAATAAAATTTCACCTAGTTATTTTATTTTTGATGTGGCTATAGAAAATCTAAAATTGCATTTGTGCCTCAACTTATATTTCTGTTAAGCAGTGCTGACCTATACAATCTACTTATAAATGCCCACAAATTATCTTTTTCTTCTTCTTCTTAAACTGATAAATACCAACTGTCTATATTTATGGTGTATAACATATTATGAAATTCATATAAATTATGCAATGCTTAAACTTAGCTAATTAACATACGCATTACCTTACATAGTTATATTTTGTGATGCAAACACTTAAAAGATACTCTTCTAGCAATTTTCAGGTATATAATATTAACTATAGTCACTATATCCCACAAATTATCTCTTAACATATTTCATCTTCCCGATGAGTGCCAGAATTCAAAATTAAGCTTTTTTCCTTTACGAATTAAATATTATATTAGGACTTACTAATAGTAACTAAGTTTAAAGTGCTCATTGAATTTTAATATCCCTTTAAGATTTTTAACAAGGAAGCTTAAGGCATTTCATAGTGTAAAAATATTTTAAAAGTTTTCAGATAGCTACAAATTGAGTATGTCATATGTCATCTGTATTTTACTTATATCCAACTCTAAGTCAAACGCCCAACCAGCATGGAGAGATAGCATGACTAAACCTGTAGCAATTCAAATCTCATAAAGTGTCAGTTCTGACTGAGTCTGATTTTCTTCATCTTAATCACTCAGTAAAGAAAAGGACAGCATCCATTTTGGTTAGTATCATTGTACCAATGTCCAGCAGCCAAAACAAAGAGCCTTTATATAGTGGTCTGAATAGATAATGTGAGCAATATGACACCACTTGAAACAAGGGTTGGGAGAAAAATGTTTGCTAAGTTTTAAAACTAGGAGATGAAACAAACTGTGTTAACAAGGCAAAAGGATATATATGTAGGAAGGATGGGAAGGTAGAACAGAAAGGTCTCCTCTCTAGACCTTTCTCAAGATATACCTAGGTTACAACTTGGCTGTTCCACTATTAAGTGGATGTGTTTTGTCACATGTAAAGTGGGAATATATATAGCACAGGATTATTAAAAGAATATAGTAGATGCTTAATTAATGACAATGTCATTTGTCTTTAATACTAACAATTATATAATGGTAATAAGATTCTCCCTTCACTTTCCAAATAGCTGTAAATATTTTTCAAGCATACATGAAAAAGTTACAGTATTTCATGCTAGCACCCCTCCTCGAGTGAACTTAAAATTACTTTTATTAGCTGTCTTTGACAATTTGCTTATAAGCTTCAAATCTGTGTTTGTGCCAGGAGGTAAGTGGCAGAAGGAAAATTAAAGAGGGGGAACTGGTGACTTTAACACCACACCAGCACAGACATATACAAAACAAAGAAAAATGTGGAGAGGAAAACAGCAAAAGGAAAGCTGTTTGGGAAATTCCCAACTCAGACTATCCAATGAAAAGACCATATTCCACCCACCTCAATCTAGCTATCTACTAGCCACTCCTCACTCTCATCTTGGGTTTATGTGCACATTACTAACATGCATAGCCACTCACCTTCTTCTCCCTAATGGTCACCACCACATGGCCTCATGGTCAAAAACTGAAAGAAGAGTCAAGAAACTCAGGATGTTGTAACAAAGACAAACCAACACACTGGTTGGGAAATAACTTCATTAAAATGTACTCATTCCCAAGTGTATCTACTCATCTGCTGACAGTGCTGGAAATGCATTCCTGAAATATTTAACCTGGTTATAAGATTCTGCTGCTAAAATCAGAGAAGGCACACTTTGATGCCTACCTCTCACTTGTCTTTCTTTATAGATAGGGCTTAAAAATGGACATTAGCAAAAGTATGTAACTCCAAATCACTCACAGGTGAAAATTTCAAGTTAATGTGGAAAGAATAATTAAACAAAGGTAATAATAACTATGATTACTCTAACAGCTAACACTTTACTCAGCATTGTGTCCCAGAAAGCTAAGGACTTCACATGAATTATGTAATATAAACCCTAAACCTCTATGAAGATGGTAATTATTAATTCCACTTGTCTAGTGCTCACAGCTAAATTTGAACCCTGCCAATTTTACTTCAAGACTCAAGACTTTTAAACTTTATTACATCCTATCTCTTTATATATGCATAATTACAATTGCAATTGTGATTCTATGTGTGTCTGTCGGTAGCAAACAAAAGGCAATTAATTCCAACTCAGTGAAGGCTTTTACCCACCTTCACAAACCAACAATAAATTGGGAATCGCCCCCTCTTCCCCAATAAATAGTGCTCTGAAATACCAGTTATACAGTCATACATCATTTAAGGATGGATGTATGTTCTGAGAGATGCATTCTTAAGCAATTTGGTCATTGTGCAAACATCACAAAGTGTACTCAAACAAACCGAGGTGGTAGAGCCTACTTACACACCTAGGCTACATGGTATAGCCTATTGTTCCTTGGCTACAACATGTTCCCGAAAAGCATGTTATATACTGAATACCATACACAATTGTAACATAACTGTTAAGCATTTGTGTATCTAAATTAGAACGTAAAATACAGAAAAGTACAGTACTATAATCTTATGGGACCACCATCATAAATGCAGTCCACTGTTGACCAAAAAACATCATTATGCTGAGCATGACTGTACTTAACATCTTTCTCAAGAAACTGATGAAAAAGATACTTGTAAGTAAAATATTAATCTTTTCAAAAAATTAATTGATAGACTACAGGTAAACATGCTTTGTAAACTGTAAAGAATTTTAATCACTTTTTTAGATATTTTTTATTTTCAATTGTCTATTTGGCTCATAACATATTTATGTTTCTAGAGTTTGTACAAAGTCTTTTTTTTTTTTGAGACAGGGTCTCACTCTGTCACCCAGGCTAGAGTGTAGTGGCACAGTATCTCGGCTCACTGAAGCCTCTGCCTCCCAGGTTCAAGCAATTTTCCTGCCTCAGCCTCCCAAGTAGCTGGGACTACAGGTGTGTACCACCACACCTGGCTAGTTTTTGTATTTTTGGTAGAGATGGGATTTCACCATATTGGCCAGGCTGGTCTCAAACTCCTGACCTCAAGTGATCCACCCACCTCGGCCTCCCAAAGTGCTGGGATTAGAGATGTGAGCCAACATGCCCTGCCTGTACAAAGTCTTTTAAAAGCTGTATTTTTAACTTAAAATAAGATACACATACTGAAAGGCTAACACATAAAATCTGCATTTATCATTCTAACCCCACTTCAATTCTACCAAAATCTAGGCTACCAGAATTAAGTTCCAAGGAACAAATGACTTATCTTTACTTTTACTTACAAGATCCCAGTTCCAAAGATTCCAAACAAAATGGGAAGGCTACAGCTAGCAGATAGGAGGGGTAGGGCCAAAATTAGTAGGAGAGTGGAAAGAAAATCTCTCAGAAACGCTAACCTTAATCCAGTCTCACTTTCCCCCAACCAAGAGATGTGTGTACTGTTGCTGCTTCTGCCCAGGCAGGCTCTTCCTCCTCTTCCTCTTGAAATCCTGTTTTCTCCCTCCTGGAAAGTTATTTTCACAGGACTGTCTGTCTCCCTAACATCTCTCAACTGTCAAAGAATTTCTTACCTTGAAATTAAAAGAATAAAGATATACTAACTCTCCATAATCATATGAGAGTTCTCAGGAAGTTCAAAAAGGACAGCAACTCCTGACTGGCGTGGTGCCTCACTCCTGTAATCCCATCACTTTGGGAAGCTGAGGCAAGCAGGTCACCTGAGGTCAGGAGTTCAGGACCAGCCTGGTCAACATGGTCAAATCCCCGTAATACAAAAATCAGCCAGGTGTGGTGGTGGGCACCTGCAATCCCAGCTACCTGGGAGGCTGAAGCAGGAGAATTGCTTGATCCTGGGAGACGGAGGCTACAGTGAGCTGAGACTGTGCCACTGCACCGCAGTCTAGGTGACAGAGTGAGACTGTCGTTCCCCTGACCCCCACCAAAAAAAAAGAAAACGAAAGGAAAAAAAAGGATATTAACTCCACGATTCAACTTGGTAGATCTGCAAAAAAAAATTAGAATGCAGAAACTAAGGCCTTAGAGATAAGAAAACACCTTTGAAAGAATGTAATTTAGTGTTCTACTACCCTCTGGGTCTCCTGTGATGTTCAAGTTTGTTTTTTAAGGGGAAGAGTAGAAATCTTTTAGCCAACCAGCAGGGTGAGCTAGTGCTAGCATCACTTCCATGATTCTCAAATCTCCCAAAACTCAATGGTATAAATGGCTTGCACTATTAACAGCAGCTGTTTATTTCCTTCTAATAAACCTTAATCAAAAACACCACTTCTAAAACTACTCCAGTCAACGTCATACCTTACAACTTTAACATTTACAGATTTTCCATTTACAAAACAGACATTGTCTCTACCAGAAAGATTAATAACAAATAAATGTAAATATAAAGTTCATTTGAAGATGTATCCATAGTATTATAGTTTCCAC
Organism: Callithrix jacchus; assembly: GCF_049354715.1. Taxonomy (NCBI): domain Eukaryota; kingdom Metazoa; phylum Chordata; class Mammalia; order Primates; family Cebidae; genus Callithrix; species Callithrix jacchus. The sequence goes on from NC_133508.1 coordinate 128,551,679, forward strand.
TCTTTATTCTCTTGTTTTTATTTTACAAGGCTGCTAATGTAAAACATTTAGAACATGCTTTTAAAAACGGCTAAAACCAGTGCTCTATAGAATCATGGCTAGATAACTCAACATGCCAATTTCTACATTTGCTGCAAGCTACAATCGTCTTAAGACCTGACTGAAAAACCTTCCCACAAGAATAGGATTCACTTTTCCTTCCAGAATCACATCCTAAGAAAATGGCCTAAATAAGTAATTCTAAAGAACAGTATTTAGGACGAGAGAATAAATGGACCTGACCTTTCTCTAGATTGGAGATAAACCACCATTTCTATTCTCCTTGAAACTTCCTTTTCCCCTCCTGCTACCCATTAACAGTCTAAATTCAACCAAGACACTCCCTCTTATAACTTGAATGACAAATTAAAACTGGAAAATGTTTAAGGCTGGCAGGTGACAGACCACTTTATAACTACAAACAACCTGAAAGTGACTGTCATTATCACCAAATGAAAATGTAAGTCTACTCACATGTTGAAAATTATAAAATAGCTTATCAATTTACAAAAATCAACTTAAAAGCACCTTAAATGACCAATAAAAACTTTTAAAACCTTAAAACAATTTAAGTTTTTGCTAAGTTTGACATTTAAAGAAGTTAAAGATCACTATAGGGTCCCACCATAAATGACTGTCACTACTTGTTGAATTTCCTAACAGACCTTGCAGATACCACTCAGCAGAAGTAGTGGTCTTAAAAAGTTGTTTTAAACAAAAGGAACATTCTGAGTGGCACATTCATTTATCCAACCAAAACACTAACACAAAATGAAGGCACCATTATTTTCAGCACTGATCTCATTTCCTTTTTTATGTAATAACTAGCAATAACAGCAGTTATTTCAAACTTTCCAAAAAATTATCAAATACCTGGTTGTTGTTTTTTAACTTTTCAATTTCTGGTTCAAGATTGCTTTTGGAAAACCTTAAAATTCAAAAGCAACATTGCTCTCAAACGATCTGATATTTCTGTACTTTGTACCTGATTTTGTTTCACTGGAAGTAACTTTAGAAACCACATTACCATGTAATATGAAAATTGTTTTTTGGGTTTTTTTTGAGACAGAGTCTTGCTCTGTTGCCAGGCTGGAGGGCAGTGGCACAATCGCAGCTCACTGCAACCTCCGCCTACCGGGTTCAAGCAATTCTCCTGCCTCAGCCTCCCGAGTAGCTGGGACTACAGGGGCACACCATCACATCCAGTTAACTTTTGTATTTTTAGTTAGGTGGGGGGGGATTCATCATGGCCAGAATGATCTCAATCTCATGACCTCATGATCTGCCCGCCTTGGCCTCCCAAAGTGCTGGGATTACAGGCTGGAGGCAATGCACACAGCCAATATGAAAGTTTTTAACTTACTGCCACAGAAGTTCTCATGAATCTAATAATATTTAATTAATAAGTATTCTCATTACTTATTAATTAACCCTTGTTTTTTTAACGATTATTAGTTGTAGACATTCATCTCATCCCAGCAACATGACAAAAACAGCAATGGATAGAAGCTGAAAGGCAATTTTCCATTATGCCACTAAATCCTCTGGTCCTCAATGTATTGTAAAAGAGGAGGGTAAGAGCAGTTGTTCTTTGATACTCCTTCCACTGTAAAACTGTATGATCCAGGAATACATTTTGCTAATGTTAATGCATCTCCTATTCATTAATACAAGACTGTCCTGTATTAGAAGAAAAGCTAAAAAAGCGTATATATCTGAAAAGAAACAAGAAAATGAAAGTTTTAAGTAATGTTGAAAAACCCAAATTCCAATTTTACACAGAGACCTAAATAGTCATCTAATGTGTTTAAATATCCCTTCAATCAAGGCATTCTGTTAATGGCCAGCACAAAACATTAGATGGTTCAAAAGTATGTACTTCATTAGTTAATACCCACCACAAAATATGATATAATTGCAGTATAACTTTAATTTGTTTGAAATTCTAAGGCTTTTACAAGCAATACATACCACTGCATTAATACTAATCAAGCTTTATGTTTAATCAATTACAATATCTACGCTAGATTATAACCTTGTTATAAAAACCTTGTTATAACCACTAATTTTTTCTTAGTAAACCTATCAAAATGCAGTATTACTGTCATCAAGTTCCCTAGATACTTACACATGTCACTGAAGGCAGAGAGCCAGGTTTCCTTTATTTGAGGAACTTTAGCTGTCTATTTTTTGAAATGTTTTCCTTCTTATGGGACCAAAAAATGTTTATAACTAAAGCAAACTACTGGAGGGAGGGAATACACAATTAAAGCAAATCTACCATCCGGATGCAACAAGCGTGGAAATTAGTCAGGACTGAACAGGATAGATGATGGTGTTTTGACAGTTCTGTTGAAATTATTAACAAGACAGGACCATCATTCGCCCCCAATTATGTTTATCCCCTCATTGAGTTTGATGATCACACAAAATCTGAAGTCTAAATAGAAGTTTTATAACAACTATATTCAAGTCAGTATCACTTATAAAGTTCAGGAAAACTTTTCCACTAATGTTGCTAAACCATAGATGGATCCCAACAAGAGAGTCGTCTGTAGAAGTCTTGTAACAAGAAACCTTTAGCTCCACCACCTAAGTTTCCAATCACTGAGAAGAGTCTGGGACAACTCATCTTCAGGTTCACGGGAGAAGTGGAGCACACCTGCTTTCCTCTGGCAGAGTAAGCTCCCAGGGCCACGAAGGCCAGGGAATCAGACCTGGAGAGGCAAAAAGCTTTAGCTGGACACCCACCAAGCCCCTGGCAACCCAAACACTTCGAGCGATTTACCTCTTGCTGTTACTTCCCAGGCACCTAGCCGCATAAGATCTTGCAGGACTGGGGTGGGAAGGGCTATGCGGTCCTGTCCCAAGTAAGGGGAGGGGTGTGTACAGTTAAAGCCAGAGCTGGCGCTTCTGGCCACCCCGAGCAGCCTCAACGAGAGGGGTTGGTGACTGCTCTCGGCCCGCCCCGTTACTCAGTGCATTGCAATGGCGACCGCCAGGCTCCCCAAGCCGTCTGATCTCGGCCCCTTCCCCCTACTGCTCACTGGCTGCTCCGCTTCATGTGACTAAACAAAACCCCCAAGTCTAGTGCCCAGCTCAGCCCCTTTGTGTCCGCTACCGGATCCTCCGACGCCGCAGCGGAAAGCCCCCCCCATCCCCCCGCCGAGTCCCGCCCCGCGGCGGCGGCCGCCGCTCACCTCAGGCTCCGTGGCCCCCCGCGACCGCCGCGGCCGCCGCCTCCCCGAACCCGGGGCCCGGGCTCCTTGTGTAGCACCAACTCCGCCTCCTCGGCCGCCGCCGCCATCTTAGCCTGTGCGGCAAAATGCGTCCTTTTGGATGGTTGGGACCCAGCCTAGGGCGTAGCTCCCCGGGCCCGAGCGCCGGAGGCCGGGTCCCCCAAGTTCTTCCGCCACCCTCAGTCCCGCCGCTGCCACAGCCCAGAGGCCCGAAACCCACTCGGGTCCCAGCGAATCTGACCAAATAACCCCTGAAACTCACAGTTTGGTGCCGTGTGCGTCAAACCGGGGCGACGTTGGGAGCGCGCGGCGTCCCCGCGTCACACGCCGCTCTGTACGCTACTCGGCTCCAGCGGCCCCCCTCCGCTCCCCGCTTTTCGCCTCCAGCCCCGGTTCCCAGGGCGCAGGCGCGCTGCTTTCCCGCCTCTGCCGGGCTGCGGGCCGCGGGGGTGGCCCGCGAGGAGCTCCCGGGAAGCTTCGCGCTGGTGGAGCGTCTGGGCCAATTAGACAAATGGGGCAGCGGAAACAGTGCACCACTGTTCTCGGGTGCCAGAAACCAAACAAGGTCACCTCCCCCAGCACTGACCTAATCACTCCCAAGGAGGTTCCCGCCCCAAAGTAGGCACGCTCCAAATATGGTGGTGCCCAAATTCTGCAAGACCCAAGCACTAGGCATGCCTAGGCCCTTTAAGGTGGAACAGGCCCAGGTTTGAGTTCCACGATCACGAGCGTGCAAAAATCTGTTATTTTTCTCCTGTTGAGGAAAACAGCCGAAGAATGCAATATTTGACAATCACAACTGGAGTAATGGCAGAGGGAAGGTTTTAAGATCTTAAGAGGGCAGATTGTTGGGAGTTGCTTGATGGCCACGCAAAGCATCAAGTGTGACATCTGTTACCCGGACAGCCTACCCTAAAAGGTGGCCAAGGTTTGCTCCAGTTTGACTCTCTGAGGATACTCTCCCTGTGCTACTGAAAGTGTCATGGGTCTCCGAATTAAGGTTATGTAAGAAGCACCTGAGATGCTGGTTAACACTTCACAGAATCAGTAGGTCCGGAGAGGGTTTGGAAATTTCCACTTTTAACAAGCCTTTATTCACCGCAGGATCTTGAGGGCAGAGAAACACTGATTGGGATTATTCTTTCGCTTTTCAATTGAGCCAACAAGAAACTGCTAACATGTTTAAGATGATCCAAAAGTTCTTGAGGAAACTACTGGTCCCGACTTAATAGATTATTTGGCTTCTCTGAACCTCTGTTTACTCATTTAAAAAAAAAAACGTTTTCCATAGTAATACAGCTGTCATTACTGTGCCCCTCCACACCCTCAAGATGTTATTGACATTCAGAAGAATATTCCAAAACTGCATTTATTTGACAAGAATAAGAAGCATTCTCTTGCCTATAGAATGGTGCCTTCAGCAGCAACAAACATGGATTCCAAACAACAAATATTTGACTAAATACATTAATTGCTTCATTTCTTAATAATAATAGCTAACACTTTTGAGAGCTTACTGTGTACCAGGCATTGTTATAACTTGTTCGATTTCGTTATAACCCAATGAAACAAAAAAAGGTGATTTTCTCAGTCACACAGTTCCTTGGGCTCCTTTAAAATGCAAATCTTCCATCTTCATTTACACTAATGTGTCAACAATAAAATATAAATATATATTTGCAGTCAATTGGGGAGGGGTGCCCTTCAGATCATTTCATTTGCAGAAGCCATTAAAATTGGACATTCTTAGTTTACTATTGGACTTATAACAAAAATATTTTGCACTATGGATATTCTCACATTATATCACTATAAAAGCAGTTACTAACAAAATAACTCTGTCATAAATGTACACCACTAACGTGCAGACAAATCACACATGCAAATAGAACCACTCAGAATTCAGCCATGATCAGGAACTTGTCTCACTAAGGAAGCTGTTTTTTATATTAGAACTCAGCAACTGAAGTGTAATACTGTAGAAATCATAATAGCAGTGGAAGTAATCACAGTAATTATAATAGTATAAGTAGTAATAGTTGATGAAATGCTGTATAAACAAAATGGATCTCAAAAGCTGTCTATGAATGGGAGAAAACATAATGACAAAGCTTGAGTAAGGTAATGCAAAAAAGAAAAAAGAAAATACAGGCAACTGGAAAAATCCAAAGACCAGTTTTTTTGTGGCTCAATGCCAAAATATTTAAGGAAATCACCGTTGAGAATGAAAGTCAAGATGTGCAAAACAATTTGACTCTGGGAGAAAATTCATAACACACTGTGAATAAAATGATGCTCTGATGAATACACTTGGTGAATCTTTTAAAGAAAGAAAATGCAAGATGGTTTTTGTTGTGGTTTTTAAACTTTTGTTTTAGGTTCAGGAGTACATATGCAGGTTTGTTGTATAGGTAAACTCATGTCACAGCAGTTTTGTACAGATTATCTCATGACCCAGGTACTTAGCCTAGTACCCAGTAGTTATTTTTTTCTGATCCTCTCCCTCCTCCCACCTTCCACCTTCAGGTGGGCCCTACTGTGTGTTGTTCCCCACTTGTGTCCCTGTGTTCTCATCATTTAGCTCCCACTTATAAGTGAGAACATGCAGTATTTGGTTTTCCATCCTTGCATTACTTTGTTGAGGATAATGGCCTCCAGCTCCATCCATGATCCTGCAAAGGACGTGATCTCATTCTTTTTATGGTGGCACAGTATTCCATGGTGTATATTACCGTATTTTCTTTGTCCAGTCTACCACTGATGGGCATTTAGGTTGATTCCAAGTCTTGGCTCTTGTGAGGTGGTGCTTCAAGGAGCATACACATACATGTGTCTTTGTGATAGAATGATTTATATTCTTTTGGGTATATACTCAGTAAAAGGATTGCTGGGTTGAATGGTAGTTCTGTTTTCAGCTCTTTGAGGAATTGCCACACTGCTTTCCACAACAGTTGAACCAATATACACTCCCACCAACAGTGTATGAGTGTTCTCTTTCTCTGCAACCTCACCATCTGTTATTTTTTGACTTTTTAATAATGTGGCTACTGTTAATATGTTAAAATCTGACCACATTAACGCAGTATATTAATCCATTATTTACTGCCAGTGAATGGAATTACCTGATGAAAAACAAAATAAGTCGTGGTCTCAAATGACTTGCTCAAAAAGAAAACTCAATTCAGTGTTGGATAAAAACAAACAATTTTCCTCATTCCAATGCTTCTTAATTCCAAGCAAAAAGAAAAAAATGAAACAATAATTAGTCTACTAGTAATAAAGTCAAATCAAGTTTGGATTTGGCTCAGTATCCCACTAGTTCTGGAACAAGCTCTTAATACCAAAACTGTAAAGCAAGTCACTCTTGTGGAACTGCAGGTAGTTCAGTATGTCTGTTCACTGGAGTCAGGGTAGGGAGGATGTGTGGAGTAGAAACAGAGACGATGTAAACAGAAACCAAGTTTTGTGTTTATTTTTGTCCCACACTGACCTGAGCACAGAGCCTTACACATAGCAGGTATGCAATAAATAATTTCATTCAGTTTAACCAACATTCATTCATTGATTGTTTACTCTATGCAAGGCACTGTATTAGGCACTGTCAGAAAAAAATGAATAAGACAGTTCCTTGAGGCTATTCAATATACTGTTGAATGAATGTAGTGCTTTTATAGTTCAAGGAAAGAGCTAGACAAAAAGGTACAATCAACTCTCGATTCACCAGGGAATGGAGGAGATAAGGAAATAGATAAATCTCCAAATCTCAGTTAAATCTCAGTTAAAGCAATAGCTCATAAAACTACTACAAAATAGATTTAGCATACACATATTTAATGAAAATTATATCTAATATTCAGGAACATATTTGCTATTCTTTTCATCAGCATATCATTATGCATGCCCCTTGGAGGATGTGAAGGTAAATAGAACACACTCAGCTCTCAAGTATTTTATGGTAGAATAGATCAAAAGTCACATGTTCACTTGCATGTGCAACTTGCATGTTAAAGTTGACAAAGAGAGAGATGAGCTTATCGTTCAACTGGTGCCCCATCTAGTGATAATAAAGCTGTGGTATCATTTTCCTCCAGAGTTTGGCTTTTAGCTTTGCAGGTTGAGAATCAGTTGAACCAGAGTTGATCAAGCTCGGATAGATGAAATGTGTAAGAGACTAATGAGTAAATCAAATGCTGATATATTAATTTACGGTAAAATTTTTGACTGCCAAGCATAATGGAATATTTAAGCAGATTGGTCAGCACATTCCCTCTCTGTAGAGAAGGGGGCTAGGAACACCAATTTACTTGCTTGATGAGCATAGAATTAGATGAACATGATCACAGCAGAAGGTATCATGAAACTTTGATAGCAAACTGCACTCTGCCATGATGTTGTATCTGTCAAGGGAACTTGGACTGTTTAGTCTACTTTCACCAGGATAATAACTCTTATTTTCTTTAAGATATATAACATACAAACCACAAAAAGATAAAGTATATATAATCCATATTGCCTCAGTTCTATGACACTTTTTTAAAATGTAATGTTTCAATCAAACTGTGTCTTACAATCATAATTTGCTATTAGCAGTTTTTTCTTTCATAGGGGTTGATAAAATAATGGCACACCTTTCAGTGATATCTTAGAACCTAATGGAATACGATAATTGCATGACATTTTTTAAAACTCCCTTTCCTCTGTTTTGGTAAATTGACTTTCCTAAACATAGCGGTTGCCCCACTACATCATTACTTAGACAGTCTAAGTTCAAAAACTATGTCAAGCTTTATTTTCCTCAATTCATATTCTGATCAGGCTGTCGTAATTGAGCTAAGTTCCCAAGGGATACAGGACACTGGAGGATAGTTCATCCACAAGTGTATTCTTAGCTTCTAAAGTAACCCAGACTTGGCTGGGTGCAGTGGTTCACGCCTGTAATCCCAGCACTTTGGGAAGGTGAGGCAGGCGGGTCACCTAAGGTCAGGACTTTGAAACCAGCCTGGCCAACATACTGAAACACCATTTCTATGAAAAATGCAGAAATTAGCCAGGCATGGTGACGGGCGCCTATAATCCCAGCTACTCAGGAGACTGAGGTAAGAGACTCGCTTGAACCCGGAAGACAGAGGTTGCAGTGAGCTGAGATTATGCCACTGTACTCCAGGCTGGGCAACAGAGTGAAACTCCATCTCAAAATAATAATAATGATAATAATCATAAGGTAACCCAGATTTCACTGGGTTTTATCATCACTTTTTACTGCAGAACCCTTAAAATGCCTGCAAAATCTCTTAAGGGGGCATTTGTACTTAGGAACAGGTGCTCTTAGCTACCTCATTCCCTCTCTGATTTGGCAAGCCATCCGCAGTGGCTACTGATGAGCCTTCTGCTGGAAACAGCTGAGTTACACATGGCAGCACCATTTTATTGCCAGACACCAATATGGCCATAGTGAACAATCTAGAATACATATGGTACTAAGTAAGCCTTTATTGGAGCCCCTAGTCTAAGCTTTTACTTTCATGGACTCTTTTCTAAATATTTACTTAATATGTGTTGGGCTCTATAATAGTCACTTGAGAGACTGCAGAGAAAAATCCATATTTTTTTTGTTCATTATGTACAGTTGTGGAGTTTGTGCACAGTTCAAAGAAGCCAAGTGGGTGAATAGAGACTGAAACTCAACCTGTTCCTTACTCAGCAGCCCATGCCCCCTAGTGCAGGGCTGAATCCATCTGCAAGAAAGAGTACCATTTTCTTCCAACAAAGATACTTCTTCTTATGAAACATTCCTTGATCCCATAAGTCTGTATCAGCATGTTTCTAATTCTTCTCCATAGACAGTTACCTTTCCCAATCTCTCTACCCAGAGTCTTTCTCTAATCCCTCTTCCCTACTTCACACACAGGCTATTGCACCATAATCACTTAGTCTCTATCCTCAGGGAGCTTATAGTCTAATGGAGGGAGATGAAGAAAAAACACCATTATGACAAATGTGATAAGTGTGGACTAGAAGTAAACATCCAGTGGGAACTTAGGGAGTCCTAAGGGAGTCCTAACCCAGTCTAGGGGAACAGGGAAGGCTTCCGGAGGAGACTTCTCTCCCTAGAACCAACTTCCCACTCCTTCTTATTCTTCAAATTCCAGTTAAATATCCCTTTGATTAATCTCCTTGGTTTTGGATAACTAATATCAACAATCCTTTGACCAATTTGATAGGTTACCCAAATGTAGGCCAGTTTGTGATTATATATTTATATCTACATATATACGTTTATATAAATAATTTATGTTTATATAAATAAATGTTTATATTAGATATATATGTTTATATAAATAATTTATATATAAATGCATATATTTCTATATACATAATATAATCTACATGGGTATATATATAAATATATAATCACAATATATGCATATATAAATCCATGTATTTATGTATACATATATGACATGTGTGTATAAAATAGACATATATATGTAAGTATGCATACCTATGTTGACATACATACTTTCCTTCTTGGCATATGCCTGCCTGCACATTCATTTTTTAATTTTTTATTTTTTGACATTTATTTTTTTTTCTTTGTATTTTTTTGAGGTGGAATCTTGCTCTGTCACCCAGGCTGGAGTGCAATGGTGGGATCTCAGCTTACTGCAAGCTCCACCTCCTGAGTTCAAGTGATTCTCCTGCCTCAGCCTCCTGAATAGCTGGGATTACAGGTGGGCGCCACCACGCCCAGCTGATTTTTGTGTTTTTAGTAGAAATGGGGTTTCACATATTGGCTAGGCTGCTTTCGAACTCCCGACCTCAAGTGTTTCACCTGCCTTGGCCTCCCAAAGTGCTGGGATTACAGGCATGAGCCACTGTGCCTGGCCCCGCCTACACATTTAAAATCCACCATTGTGGGCCTGCCTTGATTCTTCGGCAGTCCCAATTAATGTAACTGGCTGGATTCACCTAGGCTTCTCTCAGAGACACTTTCCCTCACCCTCTTACCTCATACTGACAAAGCACTTACTGCTTCCTCTTCTGTTATACTTATCTCATGTATTCATAAACCCCACTATAACTGAACAAATGGAATCTAAAAATTCAGTTTCACAAATTACTAGGCCATATTATTATGAGATTAATGAAATGACTGGAGCAATCCTGCATAGTTTGCTGGAGAGCACCAAGTATCTGGCTGTGTGACCAAAATCCATCCTGGTCTCAGCTAGAGTTGGAGAAGTCTGCTGGTACTTGACTTCTCCAGCTTAAATAAATATACAGGGGATAATTCTAGGCTCTATGACTAGCAGGAATTCCAGAATCATAGCACTGATTCCAGGAATCCGTGGGCTTCTTGACAGCCATTTGATCCGCCTAATACAGGCAGATTGGGTTGGGAGAATACTGGGAATGCAGAGGCCTACTTCCTGGGAATTTAGAGGCCCATTCCAACTTGCCTTCCCCTCCAAGATAGGAACTTTAGCCCATCTTATTGAAAATGTGAAGTGGGGAGAGGGCAGGATTAACAGGCAGATGTATTAAAATTGGTTTTGCACTATCAGGGAACATAATTTCACCGTGTTATTTCTACATGATTGTACATGTGGATTTACTTGTTTAATGACTACCTCCTCCTCTAGGCTCCACACTACATAAAAATAAGGGCCATATTAATCTTGTTTCTTACAGGGCAGTGTATTTCTTAGCTCATATGAGTTGCTTAATAAAAATTTGTTAAGTTGATGTATCTAAGAGAAGATGTAAAAGACTTTTTCTCCTTTTTTTTAGAGACAGCATCTCTCTCTGTTGCCCAGGCTGGAGTACAGTGGTGTGATCATGGCTCACTGAAGCTTTGACCTCCCAGGCTCAATCAATCCTTATGGCTTCGCCTCCCTCTGAGTCGCTGGGACTATAGGCACATGCCACTACACCAAGCCAATTTTTAAATTTTTTTGTAGATATGGGGTTTTGCCATGTTGCCAGGCTGGTCTTGAACTCCTGGGCTCAAGCAATCTATCCACCTAGACCTCCCACAGTGCTGGGATTGCAGGTGTGAGCCACTGAACCTGGTCAAGACTTAAAAGACTTTTAAAAGCTAGTTGCGGGGAAACAGTAAGGGTAAAGATATTCTTTGCAGAGAGAGAAACATCATAAAACCTCTAAGAACTACAAGAGAGTATGCCATGTTTATGGAATGGTAAGTAATCCACAAAGCTAGAGTATACATGCGAGAAGTGGTAAGAGTAAAGTGTGGTAAGAAGTGAAACTGGAAAGAGAAGCAGAAGATGGATTGCTAAGGACAAGGAACTTGGACTTGATCCTAAGGGCAATGGGAAACCATTGAGGTATCTTCTTTTTTCTTTTTTTGAGATGGAGTCTTGCTCTATCGCCCAGGCTGGAGTGCAGTGGTGTGATCTCGGCTCACTACTACCTCCACCTCCCGGATTCAAGTGATTCTCCTGCCTCAGCCACCCGAGTAGCTGAGACTACAGGCGCATGCGACCTCACTCAGCTAACTTTTTGTATTTTTAGTAGAGACACGGCTTCACCATGTTAGCCAGGATGGTCTCCATCTCCTGATCCTCCTGCCTCGGCCTCCCAAAGTGTTGGGATTATAGGCGTGAGCCATCACAACCGGACAAGGGATCTTAAAAGGAAATTATATGATAAAATTTGCACTTTAGAAAGATATACAATTTATTGAAGAGGTAAAACTGGATGCGGAGAGAAAAGTAGATTATTTATGCAGCTTGTACCTGCATAATCGTAGCACTTATTACAGGAAGCTGCCCTGCCCTCATCTTGCATGCAGAGGTAGTCCTCAGCAGTCCTGCTTTGCACTCTGCAAACCTGCTCTCCCCAACACTTAGCTGCAGCTGACTGGACACTAGATGAGCACCTGATCCAAAGGAAACCAATCCATAGGCTGGCAAGTAGTCTATGACATGGCCAGCATAGAAAATAGTAATCAAGATAGTGTGGTATTGTCATTACTATAGCCAATAGATCAATAAAAGAAAATAGAGGCTCCAGAAATAGACCCACAATTACATGGTCAATTAAATGTCAGCAAAGGTGCAAAGACAATTCAATAGAGAAAGGATAGTCTTTTCAATAAATGATATTGGAAACATTAAACATCCATATGTAAGAGGTTGAAATTTGATTCATATACTAAAATTAACTCAAAATGAACTATAGACCTAATCTAAAATCTTGACCAAAAAAAATTAGGAGAAAATCTTTGTAAGCTTGGGCTAGGCAAAAATTTTTGAGAAATGATACCAAAAGCACAATTCATGAAAGAAAAAGTTGATAAAATCGACTTCATTGAAATTAAGACTTTTGCTCCTTGAAAGACTCTAGGAGAATGAAAAGACAATCTCAGACTGGGAAAAAAATATTTGCAAATTATACAACTGATAAGGGACTTGTATGTATAATATATGAAGAATTCTCAAAATACAGTAAGTAAATACATAACTGGATTAAAAAATGCACAAAAGAATGTACAGTCACTTCACAAAAAAAGGTATAATGATGTCAAAAAGAAGTACAGAAAAAATACTCATTAGTCATTAGAGAAATGTAAATTAAAACTCCAAATGAGATATCACTACACATCTGAATGAGAATGGCTAAAAATAACAAGACTAATGATACCAAGTGTTGGCAAGGTTGTATAACAACTAGAACTCTATTACACTGCTTATGGGAATGTAAAATGGAACAACCACTTTAGGAAAAAGCCTGGAATTTCTTTAAAAGTTAGAAATACACACCATATAATGAACATGATTCATCCCTTTTACTGCTAAGTATTTACTTAAGATAAAAGAAACACACACACACACAAACACACACAAAGACTTGTGCAAGAATTTTTATAGCAGCTTTATTGGTAACAGCCAAAAACTGGAAACAACATGAATCACCATCAATAGATTAATGTATAAAGCCAGGCTACCAAAAAGAATACATGCTGTATGACTGACTTTATATAAAATCCTAGAAAACACAACTAATCTGCAGTGACAGACATCAGATCAGTAGTCGCCTGTTGCGAAGGAAAAAGAAGCAGGTGTGAGGGTAAGGGTTTTATATTAGGAAATGAGGACATGTTTGAGGGTGATGGATATGTTTATTTTCTTGATTGTGGTGATGGATTCACTGGTATAGATATATGTCAAAATTATAAAATTGCACACTTTAAATGTGTAATGTTTATTGTTACAATAACAGTTGCAATAGTTTGAATGAAACTCCTTACAATTTTTTTAAAGAGAGAGAATGGAAGGAGAGAGTTTCTTCAAGTGGTGGAATAGGAAGATTATTCGGAGTACGCTTGGACAGAGTCAGATAGCACCCCCATTTGACACATTTCAACATAAGGTATCAGGCAGATGAGATATTTCTTTGCTCATATGCTGTCTATTTTGTTGGTAAGATTGATATAGCAAAGCTTTCTCCACAAATGACCTAAAACAGGTTGGCAGAAGGCTTGAAGAAGGTAGAGTAGGTTTGAAACAACTGCTGGAGAATATGTGAACCCAGACCCAGAACTCTTGGCATTTGAATAAAGCCAGTTTCTGTTGATATTGGAGACCAAGAATCTATAGTAACACCACTTCTATATCATTATGTAATTTTCTCTAGCACATGTCAATAGTACAGGCACAGATTCTGTATATAGCCATCATAAGTAATCTGGCCAGGAATCCCAGGATAATCATCATCCCTAATTAAGTATAAAGCATATATATAGCCAAATATCAGTATTTTGCCTGCAAGTATACTCGCCAGGGTGAATAGCTGAAATAGTAACAGAAAACAAGAGCAGATCCATGAATCGGCCTCTTAAAAGTGAAGGAGGTTTAATGCTGGAGAATTCATCATTTGGAAGCGTAACTATTGGGATAAGAAATTCTTAGGCTTATTATTATTATAAATGTGCTGTCAGTACTTTTTATTTAGATAAATAACCAGAGAATACTTACACAAATCACCCTTAAGACAGATTTCTTTGTGAATTATCTATGGTGACGTGTGAAAAATTTCCCCTCTTCCCAAAGGCAACATGCTCTGCCTCCTCTCACCCACACTTAGGTTTGTTTGTGTCCTGAAAGATTGGCATGCAGAGCCTTCAGGCAACCCTTCGTGGAAATAGTTTTGCTCCTGGCATCCATGTGTTTATGATTTCTCTCTGCAAAGTGCCAGGGTACAAGATGCCTAAATTGCTGTAATAGCCAATTTGGTGATTCCATCACCGACATACTAATTCAGTCAGCCATTATCTATTGTGTGCCTACTGAGTCGCAGGAATCACACTGTTCAGGATCCTGGACATGATGCTATAAACAAAATTGGCCGGGTCCCCCTCCCTGTGAAGCTTACATTTTAGTATGTTGAGTGTAGCTCGACACTAAGAGTTGATAAAAAACCACTAAGGGCACTTCAAACAAAGGACTCCTAAGTAATCCTATGAATCAACTGGGGTGAAGAACTGTTGGGAAGGGAAATACAGAATTAGGGTACTGATCTGAAGAGAGACCTCCTGGTTAGGAAACAGAATCTGCTCAGGCAGGCAGGCTTAGGTGAGTGGATGAAGGAAAAAAATCTATTATTTGCAGGTAGGGAAGGCAGCTCAGTAGGGGGCTCAGTCAGACCCAGAATAAAATATTCTTGGAATGAGAGCAGGCTGTTGCTTATGTGCTATGATTTGAGATAAATTGGGAAAGCTGCCAGTTCAAAAATGTCTCTTCCACAGATGTCTGGAAAATGTGAATGTTTACTTCTCTTGGGAGAGGTGGTGGTTGAAAGCATGGACTTTGGAATCAGGCAGACTTGTTTGTGAATTGCAGCTCTGCAACTTACCGTGTGACTTTAGAGAAGTTACTTTTCTTTCTTAGGCTCAGTGTTCCCATCTATAAAATGGGGATAATCATACACCCTCACAGTTTTTTTTTTATAAAAAAGTCTTATGACTTTTAAAAAGCTATTATAAGTCAAATAGTAACACAGCTATCCAGAAACAGTAAATTTTTAATAAACAACAGATATTCTTAATATTATATATCATGAATGTTCCAACTTACATTCATTGAATTTCCTCTGTTTGTCTGTCACTGTACTGGTCATGATGCAAAAGGGAAGACAGTCTTGAAAACTGCTGACTATAGTAAAATGTGAAAGATGCTTTCAGAAATAGTTATAGAATAAAACTTCGTTTTCTTTTTCTCAAAGCGTGAAAAGAGGGAGGACATTTCAGGAAGATGGAATAAAAAAGGCTCAGTAGGTGAAAATGTTTTAGGTGTGTGTCTTCCAAGAAACTGAGATGTAGACGGTAGAAATTGAATGTCAATATAAGAGGATACTTCCTCCTGAAACGCTGTATTCTTTTGACTTCTGCAGCAGAGTACTCTCCTCATTTCTCTGCAGTTTCTCTCATAAGTTCTTCTCAGTCTCCTTTGTGGTGTCCTTCACCTCAACTATTATATGTTGAAACCGCTCAAGACTGCCTGAGGCGTTTTCCTACTCTATATATTCTCCGTAGACATCTCATCTATTACCAATAGTTTCCTAGGGTTTCAATTACCACTTAAATGCTAAATCCCAAATTTTTATCTCCATGTCAGATCTCTCATGAAATATTCCTATTTCTAACAGACTCATTTTCCAATTATTTTGTAAATATCTTCATTTGGGTGTCTTAAGAATATTTCAAAATTAGAATGTCCAAAACTAACAAATCTCCTTGCCAAGCCCTTTCCAGTGTTCCCGGTCTCAGGAGGATGTTTCCACCATCCCCCCTAATGCTGTCCAAATTAAAACCTGGCTCATTCCTGACTCCAGCCTCTCCCTCAATCATCGCATTTAGTCAGTCATGAAGTCTATTCCTTCCACCTCTTAGATGAATGTCTCAAGTCTGTTCATTTCTCTATCCTCATTGCCACTGCCATAGTCTACCTGAGCTACAGTGATGTCTCCCACATTTCGGCCTCTTCTTTCCGATCCAATCCAGTCTTTATAAAGCAGCTAGAAAATGCAAATCTTTCTACGTCAACACTTTGTTTAAAACCCTCCAAAGGCTTCTCATTCCCCTTAGGACAAATTCCACATTATTTCCCAAGCTGTCGCTCTTTTAGCTCTAGTCATTGTGAAACTCTCCTTTCCTGGGACTTGCTATACAGGCTATTGCTTATCTCACAAGTTTCCCCGCTTGCTTCCTCTGCCTGAAATGCTTTGCTTCCTCTTAACCTAACTACTTCTAGTCATGCTTTAATTATCACTTAAAGATCACTTCCTCAGTGAAACCTTCACAACCCATCACTCTAGATCTAACCCCCTCTAATCCCTGTGTTTCAAAATTACAGACATTTATCAAGAACCTATCTTGGAGGCTGCATCCAGTGGCTCATGCCTGCAATCTGAGCCCTTGGAAGCAAAGGCAGGTGGATTTTTAAGTCCAGGAGTTCAAGACTAGCCTGGGCAACATAGTGAAACCCCATCTCTACAAAAAATACAAAAATTAGTCGGGGGTGGTCGCATGCTCCACTAGTCCCAGCTACTCAGGAGACAAAGGTGGGAGGATTGCTTGAGCCCGGGAAATCAAGGCTGCAGTGAGCTGTGATCATCATGCCACTGCACTCCAGACTAGCTAACAGAGTGACATACTGTCTCAAAAAAAAAAGAACCTAATATGGGTGAGGTACTATGTCTTGAACTAGGGATTTATAGTGGTGAACACATAGAGACATAATGCCTTCCCTCACATAGCTTAGAGCCAAATGGAAGAGATAGAAATTATCAAATAATCACATATGCAAATACAAATTTTAAGTATAAAAAGTGCTATGAAATAGAAGTACATGATGCTTTGAAAGGATTTGGTAGCACAAAAAAGTTAATCCCAAGGAAATGATGATTGATCTAGACCCGAAGGGCGAGTAGGACTTAATGATGAGTTGGAAGAAGGAAATTAGTTTCTTCTTATTTTTTTTTTTGAGATGGAGTCTGGCTCTGTCACCCAGGCTGGAGGGAAGTGGCACAATCTCAGCTCACTGCACCTGGCTAATTTTTGTATTTTTAGTAGATACGGGGTGTCACCATGTTGGCCAGACTGGTCTCAGGTGATCCTGACCTCAGGAGATCTTCTCACCTTGGCCTCCCAAAGTGCTGGGATTACAGGAATGAGCCACCATGCCCCGCCAGGTAATTAGTTTCTGTAAGGGGACAGCATATTACAGGGCCTGGGTCAGGAGAGATTTGGGTGCATTCAAAACCTGAAAGAAGGCCAGTGTAACTGGACATCAAAGAGCAAGGGGAGGGGACACTGTGATGGTTAATACTGTCAATTTGATTGGATTGAAGGATGCAAAGTATTGTTCTTGGGTGTGTCTTCGAGAGTGTTGCCAAAGAAGATTAACACTTGAGTCAGTGGGCTGGGGAAGGCAGACCCACCCTTAATCTGGTGGGCACAACTAATCAGCTTCCAGTATAAAGCAGGCAGAAAAACGTGAAAAGGCAAAACTGGCATAGCCTCCCAGTCTATATCTTTCTTCCATGCTGGATGCTTCCTGTCCTTGAACATCAGACTCCAAGTCCTTCAGTTTTGTGACTCGGACTGGCTCTCCTTGCTCCTCAAGCTTGCTGAAAACCTATTGTGTAAGTTAATACTTAATAAACTCCCATATATATATTCTGTTTCCAGAGAAACAGAATATTAAGGATGGACTTCTTTCATTGATTTTGGGGTTTCTGGAGCTGGCCGCTTAATATGATTAGACCCAAAAATGCTAAGGACTCTACTTCTGATAGTGTGGAGAACACTGATAGTTCTTGGCATGACTGTTTAGAGAGTTATGCAAAATAAATGCACTTAACACTCTTGATTCACTGCTCATGAGAGGCAAGGAATTTAGTGACTCTATACATAATAACTTTGACTATATGTGCAGAACCAGGGAACATAATGAAGCTGGTTGGTTGCTCCTAAGTTCAGTGGACAAAGTAATGAAAGAAAATGATGAACTCAGGGATTCTGTCTCCCTGCTTCAGAAGCAGATACTGAGCCTCAAATCTGCTAAGATTGCCCTGAGTGAGAATCTTATCTCCTGTAGAGAAAGAGCTGAAATTGTGGAAAAACAAACACAGGCTCTCATCATGTGAGTGGCTGACCTGCAGTGAAAGGTGCATGCACAGCCTTGCCAGGTGTCTAATGTTAAAGTGAGAGCATTGATTGGAAAAGAATGGGACCCTGAAAGTTGGAATGGGGACATGTGGGAGGACCCTGAT
Organism: Callithrix jacchus; assembly: GCF_049354715.1. NCBI lineage: Eukaryota > Metazoa > Chordata > Mammalia > Primates > Cebidae > Callithrix > Callithrix jacchus. The sequence continues at coordinate 128,570,254 of NC_133508.1, forward strand.
GAAGCTGGGGACACTGGGTTTGTAAACTCTGATGAACTTTTTTTGCCAGAAGGAACAGCTTCCCCATCCCCAGTAGTGGCAACATCCCCTCACTGACCCATGCTACCATCAGCCTTTCCACCTTTGTTTGAGGACATAAACCCTGTACTCCCTGAGGCAACAGTGATAACCTCCCCCTCCCTGAGGCAGTTGCCAGGAACAGTAATGTTGATTCTCCTCAGGAGCCACCCCCAACACCCCTGTTTGCTTCTAGAACTATAACTAGACTAAAGTGCCTGCAGGCCCCTAGAGGTGAGGTTGAGAGTGTGACCCATGAGGAGGTGCACCACACTCAAAAAGAACTACTTTAGTTCCCTAATTCATATAAACAGAAATCTGAAGAACAGGTATGGGAATGGATATTAAGGATATGAGATAATGGTAGAAGGAACAAAGAGTTGGGTCAGGCTGCATTTGTTGACCTGGGCCCACCTAAGTAGGGACTCTGCATTTAATGTTGCAGCTCCGGGAGTTAAAGTTCCTAGAAGTGAAATTGATAGGAAGCCTACTGCATTCCTACTTAATTTATATAAGAAGAAAACTTTTAGGTCGAATAGACAAAAGGCCAACTTGAATTATAAAAACAGAGAACCATGGCCTCTCAATCAATTTCCAGACTTGAGCCAGTTTACAGATCCAGAACCCCTTGAATGAAGGGGAGACTGGGTCCCCTTGAGGAAAGACCCCACTACATTACCAATAATTTCTGCAGTGAATCTTTCTCCCATCCTTCCCCAAGGAGACCTCTGGCCTTTTACCAGTGTAACTGTGCACTGGGAAAAGGGAAATATTTTAGGGACTACTGGATATTGGCTCTGAGCTGATGTTGATTCAGGGGACCCAAAATATCATTGTCGTCCTCTAGTTAAAGTAGGGACTTATGGAGGTCAGGTAATTGATGTGAGTTTTAGCTTTGGTTCGACTTACAGTTGGTCCAGTGGGTCCCTGGACTCATCCTGTGGTCACTTCTTCAGTGCCAGAATGCATAATTGTCTTAGGCACACTTAGCAGCTGGCAGAACCCCCACATTGACTCCCTGACTGGTAGGGTGAGGGCTTTTATGGTGGGAAAGGTCAAATGGAAGCCATTAGAACTGCCTCTACCTAGAAAAATCAGAAATCGAAAACAATACCGCATCCCTGGAGGAACTGAGGAGATTGGTGCTACCATCAAGGACTTGAAAGGCACAGGGGTGGTGATTCCCCTTACATCCCCGTTCAACTCTCCCATTTGGCCTGTGCAGAAGACAGATGGATCTTGGAGAATGACAATGGCATATCACAAGCTTAACCAAGTGGTGACTCCAATTGCAGCTGCTATACCAAATGTGGTTTCATTGCTTGAGGAAATTAACATGTCTCCTGGTACCTGGTATGCAGCCATTAACTTGGCAAATGCTGTTTTCTCCATTCCTTTTCATAAGGCCCACCAGAAGCAATTTGCCTTCAGCTGGCAAGGCTAGCAATATACCTTTACTGTCCTCCCTCAGGGGTATATTAACTCTCAGGCTTTGTGTCATAGTCTTATTCAAAGAGACCTTGATTGCTTGTTGCTTCTGCAAGATACCCGCACTGGTGCATTACATTGATGACAGTGAGCAAGAAGTAGCAAACGCACTGGACTTATTGGTGAGACATTTGTGGGCCCGAGGATGGGAAATAAATCTGACTAAAATTCAGGGACTTTCTACCTCAGTAAAATTTGTCAAAAAAATTAATTAGCCACATATTTATTTTGTCTCCCTATTCTGTTTCATTGATCTACATGTGTACCTTTATGGCAGAATCATATTGTTTTGATTACTGTACTTTTTTTTGAGACCACGTCTCACTCTGTTGTCCATGCTGAAGGACAGTTGCACAATCTTGGATCACTGCAAACTTCACTTCCCGGATTCTCCTGCCTCAGCCTGCCTAGTAGCTGGGATTACAGGTGCAAGTCAACATGCCCAGGCAATTTTTGTATTTTTAGTAGAGATGGGGTTTCACCATGTTGACCAGGCTTGTCTCAAACTCCTGACCTCAAGTGATCCGCCCACCTCAGGCCCCCAAAGTGCTGGGATAACAGGTGTGAGCTACTGTGCCTGGCTGAATACTGTATCTGTATAGTATGTTTTATAATAATGTATAAAGGTCCTCCAACATTTTTTATCTTTTTCAAAATTGTTTTGACTATTCTAGGTTTTTGGCATTTTTTTGTACAAATTTTGGGTCCATTTCTACGAAATAAAAGAAAACCGTGCTGAGATTTTGTTAGGGATTTCATTGAATCTGTTGATCAGTTGGGGGAGAATTGCCATCTTAACAATGTTTACTTTTCTAGTTCTTGAATATGATATCACTCTCCATTTATTTAAGTGTCTTAATGCGCATTTTTATTATCAGAAAAAAATTAACAATACGTCTCTCCCTTTCCTCCAATCATTTTTGGTTGGTACCATATATTATTAAATGAGAATGGACTTCTCCTGTAACTGCTAGTTACAGCTGAATTTCAGTGTCCCAGAGCGGGTCTCAGGGAATCTCTCTGAACTATTCAGAACATCCCTGACACTGGCAGTTTACTATGGAAGAAAGAAAGTGAGGCATGAGACTTTTGGCCAGTGGGTTGCAGAGGTCAACAGGTCGAAATCATTCTGTGCTGTGCTTCTTTTCTACTTGGTTAGGAAACTTAAAGGACATTCACTTTGTCCATCTCCATCAATATTAAACATAAAATCTTATAGCAAATAAGTACTCAGCCTGGTGTGGTGGTTCAGCCTGTAATCTCAGCACTTTGGGAGGCCAAGGCAGGCAAATCACCTGAGGTCAGGAGTTTGAGACTAGCCTGGCCAACATAGTGAAACCCAGTCTCTACTAAAAATACAAAACTCAGCCAGGCGTGGTGGTGTGTGCCTGTAATCCCAGCTATCAGGAGGCTGAGGCAGGAGAATCCCTTTAACCCAGGAGGTGGAGGTTGTAGTGAGCCGAGATTGCACCACTGCACTCTAGCCTAGGCAACAGAAGTACTCAAGTACTGAACAGTTTTCAGTTATTAAAAGGTTATTTAAAAATTATAGAAGAATTTTTTTCAACAGCGCTTTCAACACATAAAGAATAACAGGTGAAAATAATTGCTGTTTTTTAGAGATTATTGTTTATCCTAAGACTTGCTGCATTTTATCAATAAAGTAAATTTTCTTGAAATGAGTATTCTTACCCAAACCAGACAGTTTTTTTGTTTGTTTTGTTTTTTGTTTTGAAATCGAGTCGTGCTCTGTCAGCCAGGCTGAAGTGCAATGGTGCGATGTGGGCTCACTGCAACCTCCACCACCCAGGTTCAAGAGATTCTTCTGCCTTAGCTTTCTGAGTAGCTGGGATTATAGGCATCCACCACCAGGCCAGGCTCATTTTTGTATTTTTAGTAGAGACGGGGTTTCACCATATTGCCCAGGCTGGTCTCAACCTCCTGACATCGTGATCTGCCCACTTTGGCCTCCCAAAGTGCTGGGATTACAGGTGTGAGCCACTGCGCCCGGCCCAAACCAGATAGTTTCTGTGCATTAAAGAGTGTCACCAGATATCAATCCCAATATAAGTACACTGTAACTACAATAAACCTACTGGAAGATATTTTAAAATACTGTTATCTGTTAATATAGCGTAAAATATTAGATGTATACAGTAGCTTTACTAAGTGAAATAGTTACAACAATAAACCTTCCTTCACATGAAGTGAAAAAAATTTTTAGAAAGATTTTCAATTTGAGGAAATGAAATACATTTGCACCAAGATAAAGTAAGCAACAGAAAAAGAGCAAGTGATAGCCTGCAGAAAATAAAATGTAACACTCTGTAGCTCCAATTACAGAACTGCTGAATAAGAAAGAAAGAAATTAGGCACAACAAATAAAAATACTTTATAGCTCTTATATTCAATGCTTCATGTTATCAGATTCAATTACAAAAAAGAACATAAAGAGTTTGTAGAGAAAAAGAAAAAATATAAACCTAATACAGCTGTATTTATAAATCTATAAAATTTTCTCAACTATAAAAGGATACATTTTTAAAACATCAATGGTGATAATGCTACCGATAATAGAATATATTAGAATTCAAATATTTCCACATATTTAATACTTTACCCAACATTAAAACATTAAGGGCTTTATTGATAGCCCAAAATAACTAATAATTATAGGTAGAAAAGAAATTTTCTAGATAGAAGACAGATGAATAGTTATAAATAGATAGACAAATACAAATAAATATGTGCAACACTTCTCATAGATTTTTTTTACTGTATTTTGTCTCTCTGAAGGGAACTACAGATCATTTAGTAGGAAAATAAAAATGTTTTGAATGAACAAATAAATTAATCGATATTGATTACTTCATTTTAGAGATGACAGACTTGAGGTGCAGAGAAGTTAGACATTCACTGATTCACTCATGCATGCATACATTTACTGAAAACCCTATGCTAAGAACTGAGAATTCAAGGGTAAACCAAAGTCCGTGCAATACCTCGTCTGTGATATTTAGAGCTTAGTGAGAAGAGACAGACATTACCTGCACAAGTAAATTATAACTGTGGGTAAGTACCAAAAAGGAGCTATGTGGAGCTATGCAGAGGAGAAAATGATGTGGTCATAGAGATCAAGAAAGAATCTGCAAGGTAAAGGCATTCAAGTGGAAGTCTGGAAGTTCCTTTCCTCTTCTGGTCTTTAAGAGTAAGCTCCTGTAGCCCCAGGTAAAGAGCATAGTGTTTGAAATCAGACAATTCTGGTTTGAATTCTACCTCCACTACTCACTTGCTATGGGATTTAGGGCAAGTTACATAACCTCCTTTAGGCTTAGTTTCCTTTTCTGGAACATGAGAATAAAAATAATCCCCTCTTACATGGTGTATTATAAGGATGAAGTTAGATGTTTAAAAGTAAATACTCAATACAAGATTTTTCTTTTCTTAACAAAATTCTTAAGAACAAATCTGTGCCAGTACCTATATGTCTTAATTTGCTAGACAGGCATTACTTTCATATCAAGTACAAGAAAGGATTTTACATGTCTTATCCACACTTTATGCAAAGAAAGACCTAGGTCTGTTTGTTAGGCTGGAAAGGAGTGAGTACATACAGTTAATTTTGTATTCTTTACTTTTAAAAAAAAAAAATTTTTTTTTTAAATTGGGGTTTCACCATATTGGTCAGGCTGGTCTCGAACTTCTGATCTTGGGTGATCCGCCCGCCTCAGCCTCCCAAAGTGCTGGGATTACAGGCATGAGCCACCATGCCCTGCAATTTTGTTTTAAAATAGTATCCTCTTAATATATTAACAACCCTTACAAAGAATACTATATTGAAATTGATCAACATAATCATTTGAGTAATTTTCTAATTATGAATGACTTGTCAACAAAATGTGGAGTTATCTTCAATGTCTCAGGAAATGCATCATTTTTCTCTCAAATCTGCTTCTTTTACTTATCTCACCAAATGACACTACTTGGGAGTCATCCCTGAGTCTTCCTGGCCACAATCCCCTCATCTATCAGTTACCAAATCTGGAAATAAAAATCTATTAATTATTTCTTAGTTCAGCCCTTCTTGATTTGATTTCAGTCCTTCATTGGTATTGACCTAAAGTAGTCACCGTATTAATAGTCTTGTCTTCCTTCAGTTCTGGTCCAATTACCTCACACAGCCTGCTGAGTAATCTAACAAGAAAATGTGATCACAGAATGTGAAGATAGAGTACTCCCACACACCCCCCAAAAGGTGCCCTAATCCTTGGATCCTTTGAATATGTTACTTTGCATGCCAATGTAATTATGTTTTTTTTTTAATTTTAAGATATGGAAATTATTCTGGGATATCCAAAGCTGAAGTCTTAAAAACACAGAACTGTCTCTAGCTGAAGTTCTAACTGGACAGAGATGAAGAGGAAGAAGAGGGATGCAGAAGAAAGGGGAAGTCAGAGAGACACCAAGTGAGAGAAGGGCTCAGTATGCTGTTTCTGGCTCTGAGATGAAGGAGCCAGAATGCAAGGACCAGAAACAGGCTCTAGGACCTAAGAGTGGCATCCTGCTGGCAGTCAGCAAGAAAACAAGGCCTCAGTCCTATAACCACAGGGAACTGGATTCTGCCCACAACCTGAATAGGCTTGGAAACAGATTCTTCCCTAGAGCTCCAGTGCGAAACAGCCCTCAGGACACATTTATTTTAGCCCACTGAGATCCATGTCAGGCTTCTAACCTACAGGTGTTGCTTTAAGTGGTGGTAATTTGTTATGGAAAAAATAGAAAACTGACACCCAAGGTTTCACAGCTCAAAATTAACCATTGGCTCCAGTCACTCCAGGATAAGATCTGAGCTTTTTAGCACAGTATAAAACCCTTATCATTCTCTGTTCCCAACTTAGTCATCTATCTTGCTCTCTGACATCACCTTCCTCCCACCCCTCTCCACTCCTGTTCTTTTTATACCCCAATTCTCAGAATGTGTAGCATTCTCTCACCTGAATGTCAACCTGGCAGATTTTAGTTCACGATTCATGCCCTGACCCAAAAGAACCTTTCCTGTGAAGACTTCATTTACTCTCCCAGATAGTTTTTCTTTCATTTACTCTGTATTTATTAAGCTCCTACTAAGTGCCAGGTTCTCTTCTAGGTGCTGTGAACAAGACAGTAAAAGTCCAACCTCTCAGGGAGCTTCCATTTTAGTCTGAATGGAAGGTAAGGGGAGGATAGTGACATTAAATAAATAAGCAGTTAAAACACATAATTAGGATCATTTCACATTGTGATAAGTGCTGTGAAGGAAATGAACGGGGTGACACGGCAGAGAGAGCTTTGATTCAGGAGAAGCTACTTTAGGTAGGATGGTCAGAGAAAGCTTTGAAGGCAGATGTGTAGGATGGGAATGAGCTGGCCATATAGATGAGCTGTGGAAGGGGACTTCAGATGGATGAATCTCCATGAAAGTGTCCTTGAGCCTAGAATGCTCCAAGTCAAGAAAAGACGTTGTTATAGCAGAAGAGCAGTGCAGAGGGGACTTGTAGACCAAGCTGAGCAACACAGGCAGCGGCCAGATGGTGCAGGGCCCTGCATGATGTGTAAAAAAGTTGGGATTTTATGCTAAGTGCAAAGGAAGGCTGTGAGCAAGGTAGGAAGATGACTGATTGGCATGGAAGGGTCTCTATAGCTGCTCTGTGGAAAGAGAACTGTAGAAGAATTAGCACAGGAGCAGGAAGGACTGTGAAAAAGGCTACTCCACCACTTCAGAGCGAGAAGCACAGGCGGGCTAAGAGAGGTAGCAGCCAAGATGAAGTCAAGCAGACAAAGTGGAAGTGAAACCAAGAGCATTTGCCAATAAATAAAAGATTAGCCAGAAGATAAAATCCATTAGATATTCCTTAGTTTCAGCTCTTTCTAGGTTTCTTGATTCCTTCCTTTCCTTGGAGCTGACTCCAAGGTTTCAGCTCAAGCTGCTGTGTGGATGGTGCCATTTACCAACTGAGGGAAGTCAGAGGGAGGAGCGGGTTTAGGGTGAACAATCTAGAGCTCTGTTTATATTGCCTTAAGTTAGGCATCAAAGAGAAAGGGTCAAATAGTTTTCCGTATGTGTCTGGAGCAGAAGAGGGGTTTTATTAGTCAAGGTTCTCTCGAGGGGCAGAACTAATGAAATAGATATATATATATAAGGGGGAGTTTATTAAGGAGTATTGATTCACATGATAACAAGGTGAGGTCCCACAATAGACCATCTGCAAGCTGAGGATCCAGGAAGTGAGTCTGAGTCCCAAAGCTGGGGAACTGATGTTTGAGGGCAGGAAGCATCCAGCACAAGAGAAAGATGGAGGCTCAGAGGCTAAGCCAGTCTAATCTTTCCACATTCTTCTACGTGCTTTTATTTTGGCCTCACTAACAGCTGATGAGATTGTGCCCCCCAAACTAAGGGTAGGTCTGCCTTCCCCAGCCCACTGATTCAAATGTGAATCTCCTTTGGCAACACCTTCACAGACACACCCAGGATCAATACTTTGCATCCTTCAATCCAATCAAGTTGACACTCAGTATTAACCATCGACTTGTTAACTCAAACCTATGCACATCTGCTGAGATGATACATAGTCTTCAAATAAAGACAATAATACGGTCATAATTCTACTAACATAATCCAATTATCCTTCACATAACCAGAAATGCGCCAGTTACCAACCCAAATGCTATTACATAAAGTTAACAATGCTTAAATGCTGATATAAAGTCAATAAATCTTATGTCACATGATAAAGCAGAAAGGATATAAAATGAAGATATTTTCTTAGTACAAGTGTATACATGCACAAACATGTTCTTAACAAAATAGAGAGGAAATACTCATTACAATTACAGTCCTCAGTTCTGCAACTGATCACGTGGCCATAGATGGTATTAATGACTTCCTTTTTTTACTATCCATTCTGTATTCCTTTGCCTTTAGCCAGAACTTCAGCAGGTTGTGGTTTTTTTCCTGGTGGAGTGACCCGAACCTTCGTTCCTGAAGGGTCTGGGTCATTTGTAGTCCTACCTGGATTGGGCTGTTGTAGTTTCCCATTGACCTTTATCACAGGGAATGGTAGTACTAAGAGATGCCCTAATGGATCTCCTGTATTCCATGCATGCTCTTTCTTACCTCTGTTGGGGAGCAGTAGACTGATTTCATCTTAATAGTCCAGGTCCTTCACCCAGCCAACACTATAACTCCCTTCTTAGCCTGCTGACTTAAAGGTAGGAGGAGCCCAAAGTTGCTAGGTGGCAATCTTAACTTCCAGTTTGATGGACTCGTTGTGTCTCCTGGTGGCAGCATTCCTCTCTCTGGAACTAAAGCCTCTAGGTCAGCAGAATGTAATGTCGCAGGAACAGGAAGCAAAGATTTTACTAGTAGGTCACTAGGGGTAATGGTGAGTGGTGCCACTTCCACTGCCTCCCTTTGATTCCTAGACCCGTGAATAATGGCTATGGGAAAAACATATATTGGAATCCTGGCTATGCGAGAAAACCACATCTTGGACGCTGATTCAGAGTATACACGGCCTTCTAGAGAACTTTGCCCCAGCCTGCAAAGTATTGTCACCTAGTTGGCATTGTAATTATGACTTCAAAAGGTCATTCCACTGTTCTATCAACCCAGCTGCTTCAGGATGATGGGAAACATGGTAAGATCAGTGAAGTCCATGAGCATGAGCCACTGCCACACTTCTTCAGCCCTAAAGTGAGTGCCTATGTCAGAGGCAATGCTATGTGGAATAAGGGTCAAGGTTAGAAATGTCATCAGCACATAAAGGATATTAGACCTAGATGCTCTTTTTATGTTCTTTTTTTATTTTTATTTTTGAGATGGAGTTCTTGCTCTGTTGCCCGAGTGGAGTGCAGTGGTGCGATCTTGGCTCACTGCAACCTCCGCCTCCTGTGTTCAAGCAATTCTCCTGCCTCAGCCTTCTGAGTAGCTGAGATTACAGGCACATGCCAGCACAACCAGCCAATTTTTGTATTTTTAGTAGAGATGAGGCTTCACCATTTTGGCTAGGCTGGTCTTAAACTTTGGACCTCAGGTGATCCTCCAGCCTTGGCCTTGCAAAGTGCTGGGATTACAGGCATGAGCCACCACACCAGCCTCTTTTCATGTTCTGATTGTACTTTGTAGAGACCTCCAATTCAGTCTTACCTTACTGTGTCATAATTGAACATTGCATGACTAAGTTCCCACTAGATTTGTAAGCCTTTGAGGTAAGAATTGTGTTGGGTATGCATCCTCACTGATTTATACCCAGTGACTGTTATATGGTAACGCTCAGTAAATAATGGTTGAAAAATAATGACAATGGTAGCCAACATATGTTGAGAGGTTCCAATGCATTTGACTGTTAAGTGTGATTCTATTTTTAACTATATATATATGTGTGTGTGTGTGTATGTACATTCACACATGCACGTATATACTTATATATATACATATAAAAAGGTGTGGAAGGCACACACCAGCTCTTATCAATGGCTGCTCCTGGGGAGTAGGAGCAGTATGATGAGACAGGTTCACTTTGTACTTTCTATTGTTTAAAGTTTTTTCCAGAGAGCAGTTCATCTTTGTTTTGTACAACATTTATAATTTTTTTAAACCAATGAAAATAAATAAAAGGAAATAAAAAACAAAACCGAAGCATTCTTTCCTTGTCAAAGGAGGAGAACTTTGATATTCCACTTCATGTAACAAAGGAACACGGAAAGCAGAAACAGATGTCCCTCATTCAAGCATAGAGAAGGAAGTGAAAATAGGAGAACTGTTTAAGAAAGTTTGAAAACAAATCATCTCTTAGAATCTAATCTACACAAGCACATATGGCTGCCAGTGGTTTTTAAAAATAATTTTATAAATGTAAAGAAGCAGAAATAACTTGTTCATTTAATCATGATGCATAAAAAACACATTTGATAACTATGAACATTTTACCAAATAAAAAGTGTCCAAGGAAAGATAAAGGAAGCAGAATAATGGTAAGCAATTCTCAGATAGACCAATATTATATGTGATTAAAATGAGAAACCTCTTAGAAATTGCCAATTTTCTAAGTCAAAATATGTGAAAGCCAGTGGTTTTATATGGTTCAACCAAACATACAGAAGAGCTTCTACACTGTGGAAGCCTTTGAGAAAAGAGCAAAAGTAATAAATACATAAAGCTCAAGTTTTGTATGTTATTACTGTTTTACATCCACAAAGCTTTATGAGAAAAATCTGAGACACCCCCCACTTTATTTTCCAGACAGGAAAACTCATTTTTTTCTTAATAAATTACAAGTAAAAGGTTAATATTTCAGGGGGTCATTTAGATATTCTTTATGCTTAGTGTTCAAAGCAGAAAAGAAGAAAACAACTCAAAAATATATCTTTCATGAAATATTGGTGTTGAAACAGTGAGGAAATACAATTTAGAGAAAGCTTTCCACTGACAGCTAAACTTTGAAACAATCTCTAGACAAAGGGAAATCACTACAATGCAGATTGTTCCAAATCTAAATCCATTTATTAAAAGCAAAGGAAAACAAAGACTTACTTAGCTGTGCATGAATGGATTAAGTCTCAGCAGCATAACCAATAATTGGTTCAGAATGAAAAATATGAAACAATAATGAAATAAAATAAAAGTAGAGAAAAGAATTTTTCTATACATTGGGATCCTTAACTTATTCCTCAAAATATGCAATTCCACCTAGAATTCATTGTTAAATAGTTTTACCCTCAAAAAAAGAGAAAAACTTCAAAAACAGATTAGTTTGTTTTATGAAAGCTAAGACTCCATGTACAAGAAATTGGTACACAGACATCACACAAATCATTGCCATTCAGATTTCATTGGTGAGAAATTAATCACAAGGTCACACACTTAGCTGCAAAAGAGGCTGAGAAGTGTAACTGCTAGCTGTGTGTCTAGGTTCTTTGCTAGAACTCGGGAATTCTACTACCAAAAGGAAAAAGGAGGAAATGCATGCCAGAGACAGTAATAATCTCTGTTATATATGTTTTTCTTCCAGAAAAAAAAAAAAATGTCAGACTGGGTGTGGTGGCTCATGCCTGTAATCCCAGCACTTTGGGAGGCTAAGGCAGGCAGATCACTTAAGGTCAGGAGTTCGAGACCAGCCTGGCCAACATGGTGAAATCCTGTCTCTACTAAAAATACAAAAATTAGCCAGGTATGGTGTCAGGCAACTGTAATCCTAGCTACTTGGGAGGCTGAGGCAGGAGAATCGCTTGAACCCAGGAGGCGGAGGTTGCAGTGAGCTGAGATTGGGCCACTGCACTCCAGCCTGGGCAACTGAGTGAGTTTTTCTTTTTTCTGACTCAAAAAAGAAAAAAAAAGTCAGTGCTATTTTGGGAAGGAATCAGGACAATTACATACTTGACTTATGTCTCAAAGGTTTCAGTGAAGACACTGAACCTGGTTGGCTTCGATATTAAAAGCCACCTTTTTACAGCGTGGGTTCCTTTGCAGATTTTTAATGTCTTTCATACCATATCACAGTCTCTTGATGTCAAATATCTTCTACCACTCCAGGTACTGCCCAACATGGGAGGAGGTTTTCTGTTCTTGTGTGGGACACTGAGCTTTAGGTACTTTGGAGGCCTCCATTTATCATGTTTGGAAAGTAGTCTTTTAAAAGAAACTTATTTTACACTAACAACTTGAAAAAAAATCTGTGTTAACAAAAAGGGGGTGGCTTCTACAGGGAGAATCAAAATTACAATAAGCATTAGTTGCTCACATATGGGGGTCAGCTGCAGATCAGCTAGGTGGTTCACTGACGGCAGCAAGGCTTATTCACATGTTTGGGAGGCAGCAGGCTGTGTGCTGAAATAGGCTCACCTCAGCTGTGTGGGACTCTGCTCCAATTGTTTCTCATAATCTCATTCCCGGGACTATCAGGTGAGTCCGGGCATTTTCTCACAATAATGAGTGAGGCACAAGAAAGCAAGTCCATTTTAAACTGCTGCTTTTTTCATGTCTGTCAACATGCTGGCCAAAGTACATCTCGTGGTCAGGCTTCTTCTGACAGATGAGGCAGGTCTGTCTTCTTAGGGTGGAAAGGCATCATAAAATTATTTAGCAAAGGGTATGGATATAGGGAGAAGTAAAAAAAAAAAAAAAATTAAGACTATTTCTTCAATCTACCAGAGGCTGCCCTCATAATAAAAATTATTCATGTTCCTCTCAGGATGAAAAATATGCTCACATCTATCCCAGACCCCATAAAGTCTTATCCAGGGCTGGTGGTTCACACCTGTATTCCCAGCACTTTGGGAGTCCAAGGTGGGTGGATCACCTGGGGTCAGGAGTTTGAGACCAGCCTGGCCAACATTGTGAAACCCTGTCTCTACGAAAAATACAAAAATTAGCTGGGTATGATGGTGCGTGCCTGTAATCCCAGCTACTCAGGAAGCTGAGGCAGGAGAATCACTTGAAACCAGGAGGTGGAGGTTGCAGTAAGTTGAGATTGTGCCACTGCACTCCAGCCTGGGTGACAGATCAATGCTCTGTCTAAAAAAAAAAAAAAAATCTTATTTAGTCACAGTGACAGTCTCAAAGTCCAAGATCTTATGATCAACATCAGATCTATATCTGATGCAGCTCCTCTGAATCTGGAGTCCCATGAGCGAACAAGTTATCTGTTCTCTACCCACCCAACAATTGTTGAACAGGTACAGAGGAACTACAACAAAAATTCCCCTTCAAAAAATGGGAACGAACAGGAGATATACAACAGTCTCTGGTCCATAGTAATTCTGAAACTCTGCTAGGCAAATGTCCCCTACTCTGGGGTGGAGAGTGCTCTTTGATTAGACCCTGGTTTGGCTTCCTGGGGCCCTTGAGTCTCCATGCCTCTTGGCTCTCCCTCTGAGATGTCTCTCCTTTACCTTCACCCTCCTTGGCCAATTCTATGGAGACCTTTGGAAAATAGCTTTTAGCAACTTTCTCACCCTACTTCTTTCCCAAAGAAAGTTGAGGGCCCATAAGCCTTTCCCCGCCCCCATCATTTTGAACAGTTTCAGTCCAGGCCAGCAGTACTTTTGCCAATACAACTCTCTCAAAAACTCTGTGGGTTTTTTTATGTATTCAGTTCCAAATCACTCTGCTTATCAAAAAACACACCCATAGTGTTTTCTTGAGACATGCCTGTCTTTAGATTTAATCATTATATTACTTTGAGCACATCAAGTTAACTGTGGGACAAATGCCCCTTAAGATTCTTGGAAGTCTTTTTTGTCCGGTTGCAAAGATCTATTTGGGTCTACCTTAATTTTTTCAGACCTTCTGGCAGGATCACCCAGGCGTATTCTCATGGCTTGGCAAAGGTGCAGAAAGCAAATTCTAAGGAATGCATTAGAAGCTTCTCCTTGTGTCTTATCTAAAAAACTCCCTTCGCAAAGGCAAATCACATAATTAAGGCCAATGTCAAGGGGAGAAATAGGAGTGCACTGCAAGGTTACATGGTGAAAGGCATGGCTCTGAAGAGGAGTAAAGACTTGGGACCATTGTTGCAATCTATTACACTCATTTCCCTTGAAAATTATTTATAGGACATTTTTGAGGCCTAGGATGAAGTGATACTCCGCCAGAAAGGACTTAATATTGTCTTTGCCAGGTAACTAAAGGATCTGCTAGTCCAGGACTATTCTAAACTAAATTTATGCCTTGAGATTTCTGGTACTACCCAGGTGTATTAGTTCATCTTCATGCTGCTGATAAGGACACACCCTAAACTGGAAACAAAAAGAGGTTTAATTGCAATTACAGTTCCACATGGCCGGGAAGACCTCAGAATCATGGCAGGAGGCAAAAGGCACTTCTTACATGGTGGCAGCAAGAGAAAAATGAGGAGGAAGCAGAAGTGGAAACCCCTGATAAATCCATCAGATCTCATGACATTTATTCACTACAATTAGAATAGCAAGGGAGAGACCAGCTCCCATGATCCAATTGCCTCCCCCTTGTTCCCTCCTACAACACATAGGAATTCTGGGAGATACAATTCAAGTTGAGATTTGGGTGGGGACACAGCCAAACCATGTCAGGAAGTAAGATAGATTTGGGTTGAAAAACAGCACAAATACCAGTTGTGGTTGCAACTTCTCATAGGATGGTCCTCTTCTCCTCCTTAACACCAGAACCAAGGCAATTTTCCTTATTTACTTTGGGGATGAGGGCTGGTGGGTGAAGGGACTTAGTTCTGAATTATCTTACCCTGGGGTCTAGGCCTTTACAGAGTCTCAGTTTTCTTCAGAGAAGGTTTTCTATTATGGGTGTTCTGTAAGCCAAAACTATGAAAACTATGCTAAATTCCACCTTTCAGCAAACAACCTCAGGGCAAAAGTAGCTTTTGTTTTCAGCTACCCTCAGGATGCCTGCCTTTGGCTTAGTTTTTGGGCTGATAATTTATTACCTAAAGATAAGATGCTTTTAAGAAGATATTTTAAATATATTTTTGTCCAGCATTTTTTTTTGCTGTTTTTAGCAAGAGGATTAGTTCAAATAACCTGTCCCCATAGTACTAATATTAACATATTATAAGTCCTCAATAAAAGGTCACTATTATCTTGCACAAATGACTAGGGAGACAAACTAAGATGTACTCAGAATGAGAACTGAGGCAGGAGAATCACTTGAACCCGGGAGGCAGAGGTTGCAGTGAGCTGAGATGGCGCCACTGCACTCCAGCCTGGGTGACAGAGAAAGACTCCGTCTCACACACACATACACAAAATGGTAACTGCCTCAGTAGTGTCTCTAAAAGTGTGCTCTTGCCCTGTCTTCATCCTGTGGTGGATTCTGGAGCCCCATCCTAAGCCTGCTGATTAGAATTTTGGGGATCAACCCAGATTTGCATTTATAAGCTTTGTAGATAACTCATGAGCACCAAAGTTTGGAACAACTGAACTAAGGCACGGTTTCAAATTAGATCTCATACGTTCACAGAAATGCCTCTTTTCTAAATCCTTCTCACCTGGAATATGCACTAGCAAAGCACTCATTTATGAGTGAGATTATTTCTCAGCACATCTTTTCATTTTCATCATATTTATAATAAGAATTCATAGCAGATTCTTGCATGCATACTTAAATTACCATCAGGAGTGTATAAAACTTTAAAAATCCCAAGAATGCTTGACAGCATAACCTTCCTAAAAATCTAGAAACTGGAAATCCAGTTATCAGTTGAATGGGGGAATTTAGACTGCCAAATGTAATTTAAATTACAAACCTAGTACTGTATTCCTAATCAGAGTAAACCCTTTTACAGTTGCCAAAACAAAAACAAAAGGAACAAAAAGTACCTTCTTGATAGATAAAGGCCTTTTATAGTCTATGAATTATGCTTTTCTATAATACGATTTTCTTTTATTTATTTAAAACCCTTAACTTCTTTATTTGAGGTTTTCTAAAAATTTTATACTCATATAACCTCTTAATTTTAGTGGAAGTCCAACTTTGAAAATAGCCACAAAATCATGATAATTTATGATAGCTTAAAAGTATCCTTAATAGCACATAGTTTCTTTCTTTCTATTTAATATTGGAAAGTTTTGATAGATATGTAATTAAAAAATCATAGAAATATTAATGGTAAGATCTGGGAAGCAGTGTATGGGTATTCACCATAATATTCTTTCAACTCTGTGTATGTGTGAACATTTTCATGTATTAATAGGTACATATGGTGAATTCCTGCATATTAGACAGCACAGCTCAACAACATGCTCTGCAGTGCCACAGTGCACACTCAGCCTCAGCCATGCCTTCCCTTTGACTATCTGACTAAAGTTTGCCCTTCCTTTAAGACACCATTTGAAGATCAGGTCTTTTCTGATACCCCACCGCAACACAGATATGATCAGGGCCTTTTTCTTCTGTACTGTGCCTTGTACACTTCACCTTTGTAGTTTTTATCATGTTGTGTTGAGGGTGTTAGTTTATACAGCTTAGATTCCTACTAAACTGTAAGCTTCCTGAGGAC
This sequence comes from Callithrix jacchus, assembly GCF_049354715.1. Lineage (NCBI taxonomy): Eukaryota > Metazoa > Chordata > Mammalia > Primates > Cebidae > Callithrix > Callithrix jacchus. The sequence goes on from NC_133508.1 coordinate 128,586,825, forward strand.
AAGGGCTGTCATTTCATCCCTGTATTCTTAGATTCCAAATTAGCCGTCTCACTTATGATCTCCCTTCAGAGGCCTTTCCTTTCTGTCCCAAGCTAAGTGAGTTGCCCACTTTATATATTCCTAATATCTTGTACTTCTCCAAATCATAACATGCCTTTTACTTTAGGATAATCATTGGTCTAACTGTCTTTCTTCCCTGCTAAACTATAAGCTCCATGAGGGCATGGACCACACCTGCCATTCATCTGTAGTATCCCAACATAAAACACACCACACACTTGATATTCCATAAATATTTGTTAACTGAATGTTTAGCACAGAATAAGTGGTTACTATGTATTTTTTGAATGAATCAATGAATGAGTGTTGCCATCAAAAGGAGATGAGACAAAAAATGTGTGGTGAAGTCTGCACACAACTAATGGTTCAGATACAAACAAACAAACAAAAAGCTTTATAAAATAAAGGACATAATAATAAGTTTTCTCAAAAGAAAAGCTATCCTGTATTAAAGGAAAGGAAACTGTGTGTCTGTATCAGTTTTTTTCTTTCAAAACGGAGTCTTGCTCTGTTGCCCAGGCCAGAGCGCAGTGGCGCAATCTTGGCTCACTGCAACCTCCGCCTCCTGGTTCAAGCAATTCTTCTGCCTCAGCCTCCTGAAGAGCAGGAATTACAGGTGGCTGCCACCGCATCTGGCTAATTTTTGTCTTTTTAGTAGAGACAGGATTTCACCATGTTGACTAGGCTGGTCTTGAACTCCTGACCTCAAGTGATCTGTCTTCCTTAGCCTCCCAAAGTGCTGGAATTACAGGCACAAGCCACCACACCTGGTCTGACATTTTTATTTCTGGAAGAAAAACATATATAACAGAGATTATTGCTGTCTCTGGCATGCATTTCCTCCTTTTTCCTTTTGGTAATAGAATCCCCGAGTTCTAGCAAAGCACCTAGACACCCAGCTAGCAGCTACATTCCTCAGCCTCTTTTGCAGCTAAGTGTGTGGCCTTTTGATTAATTTCTTACCAATGAAATCTGAATGGCAGCGTCTATGTCACCACCTTGAAAAAAAAAATCTTTCCCTCTATTCCTTTCTTCCCCTTTCCCGTACACTGGATGCAAATGCGGTGTTAAACCATTTTCAACCGTGCTGTCAAGAGCAACACCCCAGGGCAGCGCTTCTCACACTTTAATGTGCACAAGAGACACCTAAGGATCTGCTAAAATGCAGATTCTGATTTGGGAGGTCTGGAGCTGATTGAGATTCTGCAATTCTAACAAGCACCCAGGTATTGCTCATGTTGCTGTTTTGAACATTGCATTTTGAGGTCTTAGGGAATGGTCGATCAGCAAGATTGAAGAAATCTGAGTTCCTAGAGGACTTTGAGGTACAGAGCTCCCCATTCACTTCAGTGTGCCCTCCCACCCCCATTATATTTGAGTCACAGTATTTTATGCTTTCTTTGCTATAGCAGCTTGGCATGTGCCCCAACTAAGACATATAAGCAGAATGGGGGTGCATGGCCAACCTGGGGGCTCATAGAGTAGGAACTTGCCAGGGGTCTCCAGCCTAATCCAGGCCTAAGGGTACCTGACATTTTGTTCCCCACTCTTCCTTCTGTTAGCAAAGATGATAGTTCAGTTGCTCCGGTAAGAAAGACCACCAGTGTAACTCCCTAGTTTTGATTTCTTTGTTTAATTTATTTCTTAGTTGCCTGCTGATTAAAAATTTACTTTTCACAGAGATATTTCTACAGACCCAGAATATATCAGTGAGTGAATACCAGAGTTTTGATAGCTGTATAAATTGGCATTCTGCTTTATATATCAGTCTTTTGAATTCAGATATGTCTGTCCCCTGGACACTGTTTGCTTCTGGGTGTTCTGGCAAGAATGAAGTTTTTCAGGCTGCAGAGCTAAAAACCACACCCTGGTCTGTGATGTCCTCCATAACATATTGCTGTGCTTGGAAGTCTTGCCTGGAGGTCGGCCAGCCAGACCAACAACCCATTACTTCTGAACAACTATAGGGCATTTCTCTCCCAACCCAGCACACTCAACAAAAGCATGTAATATTTTCCACAGAAACCCTATAAACCCAGCAGATCAGGCATGCTATCGCTGAAAAGAGCACTACCCTAGGAATCCAAGGGGTGTTTAAATTCCACCTCTGCTACTTGATAGCTTGATGATTGTGTGCTGTTTAGACAATTTAATCATCTGTAAAATAGGGTTGATGATATTTAACTCACCATATAATCATGAAGATTAAATGGAAAAACATACATGAATATGTCTAACATAATGCCTGACATTTAATAATAAATGTTAGTCTTCTTCCTTGCTTCCACTACTGCATTATATATATATATATATATTTCTTTTTTAGACAGAGTTTCACTCTTCTTGCCCAGGCTGGAGTGCAATGGTACGATCTCGACTCACTGCAACCTCCACTTCCCGGGTTCAAGCAATTCTCCTACCTCAGCCTTCCAAGTAGCTGGAATCACAGGCACATATCACCATGCCTGGCTAATTTTTGTATTGTTAGTAGAGATGGGATTTCAGCATGTTGGCCAGGCTGGTCTTCAACTCCTGACTTCAGGTGATCCCCCCGCCTGGGCCTCCCAAAGTGTTGGGATTACAGGTGTGAGCCACTGCACCCCGCCTCTACTTTATAATAAGACAGACATATTTCAGAATTTTTCCCCCTCATCCTATCAGATTTGGGTCTGAGGGGCTGGTGGTCAAAATATTGCTGATAATAATCACAGTAAGGACAGTAGTGATACAGAAAAATCAGTGCCAGCTTTTATCAAGAACATTTGGTTGTCTACATTCCTCCCTTACTCCTAAGGAAAGAGAAAAGGAAACTGCACAGAAGATTGAGAAGGAGAGGTCACAAAAATGTGAGGAAAAGCAGCAGAGAACAATATCCCAGAGGCCAAGGAAAAATGAATTAGAGAGAGAGTGATGGAAATCTTGTAGAAGGTCAAACCAGCTCAAATATTATAGAGAAATCAATTAAAATAAAGACTGAGAACTGTCCATTGGAGTTAGTAACATGGAGACCACTGATGGCTTTAGCAAGGGTGTTTTAGTGGAATTTGGTGGGAAACCAGTGTGAAGAGAGAGTGGGAGAAAAGAAATTAGACCCGAAGAGTTTGAACAAGTGTTCTCAAGTTTGGCTATGAAGAGAAGGGAAGAGGTAGGACGGTAGCTGTAGAAGGACACTGAATTGAGAAAGCTCATTTGTTTAAACAGGAGGGCAGGATACAAGTTAAAATACTGGATAAGGAGGTGACAACAGAGAAGACAGAGGATAATTGAGAGAGGGAAGTTCTTGGAGGCAGAAGAGGCTGGGACAAGGCTGAGGCCTTAGAAAGACAAGCTTTAGAAGCAGGGACGCCTCCTTCACTGCAGCAGGAAGAGGCAGGGTGCACACACACATGCATTGATACATTTGGAGCCAGAAAGTTAAGGGAGCACTTTTTGAATGGCTTCTGTTTTCTCTGTGAAATAGAAATTTAGTTTGTTTTGTGGGAGTAAGAAGGAAAGAGAAAGATGACTAGATGGTGGAGGGAAGTGAAGAAAATCAGGAAAAAAAAAATAGCATCTGGAGCAGAAAGAGAAAACTGACTAGAGCAGTGTAAAAGACTGCAGAGCAGCGCTGAGGGCCCAGCTGAAGCTGATGGGATTTCTGCTGGTGTTGATATGTGGGTGTATTAGTCTGTTCTCAGCCTGCTACGAAGACAGACTGGAGACTGGGAAATTTATAAAGGAAAGAAGTTTAACTGACTCACAGTGCCACAGGCCTGGAGAGGCCTCAGGAAACTTGCAATCATGGTGGAAGAGGAAGAGACACATCTTACATGGTGGCAGGTGAGAGTGTGTGAGAGCACAGGAAAAACTGTTGATAAAACCATCAGATCTGATGAGAATCCACTCACTATCATAATAACAGAATCGGGGAGCTGCCCCCATAATCCAATAATTTCCCTCCAGGTCTCTCCCTAAACACCTGGGGATTACAATTCAAGATGAGGTTTGGGTGGGGAAACAAAGCCTAACCACATTGTCAGGGCTCTGCTTCCCTTGGCTCTGTAGACTAAATAGCTGGGCCTGCCCATTGTGCTACATGAGGATATGCTGGTAAATACTTCACAACTGGCTTTAGGCAGGGTGATGGGAGGAAGCCCGATTTGTTTTGAGACAGGATCTCATTCTGTCACCCACGATCGAGTGCAGTGACAAGATCATGGCTCACTCCAGCCTCTACCTCCCTAGGCTCAGATGATCCTCCCACCTTCGGCCTTTCAAGTAGCTGGGACTACAGGCATGCCCCACCATACCCAGCTAGTTTTTTGTATTTTTTTGTAGAGATGGTTTCGCCATGTTGCCCAGGCTGGTCTCAAAATCCTGGGCCCACCTCAGCCTCCCAAAGTGCTGGGATTACGGGCGTGAGCCACCGCGCCCGGCCTCCAGATTGCAAAATTTCTAAAAATTTTATAATCAGCTCTCTTGAGACAGCATGAGCTGGCTCCAGCACTCCACCCGTTGTGTAAAGCTGGGTTGAAGTGGCCTGCACTAAAGGATAGAGGACTGGGAGGGAGCTGACACATAAATGGCAAGATTACTTTCCAGTGGAGGAAGCTTGAGTTCACTATGAAAGAGGGCTGGAAAGGATTGAAAAAAGCTTGAGTTTGTGGCAGGAAGAGGGGTGTAAGGTGGGACGTGGCTCGAGTGTCAAACAATTCAGTACTGGGATAGTTTCCAAGTTTGTATTTATTGTATGATCCTGAGTTCCTCTCACTGTATTAAAAATAGTTTATAAAAGTCTTATGAAGTGGATCAGGAGGCACAACAGAGAGAGGGAGGAGTACTTACAGGAGAAAGGCAGGGAAAGCGATTGTGAGCCCAGGGCAGAGAACCTGGATCCCAGATAATGTCAGAGGAAAGTCACCTCCGCAAAGGCAAAACAGCCTATGAATCCTGCTGTTGGCAGTTTCCCTGTGCTGTGTTTTTTATAGGTTGGCAGGGAGATGTTTGGGGGATGGAAGCTCTTTTTGATTTTAAAGTTACACTGTAGGAATAAATGACTGTACCTGAGGATCTTATTTTAAGAAACTTACTAAATAAACTTAGAAAAAAAGTTTTTTTCCTAGAGTTTTCTCTAAAAGGCACAATAATAATTTTGCCTCAATTCTTTTCAATACATTCTTCTGATATCAGAAAGTCACTTTCCGAAAGAGCTAATATGTTATGGAGTCAGTTTCACTTTTATAATCATGACTGTGTGTAATTCAGAACCATGTTTGGTGTAGAGACCTCAGCAGGCAGCACTGTCACTCTTTTCAGAGAAAATATTTCAGAGAGTAACTATATTGTCACCATCTCTTTATTTGCAAAAATCCTGCCTAGTCAGGATACAGTTGCAATCACAAAGACACTGAGAACTTGTATTATGTTTCATCAGGTATCAGAAGCTGTAACATGAAGAGGAGGAGAATCTAGGGCAAAAATAGACACACTTTGTACACACACACACACACACACACAGACACACACAGGAGTTCGAGACCAGCCTAGCCAACATGGTGAAATCCTGTCTCTACTAAAAGTACAAAAAATTAGCTGGGCATGGTGGAGCCCGCGCCTGTAATCCTAACTACTCGGGAGGCTGGGGCAGGAGAACAGCTTGAACCTGGGAGGCGGAGGCTGCAGTGAGCTGAGATCATGCCACTCTACTTCATCCTGGGCAACAGAGCGAGTCTCTGTCTAAAAAAAAAAAAAAAGAAAGAAAAAAGAAATAGCTAACATGTACATAGTGCTTACTATATGCTCATATACTTCACTCATTCCTTAAATGTTAACTCACTTAAAAATAATCTCATGGGGTGATTGTGAAAATTAAACATGTTAATATTTGTAAAGAGCACATAGTAGTCAGCCTTTAGCACACAGTAAGCCCCCACTAAAGGTTAGCTATTATGGTTTTTCATAGTTTAGCATTTGCCTTGTATGTTTCAGAATAAATTTATCATGCTTATAAATTGGTTTTGCACTTTATCATTCACCATGCACTTTCCAAATTTGATCTGTGTAAACCGCTGAGTAACTGAGCATGCTACTCACCGTAACAAAACAGAAGAGAACCCAGAGTGGTCCCAGCTGCTGAGCTAATGCTTTCTGTCACAAGGTGTCCAAGCCTGCACCTGCCTACCTGGCGTTTCCTTACCTCTAATGTTGTATTGTATTTTATTGTGTTAGGAAATAAGTCTAAGGTTGAATGCCAGTTAAGCCAAATTCAGTATAATGGAGTGTTTTTGTTTCATTAACATTATCCACTGCAATGTATTGTGTGGGTTAGATGTTGGGGTCATGTTAAAAAAACAGAACAAGGCTGGGTGTGGTGGTTCCACACCTGTAATCCCAGCACTTTGGGAGGCCGAGGTGGGCGGATCACCTGAGGTCAAGAGTTCAAGGCCACCCTGGTCAACATGGTGAAACCCCTCTCTACAAAAATATAAAAATTAGCTGCCTATGGTGGTGCAGACCTCTAATCCCAGCTACTCGGGGCTGAGGCTGGAGACTTGCTTGAACCTGGGCGACAAGAGGTTGCAGTGAGCCGAGATTGAGCCACTGCACTCTAGCCTGAGCAAAAGAGTGAGACTCCATCTCAAAAAAAAAAAACAAAAAGCAAAAAAATAAACAACCAAGAACCACAGTTCCTGTCCTCATGAATCTGACAGTCTAGTGCAGGTGACAGCCATATAAACAATTAGACATTTAGCAAAGAGTGTCAGTAGGGATCTTCATGGGGATGTATTGCTCACATTGCTCTGTGAGCAGGGTGAGGGGGAGGTGACGAAATGTGATGAGCTTCTCAGTGAGGACCCAGGCTTAGACTCAGCCCTAGTGGCCGAGTAAGGGTAAACCAGATGGAGAGGCAGGTGGCATTCAAAGCAGAGGAATGGCATGAATAAAGGCAGAAGTTTGGTGTGTGTGTGTGTGTGTGTGTGTGTGTGTGTAAAGCTACAAAAAGTCCTGAACTGCTGGAATACAAAGCACATTCTAGAAGGGGAGGAGTAGGAAGGGAATGTGGACTATAGTGTAAGAGTGGGAGGTAAGTGTGGGCTACAGGCAGAGGCCAGAGCATTAAAGACTCCAGAATCCCTGTGCCAGCAACCAGGAGCTCTTTTGCGACTGATGGCAAGGTCAGATTTGTCATCTCTGTGTCCTACGCTCATGCAATTCCCTCTGCCTGAAATGCCTGCTCACTCACACCTCAAGAACACAGCCCTTATCACTGCCAGAGCAGTCTCTGCCCCCTCTAAACTCTTACAAGGGTCACTGTATAAACCTTATGTCAGTTAATATTCATGGATCTGTCCCGGGAGTTATTTCTTTATCAAAATATTTCCCGGCTCTTCCATAAGTTCCTTGAATAGGACCTGCTTCCTCCGCTGCTTCCTGTCCTCCACTGAGGCCATACTAGAGCCCGGACACACTAACTGCTCAACGGACCGGATGTCTGTTCAGTGATCACAGCTCTGGCCTTGGGGAAGGATGGAACCAGAGCCAGATCCAGAAGTCTGATGCAGGCCTGGCCATGAGAAGGGAAATGGGACAATGCTCTTGAGATCTTTTTCTGTTAGTTCTCTAGTTACTGCACTCCCCTGGTTTCTTCCCAGCTCTCCTTCCAATCCCCTTTGCCGGCTTTTCCTCCTCTACCCTAAGTTAGATCCTAGAGAGACCCTCCCTTTTCTCTTTAGAGTTCTCTCTCCCTGGATAATTCAGCCCACTCCTGAAGCTTCAAGTTGGCAATTTTATACCAGTAGCTATCAAATCAGGACCTCCAGCCCAGGCCCCCTCTCTGAGCTCCAAAGCCCCTCCCACCCCCATTCCTGCTGAAGACTTAACCTCTCTGCTTGGATGAGTGTTATGGACTGTTTTTTCCCCTCTCCCTCCAGATTTCTCTACTGAGGCCCTAACTCTTGTGCGGTTATATTTGGAAACAGGGCTCCCAAGGAAGTAATTAAGGCCTATGAGGTTATAAAGGTAGGGTCCTGATCCAACAGAATTAGTGTCTTTATAAAAAGAGGACACCAAAGTGCTCTTTCTCTCTCTCTCTCTGCCCCCTCCAAGAGCGCAAAGAAGTCATGTGAGCACACAGCAAGATGGTAGTCCCCAATACATCAAGAGACGAGGCCTCAGAATGAAATTTACCTTGCCAGCACTTTGATCTTGGCCTTTCCGGCCCCCAGAGCTATAAGAAATAAGTTTCTGTTGTTTGAGCCAACCAGTCTGTGGTATTTCCTTATGGCCATCCAAGCTGACTAATACAATGTTGCAATAGGCACCCCAAATTCAGTAGGAACAAAATGGAATTCATCATACTCTCCCCATCTTTTTAAAACAAATGATAACAGCAAAACAAACAAAAAAAACCCTGCCTTTTCTCCAGTGTTGCCCTGCTTCAAAAACAGCCCAGACTCTCAGCTGCTCAAGTCAAAAGCCTGGGAGTCTTCCTTGCCTCCTTCTACTTCCTACCTACTCTCCTGACCCCTGGTCTCTATCCTGCAGCTAGACAAAAGCTTATAAAAATGCAGATGAGATCATGTGACTTCCTTGCTTAACACTCCTCAGTGGCTTCCCACTGCCCTTAGAATGAGCCAAAGACTCCTGCAGACTTTGGCCCTTATACCCTCTCATCACTCTTCCCCTTAGTCTGCATATCCCAGCACTCCTGGACTTAATTCCATGAGCATCTGAGGCTCTCTCTCACCTCTCGGCATGCTGCTCTCTCTTCCTGCAATTCTCTACACTCTCAGTCTCACCGTGACTAACAAATAAACTAGGAATCACTTGGTGCTGCTGTGATTGCCAACGTGAACAAGGCAAGAGGTGGTACGATCTAGAATATTGAATGGTTCGATCTTGGCTTTAGTAAAATTTCATGTTTCCTATTTACAAAAGTTAGCTATATATCTGCATGGACATGTCCTGCATTCTCGCATATGTTCTCACAGACCCATGATCCTTAGGATAACTAATTTCATGAGTGTGTGCTAAGCCATCTTCTAGGTATAGTTTGGAGCCCCATACTGGACCCTCTCTAATGTGTAAGTGTTTTAACCTATGTAAAGGTCATGAATATTCTATTTGTTTTAGAGAAATGTGTATCCCAGAGATAAGCTACAATAATAGGGAATGCATGCCCCAAGAAAATAAATATCACATGATATATGTTTTTAAAAATTGGGGTTGCTGCTAAGGTCTATGCCATCTTGTAATAATTCCCCCAAGAAACTAATTAAATCTGGGTGTCAACTTACTATGCAACACTGTATTTCACCAACAATTGAACCAGAGTGCTGGAAGGACATTAAAATGAAATGAATAACTTAATCTCCTCTGTAAAATTAGCATATGATTCTAATTCACACTTATCAAAAAAGAATATATTTCTATCCAAATTAGCCAATCAGTAAATATAATGTAAGGCAATTATGTTAGACAGTCTTTCCAAGAGATTGAATTACACCAAATTAATCCCATGTTGGCTTAGATTTCCAGGCCAGGTATTTCCAGGGGCCATGTGTGATGAATATTTGTGCCACATCTGGGTTTCTGTGAGCCAAAAGGGCTGCTCATAATTATAACATGTATTACACATACACATACGAGCTCTACTATAATGAACAATAGTAAACCATTTTGGAGCAATAAATTAGGAAAGGTTACAGAGGCTAATGCCTATGTTGAGAAAGGAAAAAATTCAACTGCCAGCAATGAAACAGTAAAAAAAACCTTATTTCTAGAAGAAGTTTTAAACTATAAATGAATATTTGTAACAGTCAGCACTGTGTCCAGATGCCTTTCAAAGCTCAATAGCTCAATAGTTGTACGTCTTTACCAACATCCTATCACATGTACACATTTAAATTCAAATAAAAGAATTTTTTTCTCATTAGGCACAGTTTAATATATTTAAAGTTGCTGAGCATGGTGAATTACCTGCCCAGCAACTTTTTAATTTTGAAAAATTTTTTGAAAAATTATATATACTTAATATATATATAATTTTTTAAAAATAATTTTTGGCCAACTTGATAGAAACTAAGAAAAGTTCTGTCCACCTGAGAAAATGGCAATAAAGAACTGCATGCCATGTTTCTCTGAGTTAGAATTTGCTCCTTTAACTATTTTATACCAGATGTGTCAGCGGGCCTTCTAGACTCTTTGGTTGTCAGTATCCTGAGACCATAATGCAATCCCTTCTCAGGAAGGGAAGAAACTGACATCATTTCAGGGCTTAATATGAGCCAACTATCAGTTATATGCTATCTAATTTATCTTCCTCCAACAGCTTTACTGGTAGAGAGGCATTAACATCCCAATTTTGCCAGCGAGAAAACTGAAGCCCAGCAAACTGAAAGGGTTTGCCTTAAATTTCACGACTAATTTTGTCAGAGCCAGGGTTAGAACCCAGGCTCTTCAAGGCATCTAAGCACATTTCATTTTCCTCCAGCCGCTTCTCCTAGCACAAACCCATGCTGTAGGAAACTCCTCTAACATACAATTCCATTGAAGGTCAGAGATCAAGCCGAGATGATCAGAAGATGATTGCTGATTGGAGGAGCCACAACATAAGATGTCAACTGCAATAGTAACTTCTCTTTCAGATTCAAGGAAGATTTGGATTTAAATCCAGCAATCATTTATTGAATACCTTCTATGATCAGACCCTGTGCTATGTATTTATACATGTCTTTTAAAATCATCTTAACAAATGATGTTATTGTTTTGTTTTAAGGTAATAAAAGCTTAATATCAAAAAGACGATGGAGTGCACCCTGTAGTTAAGAAGAGACAGTTTTGACTGGGCACGGTGGCTCACGCCTGTAATCCCAGCACTTTGGGAGGCCGGGGCGGGTGTATCACCCAATGTCAAGAGTTCGAGACCAGCCTGTCCAACATGGTGAAAACCCATCTCTACTAAAAATACAAAAATTAGCTGGGCGTTTTGGTGGGCACCTGTAATCCCAGCTACTTGAGAGGCTGAGGCAGGAGAATCACTTGAACCTGGGAGGCAGAGGTTGCAGTGAGCCAAGACCACACCATTGCATTCCAGCCAGGGCAACAAGTGCAAAACTGCAACTCAAAAAAAAAAAACGGAAAAAAGTTGAGGTTTTGTCTCATTTAACCAGAATTCTAACATACTACTTCAATAAAAATCTTTTTGTTCATGTATTTACTCAAAAGGGAGTATGTTGTAAGAGAAGGCACATATACTTGAAATGCTATCAAAAAGAAGTTTGAATGTTATAAGGGACTGTATGATATTGGAGTAGAGTGTGAAAGAGAGTTTCTTCCAATTCAGAGATTGGTCCGTCTGCTGCTGGGCCCCATCACAGCTATCTTCACAGCCTAGATATGATGACTGCCTCAAGCTGCCTATTCCCCTTTGAGTTGTAGGGTTCCATCCTCTGTTAACCGTATGTCCACAGACAAGGCAGAGTCCTTATTGTCCTTCAAAGGACTCAGCTAATTCTAAGCACAAGTGTGATGAAGACAACCTGAGCACTGGCTGCAGTTACAAATGCAATTACTCACAAGGAATACTAAACTATTGAACCACAGGGGTAGGGATAAAGAGTGAAGAGGTTGTTTTTTGGCGGGGGGAGACAGAGTCTCACTCTGTGGCTCAGGCTGGCATGCAGGCACAATCTTGGCTCAGCTAAATTTTGTATTTTTAGTAGAGGTGTGGTTTCACCATGTTGGCCAGGCTGGTCTCAAACTCCTGACCTCAGGTGATCTGCCTGCCTCAGTCTCCCACAGTGCCGAGATTACAGGCGTGAGCCACCACGCCCTGCCCAGAACTAGGTTTGAACTTAACTATTTTGCTTACTAACTGTGAATTCTCTGAACACCAGATATTTCATCTGTAAAGTGGGAATAATAATATTTTAACCTTTGGTGCTTTTATACAAATTAAGTAAGTATGGGCCAGGCTCAGTGGCTCATGCTTGTAATCCTAGCACTTTGGGAGGCTGAGGGGGCAGATTTCCTGAGCTCAGGAGATCAAGACCAGCCTGGGCAACATGGTGAAGCCCCATCTGTACTAAAAATACAAAAAAGTAGCCAGGTATGATGGCTGGCCCCTGTAATCCCAGCTACTTGGGAGGCTGAGGCAGGAGAATCGCATGAACCCAGGAGGTGGAGGTTGCAGTAAGCCGAGATTGTGTCACTTCACTCCAGCCTGGGTGACAGAGTGAGACTCTGACTCAATAAATAAATAAACAACAAACTATGGAAGTACCCGGTACAATGCCCATACTAGATGGCAGTTAATACATGGTAGTTGTGGTGATGATGGTGGTGGTTGGTGATGATAATGATGGTGAACATTTGACTGTAAAGCATTCTCATACTTCCCAGTGGAGAAACGCAACGGGGGAGAGTGGTTCTTCTTCAGGACCATGTGATGAGTCACTGACGAAGACTCATTCTGGAGATTTCTATGTTCTTAGGAGCCAAAAAACTTAAATGATGGAAATGCTTAGTTATCTTCATGGCAGTGAGTGTGAATCAATAGTATCTTGCTTTTGGTTTGTTTCTATATTTCAGTTTACAAAATAAAATTGAATGGTTGTGTACTTTTAAAATGCCTTTGACTCCAATTTAGGGTAACAGTTTCCTATTCTTAGATCATTCTAAAAGTATACTTCTAAATTCTTCCTTCTTGATTCTAACTTTTACTAACTTTACTTTTTAAATTTTTCTTTACATGTTCTATCTTAGTTAAAAAAAAGTGAAGCCCTATTGCATTTTTTCCCAAAGCGATATCTTGAGGAAAAGCAGATCCCTGGGAGGATATTTTAACTGCATGCTTCTTATAATTGAGGCCTCTTCTCAGACAACTCTGCTGTTTAATCTCAGCTCTCACCAATAACCCTCTCCTCTTTTTGATCAAGTGCTTAATTTTCTTGAAAGATTTTCTCAGATTTCAACTATTACTGAGAGGATTTTCATTTTACCCTAACCCTTTAATGGCTAAATCTTGCATATCCATTATTTCAAAAAAGGGTATTTCTGTTCATCTAAGTAAATAGTCAAGGATTTGATCTTCTTCTCTTGCCTATTACTGCTGAAATGAGGAATTATTTGGAAATTCTTTTGCTAAATGATTATTTTGTAAAAAGCAGGTAAAATTAAGCATTTACAAAAACTGATCTCAGACAACTCTGAGTTATCTAGAGCAATGTAGAATAATGCATAGATTACTGAAAACAGATAAACTCTAGAACCTGATTGTTGTCAGTCTTTTACTTCCTTCCTTGAAAGGCAAGATGTATGTGTCTAACATTCAGTTCAGTTTTTCTAACAATCTTTAAAAACTTTCTAATTTTAGGAAAACATGAGGTTTTCATGAAGAGAAAAAAAAAGAATAGGATGAAACAAAAATCTGGGGGTAAGAATTATTTCTATGAATATCTAAGTATACAAGGATTATGATTATTTTAATTTTTTTTTTTCGAGACGGAGTTTCGCTCTTGTTACCCAGGCTGGAGTGCAATGGCGCGATCTCGGCTCACCGCAACCTCCGCCTCCTGGGTTCAGGCAATTCTGCCTCAGCCTCCTGAGTAGCTGGGATTACAGGCACGCGCCACCATGCCCAACTAAATTTTGTATTTTTAATAGAGACGGGGTTTCACCATGTTGACCAGGATGGTCTCCATCTCTTGACCTCGTGATCCACCCGCCTCGGCCTCCCAAAGTGCTGGGATTTCAGGCTTGAGCCACCGCGCCCGGCAAAAAAAATTTTTTTTAACTGAGACAGGGTCTTACTGTCACCCAGGTTGGAGTGCAGTGGCTCAGTCTTTGCAGCCTAGACCTGTGGGGCTCAAGAAATCCTCTCACCTCAGCCACGCAAGAAGCTGGGACTACAGCACATAACAAGCCCAGCAAATTTTTGTATTTTTCTGTGGAGACAGTTTACCCATGTTGGCTAGGATGGTCTTGAACTCCCGAGTACAAGTAATCTGCCCACCTTGGCCTCCTAAAGTGCTGGGATTGAAACTGTCTGCAAAATTATGACTGAGACAGAGAAAGAGATCTAATTTAACTGACTCCATCTTGCTTCTAACCTCCAGGTTGTCTTTGTTCATTTCTGGGCATAGGCTGAACTAATATTGGGGAAAACTTAGTTTATAGTTTAAACAAAGACGGTGACAGCCCTTTTCCAAAGCAGACCTCCTTCTTGCCTGGAGACTAGATTGCCTTTGTAGGACTGACATTAGCCACAAGGTTAGAAAATACCGTTTGGGAATCATGCAGCTGGAGGATACAAGATTCTGACCCTCTCTAAACTGCTCCTGAGATCAGTGCTTAAGATATTTTGCAGACCCTGCACTTGATGGATCAGCCAGCATCCCTAGATTAATAAACTGGCTTATTTGATCCTGTGCCCCCCCTCCCCCACCCACCCCCCGCAGGAACTGACTGAGCACAAGAAGACAGCTCTGACTCCCTGTGATTTCATCGCTGGCCAATCAGCACTCCTGGCTCACTGGCCTCTCCCCACCCACCATGTTATCCTTAAAACTCTGCTCCCTGAATGCTTAGAGAGACTAATTTGAATAATAATAAAACTCCAGTCTCCTGCACAGCTGGCTCTGCGTGAATTACTCTTTCTCTATTGCAATTCCCCTGTCTCTCACAATTCCCATCTGTCTTGATGAAGTGGCTCTGTCTAAGCAGTGGGCAAATTTGGTGGCGCATATGGGAATTGCCCTGTGGCTACCTCCCCATGGTTCAGTCACCCCTCTTCCCCTAGTGATGGATCCAGAAGCCAGCCCAAGCAGCTGCCTATTTTTCTTGGACTGGGGGCTGTTACTGTCTTTGTTTAAACTATAAACTAAGTTTCTCCCAAAGTTAGTTAGCCTAGGCCCAGAAATGAACGAGGACAGCTTGGAGGTTAGAAGCAAGATGGAGTCAGTTAAGTTAGATCCCTTTCATTGTTTCAGTCATAATTTTGCAAAGGTGGTTTCAATCCCTTCCTTTGGGTTTTATAACATAACACCTTAATCTTGAGGTGTAGAGTATGAAGATGGAAAAAGACCATTGATCGCTATGGCTTCTTCTTGTTGACAGGGATGTAGCGGGAAAGGGAGTGAACCCCAAGGTGAGAAGAGTGGAACCGCTTTGCACCTGTCTGAGTGTACACATGCAGGCCTGGCTGGACTTTCAAGGCTTGCATAGCGAAAACATTAGTGCTTTCATCTATAGTTTTAGTACAGTGTTTAAGTGAACAGTCTACTATAAGATAAATAACAAATCCTAGGGTAAGGAGTACAATCCCCAATTTTAAAATCAAATATTTGAAAGCATTAGTTTGGGGACTTCTAACCCACAAAGAATTTAGAATTTAGTCTAAACTGCAGAAGAAAACCTAGAGAACAGGTATAGTTTTTCTTTGGAAGTATAATTATTCTCTCTCCAGGCCTCATTTTTATTGAAAACAAATCATGACACAACTGATTTGTTTACAAAATAAACTTTAGTCTTACTATACTTGCTCTGATTATTTGCATAAAATGCAGCAAGAATAATTATTTTTCACTTAAGCTTTTTAAATTGGCTTTGATAGAATTCTGTTCCATGAAGAATCTCAGACAAGAGTTTTTAAAAGCCAAGCCCAGCCATGGGTTTGTACTCTCAAATACCTATGAGTTGGGTAAATTTCTCTCCTCTTGAGGTCCCAAGATAATTTGGGGTTGGGGCCTGTTAGAAAGGCCTGACATTCTTTACTTACCACAGGTCAGGAACCTTGTACAGGGATTCCGTGTGGACAAGGTATGAGGCCAGATTCCCCAACAGGCTTTAATTGGCTGCACAAGTCAACTTTGATTCTTTAAAGGAAGCATGCCATTCCAGTCAAAGCCTTGATAAATTAACCAATTTCTCCAATTGTGTCCTGTTACAAATGAAAACAGATTCTTATTGCACTTATGCAATTAACTATACTGTCACCCAGGATGGAGTGCAGTAGCACGATCACAGCTCACTGTAGCCTCAACTTCCTGGGCTCAAGCCATCCCCATACCTCAGCCTCCCAAGTAGCTTCGACTACAGGCATGTACTCAGCTAATTTTTGTTTTGTTTTGGAGAGAGAGGGTCCTACTATATTGCCCAGGCTGGTTTCAAACTCCTGGGTTCAAGTGATGTGCCCACCTTGGCATCCCAAAGTGCTGAAATTACAGGTGTAAGTCACCATGTCTGGCCCTAATTTTTTATAAGAGGCTTCAAGCAAACCTACTCAACCTTTGCCTTGGAGAGAGACATTGTCTTTATTAAACTGGATATCAAACAAGCCATCTGTCTGCTTTAGAGTGAGGTATTATCTCAATCTTCCAAAGCTGAAGCTGTTTGCTGCACAATCACCCTGGAAAGGATGGTCTGGAACAGGCAATCAGTGTCTCAGACTATGGAGAATTGTCTTCTAACAACTTATCATTTATTTGTTTTTTTTTCTATCTCTCCCTTCTTCCTTCCTTCCCTCCTCTCTTTCTCTCTTTCTTTCTTTTTTCTTTCTCTCTCCTTCCTTCCTTTTCTTCTTTCTCTCTTTTTTTTGCTGATTAGTAATAAAGAAAATATTTTTATAGATATATCACATTATCTCTTTATCAGTTGATGAATATTTGGATTGTATCCAGTTTTTGGCCATGACAGAGCTGCTATGAAAATTCACAAACATGCCTTGTGTGAATTTGTGTTTTCATTTCTCTAGATTCTTAAAACTAGAATTTCTGGGTTGCATGATTACTTAATGTGAAACTTTTTGAGAAACTGCCAAACTGTTTACCAAAGGGGCTGTACCATTTTATATTCCCCTAGCAAAGTATGAGTGCTCCCCTTTCAACATATCCTTCCCAACACTAATTATTACAAGTATCTCTCTTCTTGCTAATAGCCGTTCTAGTAGATATAAAGTGATATAACACTGTAGTTATAATATGGATTTCTCAGTTGGGCATGGTGGCTCACACCTGTAATTTCAGCACTTTGGGAGGCGGAGGTGGGCGGATCCCTTGAGGTCAGTAGTTTGAGACCAGCCTGACCAACATGGCAAAACCCCATCTCTACTAAAAATACCAAAATTAGCCAGGCATGGTGGTACACACCTGTAATCCCAGGCACTTGGGAGGCCAAGGTAGGAGAATCGCTTGAACCTGGGAGGCGGAGGTTGCAATGAGTTGAGATCATGCCAGTACACTCTAGCCTCGGTGACAGAGTGAGACTTCATCTTAAAAAAATAAAAACTAAAAAATTAACTTAGATTTCTCTAATGACTAATGGCTGATAAGGATAATGTTATTGAGTGTCTTTTCTTTTTTTGAGACAGAGTTTCGCTGTTGTTACCCAGGCTGGAATGCAATGGCGTGATCTCGGCTCACCGCAACCTCCGCCTCCTGGGTTCAAGCAATTCTCCTGCCTCAGCCTCCTGAGTAGCTGGGATTACAGGCACGTGCTACCATGCCCAGCTAATTTTTGTATTTTTAGTAGAGACGGGGTTTCACCATGTTGACCAGGATGGTCTCGATCTCTTGACCTCGTGATCCACCCGCCTCGGCCTCCCAAAGTGCTGGGATTACAGGTGTGAGCCACCGCGCCCAGCATTTTTCCTATTTTATAATTGGATCATCTGTCTTCTTATTGAGTTGCAAATGTTCTTTATATATTCTGGATACAAGTTCTTTATTGTATATATAATCTGCAAATATTTTCTTCCAGTCTGTCTTTTCCTTTTCTTCATGGTGTGGTTTTTGTTATTTTTAGCTTTTTTTTTAAACAACAACAACAAAAAAATAGTTTTACTGAGATATAATTTACGTGCTATAAAGTTCACCTGTTTAAAGTGTACAATTCAGTGGTTTTTATTGTTTTTTGGTATTATCTTCATACTCTAATTACTCTTATTTTAGAATATTGTCATCATCTGCAAGGGAAACATTCATATCCTTGAGTAGTCATTCTTCACTCTCCCTCCTCCTATCCTTGGTAATCAGTAATCATAAATTTGCCTGTTCTGGACATTTCATGTGAGTGGAATTATACAATATGTGGTCTTTTGTGACTGGCTTTATTTGTATGACTTAATGTTTTTGAGATTCATTTATGTTGTAGCGTATATCAGTACTTCATTCTTCTTTTACTGATGATAATAGTCCATTGTATGCATATGCCATATTTTGTTTATTTGTTCATTAGTTGATGGACCTTTGAGTTGTTTTCACATTTTGACTATTATGAATAATGCTGCTATGCACATTAATGTACAAGTTTTTGCATGGACATATATTTTCATTTATTTTTGTTAGATATCTAGGAATGGAATTGCTGGGTCATGTACTAATTCTGTTTGGCATTTTGAAAAACTGCCAATTGGTCATGGTGGTTTGTGCCTGTAATCCTAGTACTTTGAGAGTCCAAGGCGGGTGGATCTCTTGAGGTCAGGCGTTGGAGACCAGCCTGGCCAACATGGCAAAACCCTGTCTCTGCTAAACATACAAAAAAAATTAGCCAGGTGTGGTAGCACAAACCTGCAGTCCCAGCTACTCAGGCTGAGACAGTAGAATCACTTGAACCCTGGAGGCGGAGGTTACGATGAGCTGAGATCACACCACTGCACTCTAGTCTGGGCAACAGAGTGAGACCCCACTCAAAAAAAAAAAACTACCAAACTGTTCTCTCAAGTGTCTGCATCTTTTACATTCCCACCAGCAGTGTCTATGATCCCATATTAAGGTCTATGAGATAATCTTTGTGTATTTTATGAAGGAAGTTCACTTTTCTGTATATGGGTGTCTATTAATAATTGTCCCAGCACCATTGTTGGAAAGGCTATAATTCCCTCACTGAATTGTTTTGACACCTTAGTTGAAAATCAATTCACCATAAATGTAAGGTTTATTTCTGGACTCTCAATTCTGTTTCATTGATCTCTATGCCTGTCCTTTCACTAATACTACACTGACTTGACTACTATGGCCTTAGAGTAAATTTTAATATTTAATAGCATTAATCCTCCACCTTTGTTCTCTTTTTGAAAAAATTATTTTGATTTTTCTAGGTCTTTTACATTTTCATATAAATTTTAAAATTCATTTGTGAATTACACACACACACACACAAAAGCTGCTATGATCTTGATAGGGATGTGTTCAATTTATAAATCAATTTGGGAAAAACTGCCACCTTGACAATATTGAGTCTGTGAATATGGACACGGAATGTCTTCACACTTATTTAGATCTTCTTCAATGTCTCTCATGTATGTTTTGTAGTTTTTAGTGTACATTTCCTATTTCTTTTTATTACATTTATTGCTACATATATTTTTGGTGCTATTATAAATGAAATTGTTTTCCTAATTTTATTTTTGGATTGTTTGTTGTTAATATATAGAAGCATAATTGGTTTTTGGTGTATTCTTCTTGAATCTTATAACCTCACAAACTGTTTATCAGGTCCACTCGTTTTTTGTGGATTCCTTAGGATTTTCTACAAACGATATTGTGTTATCAGTGAATAAAGACAGTTTTACATATTTCCGTCTAATCAGAAAGCATTTATTTATTTATTTATTTATTTATTTATTTCCCTTATAGAAGGGTGAGAGTAAACATCCTTGCCTTGTTCCCAACTTAAGGGGAAAGCATTTAGTTCTTCATTATTATTACTGTTATTATTATTATATTTTTGGAGACGGAATTTCACTCTTGTCACCCAGGCTGGAGTGCAATGGCACGATCTCGGCTCACTGCAACCTCTGTCTCCCAGATTCAAGAGATTCTACTGCCTCAGCCTGCCAAGTGGCTGGGATTACAGGCATGTGCCATCACACTGGCTAATTTTGTATTTTTAGTAGAGATGGGGTTTCTCCATGTTGGTCAGGCTGGTTTCGAACTCCCAACCTCAGGTGATCCACCCGCCTCGGTCTCCCAAAGTGCTGGGATTACAGGCATGAGCCACAGTGCCCGGCAGTTCTTCATTATTAAGAATAGTGTTAGTTGTATGAAATTACACTCCAAGAATTTTCAGAAACACAGCAAGCAAGACTGTTCATCTTGATGACAGTATTCTCTGTCCCCCAATTGGCTCAAATAAACCACAAGTACAATATTGGAACCAAATATTTTGCAAGTTGGGAAACATCACAGGCTGGAAGGAGGAGAGAGACAGAGATAGAGACAGAGAGATAGAGATAGATATAGAGATGATACAGAGAGAGAATGGTAAAGGTGCAAGTGACTCATCTAAAAGACATCAGCCAAGTGGATTCTGACAATGGGTTTTAACCAAGATGGCATAGAGGGCCTGGACAGGAAATGGTAAAAATCAAGAGAATGCCCAGTAGCTTTCCAATAGCATGAAGGACCTTATCTCAAAATAAGAATAAGTGCTAGCTTACTCTGAGGACTGGGAAATAGAGGCTCCCTGAACTGGCATTATCTGTGTGGGAAATGCTGTTGGAAGGACTGGGACAGGATGTAGACATGCATTAAGGGAGGGCAAATCCCCGCAGTGTGAAAGTAAAGCTTGAAATATCGCATTAGCCACTGTACCAGCTACCCTGCCCATTAAATATTCATGCTAAAATCCCTGTCAATCCGCAGAAACAACCTTGTCCCACTCAGACCTACTAAAGAAGAGCTGTGCAGGTTATTCAGCAAATCGTAAGGGGAAAGGGACTTGGCTTTTGTTGTCCGCAATGATGCAAAGAAACATTCAGTATTGAAGGTCACACTGCTTCCTTCCTTGTCTGTCTTTTGACTGAATGCTTCTGGGAGGCTGGGGAGTCTGGCTATGGTTCTCAAACTTGGATGGCTATGGGACTCAACTGTAAGCCTTATGAAATGCAGATTTTTGGGCTCCCATTCTTGCTCCCTCTCCCTGTCTGATTCGATAGGTGAGGGTGGGGTTAGGTGAAGGAGGGTGCATCAGCTGATTTTGATATATGTAGCCTGTAGGCCATTTCTTGAGAAACAGTGAGGCAGGGTTTCTCAAGAACACGAACTTCTGAGGCAGCCGACATGGTTGCATGACCTTGGAAATATATCCTAATCTGTAAGGGTCTAAAGTTTCTCACTTGAGAGATGGTGATCTTAACACCTACATTCTCACAGGGCTGTAGGGAGGATTAAATGAGAGAACGAGTAAAGTACCCACATGAAGCACTCAAGAAATGACAACAATTGTTACCTTGAATTAAAAGAAAGATAGGCTGGGCGCAGTGGGTCACACCTGTAATCAGCACTTTGGGGGGCCTGGCCAACATGGTGAAACTCTGTCTCTACTAAAAATACAAAAAGGTGTGGTGGTGCTTGCCAGTAGTCCCAGCTACTTAGCAGGTGGAGGCAGGAGAACCACTTGGACCTGGGAGGCGGAGGTTGCAGTGCGATAATAAGATAGCGCCGCTGGTGACAGAGCAAAACTCCGTCTCAACAAAAAAGAGAAAAAAACAAAAGAGTGAGTGAAACGATCAATTTTTTGCTAAAAAGGGGTCCTGATCCAGACCCCAAAACAAAGTCCTTGGATCTCCCGCAAGGAAGAATTCAGGACAAGTCCGCAGTGCAAAGTGGAAGCAAATTTAACTAAGAACATAAAGGAAGAAAAGAATGGCTACTCCATAGAACAGCCCTGAGGGCTGCTGGTTGCCCATTTTTATGGTCATTTCTTGATGATAGATAATCAAGGGGGGGATTATTCATGCCTCCCCTTTTTAGACCATATAGGGTAACTTCCTGACGTTGCCATGGCATTTGTAAACTGTCATGGCCCGGTGGGAGCTTATTAGTGAGGATGACCAGAGGTCACGCTCATCCCTGTAATGGTTTTGGTGGGTTTGGCCAGCTTCTTTACTGCAAACTGTTTTATCAGCAAGGTCTTTATAACCTGTATTTTGTTCTGACCTCCTGATCTCATCCTGTGACTCAGAATGCCTTAAGCGTCTAGGAATGCAGCCCAGTAGGTTTCAGCCTCATTTTACCCAGCTTCTATTTAAGATGGAGTTGCTCTGGTTCATATGCCTCTGACAAATTCATAAAGGCTACAAGTGTATCAGCAGAGACATTAAACCCTGCACCTTCTCACTTTCACTCTGCGTCTCATGAACCTAGTATAAATTGGGACGTAGCAAAGAGTTAAATACCCGCGAAGGGCTTTGGTTTGGCACAGAGCCTAATACAGGAAGCTGTGCTTCCCACAGACAGGTGGTGACCTGACCTGTGGGGACATGGTGCAGTGTTCTGTTGGCCAGGTCTGCTTTGCAAACTCTGACCGCAGGGGTCTGTGTGACTGGAGTCTTTCTCTTACTTTGCCTCGGCAGTGAAGGGCCTGCAGGGAATGTCAGCAGTCAGGAAGCAGTGCTGTGTGAAGGAAGACACACTGACCCAATTTCCTATTCTGCCTCTCCCTCTTGCAAGCTGAGAGGTTTTGCACATGTCAGGTCATTTCTGTCAATTTTACTTTCCTTATCTTCCAAAATAAGGGCAGATCAGATCTTTGTATGTGGACAGGGTGGTTTAGCACTTTGACATACAGTCTCCCTTTTGATTCCCACTAGAGTACGGATCCCACAAAACAGGAATTGTATCCCAATCCACAAGTGAGCAATTGGAGACTACAATGGTGAAAGGACTTGTTCAAAGTCACAGGGCTAGTGTGGAACTCAAGCCCGACTTTTGTCCAGTGGTCTACACTACATTGCTATGCCCTCACTCTCTACCTTCAAGGGCAGCTGTGAGGGGTAAAAAAGATTATGGATGTGAAACTTCTTGATGCACCTTGAGGCACCATGCCACATCCTCATCAGCCATAACAGGACATAAAGGTGGATGTCTGTTTATGGAGAGTTGCCATTTGGCTTTGGACTGACGTGCCATTATATTTTATAGAGAATACTCAACCATACGTGCTTAGCCTACTGAGAGCTCTTCAGTGTATTACATGGAAAATGTATGTTTTCATCATCATGTCATTATCACCATCTTCCTTATCATTAACAACATCCTTTATAACATACTGGCATTCTATATACAGTGCCCTTCCAGAGTGCTTTAAATGTAACATCACATTTATTCCCACCAATGTCAAGTGAGGAATAAAAAAACATCTAGGAGAAAGATACTATTTTATTCCCATTATATAGAAGAAAGAGTTTAAGCATTTGGTCTCTACTCTGCCTAACTCTAGTCTTCCTGTTAATATCATCCTGCTCTATAGCTTCTGTTTAGAGGTGACGTGGAGATATATTTCTTCTCCAGTGAAGTTTCACATCTAAGTCTGTTGAAATGAACTGAAAATAGATAGATTAATAGAAAAAAAGTAGAAGAATTTATTAATGTGGAATTTATCAAATACAAGAGTTCTGCAAATAGGAGACTCAAAGAAGAGCCAGATGGCTGAAGCATGACTGAGGCATGTGGGCATGTGCTCCTCACCGCAGCACTGAGGAGTCTTGGTTGGACTAAGGAGTTTGGAAATAGGTGGAATGAAGACAGAGAAAGGAGGGAAATGAAAGTAATATTTATGGAGTATTTGCATATTCTGCGTATTATATTACAAATATAACAACCCTGTGAGAGAGATGTTGTGAGAAGCCCGTCCAAGTCCCAAAGCTGGGGAACTTGCAGTCTGATATTAAAAGGCAGGAAGCATCCAGCACAGGAGAAAGATGAAGTCTCAGAGGCTAAGCCGGTCTCTCTTGCCATGTTCTTCTGCCTGCTTTTATTCTTGCTTCACTGGCAGCTGATTAGATTGTACCCACCCAGATTGAGGGTGGGTCTGCCTTTCCTAGTCTGCTGACTCAAAAGTTAGTCTCCTTTGGTACCACCCTTACAGACACACCCTGGACCAATACTTTGCATTCTTTAATCCAGTCAAGTTGACATTCAATATTAACTGTCACACTCCCCCCAAAAGGAAAACAATGATCTCTGATCCCTTCCTTGAGTTTCTGTTAACTGCACTCATATTGCAGGAAGAAAGACAGAAGTTGGTCAACACATCTGGCCAGACTTGTCACAAACCATTGTTCACTCTGTGGGCCCAACAGAGCTTATACCAGGCCATTTTTGTGTTCTTCAAACCCATTAAATTGTCTGATCACCTGAGGCTGGGAGTTCAAGAGCAGCCTGGCCAACATGGCAAAACCGTCTCTACTAAAAATACAAAAATTAGCTGAGCTGGGCATGGTGGCACTTTGCTGTGACCCCAGCCAAAGGGGTTCACCTTGCCTGCTGCCTAGACAGAGCCAATCCATCAAGACAGGGGAATTGCAATAGAAAAAGGGTAATTCACCTAGAGCTGGCTGTGCTGGAGACTGGAGTTTTATTACTCAAATCAGTCTCTGAGCATTCAGGGACCAGAGTTTTTAAGGATAACTTGGTAGGTCAGGGGAAGCTAGTGAGCCAGGAATGCTGATTGGTCAGAGATAAAATCATAGAGTCAAAGCTGTCTTCTTGCTCTCTGTTAGTTCCTGGGTGGGGGCCATAAGATCACCTAAGCCAGTTTATTAATCTGGGTGGTGCTGGCTGATCCATCAAGTGCAGGGTCTGCAAAATATCTCATGCACTGATCTCAGGACGGTTTAGAGAGGGTCAGAATCTTCTATCCTCCAGATGCATGACTCCTAAACCATAATTTCTAATTCGTGGCAAATGTCAGTCCTACAAAGGCAATCTAGTCTCCAGGCAAGAAGGAGGCCTGCTTTGGGAAAGGGCTGTTATTGTATTTTTTAAAAACTATAAACTAAGTTTCTCCCAAAGTTAGTTCAGCCTAGGCCCAAGAATGGACAAAGACAGCTTGGAGGTTAGAGGCAAGATGGAGTCGGTTAAGTAGTTAGATCTCTTGCAAAGGCAGTTTCAGGCTGGCTGAGGCACAAGAATGGCTTGAACCCAGGAAGTGGAAGTTGCAATGAGCTGAGGCTGCACCAGTGCACTCCAGCCTGGGTGACCGAGTGAGACCCTGTCTCAAAAAAAAAAAAAAAAAAAAAATTAACCCTAAAAATCATTTACCATTCCCCCAAAATTATCCATATTTTCCCATCTCCCCCTACCCCTAGGTGAAACAAAGCTATGTAAGTATTTTGGCTCCAATGATATATTGGGTAATCACTCTGTGATTATCCATTGAGTACGCATTAATAAATTTGTATCCCTTTTCTCAAATTAGTCTGCCTTTTGTAGCTGATTTTTCAGCAAACCTTCCAAGGGCAAAGGGGAAGCCCAACACCATATATATATACTATCCCATGTGTCTAGAATCCCCAAATTGAATTTATATATATATAGAGAGAGGCTAAATCTCACCTACGCTGGGTTTCAGCTTAAAATTTCTTTTTCTTCTGTCTCCACAAAGCCCAAGGAAAGACTTTTCCTTTTTGAAATGCAGGTAATCGGTGATGTTTGAGAGGCAAAGTGTATTCATAAACATGCATGACCTAAAGCCTGCAGAGATTGCGTGGTGGGATGAAAACCTAGCACTTTGGTATTGATGCCGGGGTTTCAGCCCATATTCTGCCACTCACTGGCTGAGCTTCAGCAGCTCAATGCTTTAAGCCATTGCAGTTGGTTGAAAAGCTTTTTATGGATCTACTGTTTAATGCATTTAATTGGGCTTTTTGATTTTATAAAGGTGGAATTTGACAGTAAAACCCATAGTGAAGGTTGATTGTGTAGAGGCTTCCATTTATCAGGAAAACTTTTTTTGCATTCTGAGTTTGTCAGCCATTAGCCAGATGAAAATCATGAAAGAGACAGAAGATTTTCAATGAGAGAAAAGTCAAAAAGTAACTCTAGACTAGGCTCATGCTTTTAGCAGGTAATCCCCAATAATCCACGTAAAGTAAGAATAAAACACCACCGTTATTAAATGCCCTGAGGTTCTTGCTTTTAATCCCCCTTTCCTTAAAAAGTTATCTGTTCCATATGCACAAGGCACTTCCCATCATCCCTCGACTCCCTCCATCACCACCTCTCCCCAGTGCTAGAGAGATTCGTTTATTCAAGGATTTATTTAGTATCGATCAACAGCCCATCTGCCTTGCATAAAAAAAAATTAAAAAGCAAAATATGGTCCTTTTCTGTTCTTTTAACACAGGAATGAGCACTCTTCCCCGACACTTCTCACTGATACATCTCCTTTTTCAATTATTTTGTACGTAAAGCAAAGAATTTCCTTGCTTCAGCTATCCTCCTAAGCTTACCAAATCTAGGCTTTGTTCCTAGGCCCCTAAAATTCACTCATCCAGAAACTCAAGTCTTTGAGGAGTATGTTTGGCCCCTAGATGGCATTTTGTAAATCAGTCTCTTAGAGAGCTTTACCTACCTGTGAAGTCTTTTCAAAAGTCTTTATGATTCTGGATAAACACCAGGATGCAAACTCTAATAGGGGGTTCTTGGGAAAGGTTGTTTTTCCTTTCTTTTGGGCTATCTGCATGAATCTTGGTCTGGATTTTTGCAAATAAATGATTAAAATCTGACAGCAACAGTAAGTGGTGATTAAAACAAGAAAATAGACAAGTGTCATGAGCATAGGCTGAAGGTGAAGTCAATGAAATTAAGTAATTTTGATAAAACAAAAGAGCCAGTTTCCACATGAAGGTCTACCTTTGTTTTTTCTACATCAGCTACATTCAGAATAGGTAGCTTTTTGTTTATTTATTTATTTTTATTTTTTTGAGAAGCAGTCTCACTCTGTTGCCCAGGTTGGAGTGCAGTGGCGTGATCTTGGCCCACCACAACCTCTGCTCAGGTTCAAGGGAAACTCCTGCCCCAGCCCCCTGAGTAGCTAGGACTACAGGCACCTGCCACCATGCCCAGCCAATTTAGAGTAGGTAGCTTTTTAAGCTATGTTTTCTCTCCTGGGGCATCTGAAAACCTGTGGTACTAAACTCAGATAGTTGATCGTGAACAAACACCTAAGCATCTGCTCTAAGAAAAAGAATGCTGCTGCTTCTTGCACAATATAGTCCTGCAGAAGAAAAACATTTGCCTCTTGCTAGAGATGGATTGGATGCAGTGATGGGGAGGTAGAAGGTGTGCTCCTTTCTCTCAGAACCTACAGATATTCACAATATTTGTGAGTTTTAAATAAGCTGCCAAAAACTGACATGGACTTCATTTTGATCCAGGAGTTAGCCCTCTCGTTTCCCTTTTGATTTCTCTTCATCTTTTGATTACTAAGGACCCCTGCAAAAAAAGTTTTATGGACACCTTAGGGCTGCACATCTGTGAAAGCAGATGCAATATCAGACAGAGGCAGGTAAAGGTAGAGGTTTGGAGTGAGTGGACCTTTGGATATATAGGAGAGAGCAGATTGGTCAGTGTTTGTCTTTCAGCACAGTGTTTTCAATGTCTGGCTGGCCTGGGGACCACGGGGACCACCTACATCAGCAATTCCCAGGAGGATTGTTTAAAATGCAGATGCGCCAGATCTATTGAATCAGAGTCTCTGTGGGTAGGGTCTGGACTCTCGAGTTTAACTTTTCAGATGTGTCTTCTGCATGCTGGAGTTTAAAAATCATTGTTTTAAAACTGAGGCAACCAGGCTTATCTGCTACAACTTGGAGTTAGAGATGGTCATTGACAAAAGTACCAAACTCAGTAAAATATTTGAGGAGGTTTACTCTGAGCCAAATATGAGTGACCATGGCCTGAGGCACATTTTAAAGAGGTCTTGCGGACATGTGCCCAAGGCAGTTAGGTTAGTTTGGTTTCATACATTTAGGGAGACATAAAACATCAATCATTACATGCAAGGTATATATTCACATGTTCAGCCCAAAAAGGCAGGACAACTCAAAGGACAGGTGTATAGATTATAGGCAGATTCAAAGATTTTCTGATTGGCAATAGTTGAAAGAGTTAAATTATTATCTAAAAATCTGGAATCAATATAAAGGAGTGTCTGGGTTAAGATAAGTCGTTGTGGCTGGGGTGCCATGGCTCATGCCTGTATCCCAACACTTTGGGAGGTGGGCA
Source organism: Callithrix jacchus (assembly GCF_049354715.1). NCBI lineage: Eukaryota > Metazoa > Chordata > Mammalia > Primates > Cebidae > Callithrix > Callithrix jacchus. Next base: position 128,614,874 of record NC_133508.1, read on the forward strand.
GATCATTTGAGATCAGGAGTTCAAGACCAGCCTGATCAACATGATGAAACCCAGTTTCTACTAAAAATACAAAAATTAGCCTGGTGTGGTGGCATGTGCCTGTAATTCCAGCTACTTGGGAGGCCGAGGCAGAAGAATCGCTTGAAACCAGGAGCTGGAGGTGGCAGTGAGCCGAGAGCACACCTTTGCACTCCAGCCTGGGCTACAGAGCGAGACTCTTCCATCTTAAATAAAAAAAAAAAAAAAAAGGTAAAGACCAAGGTTCTCATCATGTAAATGAAATCTAGTAAGTGGCTACTTTTAGAGACAATAGATGGTCAATGTTTCCTATTAAGACCTTTAAAAGGTGTTAAACTTTCTAGAAAAGACCTAGAAAGGGAAGAAGATTTTCTACAGAATGCAAATTTCTCCCATAAGAGAGAGCTGTGCAGGGCCATTAAAAAATATGTCAAAGAAACATATTTTGGAGTAAAATACTTTTATTTCTTTTAGGGCCTGCTATTTTTCATATGATGCTACACTAGAGTCAGGTTGGAATTTAGTATCTTATTGCTACATGGTCTGTTTTTTAGTCTTAAGATCTCTGTTTTAATGTTAATGTTAATGTTACTCAGTTTTGCCTGAACTCCAAAGGGAGGGGAGTATAATGAGGCATGTCTGACCCTCTCTTCTCAGCATGGCCTGTACCACTTAATTTAGGTTTCTTTGGGTCTTGTTGGCTGAGAGAAAGGTCTATTCAGTCATTTGGGGGCTTAGATTTTTATTTCTGGTTTACATGATTATTCATTGGTTCTAGCAAATAAATGTATTCTTAACTGTGGCCTGTTTTATGTGGGTGCCTGATTAGCACCTGAACGGAACATTTCGGGCCCCATTTTGCCTACAGAAAGTCACTACACTAAGACTCTATATTCTGGCCAGTTTCTATTAATCTCAACCCCTCCATCCTTTCATCTCCGTTTTCTATACTGCACACTGTAAAGGAGTAGTTTCCAGACTTTTTTTTTTTTTTTTTTTTGTAAATCAGTGAAATAGCAAAATAAAACTAAAAACATTTTGGTGATCAATTTAGGGCCCTTACTTTTTTTTTTTCCAAGTAATATTGAAAAATAGTAACTATCAATGGCAATAATAAGTTCTTACTTATCAATAATAACAGTAAAAGTAAATGGACTAAACTCTTCAATAAAAAGATACAGAATGGTTGATTGGATTAAAAACAAGATCCGAGGATCTGCTACCCACAGGAAACACACTTCAACTATAAAGAAATACACAGATTGCTGGGTGTGGTGGCTCACACCTGTAATCCCAGCACTTTGGGAAGCTGAGGCAGGCAGATCATGAGGTCAGAAGTTTAAGAACCACCCTGGCCAATATCGTGAAACCCCATATCTACTAAAAATACAAAAATTCAAAAATTAGCTAGGCATAGTGGCACACACCTGTAGTGCCAGCTGCTTGGAAGGTTGAGGCAGGAGAATTGTTGAGGCAGAGCAGAGGAGAATTGTTTGAACCTGGAAGGTGGAGGTTACAGGGAGCCAAGATTGTGCCATTGCACTCCAGCCTAGGTGACAGAGCAAGACTCTGCCTCAAAAAAAAAAAAAAAAAAAGTGTGTGTGTATACACACACACACACACACACACACAGAAAATAAAAAGATGAAAAAAGATATTCCATACAAATGGAAAGCAAAAAAGAGCAGAGGTAGCTTTACTTCTATCAGAAAAAAATAGATTTCAAGACAAAGAAGGCCATTATATGGTGATAAAAAGGTTAATTCAGCAAGAGGATATAACAATTGTGAATATATATATATGCACCCAACACTGGAGCACCCAGACATATAAAGCAAATATTATTTGAGCTAAAGAGCTAGATAGACCTCAATACAATCAGAGATAAAGACTTCAACACCCCACTGTCAGCATTGAACAGGTCTTTCAGACAGAAAATCAACAAAGAAACATTAGACTTAATTTGCTCTCTAGACCAAATGAACCCAATAGACAGCTACAGAAGATTTCATCAATGGCTGCAGAATACACATTCTCCTCAGCACATAGAATATTATCAAGGATAGACCATAAGCTAGGCCACAAAACAAGTCCTAACAATTTCAAAAAGATTGAAATCACATCAAGAATCTTACCTAACCACAAAGGAATAAAACCAGAAATCAATTACAAGAGAAACTTTTGAAACTATAAAAGTGCATAGAAATTAAATGATATGCTCCTGAATGACCAGTCAGTCAATGAAGAAATCAAGAGGAAAATTGAAAAATTTCTTAAATGAAAATGGAAATACAACACACCAAAAACTGTGGGATACAGCAAAAGCACTAAGAGGAAAGTTTATAGCAGTAAGTGCCTACTTTCAACCTAACGATGCATCTTAAAGAACTAGAAAAGCAAGAGCCAAACAAGCTCCAAATTATTAGAAGAAAAGAAAGGTCAGAGCAGAAACAAATGCAATTGAAACAAAAAAATCAATGTGAAAATCATATCACAAAAATCAACAACGTGAAAATTTCATTTTTGAAAAGATAAGAAAAAAAGAAACTTTTAGCCAGCCTAACAAAAAAAGAGAGAAGACTCAAATAAAATCAGAGATGAGAAAGGAGACATGACAACTTATAACACAGAAATTCAAAGGATCATTGGGGACTACTATGGGCAACCATATGCCAATAAATTGGCAAACCTAAAAGAAATGAATTAATTATGAGACACATACAACCTACCAAGATCAAACCATTAAGACACTGGAAATCTTAATAGACAAATAACAAGTACTGAGAGTGAAGCCATAGTTAAATGTCTCCCAGAAACAAAAAGTCTGAGGCCTAATGGCTTCACTGGTAAATTTTACCAAACATTCAAAGAACTAATATCAATCCTACTCAAACTATTCTGAAAAAAAGAGGAGGAGGGAATACTTTCAAACTCATTCTACAAGGCTAGAGTTACCCTGATACCAAAACCAGACAAAGATACATTAAAAAAGAAAAAGAAAGAAAACTACAGGCCATGTTCTCATGAACACTGATGCAAATATTCTCAACAAAATACCAACAAACCAAATTCAACAACACATTAAAAAGATGATTCATCATGACCAAGCGAGGTTTATCCCAGGGATGCAAGGATGGTATAACATAAACAAATCAATGTGATACATCATATCAACAGAATGAAGAACAAAAGCCCTATCATTATTTCAATTGATTCTGAAAAACCATTTGATAAAATTCAACATCCCTTTATGATTTATACCTTCTATACCCTAAAAAAAGCAGGGTATAGAAGGAACATATCTCAACACAATAAAAGCCAAATATGACAGCTCCACAGCTAGTACTGAATGGGGAAAAACAGAAAGCCTTTCCACTAAGATCTAGAACATGACAAGGATGTCCACTTTTACCACTTTTATTCAACGTAGGACTTGAAGTACTAGCTAAAACAATCAGATAAGAGGAAAAAAAAGAAGTCAAATTATCCTTGTTTACAGATGATATGACCTTATATTTGGAAAAACCTAAGGACTATACCAAAAAACTATTAGAACTGGTAAACAAACTCAGTAAAGTTGTAGGATACGATATTTACCTATAAAAATCAGTAGCATTTCTATGCCAACAACAAACAATCTGAAAAAGAAATTTTTAAAAATCTCATTTACAAGTAAAAGATCTCTCCAATAAAAAGTAAAAAACACTGATGCAATAAATTGAAGAGGACACACACAAAAATGGAAATATATTCCATGTTCATGGATTAGAAGAATCAATATTGTTAAAATGTCCATACTACCCAAAGCAATCTATAGATTTATGCAATTGCTATCAAAATATCAATGACATGCTTCACAAAAATAGACAAAATAGTTCTAAAGTTTATATGGAACCACAAAAGACACAGAATAGCCAAAGTCATCTTGAGCAAAAAGAAGAAAACTGGAGAAATCATCTAACTTCAAGTTATACCACAGAGTTATAGTAACACCAGCATACTACTGGCATAAAAACAGACACACACAAATCAGTGGAACAGAATAGAAAGCCCAGAAATAAATCCATACATCTACAATGAACTTATTTTCTACAAAGGTGCCAAGAACATACACTGGGGAAAGAATAGTTTATTCAATAAACCATACTGGGAAAACTGTAAATCCATATGAAGGAGAATGAAACTAGACCCCTATCTTTCTCCATATACAAAAACCAAATCAAAAAGGTTAAATACTTAAAATCTAAGGCTGAAAATTATGAAATTACTAAAAGAAAATATTGGAGAAACTCTCCAAGACATTGGTCTGGGCAAAGATTTCTTGCATCATACCCCAAAAGCACAGGCAACCAAAGGTAGAATGTATAAATGGGATCATATCAAGTTAAAAAGCAACTGCACAGCAAAGGAAATAATCAACAAAGAAAACAGACAACAGGCAGAATTGGAGAAAATATTTGCAAACTGTCTGACAGGGGATTAAGAATAATCATTATAATAATAGTATTAGAGCTCAAACAACTGAATATGAAAAAAATTAATAATCTGATTTAAAAATGGGCAGAATATACTGGGTATGGTGGCTCAGGCTTGTAGTCCCAGCACTTTGGGAGGCCAAGGTAGGTGGATTGCTTGAGCTCAGAAGTTTGAGACCAGCCTTGGCAATATGGTACAACCCCATCTCTATTAAAAAAAAAAAAAAAAAAAACATAAAAATTCGCTGGTGTGGTGGCATGTGCCTGTAGTCCCAGCTAGACATTTCTCAAAAGAAGACATACAAATAGCAAACAGGCATATAAAAAGGTGCTCAAAGGCTTGACACAGTGGCTCACACCTGTAATGCCAGTACTTTGGGAAGCCGAGGTGGGCAGGTCACCTGAGGTCAGGAATTCAAAACCAGCCTGTCCAACATGGTGAAACCCTCTCTCTAATAAAAATACAAAATTAGCCAGGTGTGGTGGCACATCTTCACTCACGAGCTACTGGGGAGGCTGAGGCAAGAGAATTGCTTGAGCCAGGCAGATGGAGGTTGCAGTGAGCAGAGATTGTACTACTCCACTCTAGCCTGGGGGACAGAGCGAGAATCTGTCTCAACAATGACAACAAAAAGGTGCTAAACATCATTGATCATCAGAGAAATGTAAATCAAAACTACAATGAGATGTCTTCTCACCCCAGTTAAATTGGCTTTTATCTCAACAACAGGCAATAACAAATGCTGGTGAGGATGTGGAGAAAAAGGAACTCTCATACACTGTTGGTGAGAATATAAATTAGTACAGGCACCATGGAGAACAGTATGGAGGGGCCTCAGAAATCTCAAAACAAAACTATCATGTGATCCTGCAATCCTACTGCTGGGTATATACCCAAAGGAAAGGAAATCAGTATATCAAAGAGACACCTGAACTCCCATGTTTACTGTAATACTATTTATGAGAGCCAATATTTGTAATTAATCTAAGTGTCCATCAACAGATGAATGGACAAAGAAAATGTGTTATATATGCAAAATGGAGTACTATTCAGCCATAGAAAGGAGATCCAGTCATTTTCAACAGCATAATAGAACTGGAGGACCTTATGTTAAGTGAAATAAGCCAGACACTGAAAGATAAACTTCACATTTTCTCACTCAGTTGTGGGAGCTGAAAATTAAAACAATTGAAATAATAGAGGTAGAGAGTAGAATGATGGTTAACAGAGGCTGGGATGAGTAGTAGGGTTGGCAGTGGGGAGTGGAGATAGTTAATAGGTACAAAGATATAGTTAGATAGAATGAATAAGATCTAGTATTTGATAGCACAGCAGGGTGACTATAGTCAACAATAATTTATAGTAAATTTAAAAATAACTGTCTAATTGGAACATTGGCAACACAAAGAAATAATAAACGCTTGAGGTGATACATGCCCCATTTATCTCGATGTGATTATTACCCATTGTATGCCTGTATTAAAATATCTAATGTATCCCATAAATATATACACCTATCGTGTATCAGTCTGTTCTCACATTGCCATAAAGATACTACTGGAGGTCGGGCATGGTGGCTCATGCCTGTAATCCCAGCGCTTTGTGAGGCCAAGACAGGTGGATCACCTGAGGTTAGGAATTCAAGACCAGCCTGGCCAACATGGTGAAACTTCCATCTCTACTAAAATAAGAAAAAATTAGCCGGGCATGGTGGTGGGCACCTGTAATCCCAACTACTTGGGAGGCTTGAGGCAGGAGAATTGCTTGAACTCAGGAGGTGGCAGTTGCAGTGAGCCAAGATTGCACCATTGTACTCCAGCCTGGGCAACAAGAGTGAAACTCCATCTCAAAAAAAAAGAAAAAGAAAAAGATACTACCAAAGACAGGATAATTTATAAACAAAGAAGATTTAGTTGACTCACAGTTCCACATGGCTGGGGAAGCCTCAGGAAATTCACAATCATGGCAGAAGCATAAGTAGGCACCTTCTTCACAAGGTGAGGGAAAGACTGTGGGTGTGTGCAGGAGGAAATTCCAAATACTTATAAAACCATCAGATCTCATGAGAACTCACTCACTATTGCGAGAACAGCATGGGGGAAACCACCACCATTATACAGTCACATCCCACATCCCTCCCTCAAGTGGGGATTATAGGTCCCTCTCTTGACACATGGGGATTACAATTCAAAATGAGATTTAGTGAGGATACAGTGCAAAACCATATCATACTGTGTAATCATAAAATAAAAAATAAAACAAAAGATGAAGGCCACTAAAAAAAAACTATCATCTATCATTATCATGCTTATATAGAATAAAGATTTTAGCACTGATTTTAAAAGGAGAAAGGATATGTGAATTGGTTTATAAAATTTGCTCTATTATTATTATTTTTCTCTATGTTGCCTTTTTAAAAGAACTGTTGGTGTAGAAGGCTGAAATTATCCAAAGGAAACACAACCTGGCTCATTGGAATGGATTATATGAGGGAATAATGAACAAAGGAGAGCCACCTTCTCTGTCTGGGGAGAAGAAGGACATTTAAGGAAGTAGGTTTCAGCAGTATTTTGAATGGTAGGGAGATTTGAATGTATCATGGTCAGTTTTTACAGGTGAGAGAGCAGGAATGTAGCCATGGAAGCTTGGTGTGTGGGGTGCATGGGGTGCTGGGAAGTCGTAAAACTGGTGGTATCTCAGGCTAAAATTGAAGAGATCTTAATAGCAATAATCATAGTTGCATCATGCGCATATTAGTACGTCCCCTTTAATTTTCATAACAAGCCTACAAGGTGGAGTTCTACCTTGCCAATGTGTAAACTGAAGCACAGAAAGATTAAGTTACTTTTCTGAGACCACAAATATATAGATTTGAACCAATGTATTTCTAGATCTGACACCAAAGCATATGCTCTTTTTTTTTTTTCTTTTTGAGATGGAGTTTCACTCTTGTTGCCCAGGCTGGAGTGCAATGGTGCAATCTCAGCTCACTGCAATCTCCACTTCCTGGGCTCAAGTGATTTCCCTGCCTCAGTCTCCCAAGTAGTTGAGATTACAGGCATGCACCACCACCCCTGGCTAATTTTTTTCTTTTGTTTTTAGTAGAGATGGGGTTTCACCATGTTGGTCAGGCTGGTCTCGCACTCCTGACCTCAGGTGATCCACCCACCTCAGCCTCCTGAAGGGCTGGGATTACAGACATGAGCCACCATAACTGGTCCACATGTTCTTTTTTGTACCACCCTTCTCCCTTGACCTCGACTAACCGGATAAATGATTATGATTGCCACTTTACATCTAACACTTCCTGTATGCCAGAAACTGCATGAAGCACTTCACATACAGCAGCTTGTAGTGGTAGAAAGGTGTGAGACCTTTCCTCACCCATCATAAGGGTCACAGCTGGCATTCCTATAACAAAAGACAGGTTAACAAGATAAAAGCATAGCAAATTTATTTAATCAAAGTTTTATTTGACATGGAAGCCTTCAGAAATGAAGACCCAAAGACCCAAGAAAACTGTCTATTTTTATACTTAGAAATAGACATCTATGTAGAAATATGATTGGACAAAAGGGTGTGATTGAATAGTAATGGACTGAGGGGGAAACCCAGTGAAGCCTGTCTGTTCAGATGCTTCTTGGCCTCTCTGTAAAGCATTCTCCACCTCCCATGGGTCAGGGGTCCTCTGAATCGAGGTTCTTTAAGGGCAAAGGGAGAAGGGAGAGAGTGTGACCTTTTTAGCTTTTATGTCTGGCTTTGTGAAAGAGGAGTGCTAGTTTCTATGACCCATCTTGAGGAGAAATTCTGGTTTCTATGACTCCCTTCAGGGGAGAAAGAAGGGCACGAGAAGGTTGGAGAGATTTTGCTCCTGAGGCCTTTCCAATCTTCAGTTCAAAGTATTCAGCACATAAAGGTGTCATACTTTTGGGTACTGTATTCTGAGCCCCAACAAGCTCATTTATTCTTTAGAATAAGCCTATGATGGGGTTCAGGATCTGCTACACCAAAATGCGGCATCTTGGCATTTGAGAAAACAGCAGCAACAGAAGAGTCACTCTTACCTTCCGCTCCTCCTTCTCCCCTGAGCATGCCAGAAAAGAATTCTTTTACCTTCCTCTGAAATAGATCATACGAACTTTCAGAGATACCTTCTCTATACCTAGGGGAAATAAATGTCACACTGAGATTCAGAAAAATCTGAACAGGCATAGCTAAGTTCCCCCCACCCCGTTTATTACCATTAGGTCATACCACCTTTGTCTAACTATACACATTCCACAAATCCATCTTTGCGAAAAATAAAAAAGTAGCTGTGTATAGTGGCCATACCTTAGTTTCAGCTACTTGGGGGGCTGACTAAGGTAGGAGGATCACTTAAGCCCAGGATGTCCAGGCTGCAATGAGCCATGATTGTGCCCCTACACTCCAGCCTAAGTGACAGAGCAAGACCACATCTCTAAATCAAAACAAAAATCTGTGCTTAAATGAATGACCTATTTTGGAGGAAAATGCTTCTTGCTGCTTAGATTTTTGGCTCCTCAACAATTTGGACTATCCTGCCACTTTCTCCTGGGTTCCAGCTGAGTTGAACATGGAGAGTTCTGAGCATAGACGCAGATGCACATATAAAGAAGAAAACTACAAGCAGGGAACTGCATGTTCTTTCTCAGCTGTGGAGCCTGGCTGAGCACACTGTGAAGAGGCCGTTCCTAGGCCTGCTTTCGCAACAACCCCAGGTGTTCCCAGTTATCTCAAAGGGGTGTCATGAAGTTTGCAAAACAAAATACAATTTAAATTCTTAGATTTGTAAAAAGCAGTTATTGTATATGCTTTGTGGAAGGGAGAATTGTGGAACCCAGTAAACAATGAATGGATGATGTTGTAATTCTTGAAAGGCTGCAAATCACAAACAAAAGTAATGTGACAGAGGTGATAAAGGCACTATGAGAAAACACTGGGTTGGGATTTGGAAAACCCAGTTTTCCCTGAGCATGCTTGCCAAATGACTTATCTATTCAATAATATCGAATAAACATTCCACCCTTCCCTCTGTTAAAAATTTTTTTGACCTCACCCTTTTCATTTGCTATAAGTGTTTCAGCTACTTTTGCTCATTGGCTCTCAAAATAACTGCACCCATGCTCTATTTTTTTTCATTATTTATTCATTTTGTAAATATTTACTGAGTTCTCTGTTTCCAGGGCTGAACTCAGCACTGGGGTTGGGAGGGGAATTTTAAAACTGCCCACCATCTAGTGGGTAAGACAGAGACCCAAACGAATGTGCTGCAGAGATCATTGCTGGAAGCAAGTTCTGAACAAAGGGTTAAGGGAGCCCAGCTAGAGAACTGCGAAGTCGCTTCTGGGTCTGGCTAAGTAAGCATTAGCCTGGTGGAGATGACCTTTTAGGATAGTCTTAATTGATCTATTGGAAGGTGGGGCAGAGGTGGAGGAAGCCTCTTCAAGCAAATGTGTTCAACCTCTATCAATAAAAATGGCATAGTCAGTAAATATCTCTGTAGCTTGTGGTTGGACTGGGCCCCAGTAGGTGCCAAAGCAGGCAGGGCAGGGATGACTGGATAAGAGGCAACGTTTTTTGACTTTTGACACATTTTTCTCCTGGACCCTTCCTTCTTTCTGCTGCCAGGTCTGGGAGCTTTGGGAGTGTCCAGGGTTCACTCCTTTGGTGAACTTTGACATTGGCTCGCCTCTGAATCACCTTAAGGCCAAAGCCTGTGGGTTTGTGGGGTCAGACACACAGCAGCAGGAGCCAACAGTAGAGCAAGCATTGTGGCGACAGCAGCTGACCAACCGGGCGTAAAATGTGTCCCCTCTGCAGACACTTTGATGTGTGAACCGAGGTCATACTATTAAATAAATGAAGACCGTCAAGCAGTAGACGTAGACTTAAGATAATAATGACCATTTAGTGACTGCTTGCTGTAGGGTACCGTATGCTACGAGAATTACAGCCACTTTCTCATTTCATCTACGAATAAGAACTCAAAAGCAAGTAGCTTTGGCTGGCCCAGGGTGTGTTTTGCTGGGGGCTGGTGGAAGCAGATGACACTGGCAGAAGAAAATGAAGGAAATGAGTCTTGCTTGGTTCCCAGATTGTGTGTAGCTTAACAATAAGAAATGCCATGTAAACCAAATTAGAATTTAAAAAAAGAAAGACAAGAATAATGCCTGATCGCTACATTTGGCATCAGAAAATGTCCTTAAAATTACATTGGTCGTTGTTACTGCTTTTGCTTGTCAATCTAAGAGAAGCTCTCAAGACAATTTTATCCAGATCCTCCCCATGCATGAATGAAGAAACCATAACTTGGGTGGAGAGGGTAGTGACGTACCCAAGCTCACAGTCAGCTACTGGCATCACCTGGCAGAGAATACCTGCTGGAGACCCATCTGCTTGGCAGGTGGAGGGTTCATCCTTGGTCACAGCCCGACAGAATGTTCTCTACAGCCCTGTCAGTGCTTATCAGCATGTTTGTTGCCTTTGAATTCTAGGGCTGGAAAGTCAGGTTTTTCAAGTCTAAACCCCTACAATCTGTTCTTCATTTCCTCAGCCCTGCCTCAGGAAATAGGCTTATGACACCTGAACTCTGCTGAGATTGATTTGTAAACAACAAAGCTAATAATTTACAACTGGATGCAGCCTATTTTGGAATCTCTTTACCTGGTAGTAGGTGTCCTTGTGAAATCAAAAACATGATTGGAAGACTGCTTGATGGGCAGAGAATTATGCAACAGGAAGAATAGGCTTAGTAAAATATACTCAGCATTGAGGCTGGGAAAATCTACTGCTACCCTTTGTTTTCCCCCATGGAAAACGTTCTATCTTGGGTTGAGTTCTAACTCTGACATTATTATCTGTGTGGTGTTGGACAAGTTGTTTAATCCCTCTGATCCTTTATTTCTCCATAGATCTAATGGGAATCCCTGCCAAATACAGTGTCTCTCCCTTAGATGTTGTTGAATGCACTGAGATTTGGATTCTCAAATGCTGCTAAGTGGACCATAATTTTCACCATTCCTTTGCCAGATGAAAAAGAACAATGTAGGGAATTTCATCATGCTAAATTCGTTAAAATATTTGATATTTAAATATCTTTTATTTCATTACATGATGGTGATAAAAAGAATAATTGTTTTAAAAGTATCTTTACCTTGCAATATAAGAAGTCGGCCTCTTAATCCATTCACTTGGGATTTCTGCCAGCACAGCCGGGAATATTTGGATCAGGTGGCTCCAGCAACATAAGAAGTGTATTCTCTTTGGTTTTCAGGTCTTCTATTTGGTCTGTGGTTTCAGTTAATTTAGGAATACGAACTGAAATGTGTAAAACAGGATGTTAAAGTACATGCTATTCAATCTCATATTTGCGATCTGTTTTAAGAGAGAATATTAGCATTTGATGGCATCCGGGTTTTTGTGGATTTTCTTCCTCATCCGTCCTCTACATCTACCTTTGTTGTCCTTTGATTCCTAGGGTATCTAGTGACATGGGTTATGGGAGACCTTTGATTGAGGATGCAGATACAGCAACTGAACCTGGTTAGAGTCCCTTTTTACTTTTTAGAGGTTTGTCCAACCGGCAAAGCCAGGAGAAGATAACTTTGGAGCCAGCACATCAATGTCCCACTTTGCTCAAGGGTCAGTGACTTCCAGAATCAGCAGGAGGGATGGGTGAGGCAACTGAGGAAGACTACAGCCTGTGGCTTTACATGAAGAGAAAAGCAAAAAGAAAAGAGAAAGTGAAAGGAAAGAAGGAAGGAAGGAAGGAAGGAAGGAAGGAAGGAAGGAAGGAAGGAAGGAAGGAAGGAAGGAAGGGAGGGAGGGAGGGAGGGAAAGGATGGAGGGAGAGAAAAAAGAAGGGATTACTATCTGAGCCAGACAAGCCATTTAAAAAAAAATCCATATGGCTCTCTGGAGAAAAATACAAAACAGTTAAAACTTGGGAGCTACTTGTGAGGGACACCTGTTGTATTTAGAGGCAGAATTATTTAAATAGCAGCACCCCTGACAGTACGTCAGGTATATACAAGCTGTTAATCTGCACTGGAAACTTGAGCAGCTGGGAGGAAGAAGGAAAAAGAGCCTCGGTGAACTAGCTAAGCCTGAGGTTGGGTAGACAAAGGGCATGCCTGTCTGCTACCGCAAGCCTCAATACCTGGTAACTTTAGCAAAAGTTCCCTGAGTAGGCACTCTCGCTCAGTCTCTCATCCCTGCCAAACAGTCATCTGGTTCCATTTTGAGCCAGCCAGCAAAAGTCGAGGTTTCACCCCTTTATAAGCTTGCAAAGTCCTTAGTATAACCTGTAGTTGTAGAGCTTTTAACTATTTTGATTCTTGTGAATCTTTCTGCGTAAATCAGGAGAGGCTGAAAACCCAAGCAGGGCCTTCCTAGCAGCTTTCTGGGCTGCCCACTTCTTGGAAGAGTTGAGGAGGAATGTTATGCGGGAATATCTGAGGTGTTTGCAAACATGGTGCTGGGAAAATGAGCTAATGGTGGAAGAGAATATCTTTGCCTATCCTTACAGGACATAGACCCATGATTTTTGGACTGGAAGCAAATCTGTGGATGGGAGGGGGGAGATAGCCACACCCCTTGCCCTCATATATTATAGCAATAGCATGAAAAATCTTGATGATATGCAGTGTCGGCTGTGGTTGTGTTTGTGGTGTAGGCAAGGGGTTTCAGTCACTGAAATGCAGTTTATGACTAAATGCTGGCGTTAGCTCCAGCTAAGGACAGGAAAGTTTAAGCTACAAACATCTTATGTCTGGAGTAGCCTCCCAAATAGTTTTCTTGCCTCGGGGGCGCTGAAGCCTGCTTTACTGGCTCATAGCCGATTGTGCATGCCTCTTCCTAACCTTATTCAGTGACATCAAATTTGCAAGCTTGAAATTGGCCATGATGGAAATGTTTACACTACAGAAATTGGCAAGCACCATGAGTCAAGGCCTTTGGTTTTCCCTAAAGTTCTGATTTGTCAGCACAGCACTTCACTACATGTATTCCCATCCCCCTACATTCATTTTACCCCACAGCTGCAGTGATCTATCCAAAGATAAAGCTGATCATTGTCTCCAACTGTTTAAATCATTCATTGTCTTCCCATTGCTCTGAAAAAGGCCACAACTTTTAACCACAGCTTATGAGACCAGCCTACATGATCTGGCCCTAGAAGTCTCCTCAGCCTTTTTCTGCATTACATCTTATCTCACCAGATGTGCTCCATCAGTTCGTTCAATGGAACTACAGTTTCTCACCACAAGTTCTTTGCACATAGTGTTTACAGTCATTTGTGGTTCACCAAATATTCACAAACTGCCTCACATTTTCTAGCCCACTTACAGTTGGGTTGGGACCTTGTGACCAGTTCTGCCAAGTGAGCAGTGAGTGGAAGTGACACATAGCAGAATATTGAAGAGCCGTGTGCCATCTTCCAGCTTTCTCTTCTGCAGCTGCAATCGTGCAGGCCACGTGTTGAGACAGCAGAACAGCACAATGGAGTAACCTGGATTGCTGGGTCAGCACATGGAGGACAGCTGTCTTTAGAAAGTTGCCTGATGGTGCATGAGTGGGAAATAAACATTTGTTGTGTTAAGCCACTGAAATTCAAGACAACTTTGTTACTGCCAAATAATTTATCCTAGTAGTTCTCAAACATTTGGTCTCAGGATCCCTTTAAACCCTTAAAAATTATTGATGATCCCAAAGAGCTTTGGTTTATGTGGGTTACATCCATCAATATTTCCATATGAGAAATCAAAGCTAATAAAATTTTAAGATGTATATATATTAATTTTAAAATAATAATAAAGCCATTACAGTTTAACATAAATATTTTTATGAAAAACAGCTAGCTGCCAAAACCAACTCATGGCAGTGTTTTATATTTTTGCAAATCTCTGGATTAATTGAAGACAGCTGAATTCTGCTGTCTGCTTCTGCATTTAATAAGTTGCAGTCTGTTTGTTATTGTTCTTGTTGTCGAGATATATGAGGAAAATCTGGCCTCACACAGATAATGTAGTTGAAAAGAAGTGTATTTTAATAGCCTCTTCTGATAATCGTGGATATTATTTTTGGATACTACATTGAAACTCTATAGCTCTGTTGCCCAGGCTGGAGTGCAATGGTGTGATCTCAGCTCACTGAAATCTCTACCGCCCGGGTTCAAGCGATTCTCTTGCCTCAGCCTCCCACGTAGCTGGGATTACAGCTGCTCACTACCATGTCTAATTTTTTTGTATTTTTAAGTAGAGATGGGCTTTTGCCATGTTGGTCAGGCTGTTCTTGAACTCCTGATGTCAGGTGATCCTCCTCCCTCAGCCTCTCAAAGTGCTGGGATTACAAGCGCGAGCCACCACGCCCGGCCGGAGTGGTAGTTCCTTAAAAGTTAGTTACAATGTACCATCTGAAATCATGTCAATGAACTTTTCACACTCTGCTACATTAAAATGTTTAGGCTCTCTTGCACTTGGAAAGGATCCTTTACCCATACATGGTCTTGTAACCTCATGCTGGGTTATTTGGAAAAGATTAGTTATGCAAATCTTCCAAATGCTAACATATTTCCTTATACAATATTTTTAAAAATCACATTAATATCACCATTAATCTTATTGGAATCTTCAAGTACTGGAAGCTATCTCACTCACAGTGGTGGCTACAAGTTTTCTAACATTCCAATTTTTGTTTGAAAGCTTGCATTTTATCTTTAGCAACAACACTGTCAGTCATTTTTCTTGAAGTGACAGGCTCACTTTATTCATTTTCAAGAAAATGTCTGCCAACCATCCAAGTTTGAATAACTATAGTTTGTCAGTTTTTTCAAGTAAAAATGTCATTCCAGGATAAAAGCAGCTAGTTCTGCTTGCGTGAAAAAATCAAACAAGTGCTTTTGCTCAAGACAACCATCATAGTTGGGTATGCAGTAGAAGGGTTTTATGCATACTTCTCATTTGTCACACAGAATATTAAAAAGATGTATACTCCTGGGTAGTGATTTAATAAGAGGAATAACTTTTACACTTAATCGAAGGCATTTTAAAGTAAAACAGGTTTTTAAAATTTTTCTACTGCAAGTGCATGGGGTAAGGAACACAAGTACAATGACAATTAGTACAGTTTGCTTCATGCTCAGGCACCAGAAGTTTTACCCACCGGTGCTTTTATATCATCAGTGCAAATGTCAATCAAACGAAAAGGGTAGTAGCATCTTAGTGTCATTATAAAAACAATTTTGACCTCACAAAACCTCTGGAGGAATCTCTGGGACTCCCAGTGGTCTGAGAACACTTTGAGAATAACCAATTCAGCCCATTCTCACTGATTCACTCCCACCGTTCCTTCCAGCTGGACTGTGCCCCACCCCGGCCCTCTTCACCAGAACATCACACTCTGCACCTAGAGCCTGGGTTCATGATTGAGTTCTCAGGGGCCCTTCCATGACTTTCTATGTTCCCCCTTTCATGCTCTGTGTACATCTTCACTTACTGCAGCAGTAATTTTAAATTGATACCTAACTTCTTGCTAGATTTTAAGCACCATTAGGGTAGGGATTTTTTTTGGCTCACTATTACATTTCCAGTGTCTAGGATGGTGTCTGGTGCATAATAGGACTCAAATCTTGAATAAATGTAGGAGTCTGAAGTGGTCCTGTGAAAAGGCCTAATGAGCTCCATGGGAAGCTCTTGTTGATTTGGGACTAACTAGAGGGACTCTGGGGCTTTGCTTAAACTTAGCTCACCCAGGTGTTTCTACAAACAGGTTCTGTATAAAACAAGGTAGCAGGCCTGTGACTGGTGTGTAAAATATTTATGTTTAGCTCTTTCCTGTTTCGGAAGTGTGTGTGTGTATGGGTGCCACATATGTGAATGGATCTAGATAAGGGATATTGACAACTCTTTATTACTTCTATAACGGCAAAGCACCCATAATCCTCCAAAATGTAAAATTTGACATTTTTATCTTGCCCCATGGAACCTTTAATAAGAGCTGTAAATAAGTAGGAAACTGATTTCCATACCATTTCCATACCATTTGCTTTCCCTGGCGAAGGTTGGTAAATTCTTTCAGGATAAGGATCATGCCTTTCTCTTCCTTTCCTTTTCCTAATGGTGCCCCAGCCCAGTGCCTGGCACATAGAAGACATTCAATAAATGTTCATTAAATTGTCATATGGCAAGAAGTAAGGCAATGTGGCAGGAGGAAGGAAAAGCAAAGGCCTTGCATTGGGATCTGAAGCCCTAGGATTATCAACACTACCATCTTCCCCATTCATTAATAAAATTGGGCCATTCATTAATAAAGTTGGACCACCCAATGTTTGCTCTTGGTCACAGTTAGCAGTTCTCAGACTCACCTCCTTCTGTTCCATTTTCTATATCCAAGATGTCCAGCAGCACCAAATCACTCCACCAGAATCACCCAACCAGAAAAGGTTGGGGGCCACATTCATGGCTCTCAACCTGGGCTGCACATTAGGTCCTCCCAAGGAGCTTGTGAAAAGTACCATCTCTTGGGGGAGACACCCACGAATCAGTATTTTAAGAGTTCCCTAGCTTATTATGAAATGCAGCCAGGGTACAAAATTATTGGTTTGACAAGGAGTGGGACACTCAGGTATTCATGGGGCTCCCCCTTCCTCTATAAGGACAAGTTAAAAACCAGGTGATGAGTCCCTATAAAATGAAATATTGCTGCCCATGGCCGTGATGGCTGTCTCTGCTAGAGAAGAGTGCATCGGATTGGAACCAGCTCCCAGTCTGCGAACTGAGCCACCGGACCATCTCAGAGTGGTCTCAGCCTGGTGCTGTTTAAGTGATCTTTGCATAGTCTACCTTTTAAGCACCAGGTTCTCAAAATCAGTTGTTCACACCTTTTGGTTACTTGAATTTGCGGCAAGTGGAGTGGCATGATGCCCTAGAAAGACAGGTGTGCGATTAAATTCTGCTTACAGTGAAACTCCCAAAGGAGATCACATGCTGAGAGTAATGGGAGTGGTGCTTATAATAAGCACTTGTTTATAGTTCAATTAGAGTTCAATAGCTTACAGACCCCTCTGTCCACCTTCTGCTCCGCAGCCTTCCACCCAATGGCTTCTTCTAATAAGGTTCTTTAAGCTACTCTCTAATGGTGGGGTGGGTACACGACCAGTTATACTTTAATGGTGTTTACACAGTCAAAGCAGCTCAGCTTGTTAGACCATCGAGCATCAGTTCAGGGCTCTGTGAAATTAACCTTTAGTCAGTTTGCCCTAATTGATCCCATGCTTCAATCCTAGGGCATTCTAAGTATTTAAAAGCATGTATTGAAAGATCTGACTAGCCTGTAACCATGGTGAGTTTAAGAGAACTGCTACAGTATTCCTTTTGAAATACTCCAGTGAATTAAAAATTATTAGAAGATATTTGACTGAACATAAATTATTTCATTTTGGGTGAAATTGGTCTCTAAACTTAGACCAAAGATGTATGTACATTAAAGAACTTGTTTTACACTCAAGGAAGAGTTGAGACAATGCTGATGTCTTCATGTGGTCAGAAGGCTGGTGGGAGTCGGTATCCCCTGGCAGCTTCTATTAGTAAGGAGCACGCGTAGTGACCTTTGCCTCAACATGTCAACAAATGGAGTTTAAACTTCAGAGGTGTGTAAACTTCAGAGAAACTGTCCCAGGCCGTAACTCAGTTTCAGCTTTGGCCAGAATTTTGCCAGTCAGCGGACAATGGAGTGGACAGCATAGGATCTGGAATGGGAGAGACCCAGGTTAAAATCTCAGCTCTCACACTTCCTGGCTTTGTGACCTAGGTCAGTCCTTAATGCCTTTAAGCTACCCTTTTCACATCTGGGAAATGGGGATGATAATAGTGCCTATCTCTCAGAGTCGCTGTGAGAATTAACACAGATAACACGTGCCAAATGCTTAGTGCAGTATTTGGCAAGAAATAAGTATACACTAAACATCAGCGAAACAAGACAACAACAAACGCAGGACCAGAAGCCACGAAGAGCCACGTATAGTTGTTTAGCTGCTTGAAACTGCCCCTGCCCCCTTCCTTTCCACCCTTGTCTGCAAGCATGCTAATTACAGTGAACGTCAAATAAAATTATATTTAAATAAATACGTTATAGAAACTTAAAGTTCAAGTGCTATTAGTATGCTCAGGACAAAATTGCAATCTGGAAACTGGTCCCAGAAGAGACTTCAAGAACTTATCCCAAAAGACACTTCTAGAACTGGCAAATGTCCATGAGGGCTCTTCCTCCTGAGCGCACAGTTTGACAACTTCTCTTAGCCTCCCGTGCAATTATATGTAGCCACCAGGTTGAGTGCTGAACAATGGAATGTGGGTGGGAGTAAGGTGTGCCACTTTCAGGCCTGGCCTGTAAACCCTCTCGGTACAATCCTGGCTCTCTTTTTTCATTTATTGATGAAATAGAACACCGAGGACACTAATAGCCTAAGAGAGGGCCAGCCCAGAGGGAAGAGAAGAGGTTCACCTCTTTCCCTCTTCCCTACATCAGACTGTGATGTAAATGAGAAATAAATTCTTATTGTGTTAAACTACTGCTATTTGTATTAGATAGTTGTGGTGTTGGTCGTAGCAGCTCACCTATTCTAATAGGTACAATGAGCTTTTTCAGGTTTTGCTGGTCTCTGAAGTTTGACTGAAGCAGCAGACAGGCTGTCAGGGGAGCTGGTCTGGGCTCTACCTGTCTCTTCCTGATGGATCTAACTACGCTTAGAGATAGGAAGAGCATTTAGAGATACTAAGAAGGTCAGGCTGAGCATGGTCATCACACCTGTAATTTCAGGACTTTGGGAGGCCAAGACAAGAGGATTGCTTGAGGCCAGGATTTCAAGACCAGCCTGGGCAACATAGCAAGACCCAGTCTCTACAAAAATAGAAAATTAAAAAAAAAGAAAAAGAAAGTCAATGAGTCTGTCCTCTCTGATGATGACACAATTGTCTTTCTGCCTATGCAGAGACTTGGCCAAGAAAGGAGATTTGCTAAGCCCTTGAAGGGACATGACAGCCACCTTTCCCCTGCTTTTTCCTCTGGAACTTATGTGGAGACTCTGCAGCTCAGCACACTGGAGCTGTTATATGATTTGGTTGTCATTCAAACTAGTTTTATGACTTTGGCCAAAGTTCCTTAACCACTTTGTGTGTCAGTTTCCTTGTCCACATAAAGGGAGCAATGATGCACTTACCAAATGGAGTTCTAGTGAGAATTAGAAACAATTTTTGTAAAGCATCGATCACAGTGCCCAGGCTCTAATAGTCACACAATAAAGGGTTATTGCTATTAAATTTGTGTGCTGAATACTTGAGTTATTTTGCAAACATTTGTGGAGCTCTTGCTATGGCCGGGCTGCTGGAGTTACACAGGCAGAGTGGACAAACCTGCCCTCAATGCATTTAGGCTCTAGTCCTGGCAGCCTCTGACCTCCCCTTGCCATCCCCACCTCTCACTCCAAATACACACATAGGCACGACATGGCAGTATGAAGTGGAAAACAAAGAAATGAATTTTTGAAGGGACAAATGCAAAAGGAGTCTGGGGACAGATTTCTGCTCCTCCTCTAGGTTGTTACATGCGGTCAAGTAGTCCTTCTGTAAGGATGGAAAATGAACATATGGCTGCCCATGGCCATGATGGCAGCATTCTGTAGTTAGGCACTGGACAGAGAAGTCAAATCTCAGAGGGCTCTCAGGAGAGAAGCGAATCTTCAGTTGCAGCTTCTGCCTGAGTCCCTTGGTCTGAAGGAGTCCGGGGAGAAGGGAGAGGTCAGAGTTCAGATTTATTGCCCCACTTCTCTGGAGTGGAGTTGAGGGAAGCTGAAAGTCTTACAAAGTGTTAAGAAGGGGTACAGATTGGGAGGCCAAGGCGGGTGGATCACAAGGTCAAGAGATCGAGACCATCTTGGTCAACATGGTGAAACCTCGTCTCTACTAGAAATACAAAAAAATTAGCTGGGCGTGGTGGTGCGTGCCTGTAATCCCAGCTACTCAGGAGGCTGAGGCAGGAGAATTGCCTGAACCCAGCAGGCAGAGATTGCGGTGAGCTGAGATTGCGCCATTGCACTCCAGCCTGGGTAACAAGAGCGAAACTCTGTCTCAAAAAAAAAAAAAGAAGGGGTACAGATAATTAATTATACGTCCACCCGCGAATTGCTATTCTGAATGTAGGATCTCTGATACTCATCCCACATACAACGTAGCAAAGCCTTTAAGGACACGTTTAAGAAGGATTAATTTACAAAGAGCCAACAACTGGAAATCTCTAAAATCATTGTAAAAGAAAAAATGATGCTCAAAATCACAGAGTTTAAAACCTGGAGAGACTCTCAAAAGTCATCTAACGCAGATTCTCAAATGCCAGTCCGTGATGAAATTTCCACTGGGCCACAATGAAAACAATTAAGACAATTTTTTGTCTTTCCATGCAATACATTTTATTCATTTTATATGATTTATCTTTTATTCCAAAATTATGGTCATCCTAGTTTTTTCATGTTGAAATATTCCTTGTATTACAGAATGAGGATAGTATTTTAGATGGTAGTTTGTTTTTATTTTTTGTACACGGGTTTTTAAAAATCTCTACTTTTAAAAACAAAAAGTTGGGAATTCTATTTCATCTCTAAGTTTTTTGAAGTTTTATTGTTTGCTGAAATTCAAAATCTAGAAATGACTCATCAAATTCAACCACCGTTTTCCCTGAAAATACTTATCTCATTTGCCCTGAAAATACTCGCCATGACACTTGAGGCTGCTCCATTTACCCCTGGATAATCTTGCCATGAAATATCTAGCTTTTATTACTATTTTAGCATCGCTCTAGTATATAACTTTGGAAACAGAAGACATCGTTCTATTTATAGCATTCTGTTTTTAGTAGAAGTTTTTCCATTTATGAAATACAGTAATTCTCAAGCACTAAAAATGTCAAATCCTAGAAAACATAGCATTTCTACACGTGATGTTAACATTATTCTTGAACAGTTGTTGATGGAA
The DNA here is from genome assembly GCF_049354715.1 of Callithrix jacchus. Taxonomy (NCBI): domain Eukaryota; kingdom Metazoa; phylum Chordata; class Mammalia; order Primates; family Cebidae; genus Callithrix; species Callithrix jacchus. The sequence goes on from NC_133508.1 coordinate 128,636,410, forward strand.
GATTCATTTCATAAATCTGATTTTTTCAAAATAGACGATTTTGATGTTCTGTTTGGAAATAACTCCAATAACAGTTTTTATAATTTATTTTCACATTGAAGATTAGTCAGATTTGCTTCAGCCTCAAAGAGTGTATTCATGTAAAATTACATGATTGCTCGCAGTGAGCTGCACTTTTTTTCCTAAACGGGAACAGGTTAAGATATTAATTTCTGAAAAGTTATGTAATTTGTCCATGTTTTGAGAATACATCTGAATATGGAAGCTGGCTTTGATAAATGAGAAGAAGAAACAACTCCCTCAAGCAAAACGGACCTGGTTTTCACTGTTATCTGATGATAGCATTTCTGCAGATGCTAATAAAGTGGTTTAAAAGGCATAAATGTACAAACTTACTGTGATGGTTAACATTGGGTGTCAACTTGACTGGATTGAGGGATGCCTAGAGAGCTGGTAAAGTCTTGTATCTGGGTGTGTCTGTGAGGGGATTTCCAGAAGAGACTGACATTTGAATGGTGCACTGGGGTAGGAAAATCCACTCTCAATGTGGGTGGGCACCATCCAATTGGCTGCAAGTGTGGCTGGAACAAAGCTGGGGTAGAAGGGAGATCCGCACGCTTGCTGTGTCTTCTGGATCGCTGTCTTCCTGAGCTGGGTGCCTGCTTCCTCTCCTCCTGCCTGTGAACATCTAGACTCCAGATTCTTCGACCTTTGGACTCTGGGACTCGGGCCAGTGGCTTGCCGGCAGCTCTCAGTCCTTCACCACCAACTGCAGACTGCACTGTCGGCTTCCTGGTTTGGAGGCTTCTGTTTCCTTAGTTTGCACACAGCTATACTGGGACGTCACCTTCTAATTGTGTGAACTAGTTCTTCCTAATAAACTCATATGCATCTTTAGCTCTATATCTGTCTCTCTCTCCCTGTATCTCTGTCTCTATCTCTATATCTCTGTCTCTGTCTATCTCTACCTATATCTATCACCTATCTTCTGTTGGTCTGTCTCTCTGGAGAACCCTAATACACATATAAAGTGTAATTTTAAAAAACCTGAAATGAAAGCAGTGTCCTGGTTCTAGCCCCTGTCGTGCTCTAACAGCATTTCCAATCTAGTAAAATCATTTCACTTGCCTGGGCTTCAGTTTCTCCATCTGTAAACTGAGCTAGTGGGGGCAAGTTGATCTTCAAGGCCATTGGTTAGCAGTTAGTGGTAAGGGCAGAAATTTGTGGCTCCAGAAGAGACTCCCTGATTTGAATGCTGACTCTGACACTTATTGACCAAGGGACCTTGGGTAATTATTTAATCTCTCTGTGCCTCAGTTTCTTCATTCAGTGGGGATAATGGGGAAACATACTTCCTGAGGGCTAAATTAGATAAAATTTACAAAGTACTTAGCATAGGGCCTGTAATTTTTAAAAACTCTCAATAAATGCTAGCTATTGTTAGTAACGGTCCATGCTTTTTCTAAATGAAATATTTCCCGGTCATCGCTTGGTAACATAATTGTTCTGCATAAACTGGACTATAGCACAGAGTAGATCCTGCTATAAAAGAGGAAGCAATTCAAGAGATTGCCAAAAGGATTTCAAATGCTAAAATATAATAATATATGCATTATTAAAGAAAAGAAGAAATAATAATATATACATTATTTTTTAAACTGGACACAGTGGCTCATGCCTGTAATCCCAGTGCTTTGGGAAGCTGAGGCAGAAGTATCCCTTGGGGCTAGGAGTTCAAGACCAGCCTGGGCAACTAATAAGACCCCCATCTCTACAAAAAGTAAAAACATTAGCTGGGTGTAGTGGCACATCTCTGTAGTCGTAGCTACTCAGAAGGCTGAGGAGGGAGAATCTCTTGAGCCCAGGAGTTGGAGGCTGCAGTGAGCTATGGTCATGCCACTGCACTCTAGCCTGGATTACAGAGCAAGACCCTGCCTCGAATAAATAAATAAGCTATTTAAAGCACTTCACATATATTATTTAGTCCTCACAGCAAATCTCTGAGTTAGGTAGAATATGTTGGTTCCTTAGCCACGGTCCAAACCAAAAGCTCATTTCAGGCAATCCTCCACTTTGCCCTGCATCATGAATCTCCTCTCTTGAGGGCTGGGGGTAAGGGATGGAGTAGTGAGTGGGTAGAGCCAGGGGTGCTGGCAAATTCCGGCCAGCAGAGAAGGCACCTCTTCCTCCGAGCAGGAGGTGCTGAGCCACAGCAGAGTGGGTCATGGGAAAGGGGAAGATGGCCTGGAGCAGGTGGTGGGAACAGATAATGAAGCCAAGGGATTATGGAAGGTCAGCTGGAAGTCAGTGTGGGTGGAGAGCTGTTATTGGAGCTGTGGCCCAAGGCTGCTTTCTAGGTACTTCCTATGTAAGTAGGCCAGCCCCATTTAAAGGGCTAGGGATGGAGTGGACATTGGGCAGCAGCTTATTGATCTAGGAATAGGTAAAACAAGTTTTTAAAAATCTGATAGCATTCCAGCATAGTGCTTGAAAGATCAGTATAAGGCCAGCTGTGGTGGCTCACACCTGTATCTCAGCACTTTGGGAGGCCAATGTGGGCAGATCACCTGAGGTCAGAAGTTGGAGACCAAAATGGCAAAACCCCGTCTCTACTAAAACTACAAAATTAGGCGGGCGTGATGGTGGCGTACATGCCTGTAAGCCCAGCTACTCGGGACGCAGAGATACGCCACTGCACTCCAGCTTGGGCAACAAGAGTGAAACTCTGTCGAAAGAAAGAAAAGAAAGAAGAAAGAAAGAAAGAAGAAAGAAAGAAAGAAAGAAAGAAAGAAAGAAAGAAAGAAAGAAAGAAAGAAAGAAAGAAAGAAAGAAAGAAAGAAAAGATCACTATAAATTCTCTCCCTTACAATATATGAGGCACATAAAAACTACGGTGTTCCATCTTCTACCCGCAAACATAATATTCATAGGGCCAAACTTAGAAACTTGGTGCATCAGAGGTATCTGGCAAGATTCCCCCCAGTCCTTCATACACCTATGAAGGGCATCTGGCCTCCTACACCATTCTGTTATAAAAAGCAGGGTCTTAGGCTGGGATTGAAACAAGGGTGGCTACTGGAGTGGACCAATTTGGGGCAGCCAGCAAACGTAGCCAATCCTGGGATTGTGCACATGGGAATGAGATGGTCCTATCTGAGGAGCTCTGCACAGGAGACCACTTCAAGCAAGTCTGAATGGGGAGACAGAGGAAGAGCCAGCTGTCGGTAGGGAGAAGAAAGTGATGTCACAGACAAAGATACACAGGGCCGGAGAGGAGAGTAGGAGGCACCCTAACAAGAGAGCATAAGAAGTGAGGAAACTACTCACTCAGATCCAAGGCCTGTCTTGGATCTTGAAGGGAAGTGGGTGGGCTGCTCTTTGGTTTCTATGAGAATCTTCACCTGTCTCTTACCTTCATTGTTATGTTAATAACAAACTCTATTGTTTAAATGGTTTGAAGGAACTTCTATCCCTTGCAGCAAAAAAAAAAAAACAAAACATAACAAATGCGAATCTTGGTCTTAGTGCTCGTGAACTGGAACTGTGTGGGAAAATGTAATTTACCAAACCACACAAAAGAGCTGTGTCTCTTCCAGGGGACACAGCTGATGCAGGAATAAAGGCACAGAAGGCTGAGGTGAGTCCAAAGGGTGGTGGGAAAATCAGTGTGACCAGAGGGAAGGATGAAGGAGGATGACAGACGGTGAGGGTGGAATAGCAGGATCCAGATCGTCAGGCGTCTGCTTGTCATGATGATGCTTGGACAAGATGCTTAAGCAGCAGGGAGGATGGGTACATGATCAGTTCACCTGTGCTCCTTCCCTTCAGGTTACAAAGAGCAGTTAATGTTGGTAAAGACACACACTGAGGGGAAAGCCAAGGATCTATCACATCAGCTGCACATTCAGGTCTCATGGAGAAGCAGAATGTCAGTTATAGCTCCAGGGAATTTAAATTAAGGCTTTAAATAAAGTGTTTTAAATTCTAAATGATGCCATTTTGCTTTTCACAACTTGGCATTCCAATCACAGAATTGCCCCTTTGCTCCGTTTTTCTACTTAAAGTTTCCAGGGCTTGAATGAAAGACGTGTAAGGAATATTTTCAAATTGTCTTTCACACTTAAATTCAAATGATCATGTTTAATGAACCACAGACCAGTGATCTAAACCAGAGAGCATTAATTGTCCTAGGGCCAGTGTGAAGTCAGCATTAGCATGATGCAGGGAATTCATGTGACCACCCTATTTAAATTATAGGATGTTTGTCCTTCATGAAGCATGGCAAGAAAGGCCTGGGTAACATGTGGTAATTAAAATAATCATAAAAATGTTTTCTTCATTTTCTAGTTAGTAAGCACTGTGGCTTATAAAGACTCTGAATCACTCTGTGATGTGATGAACTTCTCATTTTTATGATCCTACAGGAACGATTTTAAAAACAAAGTTAGTAAACTTTAAGGGCTAGAAAAAAAATATGTGATCTGAATTGGGCCCAAAAAGCTTAGTTTCGTAAGCTTTAAAGGAAAACACTTTAAAAAGTAACTTAATCCAATGTCTCAAACAAAGGCAATACATACAGGAGGTTGCTTACCCACTGGTTTCTATAATGAAAATTGTTTGTAACTTCTAAAAAATTGCTGTTTCCAAACACTCCCACAGCTCCGGTCAGTGTTGTAAATTGGTGCACACTTTCTGGAGGACTATTCGATGACATGTACCAGAGATCTTACTGATCACAAACATTGACTTAGACATTCTAAGTCAAAGTCAGGTAGAATTCTGAGTTAGGTAGAATATGTTGGTTCCTGAGCCACGGTCCAAACACTGTGTTTGGACTCACATTCTACCTCTAGGAGTAGTATCCTGGGGATCCTAATCAGGTAAGTTTCAACATTGTTACTCAAGGATGTTTATAATAGCATTATTTATACTACAGCCAAACTAAAAACAACAAAAAGGTCCAAATAGTGGGAACTCGTCAAATAAATGATAATAAAGTGATACAATGAATATTAAGAAGTCAGACGAATGTTGTTTCAAAGAATATTTAATGTCATAAAAAACTATACACCACTTTGAGAAAAAGACATAAAACAATGCATATTCATATATACACACACATGCACAATAAAATTTCTAATATGCATTTACATATTTTAAAAAATGCTTTAAAAGAAAACCTGGGAACGATCCAAGATGGCCGATCGCTAACATCTCGGGATTGCAGCTCTCAGTGAAAACGCAGAGAACTAGAGGACGCCACACTTTGAGACAAATTCTGGTCACTCACGGAGCAGAAGATCCCCAGTGGAGGAGTCACACGGGTTGCCAGCGCAACTCTTGTGGCCAGTGCAGCGGTTTCGCTGGCACCTAGGCGCGGCAGCTCTCAGAGCAGAGTAAACAGGGCTGGCTCCCCTTCTGACTGAGGTTTGGAGGACCCACACTGGTCCCCAGCACCACTCCTGAGGCCGGTGCGGCAGCTCTCGGGGCAGACTAAACGAGACTGGTTCCCCTTCTGACCAAGGTTTGGAGCCCCGGGAAGGCAGAGTCGCCTATTATGTACACAAGAAGGAAGCCAGACAGGAGAATCCTGGGCAGAAAAGCACCATCAGTCTTAACGCCGCTGTTCTGGCCCTGGGAACTAACAACTTGGATGTCCACTCAAGAGACCTAATCTGAAAGTTGGTAATTTCAAAGACGACAGGAGGATAAATATACAATGATGGTAAGAAACCAGCGTAAAAAGGCTGAGAATACTCAAAATCAGAACGCCTCTCCCTCTAAAGATGATCACAGTTCCACATCAACAATGGAACAAGGCTTGATGGAGAACAAGTGCATCCCAATAACAGAATCACGCTTCAGGGAATGGATAATAAGAAACTTCTGTGAGTTAAAAGAATATGTTGTAGCCCAATGTAAAGAAACTAAGAACTTTGAAAAAAGGTTTGACGAAATCCTATTGAGAATAGACAACTTAGGGAGGAAAATAAGTGAATTAATGGAACTGAAGAATACAATACAGGAAATCCGAGAAGTATGCACAGGTTTAAACACTCGAATTGTTCAAGCAGAAGAAAGGATATCAGAGGTCGAAGTCCAACTTAATGAAATAAAACAAGAAGACAAGATTAGTGAAAAAAGGATAAAAAGGAATGAGCAAAGTCTCCAAGAAATGTGGGACTATGTAAAAAGACCAAATTTATGTTTGATAGGTGTACCTGAATGCGACAGAGAGAATGAATCCAAGCTGGAAAATACTCTTCAGGATATTATTCAGGAAAATTTCCCTAAACTAGCAAAGCAGGTCAATATTCAACCCCAGGTAATACAGAGAACACCACAAAGATATTCCTCAAGAAGAGCAACTCCAAGGCACATAATCCTTAGATTCACCAGGGTTGAAATGAAGGAGAAAATACTAAGGGCAGCCAGAGAGAAAGGTCAGGTTACCCACAAAGGCAAGCCTATCAGACTTACAGCAGATCTCTCAACAGAAACCCTACAAGCCAGAAGAGAGTGGGGGGCCAATATTCAATATCCTCAAAGAACAGAACCTTCAGCCCAGAATTTCATATCCAGCCAAACTAAGCTTCACAACTGAAGGAAAAATAAAATCTTTTATGAACAAGCAAGAACTCAGAGATTTTATTATCAGGCCTGCTTTACAAGAGCTTCTGAAAGAAGCATTACACATAGAAAGAAACAACCAGTATTAGCCTTTCTAAAAATATACCAAAAAGTAAAGAGCACCAACATAAAGAAGAATTTACATCAACGAATGGATAAAACAGCCAGTTAACATCAAATGGCAGTAACCCTAAATTTAAATCGACTAAATCCCCCAAAAGACACAACCAAAACCCAACGGCATGTTACATCCAGACCTGTTTCACATGCAAGGATACACAAAGACTCGAAACAAAGGGATGGAGAAAGATTTACCAACCAAATGGAGAGCAAAAATAAATAAATAAATAAATAAATAAATAAAAAGCAGGAGTTGCAATTCTCATATCGGATAAAATAGATTTTAAAGCAACAAAGGTATAGTGGTAAAAGGATTAATGCAACAACAAGAGCTAAGGATCCTAACACCCAGCTACATAGAGACTTAGATTCAATGAGACAGAAAATTAATAAGGATATCAAGGACTCAAACTCAGATCCGGAACAAGTAAACTTAATAAATATTTATAGAGCTCTCCACTTCAAATACACAAAATATACATTCTTGTCAATACCACATCACACCTACTCATAGGTGTAAATGAAACATTGATTGGCCATTATTAATACCCATTTTTTTTCAGAATAAAGCAATATTTCCGTTCACCCTCCCTCTTTCTCTTCCTCTTTCTTCCTCTCCTTTACTCATTTTTTTTCTTTCCTTCTCCCAAAAAAAAGAAAAAAAAAAAAAAAAGAAATCAACTTGTAAACCTCTAGATCCAGGTCAGCAATGTCTCTTGCTTGATTTCCTTCCTTCCTTTCCCTCCCTCCCTCCCTCCCCCCTTCCTCCCTTCCTTCCTTCCTTCCTTCATCCCTTCCTTCCTCCCTCCCTCTCCCTTCCTCCCTTCCTTCCTTCCTTCCTTCATCCCTCCCTTCCTGCCTTCCTCCCTTCCTCCTTCCCTCCCTTCCTGCCTTCCTCCCTTCCTCCCCCCAAAAAAAAGAAAACCTGGAAGAAAATAACACGAAGTTGAAATAGGAATCATCAAAATGCTAAGAGCATTTATCTGTTGACAGTAGGATTATAAGTGTTTTAATATTTTCTTCTTAAATTTCCAAATGTTTAGTAATGTATATATGCTATCAACTATCAGAAAAAAGTCTATTTAAGCTATGTACTATATATATATATATATATATATACACACACATATATATGTATATATGTACATATATACATATATATATATATATATATTTTTTTTTTTTTAGATGGAGTCTTGCTCTGTAACCCAGGCTGGAGTGCAGTGGCACAATCTCTGCTCACTCTTGCCTCAGCTTCCTGTGTAGCTGGGATTATAGATATTCGCCACCGTGCCTGGCTAATTTTTGTATTTTTGGTAGAGACGGGGTTTCACCATCTTGGCCAGGCTAGTCTCGAACTCCTGACTTCAAGTGATCTGCCTGCTTTCACCTCCCAAAGTGCTGGGGATTACAAGTGTGAGCCACTACACCTGGCCTACAAAAAAATATTATTTAGGCTTGTCTTTTGTTGAAAGGATAATTACATTATATTCAGAAAACATCAGAGACAGAGGTTTTTACTAATCTCAAGCTATTGACACAATTGCAGGGAACAAGCAGGTGACCGGATTTGCATTTCTGTTCTTTTCCAGCTTACTCCTTGGGAGAGGTGACAAAGGCAAACCCAAAGTCAGTTTCACTGAAATCTTCCAGGCCTTCTCTTTGTCATCGTCATTGCTAACAGTATCAAGCATGTACCAGGTGCAAGGCATGGCTGGAAAGGTTTGCATATATTGTCAATTAACCCTCATTAACAACCCTTTGAAATAGAAGTATTATTTTTCCTATTTTACTGATGAAGAAGCCAAGGAATAGAGAAACTTGTTCAAGATCGCACAGTTAGTAAGGGGTGGAGCTGGATTCAGACACCAAGCACCCCGACATGTTAGAATACAATGCCCAGTGCTTCATGCCTCTGAAAAACCAACACAGAATTAGAGAAGACCACACAAGGTTTTTTGTTGTCGTTTTTTTTTTTTTGAGACAGTCTTGCTTTGTCACCCAGGCTGGAGTGCAATGGGGGCAATCTTGACTCACTGCAACCTCCATCTCCTGGGTTCAAGTTATTCTTCTGCCTCAGCCTCCCGAGTAGCTGGGATTACAGGTGCCCGCCACTATGCCCTACTAATTTTTTGTGTTTTTAGTAGAAATGGGGTTTCGCCATGTTGGCTAGGCTGGTCTCAAACTCCTGATCTCAGGTGATTTGCCCTTTTTGGCCTCCCAAAGTGCTGGGATTACAGGTATGAACCACTGCCCCACCCACTGTTTTAAGCAAAAAAAAAAAAAAAATTCACATTACAGTCTGTGTGTAATTCCAATATCTAAAACTTCTTTAAAGGAGGATTTACTTCCAGTCTAGCTGAGGTAGAGACTGTGCTTCTCCCTCATTTCCTATTGAGGTCACTGTGGTGCCTTCATTTTGTGCAACTCTTCTGAGAAACTGTTGTCCCACCCCTATCACTTCTACTTAGAGATGAGAAACCTGGGCCCAGAGCTTTAAAAGAACATTCCCAGGGAATCCATTTAGTATGACATAAGCCAGTGCTTTTCTAGTACTACCTGATAGTATACACATACATTATGCAGAACTCCTTTTCTTATAAGAAACAGAAAGCCAACTCAAATTTGCTTAGACAGAAAAAGGAATGTATTAGTTCAAGTAACTAGGCAGTTCAAGGACCATCTGGTCAGGTATAGCTAGCTCCATGAGCCCAATATTAACTCAAGAGGTTCTGTTCTTCCTACCATTTCTTAGCTAAGAACTGACTTCATTCTCAGACAGGTTCTCAACACCATATACCTGTGCCAGAACAGCTCTAGATGTGCAGGATCCCTGAACGGGGAACTGGATAGTCACCGCCTCCTGGGTTCAAGTGATTCTCCTGCCTCAGCCACCCAAGTAGCTGGAATTACAGGCATGTACCACCACGCCCATATAATTTTTGCATTCTTAGTAGAGACGGGGTTTCGCAATGTGGGCCAGACTGATCTCAAACTGCTGACCTCAAGTTATCCTTTCGTCTCAGCCTCCCAAAGTGCTGAAATTACAGGCATGTACCACCGCTTCTGGCCACTTTTATTTCTTTTTGGTAAATAGGTAAGAGTGGAATCGCTGAACTGTATAGTAAGTTGATTAGTTTTAAAGAAATTTCCAATTTGTTTTCCAAATTGGCTATACTATTTTACATTCCCACCAGCAATTATGATGGCTCTAATTTCTCCACGTTTTCCCCAGAACTTGTTTTTATAACAGCCATTTTAGCGGCTGTGTGGTGGTATGCATTTCCTAGTGTCTAATGACGTACAGCAGCTTTCCATGCGTCTGTTTGCCATCTGTAGGTCTTACTTGGTGGAGTCACTGTTCAAACCCCATTTTTAAATTGTGTTGTTGTCTTCCTAATACTGAGTTATAGAAATTCTTTATGTATCATATTAGGTTGGTACAAAAGTAATTGTGGTTTTGGACCATGAATTTTAAATCATTGTAACTAGGCTCAAACACGTCTCTATTAATCAAAATAGGAACCATTCTAATCAACACATTTTTGCCAATGAGAAAGAAGTTTGTTCCTATAGCGTAAAAATCCATGCTTCGATGGACTCTTGGAAAGCATTTTCTGCATCCTGCTGGTTGTGGAAAAGTTGTTGAGATGCTTGAAGAAGTGGTAGTCAGTTGGTGAGAAGTCAGGTGAATATGGCAGATGAGGCAAAACTTCGTAGACCAATTCACTCAACTTTTGAAGCATTAGTGGTGCGATGTGCAGTCAGGGGTTGTTGTAGAGAAGAATTGGGCCATTCCTGTTGACCAGCCCCTCTTACAACTACATGAGAAGTTGCTGAAGATCTCATTTTTGACCATTCTATGGCCATTCGGCATTTGAAACAAACTATAAAGGTGAAAAAGCGGGTGATAAGTGAAGATAAAAAAATTGTTGTTTGGCAGTTTCGTCTGCTCTTATTCTACGCAACGACAACAAACCATATCTCTTGATCAGATTGTGAAGTGTCACAGAGTGGATTTTATATGACAACCAGTGATGACCAGCACAATGGCTGGACTGAGAATAAGCTCCAAAGCATTTCCCAAAGCTGAACTTGCACCAAAAAAGGCATGGTCATTGTTTGATGATCTGCTGCCAGTCTGACCCACAACAGCTTTCTAAATCCCAACAAAACCATCACATCTAGGCTGGGCGTGGTAGCTCACGCCTATAATCCCAGCATTTTGGGAGGCCGAGGCAGGTGGATCACGAGGCCTAGAGATCGAGACCATCCTGGTCAACAAGGTGAAACCCTGTCTCTACTAAAAATACAAAAATTAGCTGGGCATGGTGGTGCGTGCCTGTAGTCCCAGCTACTCAGGAGGGAGGCAGGAGAAGTGCTTGAACCCAGGAGGTGGAGGTTGCGGTGAGCTGAGATCGTGCCATTGCTCTCCAGCCTGAGTAACAAGAGCGAAACTCCATCTCAAAAAAAAAACAAACAACCATTACATCTAAGAAGTATGTGCAGCAAATCAATGAGAGACACTAAAACCTGCAACACTCATACTGGCATTGGTCAACAGAAAGGGCCCTCCTAATTTTGAGTTTGGTTTGCTCTTGCTTTCCTAGTTATTTAAGATGTATTAGTAGATTATTTATTTGAATATTTTATTCTTTTGTTGATGTAGGCACTTATTGCTATAAACTCTCCTGTTAGTACTGCTTTTGCTAGATCATGAGTGTCATGTTACCATTATCATTTGTTACAATAAGATTTTTAATTTCCTTCTAATTTTTTCATTGACCCACCGGTCATTTGAGCATATTGTTTAATTTCCACATGTTTGTATATTTCCATAATTCCTCTTGCTATTTATTTCTAGTTTTATTCCATGTGGTCAGAGAAGATGTTTGATATTATTTAACATTTTTTGAATGTTTTAGGATTTGTTTTGTGACCTACCACATGATCTGTCCTTGAGAATGGTCTGTCTGCTGAGGAGAAGAATGTGTATTCTGCAGCCATTGGATGAAATGTTCTGTAAATATCTGCTATGTCCATTTGGTCTACAGTACAGGTTAAGCCCAATGTTCATTGATTCTCTGTCTGGAAGATCTGTTCAGTGCTAAAAGTGAGATGTTAAAGTCTCCAGCTATTATTGTATTGGAGTCTATCTCTTTTTAGTTCTAATAACATTTGCTTTATATATCTAGGCACTTCAGTACTGAGTCCATATATATTTTAAATTGCTATATCCTTTTGCTGGATTAACTCTTTTATAATTATGTAATAATCTTCTTTCTTTCTTTTTATATTTTGTCTGACATAAGTATAGCTACTTCAGCTGCTTTTTTTGTCTGTTTCCATTTGTATCAACTATCTTTCTCCATCCCTTTATTTTCAGTCTATATGTGTTTTTATAGGTGAAGTATGTTTCTTGTAGACAGGCAGGAGATCACTGGGCCTTTTTTTTTTTTTTTTTTTTTTTTATCCATTCACCTACTCTGTCTTCTGATTGAAAAGTTTAGTCCATTTACCTCAATATTATTATTGGTAAATAAGGACTTACTCCTGACATTTTATTTGTTTGCTGGCCTTCTCTTCCTTTTCTTCTTTCTTCCTGTCTTCCTTTAATTTAAGGTGATTTTCTCTGGTAGTATGATTTAATTTTTGCTTTTTATTTTTCGTGTATCTGTCATATGGTGTTTTTTGTTTTTGTTTTATTGAGATGAAGTCTTGCTCTGTCACCCAGGCTGGAGGGCAGTGGCACAATCTTGGCTCAACACACCCTTTGCCTCCCAGCTTCAAGCGATTCTTCTGCCTCAGCCTCCTGAGTAGCTGGGCTTACAGGCACCCGCCACCATGCCCAGCTAATTTTTGTATTTTTAGTAGAGATGAGGTTTCACCATGTTGGCCAGGCTGGTCTTGAACTGTTGACCACAAGTGACCTGCCTACCTTGGCCTCCCAAAGTGCTAGGATTACAGGCATAAGCCACTGCACCCAGCCTGTCATATATATATTTGATTTGCGGTTACTATGAGGCTTCCAAATATGACATAACCCATTATTTATTTTAAACTGATGACAACACAGATTGCATAAACAAGCAGGCAAAAAGAAAACTCATAAAAACTCTACACCTTAACTTTGTCTTCTTGCTGTTCAACTTGTTATGGTTTCTATTTATATCTTACTGTACTGTCTATGTCTACAAAAGTTGTAGCTATTATTTTGACTTAAGAGTAGTTTAACACCAGAAGCATAGTGTTAAAATATTCTGTGTTACCAGTGAGTTTTATACCCTCAGATGACTTCTTATTGCTCATTAACATTTTTTTCTTTCTGACGAAGAACTCCCTTTAGCATTTCTTGTAGGATAGGTCTGGTGTTGATGAAACCCCTCAGCTTTTGTTTGTCTGGGAAAGTCTTTTTTTCTCCTTCACGTTTAAAGGATATTTTCACCTGATATTCTAGAATAAAAGTTATTTTTCTTCAACACCTTTTCATGTCACTCTCTCCTGGCCTGTAAGACTTCTATTGAAAAGTCTGCTGCCAGATACCTTGGAGTGCCATTGTATTGTTGTTTCTTTTTTCTTGTGGCTTTTAGGATCTTTTCTTTATTCTTGACCTTTAATAATTTGATTATTTAATGCCTTGAGGTAGTTTTCCTTTGGTTAAATTTTCTTGGTGTTTTATAACCTTCTTTTACTTATATTTGGTATCTTTCTCTTGGTTTGGGAAGTTCTCTATTATTATCCATTTGAATAAACTTTTTACCCTTATCTGTTTCTCTACCTCCTCTTTAAGGCCCATAACTCTTAGATTTGCCCTTTTAAGGCTATTTTCTAGAGCTTGAAAGCATGCTTCATTCTTTTTTTATTATTTTTTCTTTTGTCTGCTGTGACTATGGATTTTCAAATAGCTTGTTTGAAAGCTCACTAATTCTTTCTTCTGCTTGGTCAATTCTGCAATTAAGAGACTCTGATCATTCTTCAATATGCCAATTGCACTTTTCAACTTCAGAATTTCTGTTTGATTCTAATTATTTTAATGTTTGTTAAATTTATTTGATAAAATTCGGAATTCCCCCTCTGCATTATCTTGAATTTCTCTAGGTTTTCTTACCTCTCCTCTCTCCTCAAGCAGAAGGAAGGAGTCATTTCTGTTGCTGCAAGCTGTGCGCCTGGGGTTGGGGGAGGGGTGGCACAAACACTTCCTTAGCTGCCCGGGCTGGTGTCTCACTAGGTCTGGTGCCCCCTAATCCACTGGGTTTAAGCCCAGTACAGCACTAGGAGTTACCTAGAAATTGCAGTTTTTGTCACCTAGACTGCCTTTCAAGTTTACTTAGGATCCAGAAGTTTATTCAAGTTTGTTTAGCCCGTGGTGGTGAGGCTTGCCAAACTCTAGTTGCTGTGACTGCTGGGTTGGGCTGTTCCCCTCTGGTTAGAGCTGTTCTAAATGCTCCCTCTGTGGCTGGGTGTCAGCTGTGTTAAACCCTGTTTTGCTTTTCACTCTGGCAGGGCAGCACTGAATTCAGTGCAGCGTCCCACAATCACTGTGCTCTCCCTTCCCCAAACTCAGAGATTCTCCATGTCACATGGCCACTGCCAAGGAGGCGGGGCAGGCATGGCAATTAAAGACTTTTTTGGGGGGCGGGGGACGGAGTCTCACTCTTTTCCCCAGGCTGGAGTGCAGTGGCATGGTCTCGGCCCACTGCAAACTCTGCCTCCGGGGTTCAAACAATTCTCCTGCCTCAGCCTCCCAAGTAGCTGGGATTACAGGCACCCATCACCACTCCCAGCTAATTTTTTTGTATTTTTTGTAGAGACGGGGTTTCACCATGTTGGCCAGGATGGTTTCATACTCCCAACCTCAAGTAATCCACCCGCTTCCACCTCCCAAAGTGCTAGGATTACAGGTGTGAGCCACTGTGCCTGGACAATATTGTCTTTCCCACTCTCTTCCGAGCTTCTTTCAGAGATATAAAGTTAAAGCCAGGCACTGTAATTGCTCACCTCATTTTAATAGTAAAAATATGCTGGCTGGGTGTGGTGGCTCAGGCCTGTAATCCCAGCACTTTGGGAGGCCGAGGGGTGCGGATCACAAGGTCAGGAGATGCAGACCATCCTGGCCAACAAGGTGAAACCCCATCTCTACTAAAAATACAAAAAATTAGCTGGAGTGGTGGTGCGTGCCTGCAGTCCCAGCTACTCGGGAGGCTGAGGCAGGAAAATTGCTTGAACCCAGGAGGCAGAGATTGCAGTGAGCTGAGATTGCACCACTGCACTACAGCCTGGGCAACAGTGCGAGACTCTCTCTCTCTCTCTCTCTCTCTCTCTCTCTTTCTCTCTCTCTCTCTCTCTCTCTCTCTCTATATATATATATATATGCTTATACTACCTCCTACCACCACTGTAGTTTCTAGTGAGCTAAAACATGAATCCATGGGTTTGCATTGTGTTGTTCACAATAGCTTCTACAACTTTTATATAGTCATACATATGTGTACAATAGGTATTAGGTATTTAGACTACAAATTAGGCTTGGATTTGAGTTCTCTTATAATAGTTCCAAATGCCCCAGAGGTCTGAAGCCTTGGGACACAGCCCTGCAATGTAGTGACCATTGAGATGACTGTGGCTACAGTGGTTTAGGGTACTGTAGGCAATTATGTGGTCATTACTAGAGGAATAGAACAAAAAGAGGAACCGCCATTTCTTAGTGTAATTTATTATCTGACATGAGAGATACGATTTTATTAAATTCTAGGTTTTTTAGAAAAGAAGCTATTGCATCCAAAAGCAAAAAAATGGGTCACCAGGATGAAAATAATTAAAAGGGTAAAAAGCCTATTTTAGCAGAAAGGATCCATGTAAAATTAACTCTAAATAAATATCTCCCTTTAATCCCAGCACTTTGGGAGGCCAAGGTGGGTGGATCACCTGCGGTAAGGAATTTGAGACCAGCCTGGCCAACATGGTGAAACTCCGTCTCTACTAAAAATACAAAAATTAGCTGTGCATGGGGGTAGGTGCCTGTAAACCCAGCTACTCTGAGGAGGCTGAGGCAGGAGAATCACTTGAACCCGGGGGGCAGAGGTTGCAGTAAGCTGAGATCACGCCACTGCACTCCAGCCTGGGTAACAGAGCAAGACTCTGTCTCAAAATAAATAAATATCTGGAAAAAGACAAATAAATTTAATTTCAGGGCTGGAAAAGAGGCTGGCACACTTCTTGGTTTTGCCTGTGCTCAAGTAGATGGAGGAATTCAAGTAGGGCACTCAGCAGTGCTCAATGAGCACCTGAGCTGCTGAGATAAGATGAAAAATATGGCTGCAATGGGGATTCTCTTGATCCATTTCATCTTTCTGATTTCCCTAGACCCATCTTCAGGCTGACAGTGATGACACTGACCTCCCCATTGAGAGTGTGTGTGGAAAGAAGAAGCAACTATGTTGATTAAATGTAACTGGTTCAAGGAAACAAAGAGGCCGGAACTCTGCCTGCTATTGGGAGAGAAATGCCAGGAAGCCTGGTGGGAGCAGGTTAGAAACACTTGCTGCCCCATCCCAGATGCCTACATTTAAGTGATGAGTGATATCTTTGTGTGTTTTGTCAGTCCTGAGAGATCCTTCTTTCCACAAATAATTATTCTATCTTTGTAACAGGAAGAGCTTTTATCTTCTGTTTACATGCACATCTTTATCTGTGTTGTGGAAGCCCTGCCCTCACTAAGCCTTTGGCTTGGAGATGTTGGCTCTCCTTTCTGCCACAGTCAGATCTTCTTCCTCATCTTTTCAGAACATTTTAATCAGTAACGACTTTGGAAAGAGAAAGAGGGCCTGGGATCCCATGATGAAAAATACTGAACAGAAACAGAGAGAAAAATCTCCATGGTCACTAGTAGAAAGCAATATGTGAGTGAATGGACCAGTTTTTTAGAGAAATGGGCATTTCTCTGTTCACCTGCCTGGGCTCCAAAAGCAGAGCCTGACACAAAGGATTATGTACTGATGGGTTACTTGGGATGTGGTCCCAGTGGGGCAGGGATGAGGCATGAAAGCCAATATAAGGATGTATTGTTGGGTTGGCCACAGTCATAGGCAACTAGAACTCATCTCAGTGGAACTTCCTGAGGAGCCAGATCAAATGTGTTTGTTTCAGAATATCCATTGTGGGAATGGAAGAATAAAACACCTATTTATCAGCTCTCATCTGCCACTGATCAAGAGTGGCCCCAGGGGGTTAACGCCCTACAGCTTGAGTTGTCCTGTAGAAATGTTGTGCCATGGTATCCTATGGTGTGACATCAGGGAAGTCACAGTGCAGGAAGTGAGAGGATGGGAGACACAGGATGAGGCAAGACACTGCCTGGTTAGTTATGCATGAGGCAGATTGAAGCCTGCACTGAACAGGTTGTGTTTTCCATGGCTAGAAGAAGTAGGGCTGAAGGGATTTGGAGTGGTTCTCAAGATATGTCAATAAACCAACTATTTGCAATGAAACATCATTAAGATTCCAGATGACTCCTGTGATCTCTTTGTTTCTCATTCATTGTAAGGGAGAAATAGGATGATTTTGGCCTTCTTCAGTCCTAAGTTTGAATCCTGGCTCTATCATTTATGAATGTTGTTCTCTTAAGCAAGTGACTTAACTTTGAGCCTTAGTTTACTTCGTAAAATTAAGACAGTATATCCATCTCATCCTGTTGTAATGAGAATGACCTGAGATACTGTATGTGAAATTCTCAGCACCCAGCCTGGTGCACGGCAAGGGCTGAAATCATGTCAGCTTGTATTATTGTTGTGATTTGACATCACAACAGCAGTAGTCATGAGCCATAAAGGAGCATAGAAAGGGGCTATTCAGGACTAGGACTGGAGGGAGGATGAACCAGGCAGGCTCCCAATAGGAATTTGAGGTGGGGATTGTGCCTCTGTTTAACAAGTGATACAGCTTTGGGGATGGAACTGGCCAAAGTTTGATTTCCATTAAGGGTGCTGAGGTCTCAGAAGGGAAACTGGAATGCTACAGAGGAGACAGCAGCAGTTATGAGCAGTTAAAAATTCTGGAAACTGGGGACTGCAGAATGGTTCAAGGAAGTGCCCAGACAGCCTGATGGGTGCAGAGATGCTTCCAGGATATCCCTGAACACATTCCCAGGCGTACAGCAGCCTGACTAATCTGATGCCAAGCATCGAATCCCTTTGAATTTACTGTTTTGTCCATATACATGGTATGATTTCCAGGCTCATAATGTGGGAGGGCTAAGCCTACAAATTGAGGGTATTGGTGCCATCAGTTAGGGCTGATGGTGACAAATGAGGGACTTGCCTGACTCTCAGCTTAGCTGCAGCTGAGCAGGAGACCCCTGCCATAGAGGGGCTGGCACATGACCCCTGACTCCAACCCAGGTCTGACATATCCAGGCACCTGACCCTCAGATCATAGGTTAACCAGGCCTCCTTGTCTTGGCTGATGAGGTAATTGCCTTGTCATTAACATTTAATCCTTTGAGGCCCAGACCAAACTCCCAGGCAGAACAAGTAGATCATTGGGCCAAGACAATGTAAAAATCCATGTGCCTCAAAACTTAACTCACAGTTTCTCTGTTCAGACAGATCATTGGGGGGAAAGAGCCACACTTTATTATGATAGAACAGCCCTTTAATCTCACATACGTATGTTTTCACATGGTAACAATGTAACCAAATTCATTCCTACAAACTCTCCATTTAAATATATTTAATATTAACACCTTTCTTTTATGTTGTTGAAGGAATTCACTCAGATTCTTTAGGTTATCATGAAGAAAAATATGATTAAAGTCAACACATTGAATTGATGTTTTTGACTGAAACGAATATGTCTGGAGCACATTTAAATTAAACATGTGGTTTACATGCAGTTGGTTATGTGTGCAATCAATAGGTTAGCATACCTTTATTTTCTTCAAAGAGAAAAAAATTCCAATTGAATGATGCTTTGAAACCAGCTAACTGGAAGCGTGAGGGACTTGTTTAGAAAGTTGAGGTGACAACTGAAAGTCAAGACTACACATGCTCGTGTGTTTCCTCGGGAAAAAAATCTCCAATTTAAAGAGATGTGGGCGCTGCTGGTTTTTCTTCAGAAATAATACATATGGATGGAAAAGATGGCTTTTCTTGAGGAAACATTAGTTGCAAATTGAAGAAAAATGAGTATAAAAAGTGAGATTTTTTTTTGTTCTGAAGATTTTCCTCTTATCTCTTCAGTTTTCTTATGTAGAGATTTGATATTTGCATCTTTAACTGTGTGCTTAAACACACTCATCTTTCCAGCAGCACACGGGGCCATGACGATGGTTTGTCTTTAGGAAACACAAGTCTTGCCTCTGCCCGTGGGCTCCTCACCCTTGTTCTATTGCTATTTCTGGGGCACCTCCCCATCTCTGAGGTCCTGTCCTCAACTTCCTGTGTTCCGTCGTCGGCTCTACCCTCATGCAATCCCATTTGAACGCTTCTCTTCCCTGTTCATGGAGCTGCATTGTCCTGGTTTCCTTTCTCATTTCCCGGCTACCGAGTCACCATCTTTTGAGATTAATCACGGGGTACAGAGTTGACGAGTAGTGAGTTCTCAAGCGGGTTGCATTTGGATCAAGGTGGAAAATCACAATAATTTGGTTGCTGCATCAAATGAATTTTGTACCGACCTAATACAGAAACGGGCATTTATCTGCCAGGCATCCTTCCAGCATTTTTAGCTCTTGAACACTGTGATAAAAATCAGCGGAAAGTCTTCTCTTTTTATTTTTATTTTTTTAAAGCCTACAGCACCCAGCAGAAAGTCTTCTAAATGACAATTCAAATAGCTGTCACAGAATCTACGTAACTTTATTCCTTTGATTACATTTAACAAACAGTTATTGAGTATTCTCTATCTGCCAGATGCTGTCCAGGTTGGTAGAAATACTGAGATGAATAATTTATTTCTCTCCCACCTTGTTTCAGAAAGGATGTGAGGCAGCTTGTAGCAGAAACATACAAAATAAAACATCCAAATGCAGGTTTTTAAAACTCAGGGCAAGGGAAATATAAATTAAAATAGATCAAGTCCAGAGGGAAAAAGAGGACACAGATACGCAGCCCATGGAGGCCTTCTTAATTGTTACACTTGAGTTGGATATTTTACCCTAAGTACATCAGGCGGCCAAAGGAAAAGGAAAGCATGGTCAATACACATTCCCACTGTAGGAGCAGAGAAGCTGTACAGTTACTTACAGGAAAAAGTATGAATAAGACCTGCTTCCTAACAACAAGGAATTCAGAACTCAACAGGAAAGAGATCTGTAAAACAAAAGTGAATTATGAGAGTCTGCATGAAGTGCTAAGGACACAGGGGTAGAGGAATGACTTATTTGGCTATGAAAGGAAAAGAGGCTACACGAACAGGGCTTCAAAAGGAGGCAGCCAAGAAGGGGGAACGGCTTGGGAGACAGCGGGGAAGAACACTGTGGCTCTAGGTGAGTGATCCCAGCTGTAGTGTGCACAGAAATGGCTTCCTGCCCTTGCTGAGAGATTCTGAGTCAGAAGGACTGGGAGGTTTTACAAGCACTCAGGTGATGCTAATTCTGGTGCTCAAGGGCCTACTTCGGGGAAAACTGTCATAGATTCCCGGGTGTGCGGAGCAGGGAACAGTGAGGTTGGAAAAGCAGGCTGGGCCTATGTGGGATGGACTTCAAATGCCATGGTGAGAAACTTGCACTTTATATCAGGGGGAGCCACTGGGTGCTTTTAAGCCTGAGCAGGTGAATAACACCATCAGATTTCTGTGTGGTTTTGCTGTTCTTTTTTCTGATTACAAGAACAGATCGAGGATGAAAAATGGAAGGAAAGAGATTGAGGATAGGGAACACCTAGAAGAGTGTTGCATGGCCCAAATCAAAGAGAATAAGGACATGATTAGGGCAGTGGCAGGGACGTGGAGCAAGGTGAACACTCTTGTAGTGAGCATGAACCTGTTGTTTTATTATCAGTCACTGATTTACTTTCAAATGTTGTTGTTCATGTCTCACCAGCTACAACGCTACTTCAGTGTCTCTATCTGTCATCTAGGCCATTCCAAATAGGCAGGGGAGAGGGTCCATGCCAAGCTGGCCTGGTCCCCGTGTAGGTGATGGAGCTGGGTGGAAGGACTGGGAGTGACACTGGCTCACTATAATGTCGGGGAAGCAACTTACAGTGAACTCACATTGGAGGGTGTATTAGTCAAGGTTCTCTTGGAGGGACACAACTAATAAGACACACACACACACACACACACACACACACACATATATATATATATGGGAGTTTATTAAGTATTAACTTACATGGTCACAAAGTCCCACAATAGGCTGTATGCAAATTGAGGTGCTGAGGAGCAAGGAGAGCCAGTCCAACTCCTAAAACTGAAGAACTTGGACTCCAATGTTTGAGGGCAGAAAGCATCCAGCGTGGGAGAAAGAGGTAGGTAGGGAGGCTAGACCGGTGTCTCCTTTTCACATTTTTCTGCCTGCTTTATATTGGAAGGTGATTAGATGGTGCCCACCAGATTAAGGGTGGGGCTGCCTTCCCCAGCCCACTGACTCAAATGTCCGTCTCTTGGCAACACCCTCACAGACACACCCAGCATCAGTACTTTGTATCCTTTAATCCAATCGAGTTGACAGTATTAACCATCACAGAGGGTAACACAGAATATATGTTTTTATTTGTTGTACAAAAGTAGCTAACGATGTCCAGTTCAGTGGATTCTGTGAACACAATCTTTCCTCTCAAAAATAGCAGAAAATATTGACACATTTCACCGTCATTTATAAAAACCAGTGAGCCTGCTGCTGGACAGTGTCCCATGCAAAGACCAATTGTTTTGAGTCTCCTCTCATGTTGGTAGGGTGTTTGCAAGCAACAATCCTGTGATCTAGGACATTACTTCATTTCTGGCAGAGGGACTACCAACCATAGTCCCACAAGGTCAAGTGAAAGTCATTTGGCCAGGATCTGCTGTCTAATCCTGTGGTAGGCAGAATAATGACCCTGTCCCCCCAGATTCCTATGTCTGAATCCTCAGAATCTGTGAATATGTACCTTACATGGCAAAAGAGATGTATAATTTTGCTAGGGATACTGTAACAAACTACCACAGACTAGGTGGCTTAAATGACAGAAATTTATTGTGGCACCATTCTAGAGGCTAGAAGTAAGAAATCAAGGTGTGGGCAGGATTGGTTCCTCCGGAGGGCTGTGAATAAGAAATCTGCTCCAGGCCTCTCTGCTTGCCTTAGAGATGGCCGTCTCCAACCTGTGTCTTTTCATCTCATCTTCCCTCTATGCATGCGTGCAGGTCCAAGTTTCTCCTTTCTATAAGGACACCTCATTTTGGATTAGGGCTTACCATAAGATCTCAACATAACTAATTACAATGGCAGCAACCCTATTTCCAAATAAGACCCCATTCTGGGGGTTAGGACACAATATATGAATTGTTGGGGGACACGATTCAACTCCTAACAAGGGACTTTGCAGAAGATTAAAGTTAAGAACTTTGAGATGGGAAGATTATTCTGAATTATCTTGGGGGGCCCAATTGAGTCACTTGAGTCCTTAAAAGTGGAGAATCTTTCCCATCTGCAGTCAGGGAGAGAGTGGTGATGATGGAAGGGTCAGAGAAATGCAATGTTGCCAACTTTGAAGACAGAAGAAGTTGCCAAAAGCCAAGAAATGCTGGTGTCCTCAGAGGCTAGAAAAGGCAAGGAAGCAGCTTCTCTCCTGGAATCTCCAGAAAGGAACCAGATGTAGTGCTCCTAGTTCAGTGGCCTGTGTTGGATGTCTGAACTACAGAACTGTAAGATCATATTTGTGTTGCTTTATGCCACTAAGTTCGTAATAATTTGTTATAACAGCCATGGAAAACCACTAAGACAACCTCCCCCAACCACAGCTCCTAAGTTTGCCATGTGATCTCTCATTCCCCTATAAATAATGCTTCCATGCTGGGAGTAAGTCACTACAGAAGTCCCACCCCTGCTGTTACTGGTGGTGAATCAATACGTGTGTGTAGCAACCACAGTTCTTGCCTCCACGGAAGAAAGAATTCAAGGGGCATGAGGCAGAAGGAGAGATCAAGGCATGTATTACAGGAGAAGTGAAAGTTTATTAAAAAGCTTTAGGAGCAGGAAGGAAAAGAAGAGAAGTATACTTGGAAGAGGGCCAACTGGGCAACTGGAAAGACAAGTGCACGATCTGACCTTTTCACTTGGGGTTTTATGAGCTGGCATGCTTCTGGGGTCTTGCCTTCCTTCTGCCCTGACTCTTCCTTTGGGGTGGGCCGTCTGCATGTGCAGTGACCTGCCAGCACCTGGGAGGGCAGCATGCGCAGTGTGTTTACTGGCGTGTGCCCATGCTCAGCCTGGTCCCTGAGGTCACATACCAGTTAACTCCACCATTTCACCTCTTTTTCTTTCTTTCTGAGATGGAATTTCACTCTTGTTGCCCAGGCTGGAGTATTTTTTTGGTCTGTTTTTTGCTTTTTGAGACAGTCTTGCTCTGTCGCCCAGGCTGTAGCGCAGTGGCCCGATCTCGTCTCACCGCAACCTCCGCCTCCCGGGTTCAAGTGATTCTCTTGCCTCAGCCTCCTGCATAGCTGGGATTACAAACATGTGCCACCATGCTCAGTTAATTTTGTATTGTTAGTAGAGACATGGTTTCTCCATGTTCAAGCTGGTCTCAAACTCCGGACCTCAGGAAGTCCGCCTGTCTCAGCCTCCCAAAGTGCTGGGATTACAGGCGTGAGCCACCACGCCCAGCCCATTTTACCTCTTAATAAGCACACTTCAGTTCACTCACTCAACTCCTGAGATCTTAACAGGAAGCTGCTGATCATTGGTTTCAGGTTTTTTTCCTCTCTATAAGGATATTACCTTGCCCTGTCCCCGGCTGCCACCAACTGTTACTTTAGAGAGACAGTGTAACCTAATGGTTACCTGGCATTTCTGGTGGAGTTCTTGCCCTGTTCACGTCTGATTCACTACGTACCGTAACACCGCCGCAGCCACTAATCAAAACCCAGTCGTAAGAAGTGACACATTCCTCCCGGGGTGTCTGGCCAGCCATGACCTGCCCCTTTGCTCACCTCCCCAACTCCAGGATGAGTTTCAAGAGCCACATGTCCATTAGACTCTCCTACCTGGACTTAGCTGACTGCAGCAGGAGGAACATGCGATCCAAGCTGGAGCACACAGAGTCTCTCTCCAGGGATGTGGAGCTGAGAGACACTGAGATCCAGAGCTGATTCCCATCAATGACAGGCCTGGAGTGTCCAGACTGTGCATCAGTCCTGCTAAGTTTCTGAGGACTGTGCTGTTTTGTTTAAGCCAATTTGTAGTGGGTTTGTGTGACTTGCTACAGAGCCTCAGCACTTAGATTTATTAAGCCAAGGAGTGCCCCCAGGACTGCGTAGTGGACTGAAGGAGATGAAAAGGGAAGGAAAAGCCCGGGGTAGGCGCTGCTACCTAAGGGGCCAGCTTAGGAGAAGCCTGTTGCTCCTGGTGAAAACAAGTCTCAGAGGAGTTTCTGGGCCATTGTCACAATGAAATGCTGTCAAAGGACCCTCTGCTTTTCCTAGGAAACTAATATTCAATTTCTGGAGGCCTTGTTTTCTTCTAGAAGAGGCAAACCACTCATCTCGTTTTAGGCGGTGGCTGGTTCTTGTGTCATGGGCATGTTACAGCTCCTTACACAAAAGATTGCGATATGTACAACTGCCTCCCTGCACTTTTGTTTTCTATTGTTTTGCTTTGTTTTAACATGTTTGATTTTTTTAAAGCTGTTCAGCCCTAGATTGGAAACTCTCAGATGATCAGATCTTCTCTGGTGTCAGGATGCAAACACGCTAGTCCCTGCTTAAACAAGGCTCTAGTATTTTCTTTGTATCTATTCCATCATGAACTGCTGGAGATAAAAGGAAACGTCTTAGAAGAGCAAGTGTGACATGTGGTTCGCTATCAGGAATAAATCTCTACCTGCCAAGCAAGACTGTAAGGCAATCTGGAACCAGTTACTATACAAACTTGTTTTATTTCAAAACAGAATCACCTGACTTACTTTTCTATTTATTTCTTGTCTTGAATTCTTTTTTGATATCAAGATGTTATTTTTTATTTATTTATTTTTTGAGACAGAGTTTTGCTCTTGTTACCCAGGCTGGAGTGCAATGGCGTGATCTCGGCTCACCGCAACCTCCGCCTCCTGGGTTCAGGCAATTCTCCTGCCTCAGCCTCCTGAGTAGCCGGGATTACAGGCACACGCCACCATGCCCAGCTAATTTTTTGTGTTTTTAGTAGAGACGGGGTTTCACCATGTTGACCAGGATGGTCTCAATCTCTTGACCTCGTGATCCACCCGCCTCGGCCTCCCAAAGTGCTGGGATTACAGGCATGCGCCACCTCGCCCAGCTAAGACGTTATTAATGAAACAGAGTGGAC
Organism: Callithrix jacchus; assembly: GCF_049354715.1. Taxonomy (NCBI): domain Eukaryota; kingdom Metazoa; phylum Chordata; class Mammalia; order Primates; family Cebidae; genus Callithrix; species Callithrix jacchus. The sequence goes on from NC_133508.1 coordinate 128,661,644, forward strand.
CTGAATTTTTAGGTGAACTGGGAGAAAGGGGTTTATAAAAAGCACTTAAAGAGAAAGAGCCCTCATTTCCTTTAGATTTGGAAAGGATGGTGTTAACAGCAGAGGCTGAAAAGGTACCACAGAAACTAAGCCTGGGAAGGGAACGGAGGGGCAGGGAGAGCGAGAGAAGGAGGTAGGGGAGGGAGCTGGTGGTGTTCTGATAGCAAAAACCTCACTCCTAGGAGTTGGCTTAAGGTGTGGCAGATATGCAGTGTATTATGCACTGATGTGTGCCGTGCAGTCCAATGCCTGTGGGGCTGCTGTGCGGTGTGTGGAGGGCCCGTGATGAAAGGGCACTGGAGAGCAGGCCTGTGCCCAAGGAACTAGCTCCCAACTGTGCCACACCCAGCCAGGGACTGTGTGAAAGTCCTGAGGTGACTGACGGGTGCTGCAGGTACCTGGTAGCTGCCTGTGCTGACCAGATGGTGCCCCAGCACCCTGGCTTTTCCAGGTGCTGGTGTCTTCCCAGGTGAGGATATAATGTAAAAAATCTGGAGATTCCAACTGGCAGGAGGATCCATACATCTCAGTGCAGGCACAAAGACTGCAGGTGGCAGGCCTGTGGCGAGGGGCCAGTGTTTGTATCATGGGCCTGACATTTTCTCACACACTTGGTGGTTTTTGGTTTAGCTTTTTTTGGGGGGTGGGGACAGGGTCTCACTGTGTCGTCCAGTCTGAAGTACCGTGGTGCGATCACGACTCACTGCAGCCTCCACCTCCCAGGCTCAAACGGTCTTCCTGCCTCAGCCTCCCAAGGAGTTGGGACAACAGGTTCATGTCATCACACCCAGTTTTTGTTGTTGTTGTTGTTGTTGTTTTTTAATTTTTTTGTGGAGACAGGGTCTCTCCCTGCTGCACAGGCTGGTCTCGAACTCCTGGGCTCAAGTGGTCCTTTTGTCTCAACCTCCCAAAGTGCTGAGATTACAGGCATGAGCCACGACACCCAGCCTCTCACACACTTTAACATACATAATCTCTTAACACTCTCCACAGAAACCAGGAAAGGAAAGGAAGCTGCCATTTTCCGCATTCTCCAGATGACGATGTGGAGGCTCAGAGGCTGGCTGACCTCCTTAAGTGCTCTCAGCTGTTCAGCTAAGGAAGTAAGTCTCAAGTCCTGTTCATCTGACTGTACAGCAGGGTCTCAAACTCAAGCGCTCAGGGGAGCAAGGGAGTCATTTCAGTGAGAGCAGCGGCCTGGAGACCGTCCACTCCATCCAAAGGGGCAGGCTGTGCTCAGTGCTAGCAGAGTGCTGCCATCCAAACATGCAGGCCCAAAGCAGCCAGAGCCTTCTGTCTTTCAAGAGAAGCTACAATATGGATTTTTATGTGAGAGTGCAACTTATTCAAAACAATTTATTTTTAACTTTAAAATAGAAAAAGTTTGTGTGGCCCCAAACAACGTGCCTCATGGCCCCGTCCCACTTTCCTGCCAGTGTGCAACTTCTGCTTGTGGCACGTTTCACGTTTATTGAGCACCTGCTATGTCCAGGAACTGTGACACATGTTAGGGGGACATAGCAGGTGCTCAATAAACGTGACACAGGGGTGGTCCCTTTTGAATGAAGCCTGCCTCCTGGTGCGGGGCTTCTCTATTCATGTCCACTCAGTCGATAGAGATTCAGCTTCTATGCCTGGTCCTGAGCTGGCTGCTGTGGATGTTTTTAAAAATGGCACATGGGCTGGGCGCGATGGCTCAGGCCTATAATCCCAGCATTTTGGGAGGCCAAGGCGGGCAGATCACGAGGTCAAGAGATCAAGACCATCCTTGCCAACATGGTGAAACCCTATCTCTACTAAAAAAAATAGCCAGGACTGGTGGTGCATTCCTGAAGTCCCAGCTACTCGGGAGGCTGAGGCAGGAGAATTGCAGTGAGCCGGGATCATGCTGCTACACTCCAGCCTGGTGATAGAGCAAGACTCTGTCTCAAAAAAAAAAAAAAAAATAAGCCACGTGGTTGCACAACAATGTGCATGGACTCAATGCCACTGAACTGTGCAGTTAAAAGCTGTGACCATGGTTAACTTTTATGTTAGGTATATCTTATTAAAATTAAAAAGTCAATCTATGAAATTGATTTGCAATACATGCAATTTTTATCCTCAAGAAAGATAAAATGTAAATGAGAAGAGAGAACACAGTGCTATCAAATATTTCAACTCACAGACATTTGAGCCCCCACTGTGTATCAGGCACCATGCCAGGTGGGCACATGAAGTTGAGGGAGTTGGTTCCTGTCTTCAAAGGCAGCTCCTACCCAGGTGAGGGCAATGTTGGAGCAGCCTTGGTTTTTGCGACGGTAAGAGCTGCCCTTTATCGAATTCGAACTCTGCCAGGCCTTTAGTAAGTGTTTTATGTGCACTGTCAATCTCACTGGAGCCTCACAGCAAACCTATGGGGCAGATGCTATTATCAACCCCATTTTACAAAGAGGGGACAGAAGCTCAGAGAGGTTTAGTAACTTGCCCAAAGCCGCACAGAGTAAATAGGTAGAGAAGGCAGGTTTTGAGCCTAGGTACACTTTACGTTAAACCCCATGGGCAGAGGGATGCAAAGAGCCCTGGTGTAGCCAGCTCAGAAGGAATCTGTATGGGCTTGAGAGACAGGAGTGCTTGAGGAGGCTGGGCCAGAGGAGCTGCAGGCCCCAGGTGAAGGCTCCACACCTTCAATCCAGGTGAGTCTCCTGTTCCAAATGCAGGAGCAGGTTCCCAGAGAAGGCCATCAGTGCTGATTCCTAAAGGATGACAAAACAGGCAAGGACATTCTGGCCACACGGAACAGGGAAGAGGAGCCCTCCCATGGGGTTAGGGTTGGGGTGGTGCCCAGAGCTGTGGCTCAGTGAAGGTGACATCATACAACATAGGTGGACTCTGAGGGAAATGGCAGCTGTGGCCGGGCCTGGGTACGTTCACGGCCTTGGCGCGCCTCAGAAACCTTAGCAGCAGACACTCCACTGGGAACTGGACTGGAGAAAACTGCCAGGTACCACATGGCAGCTGAATGGGCTAAAACAGAAGAATATTGAAATAGTGACAGAGCGGGCTCTTACAAGAGACTGGAGGTTCTCCCAACATGCATCGTGGAGTGAAGGCTGAGACCGGCAGATGAGATGATGGAACAGCGCCACATCACATTGGGCCTTGTCAGCTCCAGGCCACAAAGGCACATATGCTGGGGATGTGGGGAGCAGCCCCACCGCTGCCTCACGGGTAAGAGGCTCCTGGACGAGGTAGAAAGAGGCCAGGGAAAGCTGGCCTGGCTACAGGGTGAACTCCCTGAGGTGGGCTGCCAGTCCACAATGCTATGTCTAGAGAGACCTGGAAAATTCAAGCCTGGTTCAAGGGAGCACCGTCATGCAGAGTGGAACATGGCTGTGGACATCCCACAGGGAAGCGGGCAGCCAGGTCAGTCCCAATGCGGGGTTAGGGTTGGGGTTGTGTCGGAGCAACACAGGGAAAGATCCCTGGAGGAGGGGGCCCGCTGGAGCTGGGCAGGTATCAGGCCTGATAATGTCAGGGCCAGGAACAGAAGCCAAAGTCCAGGAAACATCTAAGTCACACTTCAGCAGGCTGAAGCGGGGCTGTAGTGGAGGGAGGTTTTGTGCGGAGAGGTGATGGTGGGCGCTGGCACGAAGCCCAGTCCCAGATGGGGCAATGGCGATAAGGCTTGTTTGGGCGCCACCTGCTGGCAGATCGAGGCTACTACTACTCTTGTCCTGGGCAGGTCCACCCCAAATGGAGGCCAGGAGGGAATTTGTAACAGCATTCATGATGGGATTTTTACTATTACAGTTTTGGTTGAGGCATGAATACAATAGATGCTAAATTCCAAAGGGGCTACTGTGCAGAAATTTCAAAGTAGTATGAAGACCTGAAACATTAGGAAAAGGCAAAGAGGATTTGCAAAGAGAATTTTTAAAGTGAGAAGCTGTTAAATCCCATCTCCCCAAGGGTTGGTGGGCGGGGATCTGCGGCTGCGCCTTGCATGAAGTCTGGAGGAAGGCTCTAAGGAGATACTTGGAGAGCTTGATAAGTGTTTCCTGAATAAAAAGGCACTGGACTAAGATTAGACTTCTGCTTAGAAAATCTGACAGGCAAGAAATGGGCTGGCCGGCTGCCCCAGAAACGGAAGTAAAGGGTAGGTGGCTGCTGCTTCAGGCAGAGTTAGCAGAGACAAATCATGTGCATGCGTGTTTCCAGATATGCTTGTGCAGAGAGAGAGAGAGAGACAGAGAGAGAGAGGATGCTTTTTTTGTGGTTCTCGTTGTTATTACTTTTCAAGGAAATGTCAGGTATTGATGAATATAACCAAGTGTAATAAATAAATGCCACAAGATAGGAAATATTATATTTCCAAAAGTGACTGTCCCTATTTTACTATTTTTTAAAAATAAAACTACCAATCAAACTTCAAACAGCTCAACAATATACATTAGCAGAGGATGATTTTTCCCTTATTGTATTTCCCACGCTGACCTTTAAGGCCTTTTCCAGCATAAGTGCTCTCCATCTACTTTCTAGGACACATTCTGCTTTGCAGCCAGCAGGTGGCAGCGCACCACTGCTTTAGGGGGAGACCAGACAAGTGGATTTGGGAGGCAAGTCCCGCAGAGCAGAGAGCGCTGAAAAATGGTTTTTAATTAAAACAATTTTTAAGTTTTCTAAAACAGTGTCAGGAAAACCTTGTTTTTTTTCCCACCTGTTTAGAGCTGGTCCTTTCCAACCACTGTGCTCTAGATGATTCATTAGGTCCCCTGCGCTCTGAGCTTTTGCAAGCAAGAAAGGTTTAGAAAACAAAAGGGATGTATTGGTTCCTGTGACTGAAAGTTCAGAGGTTTGTTCTGTGGGAAGGGAGACCCCATTTTGATTCAGTCTCACTCCATCATTAGGGCCTCTGCTTTTTTTTTTTTTTTTTTTTTCTGACGGTTTCTGCTTTCCATGGACCAACTTTGTCCTAGACCTGTCTTCCCTCATGATGGCAAATAGCTGCAACAGTTCCTGGCCTCACATCTGCACATTTCACCCTCCAGAGCCCTCAGGAAGATGTGGCCCTGAGTCTCAGTGGCCTGAATGGAACCACTTGACCATTCTTTTTTTTTTTTTTTTTTTTTTTTTGACATAGATTTTTGTTCTTGTCACCAGGCTGGAGTGCAATGGCACAATCTCGGCTCATTGCAACCTCTGCCTCCCGGGTTCAAGAGATTCTCCTGCCTCAGCCTCCTGAGTAGCTGGGATTACAGGCACACACTACTATGCCCAGCTAATTTTTGTATTTTTAGTAGAGATGGGGTTTTGCCATGTTGGCCAGGCCGGTCTTGAACTCCTGACCTCAGGTGCTCCACCAACCTCGGCCTCCCAAAGTGCTGGGATTACAGGCGAGAGCCACCACGCCTGGCCACTTCACCATTCTTAAAGCAAATACTTTGACCAGAGGGGTAGAGTTGTGCTCATTCACTTGAGCCTAAGCCTCATGCCCCATGGGTGCAGTAAAGTGTCCCCCGTGAGTACATGAGCTGTGCTGGGGTGAGGGAATACCCGGATGATTAAGGATAGTTACCACAGGGTGCTGGGTAGATATCTGGTGGCACGTGTGGAATGTCATTGTGAGTCTGTTGCCCTCGGTCTCTAGGAGGCCCTGTTGTTCACTAAGGAAGTGGTGAAACCAAGCCGCACTGAGGGAAGCTGGCTGAACGTCTTCCAGGTCCGCCCACCCCAATCCATCCTCTAGTAGCCAGCCCCCAGGTGACTGCACATTTGCACAGTTCCTCTGCTGAAAACCCTACTTGTGGCTCCCATGATCAAGCTGAAGTCCTGTTCCATTCAGGAACACGAGCCCTGCAAACTGGCTCCTGGTCTCTCTGGCCTTGTCAGCCTCCCCTGTCTCTGGCACCTTAGCCTCCAGCCACACTGATCCTCTCGTTCATTCTCTCCACTCTCACCTGGAGGGTCTTTACATTTTTCCCTCCTAGCGTTACTTCTCTTCCTCCTTTCAAACTTAGCTCGAGTGTCACCAACTCCTGGAGTGCACCTTCCACGCATGACCCGAGGCTGGCTTGGTGCCCTTGCCCTCGGCTTCCCCAGAACCCTGTGAATACGCAAAGCGTGCCGCTAACCACAATGTGTTGAGATGACGTTTGCCGTGCACCTCCCTCTACTAAACTGTGAGGTTCTTAGTGGCACAGGACTGTGATAGGTTGGTAGGTGCTCAGGGAGTGTCATGGCACTGTGGACCACGTCCTCAGTCCTCCCTCCGCAGCACAGGGCTCCATTGTCTGAATTTGGCTCTGGGAGGCAGGTAATGGATTTTGCCTCTCAAGAACAGAGCTCCCTCAGTCAACTGTCTTTGCCCCCGGACCTCACAATCCATTGTCCTGAGTGATGTTGTAGGGTCCTTCCCAGTCTTAAAGTGTATGATGCTTCACTGGCAGTAGCATTGGAGAAGCTGAAGAAGAGAGCAGGTCCCGCTGATCTAAGGCAGTGCATCCCTAACAGCCTTCCTCTAGAGGAAGTCAAATCGGCCCGTCAGGGAATGGCCCCAGTTTTTGGATCTACTGGGTTCCTAGTGAATCATATAAATACCCATGGTGTGTAACCTCTCCCGTCAAAGGACAACATTTTCATTCTTCGGAGATTTCTAATTTTGTTTTCTCCAGGCTTCCTGGTTGACCTGTTGGAGTGGAAAGGACCCAGCGTTCCGTGTGTGTGTGTGTGTGTGTGTGTGTATACACATATATAGAGTATGTGTGTGCACGTGTGTGTGTGCACTTGTATGTGTGTGCCGTGTATTTTTTTTAAGAGACAGGGTTTCACTCTGTTGCCCAGGCTGCTCACAAACTCCTGGCCTCAAGTGATCCTCCCACCTCAGCCTCGTGAGCAGCTGGGATGACAGGCACACACCCCCAAACCCAGCAGACCCAGTATTCTTTGAGTGAGCAGAGAGGTCAATGGACTTGGACCATTTGGAATGGCATGACCATGATTGATAAAGAGAGCTCACAGTTTCTGAGTGCTCACTTTGTTCGGGCACCAATATCATCCCCATTTTACAAACAAGGAAACTCAGATACAGAAAATTTAAGTATCTTACCTGAGGCCATGAAGCTAGTCAGTGACAGGGACAGGATTCAAATGCAGGCCTTCTGGTTTCCACACCCTCAACCACTGACCTTTACTGCCAGTTTTATCCAGGCTGTGGAGGAAGGATGAGGGAGAGAGGCTAGTTTGGAAAGGGGCATCCAACCTCATGGGAGTCATTCTCCATCACCACTGCAACCATTAGCCTCTGAGACCAAACCTGGTTCACTTCTATCCTGGTTCAGTCTTTAATCATAAGTACAATTATGGTATGTAAAATGCTTGCTATTAATGTATCACATTATAGATCTCAGAACACGTCCCAAGCCTTACTTCATTAGAGACTGACGGTGGCTCTGTGACATAGTTGTATTAGCCTCATTTTACAGGAGGAGAGGCCAAGGCGAGGCTAAGTGACCACCCAAGGCCCCGAACAGATAGACAGAGAGCTAGAAATTGCTCCTATGTCACCTGTTTATGGACCCAGGGCCAACATCACACAATCTCCTCCTTTGTAGGTAAGGGCCACTGGATTTCAGGAGTCTCCAGGGAAATGGTTCTAGGGTGCCTCATCCTTACTCTTCCATTTCCCCCCATCCCAGACAACACTCAGATAGTTGCTTCCCCAGTTCTCAGCCTGCTCCGAGGGCAAGGCAGGTCTGAGGATGGAGACAGCTGCCCTCAGGACTGGGGAAGCTTTGTACAGCTATCCAACCCCAGCCCGTGCCCACTCCCATTCTCTCAAACAGACCCTTACCCTTTTGCCTGGAAATGTTTAAAGCTTGATAGTTTATGCCTCCAAAGTCAGTAGCTGGCCTTGACTGGTGGCCAAGACTTCTCCCCATCATCTGCACAGGGCAGAGCTTGCTGCTTTCAAGGGCCGTGGCTCCCTGCACCCTTCAGAGCCCTTCTTGGGTCTGTGGACTTTCAGTGACATTAAAGCCTGAAGCACTGTCCAAAGCCAGATCCAGACATCACCACCTTTTCCAGGGTCCAAAAGGACTCCTTAGAGATGGCATTGGGGTGAAAAGAAGCATGAGGGTCCTGCCTCCAATCTTCCTTTTATAGATCAGACATTGATACTCAGTCATTCAAAGTGCTAAGGGAAGCCCACTCAGAAAAAAAGAAAAAAATCCCTATTTACTTTACCAGAATCCCTGAGGCCCCAGCAAATATTTCCTCTAAGTAAACCCAATAAGTATCACTTTTACACAGACTTGGCTGTAGAAGGAAGTTCAGCGGAGTGGGGCCATTTAGAAAGGCATTATTATGTCTAGGAAGGACAGCTCACATTTTTTGAGAACTTACTTTGTTAGCTAAGATGTATTGAGCTCTTACTAGTGCAAGCTATCATTTTAGCTTTTAGTTTATATAATAGATACATAAACCATTCAATATACCATCCTGTGAGTGAGGCAGCACTATCATTCCCATTTTATAGCCCAAAAGAAAGTAAAGAAAGGGTAAATATCTTGCCTAAGGTTTTGAAGGTAGAAGGTAGTGTGAATAAGAGAAGCCGGTAGCTAACATCAATCCCTGTTCCATCCCCAGGCATCCCAAGCAGGTGGGCACATTCACCCACCTCAAGTGCCTGCTGTGTGCCTGGTAAGTGCCGAATTCAGGTCATGCAAAGACAATAAGGCCTAGGCTGGACATCGCCACCCCTTCCGGGGTCCATTGAAGACTCCTTAGAGATGGCACAGGGGAGGAAGGAAGCGTGATGACCCTGCTTCCAGGCTTCCTTTTAAGGAGCAGACACTGATATTTAGTCATTCAAAGGGCTAAAGGAGGCACCCTCTGTAAGTTCAATGCCCAATAGTGAAGACAGATATGTAAGTTACAGTGCAGTGAAACAAATGCTGAGAGAGAGGCAGGAGGGAAGTGTGTGGGAACAGAATGGGGAGACAGATATGTAAGTTACAGTGCAGTGAAACAACTGCTGAGAGAGGCAGGAGGGAAGTGTGTGGGAACAGAATGGGGAGACAGATATGTAAGTTACAGTGCAGTGAAACAAGTGCTGAGAGAGGCAGGAGGGAAGTGTGTGGGAACAGAATGGGGAGACAGATATGTAAGTTACAGTGCAGTGAAACAAGTGCTGAGAGAGGCAGGAGGGAAGTGTGTGGGAACAGAATGGGGAGACAGATATGTAAGTTACAGTGCAGTGAAACAAGTGCTGAGAGAGAGAAGTAGGAGGGAAGTGTGTGGGAACAGAATGGGGAGACTGATATGTAAGTTACAGTGCAGTGAAACAAGTGCTGAGAGAGAGGCAGGAGGGAAGTGTGTGGGAACAGAATGGGGAGACAGATATGTAAGTTACAGTGCAACGAAACAAGTGCTGAGAGAGAGAAGTAGGAGGGAAGTGTGTGGGAACAGAATGGGGAGACAGATATGTAAGTTACAGTGCAATGAAACAAGTGCTGAGAGAGGTAGGAGGGAAGTGTGTGGGAACAGAATGGGGAGACAGATATGTAAGTTACAGTGCAGTGAAACAAGTGCTGAGAGAGAGGCAGGAGGGAAGTGTGTGGGAACAGAATGGGGAGACAGATATGTAAGTTACAGTGCAGTGAAACAAGTGCTGAGAGAGAGAAGTAGGAGGGAAGTGTGTGGGAACAGAATGGGGAGACTGATATGTAAGTTACAGTGCAGTGAAACAAGTGCTGAGAGAGAGGCAGGAGGGAAGTGTGTGGGAACAGAATGGGGAGACAGATATGTAAGTTACAGTGCAACGAAACAAGTGCTGAGAGAGAGAAGTAGGAGGGAAGTGTGTGGGAACAGAATGGGGAGACAGATATGTAAGTTACAGTGCAATGAAACAAGTGCTGAGAGAGGTAGGAGGGAAGTGTGTGGGAACAGAATGGGGAGACAGATATGTAAGTTACAGTGCAGTGAAACAAGTGCTGAGAGAGAGGCAGGAGGGAAGTGTGTGGGAACAGAATGGGGAGACAGATATGTAAGTTACAGTGCAGTGAAACAAGTGCTGAGAGAGAGAAGTAGGAGGGAAGTGTGTGGGAACAGAATGGGGAGACAGATATGTAAGTTACAGTGCAGTGAAACAAGTGCTGAGAGAGAGAAGTAGGAGGGAAGTGTGTGGGAACAGAATGGGGAGACAGATATGTAAGTTACAGTGCAGTGAAACAAGTGCTGAGAGAGAGGCAGGAGGGAAGTGTGTGGGAACAGAATGGGGAGACAGATATGTAAGTTACAGTGCAATGAAACAAGTGCTGAGAGAGGCAGGAGGGAAGTGTGTGGGAACAGAATGGGGAGACAGATATGTAAGTTACAGTGCAGTGAAACAAGTGCTGAGAGAGGCAGGAGGGAAGTGTGTGGGAACAGAATGGGGAGACAGATATGTAAGTTACAGTGCAATGAAACAAGTGCTGAGAGAGGCAGGAGGGAAGTGTGTGGGAACAGAATGGGGAGTTCACAGACCAAGAAGGTATTTCAGAGTGAGGAGTTGCTTGTACCAAAGTTCAGTGCCCCCTCAGAAAAAGGATGTCCTTCCTGGGGAACCGCTCAGTGATGCATAGACTTGCTGGGCCCCCATAGGCAGGGAGGGCGGCACATTTGCCAGATAGCTGGATCACCCCGACTCCCAGTCACTGGCCAAATATCCAGTCGACCCTTTCTGTGGAGATTCAAGATTGAGTGATGGGAAGAATGGGAAATTGCCAGGGATCTTGTTGACAGCGTAAGCCCAGCTTTCTGGGCTCTCTTAAAATGCATGCCGTGGCTTCTGATATTTTCCATATGTCACAGAATTTACGAGTCTGGTCTCACAGAGCAGCCAGAAAGCTCAGAGGCAATTGATGATGTATGTGGACCTTCTGGCTCCTCTGAGAAAGGATTCAGCTCTGTCTCTCAAAGTGATTTCATCCTAAATCTTAGGCTGGAACAAATAGGAAATGCAAATCTGTCTTCCTTGTTTAAGGATTTTGTATTCTTTGATAGTTTCAAAACAATCATGCAGAGAAAATAGAACATATCTTAACAAATATATCATGTTGGAAAGTGTAGATGCTTTGACAAATTAGAAAGCCAACCAAATCAGATACTTCCTTATCAACTTTTGCTTCCAGCTGGCAAGCATTTAAAATAATATTCCAAGGAGGTTTAACATTCATGATTACATTGTTTGATTATTGCACTTTCTAGATAATGGTTTTTCAAAATTGTATCTTGCAGCTAAAAATTAAATAGCGACTTCTGGGTAGGCATGACATTCTTTAATAAAATGAGACCCAATATAATATTCTCAGAGGCTGAGCAGTAATATAGAAGAGATTTACTGTAGTCCAAATGAGTGAGATCACTGATCCTATAGGATTCATATTATTTTCTCAAGCTAAACTCCAGAGAATGCTGGGAATGGAGCCACAGGCTCCATTCACGTCTAGCAGGATCCTAGATGGGCTTTCCTTTCCTACATGGATATCTAAAGAATTCTTGGGGTCTTTTGGCTGTGTACTAGAAAAATGCCTTTTAGGAGAAAGCTATGGACAAAGTTGTTTATTTGTGTCCGCTGTTGAAATGTGTCTCTCACACTTAGGGAGGTGAAACTATTCTGCATGATACTTAGTGGGGGATACATGTCATTATACATTTGTCCAAGCCGGGACAGTATCCAAATGAGCCTAATGTAAAGTATGGACTTTGAGAGATTGTGATGTGTCAATGTTGGTTCATCAATTGTAACAAATGAACCATTCTGGTGAGGGATGTTGATAATGGCGGCGGGGTGGGGGAGGGGTGGCTTACTACACATGTGGGGTGGGGCAGGGGGTGTATGGGAACCCTCTGTACTTTCTGCTCAGTTTTGCTATGAACCTAAAACTGCTCAAGCCTTCCCTGCCAATGCAGGCAGCCATGGCCCCGCCGGCACTGCATTCTCAGATCAATCGCTCCTTCCTGCTCTACCGCAGTTTCTGCAAACTCTTACCCCTTGATTTTGCTTCCTGCTTCTCTCTTTGGATCAGGATGAAGGATGTTGTTCTTCCTTCCTCAAACCCATGTTTGTGGAGATTCCAATATGTGGCAGCACTGGCTTACATTTGGATTCAAGCTTTGATCTGGCTGCTTTTCAAGGACCTTGGCTTAGACCCAGCCTTAAAACAGTTCACTTTGAGTAGGTCCCAGGTGAGTTTGGGCACAGTAGTAGGTCTGATGGGCTTTTCCATCTGGAATATTTATTCAATAAGAAAATCATTTACAAATGTGCTAGAAAGTGTGAGGCTGGCTAGATTCCCAGAGTGAAACCGCCCTGGGTGGTGCATGCATCCTGTGTTCATGCATCAGAACACAGAGGACAGGGGCACCTGGGGATGGACTCCATGGAGTGTTGGCAGCTGCTGACTCGCTGGGCTTGCCTACCTCCCTCAGTCAGGCGAGGCTGGGCTAAGTGTGGCAAGAAACAACTGCACAATCTTAGTGGCTTAACACAATAAAAGCTATTCTTCATTCACACGAGGTCCAATGTGAATGTCACAGCCTGGGCAACTTTAAGTGATGAGTTTGGGGGTCCAGCTCCTGACATGGCGTATGGCTCTGACTTCTCAGAGTCCTTTGCTGCAGGAACAGAGCTGGCAAAGAGAGGGACCACAAAAGAGCTTGCAGGTCATTCTAGGGGCCAAGACTTGAAATGGCATACACTCTCTGCCCATATCGAATAGAACCCCAGTCATATCACCCCTCCTAACTGCAAGGAGGCTGAGAACAGAGGACCCTGTGGTCTCAGTGAACACCAGCAGTCTCTGCTACACATAGTAGGGAGCCACTTCTTCTGGGGACGACTGTAAAGCTCAAAGATCAATTCTCATACTTTCAGGAGATTTTCTCTTCCACTTACCAGATGTTTTGTTTTCTATGTCCATCATCATGAAATCAGAGCCCCTTTAGCACAGGTGTTCTGAATGATCCACCTCCTGCCCAGAGCCACAGGACAGCCCTGTACAGTAGGATAGGAGCACACTGGGGACAGCCTCTTCATTTCTCAAGAAACGGATACTAATAACGCAAGAAATGCAACAACATATGCTGCAAGAATTCTGTAAAGGGAACTAACTTGTAAGAAAGTCAAAACCACCCTATTATTCTGGGGACCCACACACAAACCCAGAGAATATGGCGTAACCTGAGTTGTGGGTTAATATTAAGTTTTCTGATCACTGTTTATAGTTCTTTGTCACTAAAGATCTGTTGTACTAAGTCATTTTAGAAAAAGTTATAATAGCTGGGTGCGGTGGCTCACGCCTGTAATCCCAACACTTTGGGAGCCCAAGACTGGATGATCTCTTGAGCCCAAGAGTTCAAGACCAGCCTGGGCAACATGATGAAACCCTATTTCCACAAAAACTACAAAAATTAGCAGGGCATAGTGGCACATACCTGTAGTCCCAGCTACTCGGAAGGCTTAAAGTGGGAAGATTGCCTGAGCTGGGGAGGTGGAAGCTGCAGTGAGCTGTGGTCATGGCACGTCTCCCAGCCTTAGTGGCAGAGTGAGACTCTGTCTCAAAAAAAAGAGAGAGAGAGAAAGTTATAATAATAAACTCTGTTAAGCTTAAGGGAAAATACAGATATTCCCCTTTGTTACTTTGGGTCATTACATTTTCATTCAAAAGAATTTTCTCACTATGAATCTCAAAGCAGAGATTACAAAGAGGAAGTGTATGTGTATGTGTTTTCACACTTGTGCATTCGCTGTATACTGGTAACTGGCAAGTCCAACTCCTTCTATAGTTTGAAGTATGCTATGATGACGGTGCCCTTATTTGTGTACTTGGGGCTTTAGTAAGGTACTCCCTCACCTCGCCCTGCGTCCCTGAGAACCAGAAATAAGACGCCCTTTGAGAGCCAAACAACAAGACCAACATCAGAAAGAAGCTGAGTTTCTTGATGAAGGCAAAATGGCTCCAGGGCCTCTAAAACCCCACTAGCAATCCAGGGAAGAGGAAACATAGGTAAAGGAAGAATGTGTCTGTTAGAAGAAAGCTAGTCAGCTTTGGTGGCCTAAAGGGACGAGAGGGTTCAGGGCATGTGCTAGTGGCATAAGCAAAGGGTCTCGAGTGACAGTGCAAAGGAATTGTGACTGGATCCCAGAGGCTGTGGGAAACCAGGGAAGAGAATCCCACCCTACAGAGGTCCCTACTTAATTACTGATTCTTAATTATAAATGGTTATCATATATGCTCAAATATAAGATGAAGATCTTGTTTTTAAGTATCCCTTGGTAAAGAGGAAGTAGCCTTACTTTTAAAACTTCAAAAACGTTTTCACAAGAATGCTCTCTTGATTACTTTATTGTGAATCGCAAAGTGCCATTTGGGGAAGATTCACTTAAAGAAGGTTAAAGGAGATCTAACTCAACAAACTGAGTCACTCCCTCCCATTGGCAAAAGTATCTTTAATGTGACTATGAATGTGGAGGGGTAAGGCCATTTGAGTTCTAGTCTTCTAGTCCCGGTTAGTTCGATTGCCAAATGGAAGCACTAAACGGTAAGAGTTTTATTTCACTAATGTTCAAGTCATCTATGCACTCCCCCAGGAGTCTTCCGATCATGACTTGCGGTGTGCCTCAGGAAAAGAATGTGCTGGTCCTGTAGACTTTGGAGAATGTCAGCCCCTTTGACACTTACTTCTCATTGCTAGTTAGTGTGCTGGCATAGCGCTTTTATCCTTCAATCTCACTGCTTGGCCGGTGGTTCTCTCTCAGAAAAATGGATCTATTCTTGGTATGTTGTGTAAGTTCTGAATCTGCAAGGCTGAAGACCAACCTAGCTCACGGACAATTCACAAGACAGTGAAGTCCCCAGGTCAAGGCTTCCCAGCAGATGGACTGCTGATCTTGTTCTTTAAGAAAACTTTTCGACTGTTGGATGCGTGAAAAGAGAGCAAATTTTTTCTATTGTCATTTAATCGGAAATTTTCCATCTGAAATGGCAAGATTCCAGTTCTCGTCTCTGCACAGCTTCAGGTTGCTTCTTTTTTTGTGCCCTGAAAATGAATTTTGCAAGTAATACTCACAAGGTCTATGTATTTTGGGGGTGACAAATGTGTCAGTTCTCACTAGCCATTCCCAGACATCACAGAACACTCAACATGACGTGTGTATAAGAGCTAAGCTGATGCCAACGCTGCTCTCCAGATCTGAAGACAAAGTCCAAAGGCAATAAGATTGACAAATGATGCTTTCTCATTTTGACTTAAATGCCCCTTGCCAAGCTCCTTAGTGAGTCCATTTCTTGGCAGGCACTTCTTTTCTTTTCTTTTTTTGAGACAGAGTTTCCCTCTGTTACCCAGGCTAGAGTACAGTGGCACGACCTAGGCTCATCGCAACCTCAGCCGCCCGGGTTCAAGCAGTTCTCCTGCCTCAACCTCCCGAGTAGCTGGGACTACAGGTACCTGCCACCATGCCTGGCTAATTTTTGTATTTTTAGTAGAGATGGGGTTTCACCATATTGGTTAGGCTGGTCTTGAACTCTTGATCTTATGATCTGCCTGCCTCGGCCTCCCAGAGTGCTGAGATTACAGGTGTGAGCCACTCACTGCGCCTGGCCCCGAAAGGCACTTCTTAATCTTTAAGGGATGCTTAAGTTAGCACCCAGTTTTTTTGTTGTTGTTTGACAACTATACTCTAGAAATGTTAGTTTGGCTTTCTCTAAGGGAGGCTTGTTTAGAACATGGGTTTTAAATAAAAACTGAAAACATCAGGAGCCACTGACTACAAGAGCTTGGGAAATGGGAAAGCTTCCCTGGAAGTCTTCTAAGACCAGAAAGCAGAGTTCTGCATTTGTAATAGAATGAACTAGGTGGATAGTTCTGGTGGACTGCTTCTAATGCCCTGGAACATGTTCACGTGGTAGCCTGTCCCCTCTTTCATAACTTTTCACCATGGTTGTAGTCAATTATGTAATTATTGGGTTAATGTCTAAATTCCTGCTACTTTTAGGTTTCAAGAAGGTGGTCTTTTTCCCCCTCTGAAAACTCAGAACCTAATGCAGTGTCTTGCACACGGGAGATGTTTAGTAAATATTAGATGAACATATAATATGCCATCCAAGGGCCTAAGTTTTTTATCTTGGGGCCACTAATGCCTTTGAAACAGCAAGGAAGGAAGGAAAGAAGGAAGGAAGGGAGGGAGGGGTCATCTTCATCCCATGGACTCAATATAGTTGAACTTGAGGTTTCCTGATTAATATCATCAAAAGGCAAATCCCCTTCTGTTAGCAAAGGATATGAAAAATAAACAGAATGCCATCTAATTTAATTTGAGCAGCAAAGAAAGTGACTAACGAGGCATTTCTGTATTTGGGTAGGAGGAGAATACTCTAAGTGCTACCTGAAAATGGCTTTAGTTACTTTGGTGACTGTTATAGTCTTGTGAGAATAATCTCCTCTTAATAAGGACAATTACTTAGATTTATTACTCCTCCGTGGTCTTGTTAAAGATCTAAGAGGAATCCTATTTAAATGAAAAGGACAATAGGAGCTGTTTAACAGAGAGCAAGGTTTAATTAAAACTTCAGCATAGGATTGGTACCTCTCTGGCTATGAAGAAAAACTAGGTCAAAAAAGAAAAAGAGGAGTAAATAAACAATGGCACCTACTTCACCTGCTTTTCCTGAGGTGGGGAGAAGCCCATTTTGAATGAAAAGTCTCTAGGGGGAATGTGTTTTCAGGTTACACAAAACATCCCTTTTGTGAGGGTGGCCTTTTGGAACCAAATCCTCCTTCCTTATTCATTGAAAAATCTTTGAGACGAGATAATGAGCTCCCTTACCTGCTGGGAGTCCAATCCAATAGGGAGAATTGGGATGACTGATGGGAATCAGTGGAACAGTATGCAATGGTACTTAAAGAGCGCTTCATAATGTTCCTAGCAAGAAATAGGAACCCAGAATGCTCCCAAGGAAATGCGTTGCTCCGGAGAGTCCCAACCCACAAGTAGAAGTGCAGGATTCTTTCTGTTTGAGGAATCATAACAAGAGCTGTTTAGAAGTCCCAAAAGCTCTGGCCCTGGAGAACTGTCATTAAAAAGAATTAACATTCTATGAACCCCCAACACAAAAACACAGAATGAAAGCAAGCAAGTGGGATCATGCATGGGATGGATGGCTGCTAAGTGAAGGGTGTGCGCTGTGGTGAGAGGCTGGTGTTTCTAAGTTGGAGTGGCGCATGTAAATACAGCTGTCCATTTGTAACATTTTTCTTTTCTAAATAAATAACCAACAACAGCGATACGGATGCTTTTTGGGTGACAATGGCACATGGGAACTCATGGTATCTAACCTAAGCCAGAAATATTTCCGCATTAAATGATATTATTGGAAACAATGCAGGATCAAGCACGGGGTGGGATGCAGTGGGGGGCTCTTGCTTGGCTTGTGGGGTATGTTCTGATTTTATGTCACCCTAGTGGTCAACAAATGTCATACCAAGAACAGATGAGCACTAAATGAATCTCTTCTTGTGATGATTATAACAAGACTGTAAAATGGAAAACAGTAAATATAACTCATCCTTATTAAGACTCACTGGTATTTGTTTCCAGCTAGAGCTCCTAACAAGAGAGTAAACAATACTTGGTCTCCTGTGATTGCTAATTAAAATGCAATAAATTATGGAATCAATTTAAATTCTGAATCAGCTCTACAGAGGGTTCAATAAACCTCCTAAATTTTATTTTCCCCATGGGGTTCCTTTTCCTTGAGGTAGGGAGATGCATGTGCATGGCCTCTCTTTTGTTTGATTTTTAATTGCTGTGGCAGCTTCTTTCAGGGCAAGATGGCCAATTATGGGACAAATCCCAAGATCCTGGCAAACATTTTCCCGGCTCCCGGTTACCCTGGACAAGACCAGGACAAGACTTGGAGTTGCTGCCCAAAGTTGTTCACGGTAGTGGCCTTGGCATCACACTTAGAACAACCAGATAGCCTGGGGTTCCCACAGCCTTGTTGAGAACAATGGGGACCGGTATTCCCTTCCACGTGCTTCGTGTGTGAAGGCAGTGTTTGTCAGTGAGGCCCGTAGGAGGCTGCTGACATGCATGTGTGTATTTGGAGGCTATTTTAGGTCTAGTAGGCCCTACGAGAAAAAAAAATTCTAAGAAATACTCCCTGAGAAAAGCAAAGTTACTCTGGCCAAAGTTACTGTGGCATGGGCTCTCTCAAATTGTCAAAGAGGGGACAGGAACAACTTGCTATAACTCATAGTAATAAGTGGGGTGGGGTTGCCTGAATGGGAGAAGGCTTTCTAAGGAGAAGGCTTTGCCAGCTGCCCCTGACTTGCATCAGCTGGGGGCAGGTAAAGTCTGGGGAGGGGTGTGCGTGTTCTAGCCAGAATATAGGCTGGGCTTGCCCTCTGAGCCAAGCCTGAGACACAGTCCCAGGTAATACTATGACTTACGTCAGAGCTGACGCACAACCCAAGACTGTGTAGAAATGCGTAGTCCCTTGCGCCTCCTTCAGGTGTCAGCAGTTTCACCTTTTGCTACCTGGGAAGCAATGCTTGACAAAGTAGAAATACATGCTGCCCTCCCAGCCATTCCCCAACGTTCCCAACCTCAGTCCATTGGAATGTGTGAAGAGTTCTTAGTCTCAATCTTGGTGATGCCCATCTAGTCAATATTTGATAAACTCTTGGTTATTTGTGAGTATCTTAGTCCATTGGTGCTGCTATAACAAAATATCATCGACTGCGTAACTTATAAACAATAGAAATTTATTCTCAGGGCTCTGGAGGCTCAAGGTGCCGGCAGGATTGGTGTCTGCTGAGAGCTTCTCTTTACTTCCAAGGTAGTCCCTCATTGCTGCATCTTGCAGAGGGAGGAACACTGTCTTCTCACTTGGCAAAAGGGGCAGAACGGCTTCCTTCAACTGTGAGCCCTTCTATAAGGTCACTAATCTCACTTATGAGGGGAGAGCCCTCATGACTTAATCACCTCCCAAAAGTCACATTTCCTAATACGGTTGCCTTGAGGATTAAGTTTTAACATGAATTTTGGTGGGGACCTCATCATTCAAACCATAACAGCAAGGCAAAAGACATTTCACTTTATAGATGGGCCCTCTGGTTGCTTTAAAAGTCGTCATGATGTAGGGGACTAAACAGGAGTATTAGAATAAGAAAGAGTTGCTTTCAAACCTCTGCTTTATCTCTTATTAATGGCATATTTTTTAAAAACATACTTTGCCTTATATATCAAATAAGCTTAATAATGCCTACCCAACTGGGGCTATTAAAGAGCTTGAGCAAGTTATTGTGTATAAAATGCCTAGAACATCCAGCAGACATGCCCAGTAAATATCTAGTAAAAAGCATTTAAAATGTGGTTTTGTCTATTCTATTTATTTTATTTATTCTATTTATTTTCATGTTCATTTATCATTTTATGATTTCCCCCATGCCTACTGCCTCAGACTGTTTCCTTAAAAGAACAACATGACAAGATATATATATGTATGTATACACCTATACATATATTTATACATATATATATTTTTTAATTATACTATAAGTTCCGGGATATATCTGCAGAACGTGAAGGTTTGTTACATAGGTATACATGTGCCTTGGTGGTTTGCTGCACCCATCAACACGTTATTTCTCCTAGTGCTATCCCTCCAGTACCCCCCCACCCCCCCAACAGGCCCTGGTGTGTGATGCTCCCCTCCCTGTGTCCATGTGTTCTCATTGTTCAACTCCCACTTATGAGTGAGAATGTGTGGTGTTTGATTTTCTGTTCCTGTGTTAGTTTGCTGAGAATGATGGTTTCCAGCTTCATCCATGTTCCTGCAAAGGACATGAAAGCATCCTTTTTTATGGCTGCATAGTATTCCATGGTGTATATGTGCCACATTTTCTTTATCCAGTCTATCATTGATGGGCATTTGGGTTGGTTCCAAGTCTTTGCTGTTGTGAACAGTGCTGTAATAAACATGCCTGTGCATGTGTCTTTATAGTAGAATGATTTATAATCCTTAGGGTATATACCCAGTAATGCAATTGCTGGCTCAAATGGAATTTCTGGTTCTAGATCCTTGAGGAATCACTACACTGTCTTCCACAATGGTTGAATTAATTTATACTCTCACCAACAGTGTAAAAGCCTTCCTATTTTTCCACATCCTCTCCAGCATCTGTTGTCTCCTGACTTTTTAATGATCACCATTCTAACTGGTGTGAGATGGTATCTCAATGTGGTTTTGATTTGCATTTCTCTAATGACCAGTGATGATAAGCTTTTTTTTGTATGTTTGTTGGCCTCATGTATGTCTTCTTCTGAGAAGTGTCTATCCATATCCTTTGCCCACTTTTTGAGAGAGTTGTATTTTTTCCTTGTAAATTTGCTTAAGTTTCTTGTAGATTCTGGATATTAAACCACATCAGATGGATAGATAGCAAATTTTTCTCCCATTCTGTAGGTTGCCTTTTCACTCTGATGATAGTTTCTTTTGCTGTACAGAAGCTCTTTAGTTTAATTTGATCCCATTTGTCAATTTTGGCTTTTGTTGTCATTGCTTTTGGTGTTTTAGTCATGAAGTCTTTGCCCATGCCTATGTCCTGAGTGGTTTTGCCTGGGTTTTCTTATGGGGTTTTTATGGTTTTAGATATTACACTTAAGTCTTTAATCTACCTTGAGTTAATTTTTATAAAAGGTGTAAGGAAGGGGTCCAGTTTCAGCTTTCTACATATGGCTAGCCAGTTTTCCCAACACTATTTATGAAATGGTGAATCCTTTCCCCATTGCTTGCTTTTGTCAGGTTTGTCAAAGATCAGATGGTTATTGATGTGTGGTGTTATTTCCGACACCTCTGTTCTCTTCCATTGGTCTATATATCTGGTTTGCTTCCAGTACCATAATGTTTTGGTTACTGTAGCCTTGTAGCATAGTTTGAAGTCAGGTAGTGTGATGCCCCCAGGTTTGTTCTTTTTGCTTAGGATTGTCTTGGCTATATGGGCTCTTTTTTTGGTTCCATATGAAATTTAAAGTAGTTTTTTCTAATTCTGTGAAGAAAGTCAATGGTAGCTTGATGGGGATAACATTGAATCTATAAATTACTTTTGGGAGTATGGCCATTTTCACAATATTAATTCTATGTATAAGCATGGAATGTTTTTCCATTTGTTTGTATCCTCTCTTATTTTCTTGAGCAGTGGTTTGTAGTTCTCCTTGAAGAGGTCCTTCACTTCCCTTGTAAGGTGCATTTATTCTCTTGTTAGCAACTGTGAATGGGAATTCGCTCATGATTTTGCTCTCTGTTTGCCTGTTATTGGTGTATAGAAATGCTTGTGATTTTTGCACATTGATTTTGTATCCTGAGACTTTGCTGAAGTTGCTTGTCGACTTAAAGAGATTTTGGGCTGAGATGATGGGGTTTTCTACATATACAATCATGTCATCTGCAAACAGAGATAATTTGACTTCCTCTCTTCCTGTTTGAATATCCTTTATTTCTTTCTCTTGCCTGATTGCCCTGGCCAGAACTTCCAATAGTATGTTAAATAAGAGTGGTGAAAGAGGACATCCTTGTCTTGTGCTGGTTTTCAAAGGGAGTGCTTCCAGCTTTTGCCCATTCAGTTTGATATGGGCTATGGGTTTGTGATAATTAGCTCTTACTATTTTGAGATATGTTTCATCAATACCTAGTTTATTGAGAGTTTTTAGCATGAAGGGGTGCTGAATTTTATCAAAGGCCTTTTCTGAATCTATTGAGATAATCATGTGGTTTTTGTCATTGGTTCTGCTTATGTGATAGGTTATGTTTATTGATTATGTTGAACCAGCCTTGCATTCTAGGGATGAAGCTGACTGGATCATGGTGGATAAGTTTTTTGATGTGCTGCTGGATTTGGTTTGCCAGTATTTTATTGAGGACTTTTGCATCAATGTTCATCAGAGATATTGGCCTGAAATTTTCTTTTATTGTTGTGTCTCTGCCAGGTTTTGGTATCAGGATGATGCTGACCTCATAAAATGAGTTAGGGAGGAGTCCCTCTTTTTCCATTGTTTAGAATAGTTTCAGAAGGAATGGCACCAGCTCCTCTTTGTACCTCTGGTGGAATTCAGTTGTGAATCCATCTGGTTCTGGGCTTTTTGGTTGGTAGGCTATTAATTACTGCCTCAATTTTAGAATTTGTTATTGGTCTATTCAGGGATTCAACTTCTTCCTGGTTTGGTCTTGGGAAGATGTATGTGTCTAGGAATTTATCTATTTCTTCTAGATTTTCTAGTTTATTTGCATAGAGGTGTTTATAGTATTCTCTGATGGTAATTTTTATTTCTGTGGGATCAGTGGTGATATTGCCTTTATCATGTTTTATTGTGTGTATTTGATTCTTCCCTCTTTTCTTCTTTATTAGTCTGGCTAGCAGTCTATCTATTTTGTTAATCCTTTTAAAAAACTAGCTTCTGGATTCACTGATTTTTTTGAAGGGTCTTTTTGTGTCTCTATCTCCTCCAGTTCTGCTCTGATCTTAGTTATTTCTTGTCTTCTGCTAGCTTTTGAATTTGTTTGCTCTTGCTTTTCTATTTCTTTTCATTGTGATGTTAGGGTGTCAATTTTAGATGTTTCCTGCTTTCTCCTGTGGGCATTGAGTGCCATAAATTTCCCTCTAAACACTGCTTTAGCTGTGTCCAAGAGATTATGCTATATTTTGTCTTTGTTCTCATTGGTTTCAAAGAACTTATTTATTTCTGTCTTAATTTTGTTATTTACCCAGTAGTCATTCAGGAGCAGGCTGTTCAGTTTCCATGTAGTTGTGCAGTTTTGAGTGAGTTTCTTAATTTTGAGTTCTAATTTGATTGCACTATGATCTGAAAGACTGTTATGATTTCCATTCTTTCACATTTGCTGAGGAGCATTTTAATTCCAATTATGTTGTCAATTTTAGAATCAGTGTGATGTGGTGCTAAGAAGAATGTATATTCTGTTGATTTGCAGTGGAGAGTTCTATAGATGTCTAGTAGGTCCAGTTGGTCTGGAGCTGAGTTTAAGTTCTGAATATCCTTGTTAATTTTCTGCCTCATTGATCTGTCTAATATTTACAGTGAGGTGTTAAAGTCTCCTACTATTATTGTGTGGGCGTCTAAGTCTCTTTTTAGGTTTCTAAGAATTTGCTTTATGAATCTGGGTGCTCCTGTATTGTGTGCATATATACTTAGGATAGTTAGCTCTTCTTGTTGCATTGATCCCTTTACCATTATGTAATGCCCTTTTTTGTCTTTTTAGATCTTTGTTGGTTTAAAGTCTGTTTTATCAGAGACTAGGATTGCAACCCCTGCCTTTGTTTCTTTCCATTTGCTTGGTATATATTCCTCCATCCCTTTATTTTGAGCTTATATGTGTCTTTGCATGAGATGGGTCTCCTAAATATAGCACACCGATGGGTCTTAACTCTTTATCCAGTTATCACTGTGTCTTTTAATTGGGACATTTAGCCCAGTTACATTTAAGGTTAATATTTTTATGTGTGAATTTGATCCTGTCATTATGATGCTAGCTGGATATTTTGCCTGTTAGCTGATGCAGGTTCTTCATAGTGCTGACGATCTTTACCTTTTGGTAAGTTTTTGCAGTGGCTGATACTGGTTTTGCCTTCCCATGTTTAGTGCTTGCTTCAGGAGATCTCCTAAGGCAGGCCTGGTGGTGACAAAATCTCTCAGCTTGTTTGTGTAGTATTTTATTTCTCCTTCCCTTATGAAGCTTAATTCGGCTGGATATAAAATTCTGGGTTGAAAATTCTTTTTTTTAAGAATGTTTAATATTGCCCCCCACTCTCTTTTGGCTTGTAGGATTTCTGCAGAGCAATCTCCTGTTAGTCTGATAGGATTCCCTTTGTGGGTAATCTGATCTTTCTCTCTGGTTTCCCTTAACATTTTTTCCTTCATTTCAACCTTGATGAATCTGATGATATTATGTGTCTTGGGGCTTCTCTTCTCGAGGAGTATCTTTGTGGTGTTCTTTGCATTTCCTGAATTTGAACGTTGGCCTGTCTTGCTAGGTTGAGAAAGTTCTCCTGGATAATATCCTGAAGAGTGTTTTCCTACGTGGTTCCATTCTCCCCATCACTTTCAGGTACACCAATCAAACAGATTTGGTCATTCCACATAGTCCCATATTTCTTGGAGGCTTTGTTCATTCCTTTTCATTATTTTTTCTCTAATCTTGTCTTCGTGCTTTATTTCATTAAGTTGATCTTCAATCTCATATTTTTTCTTCAGTTTGGTCAATTCAACTATTCATACTTGGGTATACTTCATGAAGTTCTCATGCTGTGTTTTTCAGCTCTGTCAGGTCATTTTTATTCTTCTCTAAACTGGTTATTCTAGTCAGCAGTTCCTGTGACCATTTTTCAAGGTTCTTAGCTTCCTTGTATTGGGTTAGAACATGTTCTTTTAGCTTGGAGGAGTTTGTTATTACCCACCTTCTGAAGCCTACTCTGTCAATTCATGAAACTCATTCTCCATTTGGTTTTGTTCCCTTGTTGATGAGGAGTTATGATCCTTTGGAGGAGAAGAGGTGTTCTGGTTTTTAGAATTTTCAGCATTTTTGTGCTGGTTTTTCCTAGTCTTTATGGATTTATCTACCTTTGGTTTTTGATGTTGGTGACCTTCGGATGAGGTTATTGTGTGGACGTCCTTTTTGTTGATGTTGATGCTATTAGTTTCTGTTGGTTAGTTTTCCTTCTAAAAGTCAGGCCCCTCTGCTGCAGGTCTGCTGGAGTTTGCTGGAGGTCCCCGTTTGCCTGGGTATCAACAGCAGAGGCTGCAGAACAGCAAAGATTGCTGCCTGTTCTTCCTCTGGAAGCTTCATCCCAGAGGGGGACCTGCCAGATGCCAGCTGGAGCTCTCCTGTATGAGATGTCTGTCGACCTCTTCTGGGAGCTGTCTCCCAGTCAGGAGGCACAGGCATCAGGGACCCACTTGAGGAGTCAGTCTGTCTTTTAGCAGAGTTTGAGTGCTGTGCTGGGAGATCCATTGCTCTCTTCAGAGCTGGCAGGCAGGTAAGTTTAAATCTGCTGAAGCTGCAGCGATAGCTGCCCCTTCCCCCAGGTGCTCTGTCCCAGGGAGATTGGAGTTTTATGTATAAGTTACTGACTGAGGCTGCTGTCTTTCTTTCAGGGAGGCTCTATCCAGAGAGGAGGAGTCTAGAGAGGCAGTCTGAGTGTAGGGCTTTGCCGAGCTCTGGCAGGCTCCACCCAGTTTGAACTTCCTGGAGGTTTTATTTACACTGTGAGGGGAAAACTGCCTACTCAAGCCTCAGTAATGGTGGACACCCCTCCCCGCACCAAGCTCAAGCATTTAGGGTACACTTCAGGCTGCTGGCAGCGAGAATTTCAAGCCAGTGGATCTTTGCCTTTAGTATTGCTTGAAGACAGATGGGGTTCCTGGAGATCCAGTGCCTAGCTGGTGGTCCAGAAGTGGGGTCCAGAAAATGTGGGCCAAAGGGTAGAAGCCCCAGGCTGGAGAAAGTCTGTGGGTGTACACTGTGCCCAGATAGGAGAAGGCCCTCAGAAAAATACTGTTGGAAATAAATGCTTCAAAGGGCTAGAGGAGCACAAGGGAATCCTTTCATCACAAAAGGCTATCAATCTTATAGTTTTTTTTTAATAAGGTGCCCAGGTGTGGTGGCTCACACCTGCAATCCCAGCACTTTGGGAGGCCAAAGTGGGTGGATTGCTTGAGGCTAGGAATTTGAGGCCCACCTGGCAACGTGGCAAAAACCCATTTCTATAAAAAAAAATTAAAAAATTAGCTGGGTGTGGTGGTGTGTACCTGTAGTCCCGGTTACTCTGAAGATTGAAGTGAAAGGATCCCTTGAGCCCAGGAGGCCGACAGTGCAGTGAGCTGTGATCACATCACTGCACTCCAGCCTGGGTGACAGGAGACCCCGTGTCTAAATAAATAAATATTATAAATAAAGAAATAAAAAGGAAAAAAAAGGTTGGGGGAGAGCCCAGAAGGAAGAAGACAGTTGACTTTTATTTTAAAAATTAAAAGCAAGGAATGCAAAATATTGGCTTTAAAAAGTCTGGTTTCATTTATGGCTGGTTAAGGAAGTGCCTGTGAGGAAAAGGAAACAGACGTAATGGCGTTGGGAACATGTGACAGCTTGTGAAGGATGAGCTCAGTTTGGGCACACACTGGGCAATCCCTTGTGTCCCAAACACATCTTTACTTTCAGGACCTCGAAGAAGGCGAGTGCAGCGCCTACATGAAGCAGAGGGATCTTTGCAGGGGTGATGTTTCAGAGCAGTGCAAAGGAAAGAAGACCCTGGCTCAGGACCGAAGCCTGCGAGCCTGCAGTCAACCAGTCAGAAGGAAAGTGCCCTGCGTGGAGGCTGAGATGGAATGGAGAAAACCAGTGTAGCCCAAGGCCAAGGCTGGATAGGTAACTCTGCAAGGGCGACCTCTGAGGTCCAGTGGGAGCGCTCCTGCCCCAGGCCCACCCTTACCCCATGCTCCTGCACATTCACCCCCTCTTCACCTCCATGGTCTTGGGACTTAGAGGTCCAGCCTCCTTATGCCTTTATCCCTCTTTACTTCCGTCTCCATGACAGGCCCCAAACTCAGAGACCACTCCTCATCCTCTGTCCTCTTATGCACACATGTTCTATTCAGTGTCTCACATTTTCCAGCCCCATATTCTCTTCTCCCCTGCTTCTCTTGAAACATCTATGCTCTCTTGAATTCACTGCCAGTCATCAGCAAAATCCTCATCTCCACCACTTCTTCCCTGAATGTTCCCTTTCCCTTGCTGAAACTTGCTCTGCTGAGGACAAGCAATGGCTTGTTCAGTGGCTCAGTATGGTAGTGGCTCTCCCCACCCTCCACCCCCACCTCTAATAATCCTTTTCTGCTTTTGCTATCCTTCAAGCTCCTTATCTTCTCCTTTCCCAGCCTAAAGTCCATGGTCAGTCATAATGACTTCCAAATCTACATCTCAAGCTTGGAATTCTCTCCTGAGCTAGAACCAGGTATCCAGTTGCCTACTTGACATCTCCACCTGGACGTCTGACAGGCTCCTCAAACTTCAGCATGTCCAAAGTCAAGCTCACGATCTTCCCCATCTGCACTTATTGCAGTCTCCCTGGTTTACTAATTGCTCAGGTCAAGACACTTGATGTCATCTTTAGGTCTTTTATATCTCACAATCTATCAACACATCCCACTGGCCCTACCTTAAAATATATCCTGGATTTTACCACATCTCCCACTCCACTGTCACACTTTGGTCCACGCTACCAAAATCTCTTGCCTGGATCCCATAGTAGCCTCCTGCTCCTTCATGCTATTGCCACAGCAGCCAGCCACCTGTTAAACTAAGACATGCCACGTTGCCTCTCTGCTTAAAACCCACCCATGACTTCCCGCATCACTCAGAGGAGAAGCCGGGTTCTTCCTCTTCCTGCAAGGACCTACCTGGTCTGCTTTCCAGCTCCACCCCGCTCTGGGCTCAGCTCCCGCTCTTTCCCCCTGCACTCTGCTGCAGCCACACTGTCCCCCTACTCTTGCTTGTGAGATCAAGAGTGGACCTCCACCCCTGGTTTTTGGGCTTGCTTTTCCTACTGCTGGGACCCTTTCTTCAGTCCTTCCTGTCTTAAACCTTCTGAAAGACACCTGGCCTGGCTGGACCATGCAAACCCCACCCCAGACTCCTTCTCTTCTCCTCTGCTCTGTTGTTTCTCTTTCTTACTGCCCCACATGCTGTATCTTGGCTACATCTCATCCTAGTTATTGTTTCTCCTCACACTATAAGAAGGCAGGGATTTTAAGCGATTCCGTTTACTGCTGAGTCCCCATTGCCCTGAATAGGGCCTGGCAGACAGTTGTTGAATAAATGAATGAATACCTGAGGCTCTGGGAGGGTCGTTGGTGAAAGTGCAGAAGAGGAAAGTGGAAGAGTCATGTAAATGTGACAGGACCAGCCTTCAGGGGAGTGGGGACACAGAGGAGAGCCGGGAAACCCTGCTGCTTGAGACCAGGACCAACCTTCTGGTTGTCATTGTATCCCCAGCATCTGGCACACAGCTGGGCCCCAGCAGCCACTTGGAAATATCTATTCAATAGACGAACATATTTTCTTCAGATTGGAGATACCTGAACAAGGATGAAGGCAAAATTAGTGTTGTTGATTCCATAACCCTCCTATAACCTGAGGTTACGCAGAAGTTTCTCACCTGGGTGTCCCCTTTATATGTCATCTTATTATTTACTATTTACTCCTGTATAAACTTAATTCATGTCCGCTGGGCACAGTAGTTCATGCTTGTAATCCCAGTGCTTTGGAAGGCGGAGGTAGAAGGATCACTTGAGGCCAGGAGTTCAAGACCAACCTGGGCAATATAGTGAGACCCCCATCTCTACAAAAAATTTAAAAATGAGTCGCCAATGGGGGCACATGACTGTAGTTTAGCTACTCAGGAGGCTGAGGCTGGAGGGTTGCTTGAGCCCAGGAGTTTGAGGCTTCAGGGAGTTCCAGCTTACCCACCCCCAAATCTCAGTAAATCCCTGAGGCCTCAGTTCTCTGAGTGACCTCTCTCACTAAGTTCTCAGGCCTGCTAACTCTGTGCCTGACATGCGCTGAAATGGTCTTGGGGCTGCTTTCATCCTGTGGAGACCACTGTACCCTGTCAGTACAGAGCACAGCAGGCTCATCCTGAAGTTGGGGATTTCATCACAGAACAAGATGTCAACACATTTATGTGGAAAATTCATTATTCCTCTTCCTAAAAGTCCCTTGGCCACCCCTCCTCTATCCCCCAGGATTTCGAACTGCCCACTTCTCTCCTCAGGCCATGCATAGACAGGCCTGGCCCACAGCTATAGCTCTCCACTTTGGGTCTGGTGAGAAGTTCCCTGGGATGCCTTTATTTACCTGCAGTGTCGTTAAGGTAAAGACATTGAATGAAAGGA
Source organism: Callithrix jacchus (assembly GCF_049354715.1). Taxonomy (NCBI): domain Eukaryota; kingdom Metazoa; phylum Chordata; class Mammalia; order Primates; family Cebidae; genus Callithrix; species Callithrix jacchus. The sequence continues at coordinate 128,690,667 of NC_133508.1, forward strand.
ATTGAAATCTACTGCATATACTGTATGGTGAAATCTGTTCAATCTTTCACATGATGGAAAAACAATTCAAAAACTTAATTGTGCTTATATACAAAGACACAGAAAGGCACTGAGAAGATGCTGGATGGCACTGCTTTAAATCCCAGGGCGCTGGACCATTGTGGCAATGGTCTGTCCATGTCTTTAGGGGTGAGGTGCTGGCAAGCTTAGCCCTCTAACACCCAGCAAAGGATATGCAAGTACATAACAATAAAATGAGCCTTTGCAAAGCTCCAGGGCTTTTTCTTAGAACCTATTTACTTTTAGTTGTACTTTACAGAAGCTGAGGAGCTGATGTCTCAGACCCCAGAAGTCTCTGTGCCTGATTCTATGCTAACATCACTTTGTCTCACAATCCTGTGGGTTGGTGTAGGTATTTCTTCTCCACTTTATACATGAGAAAACTGACAACACTTTTTGTATTTTTATTTACTTATTTTTTGAGACAGAATATTCCTCTGTCACCCAGCTGGAGTGCAGTGGCGCAGTCTCGGCTCACTGCAACCTCTGCCGCCCAGGTTCAAGCAATTTTCTTGCCTCAGCCTCCTGAGTAGCTGGGATTACAGGCACATGCCACCACGCCCAGCTAATTTTTGTATTTTCAGTGGAGATGGGGTTTCATAATGTTGGCCAGGCCGGTCTTGAACTCCTGACCTCAGGTGATCTGCCTGCCTTGGCCTCTCAGAGTGCTGGGATTACAGACATGAGCCACCACGCCAGTTATATTTTTATCTTTTAGAGACAGGGTCTCACTCTGTCACACAGGCTGGAGTGCAATAGCATGATCATAGTTCATTGTAACCTTGAACTCCTAGGCTCAAGCCATCCTCCTGCCTCAGCCTCCTGAGTAGCTGGAATTACAGGCATGCACCACCTCGACTGGCTCATTAAAACATTTTTTTTGTAGAGACAGGGTCTCGCTATGTTGCCCAGGCTGGTATTGAACTCCTGGCCTCAAATTATCCTCCTCCATCTGCCTTCCAAAGTATTGGGATTATAGGCGTGAGCCACCATACCCAGTAGGTATTAATTAAATTCATGCAGGCATTAGTGGTGGAGCTGAAATTCACTCCAGATGTGTCAAAGTCCCAAACTCCTGCTCTAGCCTGTTATACTCCACCTCCCTCTGATGAGACAAGGTAAGTAGGATTTACAGATAAACACACGGGAAGCAGGGGAAGATGCAAAGGCAAAGAAGGGGCCTGAACGCCACCATCAAAGACTCTTAGGCACCTCAGTAGCCCTGGAAGCCTAGGCGGTAACTGGTGACAATAATTCATTTTTACAAAGAAAAAGTTATATTTACTTAACATCAAAAGATAGGGAAGTATGCAATTGTTTTAGAAAAGCTAAAATGTAACATGGTTACACTGAATGCAGTAAAAGAAAAATATAGTTATTTGGAAAATTCACTTTTATGGAAAACAACTCATTAACTGATGGTGTTAGATAAATGAGGTATTATTGCAATACACTTTTACTGAAGTGCATGGTAAGTTTTTTTGAAGATTATGTTTAGTGTTAAATTCTGGACAGCTGAATCATGTATCCATTCACGTATTTCACCCCATGAACCCAAGAGAGGATGGAGGCAGCTCAAAGCACTTCTTCTGCAGTCTGAGCAGTCAGCATCCTCCCAGGAGTGCACTTTACACTGGAAAGTTTATCCAGGGCCAAGTAAATGTAAGCAACATGTTATCTACTATTATTGCATTAATAAACATCTTCAACAAACTTACCAATCTTCTTGAAAAAGGATCTAATTCTTTTTCCCTGGTAATAAAGGAATAACTTATGGAAAATATTGCTCTGTAATACACAGAATGATGCAGTGATAAGCAATATTCAAACTGGTGATTAATTAGTATTTGGTCTCCTGCTATTTCAAACACATTTATTAGTTCTTCCCCTGCAAAGTGGGCTGCGGTGTTCCATATGAAACACGAGAAGTCAGCAGCATTCCAGTTCCAAAGTAGGAAGAAACATTAATTATTCCTTTGAATTCTATTGTGTAAAGTGTGTTTTTTTTTCTTCCCTTCCCCAAACACAGCAGGAGAATTATTTCCTAATAAAACTTGTTACTAGGGCAGACAGTGTTAATGGAACATAATTTTTAATATGCAGTGTCCTGGAATCTGACAGATATTGGCAGAGTGGGTGCCCCTGTTTTAAAAAGCTGAACGTGGCTGACAGTAGTATCACTGCTTCCTTACGCCTGTTGTAGTCTGTGCAAGGTTAGACAAATACATTCCCACCAGCACAAAACAGCAACCTTCCAAAATGTATGTCAGTGGTGTATTTACAGCCAAATCCAGAAGGAGCTGGTACTTCTTATGCTGCTCCCATTAATGAGACAAATGTCAGCATCCATAAGCTATATTTTTGTTCCTGCTTATCAAATCTTTCAAAAAATTGATAACTAGTCTTTATAGATTGTGAAAGTCAGATATAACTCTGAATGTATGACTCTACTGGACCCCTTGGGGTAAACTTATCACCTGGAAACCATTTTACACGGACGATTTGACTTTCATGTGGAGTGTCATAATGCACCCTAGATGGAAATCTGAAATAAAATATCTGGACTACAACCTTCCTCTTGGTGGAATTTATGATTCCCTCAGTACAATAATTTTGAAAATTGTATCCCTTAAGCTACAAGGCTTGATATATTATTAACTGCTTGAATTGAAGAAGCTTTCCAATAGGCTTATGTGCTGTCTAGAGGCACGAATTAATTTCTATGGAACCACAAGCTTATCTCAAACTGTTTTTCAGCAACCTAAACTGCCAGCTTCATCTTCTTTCTAGGACAGAACGGAGTGTCCATTTCATCTCTGGCAGCTCTGGGATGTGCGGCTTTTAGCCAAGCTCTTCCCAGGGATGATGGCTATTGATCCACTAGAGAATTGCTTGTGTGCAGTCAGTCACACCCGAGAGAGAACGGCATCCACTTGGGGCACTCATCTTTCTATTTCTCCCGGCTTTTCTGGTTTTAATTCTACTTTGGCCAAACTGAACTGTTGTACAGAGAACGCTGGTAGGAGGGAGTCTGGAGGGCATTGTTTTCATGAAGTTAGAGGAGAGCTTTAATAAAAAAAAATCTTTAAGAAGCTTGTGCTGCCAGAGGGAAACTGTGTTCAACTATCTTCTACTGCTTTTCACAACCTCTCTTCCCTTATCACAGATCTGATGCCTTGAAAGTCAGCAATAATCAGGCATAAAGAACCATTAAATTACCCAAAGGCAGAAAGGGTTGGAAATCTTTTAGCAGGGCCCACTCTTAGAGTCTTTCCTGCCTGCCCCTGTTGCAAAGTTGAGTTGGGAGTACATTAATTCGGGAATATATTTAGTTTTGTGTTTCACAGTCACATCCTAATACAGGGACAGCTTCCAGAAACACTGCCTCCTGCATCCAGGGACACAAAAGTACACGAGAGCACATTATAGAAAACAATGTGCCCAAGGTCCCAGGTGCTAGGAAAATGTGGCACTATTTAGGATTAGGCATAAAGTAAAAACATCCAACATTCCCACAGATTTTACAGCTCACACATAAAAGAAATAAAGGTTTTACCAAATCTTACATTTCTAAAACTTACATGAAATTACATATAGCAAGTTGTGGAGGTGAAATAATTTTTTCTAAACTCCCAACACTAAAAACCAAGTTTTTGTCCACTGTATTGAAGAGACAGTCAGTTGTAAGGAGAAAAATGTTATAGAGGCATGTCAGCCAGTTAATGATTTCTGTGAGATTTATAATTTGTTGTAATTTTTCTTTTTTTTTAAATTTACAACTTGTTGTTTTTCTCATTCTAAATAAATGTTTAATTTGGTACTCAATATTGTGTCAGTAATTTTCTATTCTTTTTCTTAAAGAGAGCTCTCCAAATTTTATAAGCTTCAGGCCTTGCAATACCTGGATCTACTCCTGAGTGGTCTAAATCACCCTTCTCATATCCTGGACAATGTAATCATTTTCTGCATGTATAATTTGATCAATTATTAAGACTGATCTTTTTACAATTTATAGTTTTGAAATCGTTGCTAACCCTAAATCACCACAGGTATTGCCATAAGTCATTTTAAGAGAACATATAGAACACCTCAGCAAACTGACATTCAGATCCTTTTCCAAGTTAGCATTACAGAGTTCTCTAATGGCTTTGAAGCTTTCTATAAATGTTTCTCTAAAAAACATGTTTATGGTGACTTTCTAAATTTTCCTTTTTCCCTGCTAGCTATGTAATGATTTATCAGCCATCTTTAATATCTTTTTAAGAGTGTGTGTATACTAAGGACTTTATTCATCCAGTAAATGTTAATACATAGTTTAAAAAATGTTGAAAATTAATGACCTCTGACTTAATTAATAAATAATTCAGTGATAAAGGTTGAATTGATATGAGTAGAATCTATTACTTAACGGAACATAAGATGCTGATTTTCAAAGTGAAGATCTAAAGTTATCATGCAAATAATCATCATTTATGGGGAAACTTTCTTTCTAAGGGAATTGTGGACTGACTGGCAAGGTTAAGGTAGTGTTCCATAATATATTACCATGCCTTCCCAGCAGCTAAAAAGAAAGAAAGAAAGAAAAATATCCTTTGGCCAGGCATGGTGGTTCATGTCTATAATCCCAGCACTTTGGGACCCCAAGCAAGGCAGGTCGCTTGAGTTGAGGGATTCAAGACCAGCCTGGGTAGCATGATGAAACCCTGTCTCTACAAAAAAATTGCAAAACTTAGTGGGGCATGTTGGTGCATGCCAGTGGTTGCAGCTACTTGGGAGGCTGAGGTGGGAGGATCACTCGAGCCCAGAAGGAGTTTGAGGCTGCAGTGAGCCACAATCGTGTCACTCCACTCCAGCCTGGGTGACAGAGTGAGACCCTGTCTCAAAAAAAAAAATCTATGTTGCCGGTTGGGAAGAAGCCAATAAGCACCTGATCTGATGCAGGACCAGAATCCGAGGCAGATTACTTCCTCCAATCAGCAGAGAGGATTGGTGCTTGAAATCAGTGTGGGGATTCCAGAAGCTGTTTTGTGCCAGTGGTGAACCTCAGCACAGGCCATGGGGCAAGGAAACAATGGTGGGTCCGTAGCAAACTTGTGGACATTTCTGGGCTATAATAATTTGCCCCCTAATCTTTGAGCCAGCTTTTGGAGAACTTCTTAGAATATGGAAACTGAAACTTCCTTCGTCCTCCAAAAAAAAAGTTGACCCTGCCATAGAGGGAGCGAAATGAGAGAAAGCTCTGTGGTCTCTTCTCCAGGAGACACCTGAGCACGCATCCCTCCTTGTTAACTGTGAAGGAGACCAAGTTTGTAGTTGGTAACTTTGCTTGTCCCAGAGCCCATGTATTTGTAGATCATTTAGCTTATTGACCTGAATGTTCTCATCTTTAGGGGAAAAAGAGTAGTTTAATTAATTCACAATAAAAATCCTCCATTTCATAGAATACTGATATAACCCAGACAGAATCGAATGTGTGATGTGATGCCGTCATCAGCGTGCAGCAGCCTTAAAAATTACAATATCTGACCTTAATATGTGGGAATCTATCAGGATTCCATTGTCGACATGTATATTTTTCAATATTCTTCTCTGAGCTGAAATCATGTCATTTATATGCAAATGACCACATCTTCAGCAGCTGCTGCTTCTCCGTTGAAGCCCAGGGACTTATTTGCACTTAATAAAGCCTCATAAATAGGTTTTTCCTCTAAATGGGTGGGGGAGCAGGAAACCCATCACAGCCTTTTACAGTTACAAGCTTCTTTTTGTTTTGAAAGCGAGAGCGGCCACCTCTAACAGGATGGTTCTCAGTTGTTGGAGAAATGCAGTTCCTCATCCAGCCGCTCTCCCCTTTCCCTCCTTAGAAAAAGATGCCCTTTTCCTCAATTGTGCCTTCTTTCCCATTGCAGTTTTAAGTATAGTACAGTCTCTGGTCTGGGTTGGAGTTTAATCCAGACTTCATTACAAGGAGAGGTGTCCTCTAAGTACAGTCTCTTGGCAGGTGGTAAGAGCAGGTGTTCAGCTGGGAAAGACACCCCAGCTCCCTTCAGGCTGCCCTGTCTGGGAAGGAGGAGGGGTAACTCCTGGGCAGGCGGAGAAGAATTTTTCCTTTTATGAGTTATAAGATTCTCTTTTAAAACACTCTATATAGGGAAGGGACAATGTATGGGGATTATTTGTACACTCTGATTGCCCAATCAAACAACCATAAGAGAGCATTGAGAACTCACCTTAAGTCCTGTGATAATCACATAGTACTTTTCCTTCTGCTCCATCCCCACCATCACCCCACCCCCATTTTCCTCGCTGGTCGTTCTTTTTCAAGAGAGCTGGATGGAAAAGGAAAAGATTGTATGTACTTGGTGCGCACATATCATGAATTCTACCCATTTTCTGTTAATGCTCTTATAAAAATCACCCATGCTTCTACCATGGGGTCAATAGAAAATTCAATTTACTATTTAAGACATGTTTTTAAAAAGCAGAAAAATATTACAGGATAATTGTCTCCTGCTGTTAGATGCAAGACAAACCTGAGGCACTTATGAAAAATAAATAATGATGGGAAGCAGGATCGTTTATTTTTAAAGCACTGGCTCACTGGCTGCTGATTTGGTAATAATGACCTCTTATCCTTGTCAGAGCAATAGACTGTTTCTGGAGCTTCATTTCTGGTGTGTGAGCAACTGGCATAGTAGAGATGATTACACTGCCTGATAAATGTACATAATCAGTGAAGACACTGGTTGACAATACTATCATTAAATTGTCACCAGCTTGGTAAAGAGACAAACATCTCTGCCATGCCAACCTATCAGAGATGTTCATAACTGCAAAAACCTCCAAGCACAATATTAATCTAGAAAACTGAAAACACACACATACTCATGTCCGCCTCAGAATTCAGACAGTGGAAGCAAAGTGCTGCAATGGGTGATTTGGAGAAGAATGAAATCTGGCCCTATAGGTCAGGAATCTTGGGGTCTAGTCTCATTTCTCTGAGCCTCAGTTTCCTTAATTTTAAAAATCATTTCTGTACCCTAAGTTATTTATATGCCTATATATATATATATATATATATACACACACACACACTTCATACATACATGTACAGTGATACCTAAGGAGTTTTTAAATTTATAGATGTGTATATAAATTACACAGCTTCTTAGTTTTGTATATATACTTAGAAAACATCTTAGATACATCACTCAGTCTTCCTTTCTTTTGTTTTGGAGACAGGGTTTTACTCTGTCATTCACACTGGATTGCAGTGGTGTGATCATAGCTTACTGCAGCCTCCAGCTCGTGGGCTTAAAGGAGCGTCCTGTGTCAGCCTCCCAAACTGCTGGGATTATAGGCATGAGCCACCATACCTGACTCAATCAGTCTTAATCTAGAGGGTAAGAATCACTGGAAAGCTTTAAAAGCATGCAGGTACTCCACCCTCACCCCCAGAGATTTTAATTTACTTGTTCTTAATCAGGCACAGGTGTCAGTATTCTTAAGGGTCCCCAGGTGATTCTGTTGCTTGTAGTATGATGAGCTCTGCTAAACTTTATCCATCTATTGCTATTTAAAATCTGTTACTTGCTTGCTTATCAAACTGTGGTTTGGGGTCATCATTATCATCGTCATCTGAGAGATTAGAAATTCAGAATATCTGGCTTAAACCCAGACCTGCCAAATTAGTATCTGCATTTTATTTATTTATTTATTTTGAGACAGAGTCTCACTCTGTCTCCCAGGCTGCAATGCGAGCTCGGCTCACTGCAACCTCTGCCTCCCAGGTTCAAGTGATTCTCCTGGCTCAACCTCCCAAGTAGCTGAGAGTACAGGCGTGCACCACCACGCCTGGCTAATTTTTCTATTTTTAGTAGAGGTGGGGTTTCACTACATTGGCCAGGCTGGTCTCAAATTCCTGACCCCAGGTGAACCACCCACCTTGGCCTCCCAACGTGATAGGATTATGGCATGACCCACTGCATCAGGCCAGAATTTGCACTTTTAAAGAGATCTCCAGGTAATGAATCTGAGCATTAAAATTTGAGAAGGGCTTATCAGTAGAGACAGGAAAAAATTGGTCAGCAGATAGTACTCCTTTTCAAATATCTGCACAGTAGTCAGTAATGTGAACCAGTCTCCGTTTGAAACAGTCAAGGAAGAGAAAGTGAATCTCAGCCCTCATGTGAATGGATGGCAGCTCAAGTCAACTCAGTTCTGTTTCACAGGGAACGGCAGCTAAGCTTGGTAGCTGTCGCCTTTCCTGTGGTACCATTGCTGGCAGTACTGTGGTCAGTCCCTGCCCAATCCATATCCAACATCAGCCTCCAAATTGGGCACAGGTGGGTCCACCCGCCCACTCCCCACCGTGCCGCAGGACAGTGAGAGTGTGCATTACGGCTGGGATGCTTACAACAGTCAGCCCTGTCACCGCACCAGCTATAATCAGCAACATGGAAAATTCCACTTCTGAACTTTAGGCCTCTCTTTAAAACATTTCCCCATCTTCATTGCAGTGGGACTCTGCTGAACCACCTCTTAGATCCTTGGGCCATGTTTTAGTTGTAGGACAAAGAACACACAGGATCTAATGAATGACTGATTCTAGGATCTCAATGTTGATCTAGTCCAGGCTTCCATCTGCAGAGTGAAATCCCCCGCCAAAAAGTCCTGTCAGGTGGTGGTTTTCTCTGTGCTTGAACATTTCTAGGGATGAAAGCAATGACTTATACTGAATGACAGAGAGAAAAAAACACCCTTTTATCTGAGGAATGTGAGACCCTTTAAATGATCAGGCCCAGAGAGGCATTTAAAATGTAACACCCAAGGCCAGGCGCAGTGGCTCACACCTGTAATCTTAGCACTTTGGGAGGATGAGGCGGGTGGATCACAAGGTCAGGAGATCAAGACAATCCTGGCCAACGTGGTGAAACCCTGTCTCTACTACAAATACAAAAAAAATTAGCTGAGTGTGGCAGCACACGCCTGTCATCCCAGCTACTCGGGAGGCTGAGGCAGGAGAATTGCTTGAACCTGGAAGGTGGAGGCTGCAGTGAGCTGAGATTGCACCACTGTACTCCTGCCTGGGCAACAGAGTGAGACTCTGTCTAAAAAATAAATAAATTAAATGTAACATTAGTCACACCTCACTCATCCTTGAGCTAAATAATTACCTCTTGAAGCCCCTTGCTATGTGAGCTCTAGACTAGCTGATGCCAAGTAACCATAAAATGCCATCCACCCTGTGTTAGTCAATATATGTTGCTATCAAGGAATATCTGAGACTGGGTAATTGATAAAGAAAAGCAGTTTCTTTTGATTAAAGGTTGTGCAGACTGTAGAGAAAGCATGGTGCCAGCATCTGCTCCTGGTGAGGCCTCAGGAAGCTTCCAATCATGATGAAGGTAAAGGGGGAGCAGGCATGTCTCATAGCAAGAGAGGGAGCAAGTAGGAAGGGAGGTGCCACTCTTTTCAAACAACCAGATCTCATATGAACTCAGAGCAAGAACTCATACATTACCATGAAGAGGACACCAAGCCATTCATGCAGGATTTGCCCCCATGATGCAAACACCTCCCATCGGACCCCACCTCCAACTCTGGGGATCAGATTTCAACATGAAATTGGAGAACACAAACATTCAAACTATATCATATCCTGTAGTTTAATAATATATAACCAGTAACTACCAATGTTATTTCTGTAAACTAATGAGAATTCCTGATGAACAATTTTTGTAATCACCCTCTCTCCTGATTTGTCCTTTTTTCTTTTAAAATCTTGAGCCTCTCTTTTGTTCTCTGGAACACTCCCCAAGGCAACTTGGAGTATGTCCTTAGCTGTAGTACTCAATCTTTGTTCTTGAATAAACACTCTTTAAACAACCTTCTAATTATCTGTACACTCAGCTGAAAAAAAGCCAGCCAAAGAATAAAGCAAAATAACTGGGAGATCTATTCTTTTTTATTTTTTAGATGGGGTCTTATTCTGTCATCCAGGCTGGAGTGCAGTGGTGCAATCTCAGCTCACTGCAGCCTCTACCTCCCAGGCTCAAGAGATTCTCCTGTCTCAGCTTCCTGAGTAGCTGGAGACTACAAACATGCACCACCATGCCCAGCTAATTTTGTTTGTTTTTGAGATGGAGTCTCGCTCTGTTGCCCAGGCTGGAGTGCAGTGGCATGATCTCAGCTCACTGCAACCCCCACCTCCCCAGTTCAAGTGATTCTCCTGTCTCAGCCTCCTGAATAGCCAGGATGACAGGCATCTGTCACCATGCCTGGCTAATTTTTTGTATTTTTAGTAGATACAGGTTTTTACCATGTTATCTGGGCTGGTTTCAAACTCCTAACCTCAGGTGATCCACCCACCTCACCTAAAATGCTAGGATTACAGGCATGAGCCACCACACCTGGCCAACTTTTGTATTTTTTGTAGAGACAGGGTTTCCCCATGCTGCCCAAGCCAGTCTTGATTTCCTAAGCTTAAGCACACTACCTGCCTTGGCCTCCCAAAGTTGTAGGTTTACAGGTGTGAGCCACCACACCTGGCCAGGGAGATATGTTTCAACATACTTAGAAGCTTCTAAGAAAGGTTTTAATAAAATCACTTATTCACAAGAGGAAAACAAGATTGTCTAAAACAATTTCTTTTTTTTTTCACCAAAGGCACTAGACTGGATATAACAATTTCTAAATTGAAAAATACTGACAACGTTGATTTTCAATTAGGTTTCCTACAAAGAACACGTTTTCCTCGTTTCCCTCAGCCCCCATCCATCTGATAGGCGGATACTTTTTATAATTATATAATACCCACATTTCTTCCTCTTAAAAGAGGGGTAATCACTCTGTGGTTTACCCTCCATGTGCACATTGAAAAATGTGCATTCTATTTCTCCTATTAATTTCCTTTTGTGAGTTGAGTTTTCAGTGAAACTTCAGAGGGTGAAGAGGAAGTTTTCCCTTAGCCCATACAGTTTTGGTGCTGTGAAAAGGGTACCTGACAAGCCAGAAAAGAGGTAAGAACTTTTAACCGGCCTTGTAGTCTCTCTGTCTATGAAATCTGATTTGAGGCAAGAAAATAGGATCTGATCCCAGCACTTTGGGAGGATGAGGCAGGTGGATCACGAGGTCAAGAGATCGAGACCATCCTGGTCAACATGGTGAAACCCCGTCTCTACTGAAAATACAAAAAAAAAATTAGCTGGGCATGGTGGCACGTGCCTGTAATCCCAGCTACTCAGGAGGCTGAGGCAGGAGAATTGCCCGAACCTAGGAGGCGGAGGTTGCGGTGAGCTGAGATCATGCCATTGTACTCCAGCCTGGGTAACAAGAGTGAAACTCCGTCTCAAAAAAAAAAAAAAAAAAAAAAAGAAAAAGAAAAAGAAAAGAAAATAGGATCTGGAGGAAGGTGTTAGAAGCAAATTTTCAGTGCTGAAAAAGAAATAGCACTTGAACATAAATTTTCTCAGCAAGGCAATTTTACTTCCATTGAAGGGTACATCTCATTGATGAAGCAATGGCAAGAGCACACCTGAACAGGGGAGGGGAAGAGAAGCAGATAGCCCCTACTGTTGTGTCATTCCCCTATTGGCTAGGGTTGGACCACACAGTCTAAGATAATTCTGATTGGCTGTTTTAAAGAGAGCAAGGGTAGGAGCCAGAGTGGCAGAGTAAGCAATTTTGGAGGAAAAGACAGTTATAGAACAGGTAACTAAAGGTGACTCAGGTCAGAGCAGGTGACCAGGAGTGACTCAGGATGGAGAAAGTGACCAGGATGAGTCAGGATTCTAAATATGTGAGTGCAAGTGGGATGTGTGGTTTTGGCAAGAGAAATAGGTGCAGGTAACCAGGGGAACAGATGTGAACTACTGATTACAGCTGGCCAGGAGGTTGTTTACTGAAACTAGGGGAGAGGGAACAAAGAGAACCAGGAAGTTAAACTTTAAAATGGAGAACAAAGAATAAGAGAGGTGAACATACTGACATACTGATTCTTTAAAGAGAAACTTGGAACTCACTGTATTTAACACAGGGAACATCAGACTGATTCACACTTCAGCTATGACAGGAAATATCTTCTCCATAGGCCAAGTAAATGACCTTGAAACTTTATTTCATCCTCTTCATTTACATAGGGTATACTCCCAGTAACCAGTGGAATCCTCTAGTTGGTATTTAAACTCCCAAATATTCTGTAATAGGGCCTTTGAGCCCTTGTGCTCAGGCCTGCTCCCACATTGTGGAGAATACTTTCATTTTAAATAAATCCCTTCATTCCTTCCTTGCTTTGTTTATGTGTTTTATCCAATTCTTTGTTCATGACGCCAAGAACCTGGACACCCTCCACTGTTAACATATTTTGCTGATCCAGCCCAGAGGAAGAGGTAAAAAAGTTGTGGATCTATTCTTCTCCTTTCTCCTTTTTCTTTCTGCTCTGTAGAGGGAAATCTCTTTCTTTCCAACCCAAGATGCTTTGTGGGCAGCACCTGAACATGGAAGCAACTGCAGGTCACTGGCCATGGCAAGTGAGACTAAGGGGTTTCCATGTGGAGAAGCCTGACCGCCACGGCTGGTTTGCTTAAGGACCCTGGGTCTTTTTCATATTTTTCCTCTTTCTTTTTCAGTCTTTGAGTGGCTGTTTTCTAGTACCTCTTTGGAAATTTAGGGCAATTGGCTGGGGTCACTTCTTAGTATTGCCCAAAGGCATAGGAATGAATAAGAATAATCGCCCTGACCTGAACGGGAAAGGACTTTTTAAAAAATATTTTCTGCGGATGGTCCTTGATTCCATGTGCAGCACAGCTTGGAGCAAACTCGTACATGTTTCAGGTGACTTAAATCTTGTATTATGCTAAATACTTCCCTTCTTCTATTCAACTGGCTAAGGGCAAAGGAAACCCACCCAGCCCCCAGTTCCTAACATTAAAGTTCATGGAACAGGAGGCATGGGAAAGCATGACCTTATCCAATTATAAGAATGTCAAAAGTTGAGGAGTACACCCAGGTACCAAAGGAAAGCTCGTAGTAGGCTCTGGGGGGCTGCATGCAAAGTGGCGCTGGTGCCCACCTAAGTAAGCCCAAAGGTGTCTGGAACTCTAAGACTGGACTCCACAGAATGCCATGGGGGATCCTTTAGACCTCAGACTCTCCAAAGAGGACGCTCTTGGTAGAGGTTCTGAGATCTAGTGTTAAGCTCTTCTTAGAATTTTCTCTCAAAGTTGCAATGCTGCTTGGCTCCAAAATTGTTTAGGATCTGAAGTATACTATTTAATGGGAAAGTGGGATGGTGTTGCATGTATCCAGGCTTTTGTGCTGCTGTTCCAAGAAGGGGGCCTGGTTAACATGTGACACCCTTCTGTGGTACATTTGACCCCCATGCTCCTTGCAGTCTGGGAAGGTTTAGCCCTAAAAATCAAACTGCCATGGAGACTGATTTACCCAAAATTTTGGTTCATAGCCTTCCTTGACTTATCTGTTGGGGCAAAGTGAAACTGGCAAGCTTGTATTGTTATCTCATGGCTAAGGTTCCAAGCTATTGGATCTTCGTTTATGTGTGTGTATACATGTCTAGATATGTTTATTTGTATGTGCACTTACTATTATATGTTGTGTCTACCAAATTGGCTTGTAAGTAAAAGAGCGTTCATAAATTAAGTAAATAAGCCTAAGCAATTTTCAAGTTCACGTGACTTAAGTATAACTTTACTAAACAAGCTAGCTTTAAAATTATTGGTGGAATAAAATTAAAAAGGCCTTCAGAATTGTCAGCATACATTTTGTCTGAATTTTATGTTTGTCTTTGCTACATATTTTTAAATGTCAGTGTTAATTCAAGCGGGGAGCTGCTGAGGGTGAGCCTTCCTCCCATTCTCTTCAGAGTCTCACTGAGGTAAATGTGTATCTGAGTGCTTCCTTTGGAAAGTGTAATCAGAAACTCGAAAGAATGCAACAGTTTGTCTCCCACCTGTGATCTGAAAGCCTTCAAGCCCCCTCCTGGCCTAGAGTTGTCCTGCCTTTCTGGGCCAAACCAGTATTTGTTTTACATGTGTTGATTTTTTTTGATGTCTCAGGTCTCCCTTGTTAAAAGTATAAATTAAGTACAAAGTATAGGATAATCGTTTTAGTTAAACTTTTAGTGTAAATTAAAATAAAATTATTTTCTTTTTTTTTTTTTTTTGAGTCGGAGTCTCGCTCTTGTTACCCAGGCTGGAGTGCAATGGCGCGATCGCGGCTCACCGCAACCTCGCCTCCTGGGTTCAGGCAATTCTCCTGCCTCAGCCTCCTGAGTAGCTGGGATTACAGGCACGCGCCACCATGCCCAGCTAATTTTTTTTTTTTTTGTATTTTCAGTAGAGTTTCAGGTTTCACCATGTTGACCAGGATGGTCTCCATCTCTTGACTTCGTGATCCACCCGCCTCGGCCTCCCAAAGTGCTGGGATTACAGGCTTGAGCCACCGCGCCCGGCCCAATAAAATTATTTTCAATGCTCATTTGATATCTGGGTCATTTCCTGTTACAAAAGAGTTGTAATGTGGAGGAATATTTCTAAAATTGTGGAACTGTTCTTACCTATAAATATCCATATCTAATAGTTCAGGATTTCTTGAGTTTTAGGGTTTCACTAAAATTTCAGTTTACTAAGGATAAAATTCTAGTTAACATGTAATTCTGTATAAAAATGTGCCAGAAAGGGTTACGTTATTAGTGGAAAAATAATAATTTTGTCTAATTCAGAAGTTACCTAAAAGTTAGTTCAAATGACAGATTTGAAAAGGTTATTTATGAAACAATGTAGTAAGGAATTAAGTAGGGAAGAAAGGAGTGGAAAAAGTTTAAATAATAAAATATTCTTTAAAACCTGATAAAGAATTGGAAACATTTGGCTAATTAACATTTCATAATTAAAGCTCTTAGTCTTGATTAAAGTAAGAAGTATTGCAAAAATGCATTGGCAGCTTGGCAATTCTTTTTTAATATAGTTAAGCATGAAGCTGGATTTAGTGTGAAGACAAATTTCACATACATGCTTGCATTGCTTCACACTCTGTTTACTGTTTTGCGTGGATAGTGCTAAAGTACTTATTGGTCATATGGCTAAAGTGAATTTCTTTATTACACAGAATGTATAGTGATATTGGCGAACTTAAGGATACTGAATTGCATACTAGAAGTAAAATATTCAATATGTGGGGTTTTGGGGGCCCTAGGTAACACTGTAGCCTCCAGGGTAAGTTGAGGATGAAAGTTTAGGGTTGGTTTTTGTTTATTTATTTTTGCTTCTAGTATTCGTTTGTTTGCTGTTTATTCTCCTCTGGCTTTGCTTCTGTATCCATATAAATAAACATGCTAGTGGAAAGCTGTTGTTTGGTTCTGTGAATAGTTATTTTGTTTCCTATGCATTTCTAGCAAGTTGTCATTCATTACTTCTGTCTAGATTCCTCGGCTACTTTTGTCAGGCTGCAGAAATTAATGGAGCACACCAGCTTGTTATCCTTAAGCTAACTTTTCAGATTTTAGGCTTCCTGATACTTTAAGTATGTTGAGTATACCCTTACAAATAGAATTTCAGTCATATTTCTCTCTCTGCCTAGTTTCTCCAAAATTTATAAACTATCTGTGAATATTATTAATTCATGGCAATGTGTTTGTTTGCATACAGTCAAAACAGGGTCACCAGGGCCACTCAGGGAGAGAGAACCAGAAACCTGGCAAACTGGCAAGAGGGAAACAATATCTTACCAGTCAGTCTCTGACTGCTTTTGCTCTGTGCAAACTGGTTAATCTCCTCTGTGAAGTTTTAAGTTAATTGGTTTAATAATAATAATAACAAATATTTTGTCAGAAAAGTAGAAAGTGTAATGCTTTTTAGTTCATATGACTTTGCCAATCTTTGGGAAATAAAGACAGTTTTAAAGATTCTTGGTAAAATACAATTGCCTTCCAAATGTAAACATGTGTTCTAAATTATGTTCAAACATTAGGTTTGCTAAATGCTTTAAGGTCATAAACTGCTTCTTCAGCTTTTGGAAATGGTTCAACTCGACTGCTTTCTGGCTATTTAAGACACCTGGGAACATGCATGTGGAGTTGGCCATGCTCTACCTATGCTGGAAACAGTCAAACCTTATCAGAACATAACTTACTAGGTTTTACGTTAGAGTTAAAATTTCCAGGAGTCACCATTGGAACATGCAATTAAGACTATTAGAAACAGTTTTACATGCAAGGTGTGTAAGAACAGTAGAGTGTGTGTGTGTGTGTGTGTGTTCTTTGTCTGTTTGTGTGTTTCAGAGATGGGGTCTCACTCGGTCATCCAGGCTGGAGTGCAGTGGTGCAATCTTGGCTCACTGCAACTTCTGCCTCCTAGGTTCAAGCAATTCTTCTACCTCTGCCTACCGAGTAGCTGGGACCACAGGCACACACCACCATGCCCAGCCAATTTCTTTGTATTGTAGTAGAGGTGGGCTGGTCTCAAACCTCAGAGCTCAATCTGCTCGCCTCGGCCTCCCAAAGTGCTAGGATTACAGGCGTGAGCCACCGTGCCTGGCCATGTGTGTGTTTTTTAAGGTTATAAAAAGTTTTTGCTTCTTTAAAATTTCTGTCATGAGTTTGGTAAAATAAATAATTAATGGTAATCTGGAATTCCAAAATCAAACTTCAGTTTCAAAATTGTCTTTCCTAATGCCTGGCTTTCTGGATGGATCAGAGGGCCCCTGAAAACATCCAGAAAAGAAGGAAACAGGATTATTTGATGTGTTTAGGTACATGGGATTTTTCTTTAGGTTATATTTTTGTGGATAATACTAATACATATTCCAAAATTGTATGGGATTTCTAGAATTCTAATATCTAAGTATATGCTACCAATCACAATTATAGTTATTATGTTAAGTTACTGTAAACCACCAACTTTCCTTGTATAAAGCTACTAACCAGAATAAAACAAAAAATTAATTGAATATCAAGAAATATTTTCATGTTAAACCAGCTAATACTTAAATTGTTTGAAATAGTTTATAACTAATGCTTGATCCCATATTCCTGGGAAAACAAAGCTTCAGGTACACTTGGTCACCTGGTGGGCCATTTAAACATTTTATAAAGGGATTTCATTCAATTGTTATTTTCAGTGCATGTTTCCTGGTTGTATAAAAGCTCTCCCATGCAAGAGGGCTGATGTTATAACAGTAGATTATTATGCTACAGCATATTTTTCACCAGGTAAAAGCTAGCTTTTTATGGTTTGAATCTTCTGGAAACATCAGAGAAAGGCTGTTCCTGCCATCCACACTACTACAACACTTTGGGACTTTGGGTTCATGGTCTCTCAACTGAGAAGCGTCCCTCCACACTTTCAAAACTGTGCACCCACTGGAACCCTTGAAGTAAAGTTAACCAGGAAATTTCTCCCAAGAAGAAGATGCCATCCTTGATGAGAACAGCTTTTCCCAAGTTCCCGACTTCTACTGTCAGGAAACTCTTATCTTTGAATGTTTTTTCTCTCTCATGTCTCTATGAACAGTAGAAGTGGAAAAGGGGTCTGTTATGTACACTAATGGCGTGTACTTTTATTTGTGAAGGAGTTTGCAGCAAGCCTTATACATGGATTACCTTATACTTTGACAGATAAAGGATGAAGGTCCAATGTAGGTAAGAAGCTTTAATGGTACATATGTTACCTCAGAATCTGTCAAAAACAAAACATTGGTTCTCTCCTCTTGACCCACACCATGGGTAAGAGCATTGCCGGGAGGCCTTCACTCTTCTAAAAGGGCATCATTTGTTAAGTCCTTTTTCCATGGTTTAAAGTAAAAGAAGCAATGATTAGAAATGTATCCTGCACAATATACTCTACAGCAAATTCTACTAAAAAGGCTACAGTTACACAACAGACTTTAAATTGTCTTGTGAAAGTCATGCTAAATAACAGAATTAGCTAAACAGAAGAGTACCTACGTAGCTGCTGGCACTTGAGGCCTATTCAGAAGTACATCTAATGAAGAGTATAGAAATTTAGTGATAAGGGATTGACAAAGAAATTACTTGGTTAACTGAGTAAACTTTAGCTCATTCTTTGATCTATTTGATTTTAGGAGGTTGGTTTATGGGGACCTTAGGGAGGAGCATACTTCAAACTCGGTATTATCCTCCCAATAGTCATAATAATAGTCTCCCTGGTGCACTGTATTCTCTCAAAGGTTTGAAATGCTTGCATGCAGCCATCTCTAGAATGTCATACGGTCTCTCTTCAACTGAAATAACAGGAGCTGAAAGAAATGTGCAACTGTGAGGAAACCTATAAATGATGTGCTGAGACCAGAAACTCAAAATGATGGTAACTGAGAGTGGCATTAAGGCCCTAAGTTTTGATCACACTCTTACCTAAGTGAGAACCTGACCAAAAAGGGGGAATTTTTTTAAATAAAATTATGGGAGGCCATTGTTTTGGGCTAAGCTCATGCACTAGGCAAACCCAAACCCAACAAACAAACCCAAACCAAAATGGAGTTGCTCACGCTAAAGCTTTAAGGAAACACATAGATTCTAGAACCAGGTTTTGGTTTTTTTCTCCCGCAAATCTCTATAACAAACATTTCTGACAGTATAGGTATCCACTCCCTGAAGTTGCCATTAAATTTTTTAAATCAAATTCATTCCCTGTCACCTAGAGACCATCAAGCTTCAGAGGATCATGCAACAAAGGTTCCATTCAGTTCCAGATGAAGACACCACCCCTGGCCATCAAGGAGCTACCCTACCTCCACCAGACTGAGCCGGGCAAGAGTTCTGTGATCCCACATAGGTAGGGACTACGCCCCAAGCCAGCATGAAGCAGTTACAGAAAAAAAAAAGACAGTTGGTCCCTCTGCCTCCCTTAAAGATTTATGGGGCTCATATCTCTCAGGGGGAATTTGAGGCAGGAAAATAGGGTCTGGAGGCAAAGAACATAAGGCCGATTCCTACTTCAGCTATGACAGAAAATATTCTCTCCATAGGACATAGGTCAAGTGAATGACTTTGTAACTTTACTTCATCCCTCCATTTACATAGGGCATACCCCAAGTAACCAATGGAATCCTCTAGGGTGTATTTAAACTCCCAAAAACTCTGTAATGAGGACTTCGAGCCCCCAAGCTCAGGCCCGCTCTCACACTGTGGAGCATACTTTCATGTTCAATAAATTATTTCATTTTTTTCCTTAGTTTGTTTGTGCTTTTTGTCCAATTCTTTGTTCAAGACACCGAGAACCTGGGCACCCTCCACCGTTAACAGACTGAGTGGATGTTACCATCCAAAATCTTTGTTTGCCTCTGTTTCCTCTGCAAAATGTTGATTAATGAGAGAAAAGGATTTGTGTGACTAGTCTCGGGTATAAGGACTCTGGTATAATTTTTGCTATAATAATTGGATTTTCTTACTATTGGAATAAGTACACCACTGGAAATACTAATCATTGGTAGTTAAAAGATGGATCCTTTAAATTAGAATAACTCCTAAATTTAAAAAAAAAACCTCTCATTCTAAGCAATTGCCTACTTGTACTTTTAGAAGATCAGAAAAAAAATTTTTTTTTTGAGACGGAGTTTCGCTCTTGTTACCCAGGCTGGAGTGCAATGGCGCGATCTCTGCTCACCGCAATCTCCGCCTCCTGGGTTCAGGCAATTCTCCTGCCTAAGCCTCCCGAGCAGCTGGGATTACAGGCGCGCACCACCACGCCCAGCTAATTTTTTGTAATTCTAGTAGAGACGGGGTTTCACCATGTTGACCAAGATGGTCTCGATCTGTTGACCTCGTGATCCACCCGCCTCGGCCTCCCAAAGTGCTGGGATTATAGGCTTGAGCCACCGCGCCCGGCCAAAAAAATTTTTTAAGACAAATAATAGTATCATGGTTAGCCTTAGAAATTCTCTCATTGGCTGGGCATGGTGGCTCACGCCTGTGATCCCAGCACTTTGGGAGGCTGAGGCAGGCGGATCACGAGGTCAAGAGATCGAGACCATCCTGGGCAACATGGTGAAACCCCATCTCTACTAAAAATATAAAAATTATCTGGGTGTGAGTGAGACTCTCTCTCAAAAAAAAAAGAAAAAAGAAATTCTCTCGGCAAGATTAAAGAGCCAGAATCTGACCTAAAACAAAGCTCAAGTTCTTCCTAAGTTCAAACAGCCTACTTTAGAGCTGCTGTGGGCCTCAATGAAGGCTGCTCCGCCATGTAGTCTGGTAGTTAAAATTCTGTGCTTTCACTGCCACGGCCTGGTTCAATTCCCAGACAGGGAACCAGTTCCCATGGTTTGATATTTGTGTGACTTTTGACGTTTTGGAGCACCCATTTGTTGTCGATCCTTTCCCCTTCTATGAACAACTTTTGATTTCCTGTCTTCTTCCATCTCTAGGGGCAAACAGCTTTTGGTCCTTGTGTATAAATAACCAGCTAAGAAGCTGAGACCTTGAAAAACATGGCCCGATCAACGCGCGTTGTTTTCCTGTTGTGGCTAGCAAAACCATCTTTTCTTTGAACCATTTTTAGGGTGGTTCTGGATCTTGTAAGGACTGCTTTGCACCTCACTGGAGATGCCCCATGTGTCCTTGGTGAAGGTATGATGGTTAAAGTTTATTGGTTTAGTGAGTCACTTGGAGGGTAGCTTCGGTTAAAAAAAAGTTCAAAAACCTGGGATTTCAGCTGTTTTTCCTGGCTAAAATCTGACATAAGGTATTTAAAAGAATTTTTTAAAAGGTGTTCTATGGTCCGAGGTCAGCTTAGTTAAAAGCTAATATTCAAGCTCTTCCTTCCTATTTGCTGTCTTCAGTGTTACACGAAGAACTCTAGGCCAGGTGTGGTGGCTCACGTCTGTGATCCCACACTTTGGGAGGTCAAGGCAAGTGGATCACTTGAGGTCAGGAGTTCAAGACCAGCCTGACAAACATATTGAAACCTTGTCTCTACTAAAAACAAAAAATTAGCTGGGCCTGGTGGTGCATGCCTGTAATCCCTGCTACTTGGGAGGCTGAGACAGGAGAATCGCTTGAACCTGAGAGGTGGAGATTTCAGTAAGCCGAGATCTCGTCATTGCACTCCAGCCTGGGCAACAGGAGCAAAACTCCATCTCAAAAAAAAAAAGAACTCTAGAGGGAACTTCTAATGACTCAGACCCCTTAAGTGACACAGAAAGAGTCACCACTCTTCTGCTTTTTAAGGCCTTAGTCTGAAGAGTCACAGACACGTTCCTCTCAGGTCTAAAGCTCTACTGTCTTTTATATCAATTACCCGATCTCTTTGGCTTTTAGAGGTACCAGAGATTATTGGTGAACCATGAGACAATCTGGTTTTGTATGTAGGATGACTGGTGGATCACTGGTGAGAGCTGCATTCTCGGCAGGGGGGCGGGGTGGCTGACAGTTGTTGTGAAATCGCCTTTGCAAAAATCATAACTGAGAAAATAATTTTGTCATGAAAGAGATCACACCTAACCAACCCCATCTTCCTTCTAACCTCTAAACTGTCTTTGTTCATTCCTGGATGTAGGCTGAACTAGCCTTGGGAAGGAATTTAGTTTATAGTTTAAATTCTGAAACAAAATGGGTAATAGCCCTTTCCCCCAAAAAAACCCTTCTTGCCTGGGAACCAGTCTGCCTTGGTAGGACTAACAAAATATCTACAAAATTAGACATCACGGTGTAGGGGCCATGCAGCCTCTGGCTGTAAGAGTCTGAACCTCCCCAAATTGCTCCTGGGAATAACATCACTGTTGTAAAATCTAAGATCAGTGCTTGAAATATTTTGCAGGCCCTGTATTCCGATGCAGCAGATGACACCACCCAGACTGATTATCTGGCTCAGACAGTTTTGGGATCCCACTCAGGAAGGGAAGTCAACAAGAACTCACTTCCACCCCTTGTAATCTCATCTTCAACCCACCCAATCAGCACTCCCTACTTACTGAGCCTATACACACCAAATTATCCTTAAAAACTCTGATCCCCAAATGGTCCAGAGGACTGATTTGAGTAATAATAAAACTCCATTCACCCCACACATCCAGCTCTGTGTCAATTACTCTTTCACCATAGCAATTTTCCTGCCTTGATAAGCCCATTGTGTCTAAGCAGCTGGGAAGGTGAACCATTCGGTGATTACAGTTGCAATGAATGGTAGTTACTACAAGGAAATACTCGTTTCCTTGTGTGTTTATCATTTTTTTATTTAGTCTTTTTTTACATTTTAATTTAATTTAATTTTAAATTCCAGAGTACATGTGCAGGATGTGCAGGTTTGTTCCAAAGTAACAAACCAGTATGTGTGCCATACTGGTTAAGTAACCGCTCAAGGGGTTCAGCTTGCAGTGCTGCCTAGACAGAACCAATTTATCAAGACAGGGTAATTGCAATAGAGAAAGAGTAATTAATGCAGAGCTGGCTGTGCAGGAAACCAGAGTATTTTTTTGGTTTGTTTTTGTTTTTGTTTGAGACAGGGTCTCACTCTGTTGCCAGGCTGGAGTACAGTGGCACAATCTCGGCTCACTGAAACCTCTGCTTCCTAGATTCAGGTGATTCTCCTTCCTCAGCCTCCTGAGCATCTGGGATTACAGGCACCTGCCACTGTGCCCAGCTAATTTTTGTATTTTTAGTAGAGATAAGATTTCACCATTTTGGCCAGGCTGATCTCAAACTCCTGACCTCAGATCATCTGCCCACCTTGACCTCCCAAAGTGCTGGGATTACAAAAGTGAGCCACTGTGCCTTGCCCCAGTTTTATTATTAATCAAATCAGTCTTCTTGAGTATTCAGGGATCAGAGTTTCTGGTGGGTAGGGGGTAAGGAAGTGGAAAGTGCTGATTGGTCAGGTTGGAGATGGAATCATAAGGGGTCCAAGTGAGTTTTTCATGCTGTTTTCTGTTCCTGGGTGAGTTGGCAGATCTGGTTGAGCCAGATTACGGGTCTGTGTGCTATCAGCTGATCCATCAGTAAAGGGTCTGCAAAATATCTGAAGCACTGGTCTTAGATTTTACAATACTGATGTTATCTCCAGGAGCAATTTGGGGAGGTTCAGACATTTGAAGCCAGAGGCTGCATGACCCCTAAAGCGTAATTTTGTTTCAGAGTCAAACCACGAGCTAATTTCCTTCCCAAAGTTATTTTGGCCTATGCTGAAGAATGAACAAGAACAGCTTAAAGGTTAGAAGCAAGATGGAGTCAGTTAGGTCTGATTTCTTTCACTGTCATAATTTCCTCAGTTATAATTTTGCAAAGGCAGTTTTAGTTTGCTCCACCTATCAACCAATCACCTAGATATTAAGCCCCACATGCATTAGCTATCCTGATGGTCTCTCTCCCCTCACCCGCTCCCAACAGGCCCCAGGGTGTCCATGTGCTCTCATTGTTCAGCTCTCACTTATCATCGAGAACATGTGGTGTTTGGTTTTCTGTTCCTGTGTTAGTTTGCTGAGGATAATGGCTTCTGGCTCCATCCATGTCCCTGGAAAGGACATTATCTTGTTCCTTTTTATGGCTGCATAGTGTTTTGTGATGTATATGTACCACATTACCACATTTTCTTTATCCAGTCTATCATTGATAGGCTTCTGGGTTGATTACATGTCTTTGCTATTGTGAATAGTGCTGCAATGAACATACATGTGCATATATCTTTATAATAGTATGATTTATATTCCTTTGGGTATATACCTAGTAATTGGGTTGCTGGATCAAATGGTATTTCTGCCTCTAGGTCTTTGAGGAATCACCACACCCTCTACCACAATGATTGAACTAATTTACATTACCACCAACAGTATAAAAATATTCCTATTTCTCCACAACTTCCCTAGCATCTGTTGTTTCTTGACTTTTTAATAACCACCATTCTGACTGGCATCAGATGATACCTCATTGTGGTTTTGATTTGTATTTCTCTAATGATCAGTGATGCTGAGCTTTTTTCATATTTGTTGGCCACATGTACGTCTTCTTTTGAGAAGTGTCTGTTCATGTTCTTTGCTTACTTTTTAATGGGGTTGTTTGTTTTTTTCTTGTAAATTTGGTTAAGCTCCTTGTAGATTCTGGATATTAGATCTTTGTAAGATGGATAGCTTGCAAAAATTTCCTCCCATTCTCTAGGTGGTCTGTTCACCCTGATGATAGTATCTTTTGCTGTGCAGGGCTCTTTAGTTTAATTCCATTTCATTTGCCAATTTTTGCTTTTGTTATAATTGCTTTTGATGTTTTCATCATGAAATCTTTGCCAGTGTCTATGTCCTTAAATGTCCTAAATGTTCTAGATGTAGATGGCCATACTGCCCAAAATAACATATAGATTCAATGATTTTTTTTTTTTGAGATGGAGTTTTGCTCTTGCTTCCCAGGCTGCAGTGCAATGGCGCAATCTTGGCTCACTGCAATCTCCACCTTATGGGTTCAAGCAAGTCTCCTGCCTCAGCCTCCAGAGTAGCTGGGATTAGAGGCATGCACCACCACACCCAGCTAATTTTGTATTTTTACTAGAGATGAGGTTTCGCCATGTTGGTCAGGCTGGTCTTGAACTCCTGACCTCAGGTGATCTGCCCACCTTGGGCTCCCAAAGTGCTAGGATTACAGGCATGAGCCACTGCACCCAGCCTTATAGATTCAATGCTATTCCCATTAAACTATCATTGATATTCTTCATAGATTTAGAAAAAAACTACTTTAATATTCATATGGGACCAAAAAAGAGCTCATATAGCCAAGACAATTCTAGCAAAAAGAACAAAGCTGGAGGTATAATGTTGCCTGACTTCAAACTATACTATGAGGATACAGTAACCAAAACAGCATGGTACTGGTTGCTTGTACAAAACAGACACATGGACCAATGGAACAGAATAGAGATATCAGAAATAAGACCACACCTCTACAACCACCTGATCTTCAACAAATCTGACAAAAACAAGCAATGGGGAAAGGATTCCCTATTTAATATACGGTGTTCAGAAAACTGGTTAGCCATATGCAGAAAATCAAAACCAGACCCCTTCCTTACACCTTATATAAAAATTAACTTGGGGGGAGGACTCAAGATGGCGCTGTGAGAACAACCCAGGATTGGAGCTCTCGTTGAATCCGCAAATGGTGAGTCGGAGCTGCATTTCCAGACTGATCTTTGTTGCCCACAGAACGGGGAAACTCCCAAGTATAAAAAACACACGGGACGCCAGGTAGACCTACTGCCTGGAGAAGCCGGCAGCCGGGGTGGAGGCGGCCGGCCCTACCCAACAATCCCCACAGGGCGCGCTTGTCCGGGTGCCCTGTTGAACCGGCAACCTGAGACTTGAGAGGGCTGGACTTGAGACTGAACGAGACTTGGACAGTGGTCCAGCCCAGGGGATTGCAGGGACAGATCGTTTGGGACACCCAGTGGGACGAACAAAACCGCGATTTCAAACTATCCCGAGCAGACGGTCCAAGACGCTCTGTGGGGGAGGGGCGTCCACCACTACTGAGGCAACCCGCCCCAACTGAGATACACGCCCACTGCTGACGCAGCCAGCCATTGCCGAGGCAACCCGTCCCTACTGAGATACACGCCCACTGCTGACGCAGCCTGCCGTTGCCGAGGCAACACGCTACAATGAAGAGGCTCCACTGCAGGGCGTGGCGGAGACCACAGCAGAGCCTGCAGGAACAGGGCGAATCACACAACAGCAGGGCGGAGCCTCGGCAGCCAAACAGTGGCTAGTCTGCCTTCTAGCTAGGCAGGACACCTCATCGGACATCGAAAAATAAAGCCCGAACCCCCCAACACAGAGCATTTGAGAAAAAAAGGGTTTTTTTAATGAGCTCTGTTGCAGCAGAATCAAACATAGCAGCCTAACAGCCCTGAATGAACAACAGAGCTCACAGCTCAGCAATTGAGCTCCAAAAAAGTACAGACTGTCTCCTCAAGCAGCTCCCTGACCCCTCTATATCCAAAAGACTGACATTTGGCAGGCATCATCCTGGGACAAAGATAGCAGAAAAAGAAACGGGTAGCATCCCTCACTGTGCCACAGCTGCTAGAGGTGCACCCCAGACAAGCAGGGCCTGGAGTGGACCTCAGCAGTCATACAGCGAAGGGGCTAGGCTGGTAGAAGGAAAACCAAGTAACAGAAATACCTCATCATCAACAATCTGGGTGTCCACTCAGAGACCCAATCGAAAAGTCAGCAACTACGCAGACGACAAGCGGATAAACCCACAAAGATGGGAAGAAACCAGCGAAAAAAGGAGGAAAACACCCGAAACCAGAACACTTCGCCTCCTAGAAAGGACCAAAACTCCTCACCAGCAAGGGAGCAAAGCTGGACGGAGAATGACTGTGACAAAATGACGGAATTAGACTTCAGAAGGTGGATAATGAGAAACTTTTGTGAGCTAAAAGAACATGTATTAAATCAATGCAAAGAAACTAAGGAACTTAAAAAAAGATATGAGGAAATGATAACAAGAATGGATAACTTAGAGAGGAATATGAATGAATTAAAGGAGCTGAAAAACACAATACGAGAACTTTGCAAAGCATGCACAAGTTTCAATAGCCGAATTGACCAAGCAGAAGAAAGAATATCTGAAGTCAAAGACCAATTCAATGAAATAAAACGAGAAACCAAGATTAGAAAAAAAAGCGCAAAAAGGAATGAACAAAGTCTCCAAGAAATGTGGGACTATGTCAAAAGACCTAATCTACGTTTGATAGGTGTACCAGAAGGAGACGAAGAGAATGAATCCAAGCTGGAAAATACTCTTCAGGACATCATCCAGGAAAACTTCCCCCACCTAGCAAGACAGGCCAACACTCAAATGCAGGAAATACAGAGAACACCACAAAGATATTCTGCAAGAAGAGCAACCCCAAGGCACATAATCATCAGATTCAACAAGGCTGAAATAAAGGAGAAAATATTAAGGGCAGCCAGAGAGAAAGGTTGAGTTACCCACAAAGGGAAGCCCATCAGACTCACAGCAGATCTCTCGGCAGAAACACTACAAGCCAGAAGAGAGTGGGGGCCAATATTCAACATTCTTAAAGAAAAGAACTTTCAACCCAGAATTTCATATCCAGCCAAACTGAGCTTCAGAAGTGAAGGAAAAATAAAATCCTTTGTGAACAAGCAAGTACTCAGAGATTTTGTCACCACCAGGCCTGCTTTACAAGAGCTCCTAAAAGAGGCACTACACATAGAAAGGAACAACCAGTACCGGCCATTCAAGAATCACACTAAAAGTTAAAGAGCATCAACATAATGAAGATTCTACAACAACTAACAGGCAAAACAGCCACTTAGCATCAAAATGGCAGTATCAAATTCACACATAACAATACTAACCCTAAATGTAAATGGACTAAATGCACCAATCAAAAGACACAGACTGGCAAATTGGATAAAAATCCAAAACCCATCAGTGTGCTGTATCCAGGAAACCCATCTCACATGCAAGGATACACAAAGGCTCAAAATAAAGGGATGGAGGAAGATTTACCAAGCAAATGGAGAGCAAAAAAAAGCAGGAGTTGCAATTCTCATCTCTGATAAAATAGACTTTAAAGCAACAAAGATCAAAAGAGACAAAGAAGGCCATTATATACTGGTAAAAGGATCAATAAAACAAGAAGAGCTAACAATCCTAAACATATATGGACCCAATGCAGGAGCACCCAGATACATAAGGCAAGTTCTTAATGACTTACAAAGAGACTTAGACTCCCACACAATAATAGTGGGAGACTTTAACACTCCACTGTCAATATTAGACAGATCAACCAGACAGAAAATCAACAAGGATATCCAGGGCTTGAACTCAGACCTGGAGCAAGCAAACCTGATAGATATTTACAGAACTCTACACCCCAAATCCACAGAATATACATTCTTCAAAGCACCACATCACACCTACTCAAAAATTGACCACATAATTGGAAGTAAAGCACTGCTCAACAAATGCAAAACAACTGAAATCATAACAAACAGCCTCTCAGACCATAGTGCAATCAAGTTAGAACTCAGAATACAGAAACCGACCCAGAACCACACAGCTTCATGGAAGCTGAACAACTGGCTCTTGAATGTTGACTGGGTAAACAATGAAATGAAGGCAGAAATAAAGAAGTTCTTCGAAACCAATGAGAATGAAGACACAACATGCCAGAACCTCTGGGACACATTTAAAGCAGTCTCTAGAGGAAAGTATATAGCAATAAGTGCCCATATGAGGAGAATGGAGAGATCCAAAATTGACACCCTGTTGTCAAAATTGAAAGAGCTAGAGGAGCAAGATCAAAAAAACTCAAAACCCAGCAGAAGACAAGAAATAACTAAGATCAGAGCTGAACTGAAGGAGATTGAGACACGAAAAACCCTTCAAAAAATCAATAAATCCAAGAGCTGGTTTTTTGAAAAGATCAACAAAATAGACAGACCACTAGCCAGATTGATTAAAAATAAAAGAGAGAACAACCAAATAGATGCAATAAAAAATGATAAAGGGGAAATCGCCACAGATTCCACAGAAATTCAAACCATCATCAGAGAATATTACAAACAACTCTATGCACATAAACTAGTAAACCTGGAAGAAATGGATAAATTCCTGGACTCCTGTGTCCTCCCAAGCCTAAACCAGGAGGAAGCTGAAACTATGAATAGACCAATAACAAGGTCAGAAGTCGAGGCAGCAATTAAGAGCCTACCACACAAAAAAAGCCCAGGTCCAGACGGGTTCACAGCTGAATTCTACCAGACACACAAAGAGGAGCTGGTACCATTCCTTCTAAAACTATTTCAAACAATCCAAAAAGAGGGAATCCTTCCCAAATCATTTTACGAGACCAACATCATCCTGATACCAAAACCTGGCAGAGACTCAACAAGAAAAGAAAACTTCAGGCCAATATCCATGATAAACATAGATGCAAAAATCTTCAATAAAATATTGGCAAGCCGAATGCAACAGCAAATCAAAAAACTTATTCACCATGATCAAGTAGGATTCATCCCGGGGATGCAAGGCTGGTTCAACATACGCAAGTCTATAAACGTAATTCACCGCATAAACAGAACCAAAAACAAAAACCACATGATTATCTCAATTGACGCAGAGAAGGCATTTGACAAAATTCAACAGCCCTTTATGCTAAAAACCCTCAATAAACTCGGTATCGATGGAACGTATCTCAAAGTAATAAAAGCTATTTATGACAAACCAACAGCCAATATCATACTGAATGGGCAAAAACTGGAAGCATTCCCTTTGAAATCTGGCACTAGACAAGGATGCCCTCTCTCACCACTCCTATTCAATATAGTACTGGAAGTTCTAGCCAGAGCAATCAGGCAAGAAAAAGAAATAAAGGGTATGCAAATAGGAAAGGTGGAAGCCAAATTGTCTCTATTTGCAGACGACATGATAGTATACCTAGAAGACCCCATCACCTCAGACCAAAAACTCCTGAAACTGATAAGCAACTTCAGCAAAGTCTCAGGATATAAAATCAATGTGCAAAAATCACAAGCATTCGTCTACACCAATAACAGACTTAAAGAAAGCCAAATCAAGAACGAACTGCCATTCACAATTGCTACAAAAAGAATAAAATACCTAGGAATACAACTCACAAGGAACGTAAGGGACCTCTTCAAGGAGAACTACAAACCACTGCTCAACGAAATCAGAGAGGACACAAACAGATGGAGAAACATTCCACGTTCATGGTTAGGAAGAATTAATATTGTGAAAATGGCTATACTGCCCAAAGTAATTTACAGAATCAACGCTATCCCCATCAAGCTACCATTGACTTTCTTCACAGAACTGGAAAAAACCACCATGAACTTCATATGGAACCAAAAGAGAGCCCGCATAGCCAAGTCAATTCTAAGCAAAAAGAACACAGCGGGGGGCATCACACTACCGGATTTCAAACTATACTACAAGGCTACAGTAATCAAAACAGCATGGTACTGGTACCAAAACAGAGATATAGACCAATGGAACAAAACAGAGGCACCGGAGGCAACACAACATATCTACAACTATACAATCTTTGATAAACCTGACAAAAACAAGCAAGGGAAAGGATTCCCTGTTTAACAAATGGTGTTGGGAAAACTGGCTAGCCATGTGCAGAAAGCAGAAACTGGACCCCTTCCTGACACCTTACACTAAAATTAACTCCAGATGGATTAAAGACTTAAACATAAGACCTGGCACCATAAAAACCCTAGAAGGAAATCTAGGCAAAACTATCCAGGACATAGGAGTAGGCAAGGACTTTATGAACAAAACACCAAAAGCATTGGCAACAAAAGCAAAAATAGACAAATGGGACCTAATGAAACTCCACAGCTTCTGCACGGCAAAAGAAACAGTCACTAGAGTGGATCGGCAACCAACAGAATGGGAAAAAATTTTTGCAGTTTACCCATCTGACAAAGGGCTGATATCCAGAATTTACAAAGAACTCAAACAGATTTACAGGAAAAAAATAAACAAGCCCATTCAAAATTGGGCAAAGGATATGAACAGACACTTTACGAGAGAAGACATATATGAGGCCAACAATCATATGAAAAAATGCTTATTGTCACTGGTCATCAGAGAGATGCAAATCAAAACCACATTGAGATACCATCTCACGCCAGTTAGAATGGCGATCATTAAAAAATCTGGAGACAACAGATGCTGGAGAGGATGTGGAGAAAAAGGAACACTTTTACACTGTTGGTGGGAATGTAAATTAGTTCAACCATTGTGGAAGACAGTGTGGCGATTCCTCAAGGCCTTAGAAATAGAAATTCCATTTGACCCAGCAATCCCATTACTGGGTACATATCCAAAAGACTATAAATCGTTCTACTATAAGGACACATGTACACAAATGTTCATTGCAGCACTGTTTACAATAGCAAAGACCTGGAATCAACCAAAATACCCATTGATAATAGACTGGATTGGAAAAATGTGGCACATATACACCATGGAATATTATGCAGCAATCAGAAATGATGAGTTTGTGTCATTTGTAGGGACATGGATGAATCTGGAGTACGTTATCCTCAGCAAACTGACACAAGAACAGAAAATGAAACACTGCATATTCTTACTCATAGGTGGGTGATGAAAAATGAGAACACATGGACACAGAAAGGGGAGTACTAAACACTGGGGTCTATTGGGGGGAAAAGGGGAGGGCCAGTGGGAGGGGGAGGTGGGGAGGGATAGCCTGGGGAGAAATGCCAAATGTGGGTGAAGGGGAGAAGGAAAGAAAAGCACACTGCCATGTGTGTTCCTACGCAACTGTCTTACATGCTCTGCTCATGTACCCCAAAACCTAAAATCCAATAAAAAATAAAAAAGAAAAAAAAAGAAAAAAAGTGGAAAAAAAAATTTAGTAGCTATAAATATATAAATAATATTTTAATAAATTTTCCACAACTACCTCTATTTTAATGGCAGTGATTTAAGAGTTACAAATAGTAACCAGAACTCTTATCACTCATATCTGCATTCTACCATAGTATCTACCCTAAACAACATATAATGAGAAAGAATACCATCTATCTGGAAGTGTATAACTAGTAAATACTAGTTAAGAACCATAGTTTTTCTCTATTTTGAGAATAGTTGAGTTTGATCTCTCTTAGACCAATGTCAATTAGTTTTATAACCAATTTTATTGCCAGAGAGATGGCTCCATCTTCTTGAATATTTGAAGTGAAAAATGACCACCATTGAAACAAACAGATTATGTAAATGTATTCATATCCTGCAAAAGAATTTTTTTCTAAATTCCTCTTATAGCTTTCAAAAAAATGAAAGTGTAAGCGATACTATATGCTAAAGGAACCCTTTTTGCCTCCTACTATGTCATATGGTAAAAATATGACTAATTGTATTAATAAGCAACATCTGTTTAAATAAACTTTATACCTGAAGCAACATTGTTATATTAAACTGCATATACTAAGAGAATCTGAGATGTCACTAACTTTAAAGAGGGCTCTAACTTAGCTGAACTTCAACTGTCCATTTATATATACAAATACAAGAAGTAATAACATAATTATATTAGTAAATTTAGTTACCAGTTTTTGAAAAATACTTATTAGATAATTGACCTTTACTGAAGACATCTTAATTAAAATTAATTTAAATTTTACCACTAAAAATAAATGACTTATTTGCTGTAATGATTTTCACTTACAGATAATATATATTCCCTTATTTCAATGCCCATTTTGTACCTATTTAAACATAAAGGTATTTGTTCAGGCCAGGCACGGTGACTCCCGCGCGTAATTCCAGCACTTATGGGAGGCCGAGGCGGGTGGATCACGTGGTCAAGAGATCAAGACCATCCTGGCCAACATGGTGAAACCCCTTCTCTACTAAAAATACAAAAATTAGCTAGGCATGGTGGCGCATGCCTGTAGTCCCAGCTACTCTGGAGGCTGAGGCAGGAGAATTGCCTGAACCTGGGAGGCAGAGGTTGCAGTGAGCTGAAATGGCTCCATTGCACTCCAGCCTGGTGCCACTCTGTCTCAAAAAAAAAAAAAGGTATTAGTTGCCCTCTGAAAGGAAATAGATCATAATGACCACAGGGTCTGCATTTGTAGAGAGCATCGACTGTCAAATATCTAGGCTCTCATCAGCAGATTTGCATGCACATCCAGAGACAGTGATGTTTGTTCCGAGATCTGCTTATACCAGTTACGCTTTTGATAATAATTATGTAAATTTTAAAATTAGCACATAATCCATGAATTATGAGAACAAAAAGAGAGCTGTTTCTAATAAAACTGAATGTATTGGAAAGAAGACATTTAAAAAATGTTTATTTGGTGTGGATGAGACCATTCTGAAAGTTTGGAGAAAAAAATATGAAAAACAAAAAACACTCTTCCAAGTTCAGGTTATTTGAAATCATTTAGCTGGTTATTTATCTTTAAAAAAAATGGAGATTGGAAATCATAGAATTTAGTTGCATAATAGAGAATCCTAAGTCACTACAAAAAGATGATGGAGATCTAAAATCTGCTTAATCTAAATAATGGTTGTGGCTATGCATCCCAGAATTGTAATAACTTTCTATATATAAAATTAAAATAAAATGTTTAAGGTGTAAAAAAAAAAAAATTAATTCAAGACATATTAAAGACTTAAATGTAAAACTCAAAACTATGAAAATCCCTGGAGCCTGGGCATGGTGGCTCATGCCTGTAATCCCAGCACTTTGGGAGGCTGAGGTAGGTGGATCATTTGAGGACAGGAGTTCAAGACCAGCCTGACCAACATGGTGAAACCCCATCTCTACTAAAAACACAAAAAAATGAGCCAAGCATGGTGGTACATGCCTATAGTCCCAGCTACTCAGTAGGCTGAGGCAGGAGAATTGCCTGAACCCAGGAGGCAGAGGTTGTAGCAAGCCGAGATCACACCACTGCACTCCAGCCTAGGCAACAGAGCAAGACTCTATCTCAAAAAAAAAAAAAAAAGATCCTTGTGCATTTAAATAAAAGTGAAGGTATGCACACTTGGAGTCATGAGAGTGCTCACCACCAAGGGATAAAACTCTTATGGGGGATGGGCTGTTCACAGAGGGGGCTGGTTGACAGTGGGTTACCTACCAGCCAAGAGAATGTCTTTGTAGCAAGGTACACTGGGGAAGCCTGTGTGACCTGGTGTCATGGTGTTTCTTTACTTCTTTTTGGGGGAGCCAGGATTCAGTACAAAAGTAAGATCCTTGATTTTTAAAGATTTAGATGTGTTGTCCTCCAGTTGTGTCTGCTTTTTACATATTTAAATATTAGGCCCTGGAAGCTGCAAATTTCTTCTTTGCCCTATTCATTAAAGGGCTCCACCTGAAATAGTAATATGTTTTTTTCAGAGTCAAACTTTTTTTTTTTGAGCTATTTATAGCTTATAGCAATTTGGGCAAAGTATACTCTTTTTTTTGTTGAAACAAGGTCTCGCTCTGCCACCAGGCTAGAGTGCAGTGGCACAATCAGCCCACTGCAACCTCCACCTCCTAGGTGCAAGTGATTCTCATGTCTCACCCTCCATAGTAGCTGGGATTACATGTGTGTGTCACCACACCCAGCTAATTTTTGTATTTTTAGTAGAGATGAGGTTTCACCATGTTGACCAGGCTAATCTCAAACTCCTGGCTTCAAATAATCCACCTGCCTCAGCCTACCAAAGTGCTGGGATTATGGACGTGAGCCACCATGCCCAGCCAAGCATATTTTTGTGAACAAAAATGGTGCCTTTCTCTCTACCTGATTCCTTCAGAATTCAGAAACTGTTTGTGAGTATTCTTATTTTATAGCAATAAAGGAATTTATATAAGTTCAATAAAAATCTGTTTTCTTTTACAACAGGACATAATTGGAGACACTGGTAATTTTCCCATGGCTTTGAGTGGAATGGCATCTTTTCAGATATGACCAGACTGCTTTGAGGAATTAACTTGACTTTACAGAACTAGCCTGGTACCTTGTCTACGTGGTTCTCTTACAAGGTTCCTGACCTTGAGGTAAGTAAAAAATATTGCTTTCAGATAGGGCCAGGAACCTCCAGATATTTGGGGACCTCAAAAAAAGAGGAATTCACCCAATTCATACAGGTATTAAAGGCACAGTCTGATGCTGAGCTTTTGGCTTGGCTTTATAACTTCAAGAAGCTTTTAAAAGTCTAATCTGCAATTCCTTATGATCAAGTTCCAGCAAAACCAACTTAAAAAGGAGCCTTGTTAACAGCCTGTAAAGACAGAAAAAGTAAATAAAAAATAAAAAAGGAAGCCTATATAGCCAATCACTATTCTTGTTATATTTTATGAAAATAATCAGGCCAAATATAATACTAAAGTTTATTTAGTATTGGTCTTAGGTAAATTGGTCCTACAAAAGATTTATCTATCTTTGGTAGAAATGGGAAACTGGAGAGGGAAATTAAGTTTCAGAGAAAACTACAGCACATGTGTTATTAGAGTCTAGCTGTGGCCATTGTTTTTGAGTTTTATTATTTTCCTACTATTTGGACTAAATCCTGAATTATTTCATGGCTAAAATAAGTTTCAAAAGAAGAACCTGGATTTAATTTCTTCATGATGCTTTTAATTGGCTTTCTAAAGGAACAGGTTTGGGTGTTTTTGTTTTCGTTTTTCCATTCTGGCATACCAATTCTCTTTTGTTATAATCCTTATGTGTTACTTCTGAGAAAACTAAAATCAAGGTATTTATGTTTCAACAGGCAACAGCAGCTACATAAATCAATGGCTTGACTGAGTTCTCACTTCCGCCACTCTGTGATGCCATCCCAAATCAGTTTTGGGACACTCTTTAAAAAAATCCTCACTGAGATCACCTCTCTTTCCCCCTTTGACATGGGACAGGACTATCTGGAAATGAGCCTTCCCAGTGACAAGGGACACTTTGACAGTCAGATTTTGATCATAAGTGCTTTCAAGAAGAAAGATTTTCATCAAAAGGGGGGAATAAAAAAGAAAAAACCCTTTTATCTGAGGAATGTGAGTCCCTTTAAATTATCAGGCCCAGAAAGACATTTAAAATGTAACACCAGGAGGGAGGACTCAAGATGGCGCAGTGAGAACAACCCAGGATTGAAGCTCTCGGTGAATGCGCGGAGAGGGTGAGTCAGGGCCACATTTCCACACGGATCTTTGTTGCCCACAGAATGGAGAAATTCCCAGGTATAAAAGAGACGCAGGATGCCAGGCAGAGGTTTTGGCTGGTGCAGCCGGCAGCCGGTGCGGCCGGTGGCCGGCACTGTAGCGCAGTGGTGCTCCACAGCACTCCACACAAAGTGCACTGGTCCGGGTGCCCTGTTGAACTGGCAATCTGAGACTTGAGAGGGCTGAACTTGAGACTGAATGGGACTTGGACAGTGAGCCAGCCCAGGAGATTCCAGGAAAACAGTGTTTGGGGTAGCACAGAGGGACAAACAAAATGGAGATTCCAAACGCTCCCGGTGGAGAGGTTCCCTTAGGGCACAGCTGAACCCAGTACGGTGCAGCTCCATGGGGGAGGGTTGTCTGCCATTACCGAGGCAATCCGCCCCTACTGAGGTACACGCCCATTGCTGACGCAGCCTGCTGTTGCTGAGGCAACCTGCTACAACAGAGAGACTCCGCCGCAGGGCGTAGCCCGTGGCAGCAGGGTGGAGACCGCAGCAGAAGGGCAGAGCCTGCAGCAACAGGGCGAACCTCACACCAGCAAGGCGGAGCCTCAGCAGGCAAATAGTGACTAGACTGCCTTCTAGCTGGGCAGGACAGTGCGGCGGACACTCACAAGGAAAGCCCCAACCCCCCCAGACAGAGCATCTGAGAAAAAAAGGGTTTTTTTTTATGAGTTCTGTTGCAGCAGAATTAAATGTAGCAGCCTAACAGCCCTGAATGAACAACAGAGCTCACAGCTCAGCAATTGAGCTCCTATAAAGTACAGACTGTCTCCTCAAGCAGCTCCCTGACCCCTCTATATCCAGAAGACTGACATTTGGCAGGCATCATTCTGGGACAAAGATAGCAGAAAAAGAAACTGGTAGCATCCCTCACTGTTCCGCAGCTGCTATAGGTGCACCCCAGACAAGCAGGGCCTGGAGTGGACTTCAGCAGTCGTACAGTGGAGGGGCTAGACTGGTAGAAGGAAAACCAAGTAACACAAATACTTCATCATCAACAATCTGGGAGTCCACTGAGAGACCCAATTGAAAAGTCCGCAACTACACAGATGACAGGTGGATAAATCCACAAAGATGGGAAGAAACCAGCGCAAAAAGGAGGAAAACACCCGAAACCAGTACACCTCACCTCCTAGAAAGGACCAAAACTCCTCACCAGCAAGGGAACAAAGCTGGACGGAGAATGACTGTGACAAAATGACGGAATTAGACTTCAGAAGGTGGATAAAGAGAAACTTTTGTGAGCTAAAAGAACATGTTTTAAATCAATGCAAAGAAACTAAGAACCTAGAAAAAAGATTTGAAAAAAGATTTGAGGAAATGATAACAATAATGGATACCTTAGAGAGGAATATGAATGAATTAAAGGAGCTGAAAAACACAATACGAGAACTTTGCAAAACATGCATAAGTTTCAACAGCCGAACTGACCAAGCAGAAGAAAGAATATCAGAAGTCAAAGATCAATTCAATGAAATAAAACGAGAAACCAAGATCAGAGAAAAGAGCGCAGAAAGGAATGAACAAAGTCTCCAAGAAATGTGGGACTATGTGAAGAGACCAAACTTACATTTGATAGGTGTACCAGAATGTGACGAAGAGAATGAATCCAAGCTGGAAAATACTCTTCAGGACATTATCCAGGAAAATTTCCCCCACCTAGCAAGACAGGCCAACACTCAAATGCAGGAAATGCAGAGAACACCACAAAGATATTCTGCAAGAAGAGCAACCCCAAGGCACATAATCGTCAGATTCAACAGGGTTGAAATAAAGGAGAAAATACTAAGGGCAGCCAAAGAGAAAGGTCAGGTCACCCACAAAGGGTAGCCCATCAGACTCACAGCAGATCTCTCGACAGAAACACTACAAGCCAGAAGAGAGTGGGGGCCAATATTCAACATCCTTAAAGAAAAGAACTTTCAACCCAGAATTTCATATCCAGCCAAACTGAGCTTCAGAAGTGAAGGAAAAATAAAATCCTTTGTGAACAAGCAAGTACTCAGAGATTTTGTCACCACCAGGCCTGCTTTACAAGAGCTCCTGAAAGAGGCACTACACATAGAAAGGAACAACCAGTACCGGCCATTCCAAAACCACACTAAATGCTAAAGAGCGTCAACATAATGAAGAATCTACAACAACTAACGGGCAAAACAGCCAGCTAGCATCAAAGTGGCAGTATCAAATTCACACATAACAATATTAACCCTAAACGTAAATGGACTAAATGCACCAATCAAAAGACACAGACTGGCAAATTGGATAAAAATCCAAAACCCATCAGTGTGCTGTATCCAGGAAACCCATCTCACATGCAAGGATACACAAAGGCTCAAAATAAAGGGATGGAGGAAGATTTACCAAGCAAATGGAGAGCAAAAAAAAGCAGGAGTTGCAGTTCTCATCTCTGATAAAATAGACTTTAAAGCAACAAAGATCAAAAGAGACAAAGAAGGCCATTACATACTGGTAAAAGGATCGATACAACAAGAAGAGCTAACGATCCTAAACATATATGGACCCAATACAGGAGCACCCAGATACATAAGGCAAGTTCTTAATGACTTACAAAGAGACTTAGACTCCCACACAATAATAGTGGGAGACTTTAACACTCCACTGTCAATATTAGACAGATCAACCAGACAGAAAATCAACAAGGATATCCAGGGCTTGAACTCAGACCTGGAGCAAGCAAACCTGATAGACATTTACAGAACTCTCCACCCCAAATCCACAGAATATACATTCTTCTCAGCACCACATCACACCTACTCAAAAATTGACCACATAATTGGAGGTAAAGCACTCCTCAGCAAATGCAAAACAACTGAAATCATAACAAACAGCCTCTCAGACCATAGTGCAATCAAGTTAGAACTCAGAATTCAGAAACCAACCCAGAACCACACAGCTTCATGGAAACTGAACAACTGGCTCTTGAATGTTGACTGGATAAACAATGAAATGAAGGCAGAAATAAAGAAGTTCTTTGAAACCAATGAGAACGAAGACACAACATGCGAGAACCTCTGGGACACATTTAAAGCAGTCTCTAGAGGAAAGTATATAGCAATAAGTGCCCATATGAGGAGAATGGAGAGATCCAAAATTGACACCCTATCATCAAAATAGAAAGAGCTAGAGGAGAAAGATCAAAAAAACTCAAAACCCAGCAGAAGACAAGAAATAAGATCAGAGCTGAACTGAAGGAGCTAGAGACACGAAAAACCCTTCAAAAAATCAATAAATCCAAGAGCTGGTTTTTTTGAAAAGATCAACAAAATAGACAGACCACTAGCCAGACTGATTAAAAAGAAAACAGAGAACAACCAAATAGATGCAATAAAAAATGACAAAGGGGAAATCACAACAGATTCCACGGAAATTCAAACCATCATCAGAGAATATTACAAACAACTCTATGCACATAAACTAGTAAACCTGGAAGAAATGGATAAATTCCTGGACTCCTGTGTCCTCCCAAGCCTAAACCAGGAGGAAGCAGAAACTATGAATAGACCAATAACAAGGTCAGAAGTCGAGGCAGCAATTAAGAGCCTACCATACAAAAAAAGCCCAGGTCCAGATGGGTTCAGAGCCGAATTCTAACAGACACACAAAGAGGAGCTGGTACCATTCCTTCTGAAACTATTCCAAATAATCCAAAAAGAGGGAATCCTTCCCAAATCATTTTATGAGACCAATATCATCCTGATACCAAAACCCGGCAGAGACCCAACAAGAAAAGAAAACTTCAGGACAATATCCATGATGAACATAGACGCAAAAATCTTCAATAAAATATTGCAACCGATTGCAACAGCAAATCAAAAAACTTATCTATCATGATCAAGTAGGATTCATCCCGGGGATGCAAGGCTGGTTCAACATACGCAAGTCTATAAACGTAATTCACCACATAAACAGAACCAAAAACAAAAACCACATGATTATCTCAATTGACGCAGAGAAGGCATTTGACAAAATTCAACAGCCCTTTATGCTAAAAACGCTCAATAAACTCGGTATCGATGGAACGTATCTCAAAGTAATAAAAGCTATTTATGACAAACCAACAGCCAATATCATACTGAATGGGCAAAAACTGGAAGCATTCCCTTTGAAATCTGGCACTAGACAAGGATGCCCTCTTTCACCACTCCTATTCAATATAGTTCTGGAAGTTCTAGCCAGAGCAATCAGGCAAGAAAAAGAAATAAAGGGTATTCAAATAGGAAAGGTGGAAGCCAAATTGTCTCTATTTGCAGACGACATAATAGTATACCTAGAAGACCTCATCGCCTCAGCCCAAAAACTCCTGAAACTGATAAGCAACTTCAGCAAAGTCTCAGCATATAAAATCAATGTGCAAAAATCACAAGCATTCGTCTACACCAATAACAGACTTAAAGAAAGCCAAATCAAGAACGAACTGCCATTCACAATTGTTACAAAAAGAATAAAATACCTAGGAATACAACTCACAAGGAACGTAAGGGACCTCTTCAAGGAAAACTACAAACCACTGCTCAATGAAATCAGAGAGGACACAAACAGATGGAGAAACATTCCATGTTTATGGTTAGGAAGAATTAATATCGTGAAAATGGCTATACTGCCCAAAGTAATTTACAGAATCAATGCTATCCCCATCAAGCTACCATTGACTTTCTTCACAGAACTGGAAAAAACCACCATGAACTTCATATGGAACCAAAAGAGAGCGCGCATAGCCAAGTCAATTCTAAGCAAAAAGAACACAGCGGGGGGCATCACACTACCAGATTTCAAACTATACTACAAGGCCACAGTAATCAAAACAGCATGGTACTGGTACCAAAACAGAGACATAGACCAATGGAACAGAACAGAGGCATCGGAGGCAACACAACATATCTACAACTATACAATCTTTGATAAACTTGACAAAAACAAGCAAGGGGGAAAGGATTCCCTGTTTAACAAATGGTGTTGGGAAAACTGGCTAGCCATGTGCAGAAAGCAGAAACTGGACCCCTTCCTGACACCTTACACTAAAATTAACTCCAGATGGATTAAAGACTTAAACATAAGACCTGGCACCATAAAAACCCTAGAAGGAAATCTAGGCAAAACCATCCAGGACATAGGAGTGGGTAAGGACTTCATGACCAAAACACCAAAAGCATTGGCAACAAAAGCAAAAATAGACAAATGGGACCTAATGAAACTCCACAGCTTCTGCACGGCAAAAGAAACAGTCACTAGAGTGGATCGGCAACCAACAGAATGGGAAAAAATTTTTGCAGTTTACCCATCTGACAAAGGGCTGATATCCAGAATTTACAAAGAACTCAAACAGATTTACATAAAAAAAAAGCCCATTCAAAATTGGGCAAAGGATATGAACAGACACTTTACAAAAGAAGACATATATGAGGCCAACAATCATGAAAAAATGCTCATCATCACTGGTCATCAGAGAGATGCAAATCAAAACTACATTGAGATACCATCTCACGCCAGTTAGAATGGCGATCATTAAAAAATCTGGAGACAACAGATGCTGGAGAGGATGTGGAGAAAAAGGAACACTTTTACACTGTTGGTGGGAATGTAAATTAGTTCAACCATTGTGGAAGACAGTGTGGCGATTCCTCAAGGCCTTAGAAATAGAAATTCCATTTGACCCAGCAATCCCATTACTGGGTATATATCCAAAGGACTATAAATTGTTCTACTATAAGGACACATGCACATGAATGTTCATTGCAGCACTGTTTACAATAGCAAAGACCTGGAATCAACCCAAATGCCCATTAATGATAGACTGAATTGGGAAAATGTGGCACATATACACCATGGAATATTATGCAGCAATCAGAAACGATGAGTTTGTGTCGTTTGTAGGGATATGGATGAATCTGGAGAACATCATTCTCAGCAAACTGACACAAGAACAGAAAATGAAATACCGCATATTCTCACTCATAGGCGGGTGATGAAAAATGAGAACACATGGACACAGGGAGGGGAGTACTAAACACTGGGGTCTATTGGGGGGAAAAGGGGAGGGCCAGCGGGAGGGGGAGCTGGG
Organism: Callithrix jacchus; assembly: GCF_049354715.1. NCBI lineage: Eukaryota > Metazoa > Chordata > Mammalia > Primates > Cebidae > Callithrix > Callithrix jacchus. The sequence continues at coordinate 128,732,522 of NC_133508.1, forward strand.
GAGGGATAGCCTGGGGAGAAATGCCAAATGTGGGTGAAGGGGAGAAAGGAAGCAAAACACTGCCATGTGTGTACCTATGCAACTGTCTTGCATGTTCTGCACATGTACCCCCAACCTAAAATGCAATAAAAAATTAAAAAAATAAAATGTAACACCAGTCATGTCTCACTCCCCCTTGAGCGAAATAACTACCTCTTGAAGCCACTTGTTATGTGGGCCATAGACCATCTTGATGCCAAATAGCCACAAAATTCCATTTAGCAATGTATAGTCAATCGCCACCCAGTGTTACTTTTTTAACCAATGAGAATTACTGACAAATAACTTCGGTAATCAACCCTTCTCCTGATTTGTTCTTTTTTTTCTTTAAAACCTTGAGCCACTCTTTTGTTCTCCAGAGCAAGTCCCAAGGCAACCTGAAAGTGTGTCCTAGGATGTAGCCCTCAACCTTTGTGCTTGAATAAATTCTCTTTAAACTATATTCTGACTTCTAAAAAAATTATTATTTTAGGTTGAACTTCAAGGTCTTGCTCTTGAATAAAACCTTTAAATAATACAAAGCTTCTAAGACATGTAATGTACCCCATCCTCTGCTTGATATTGAACTAAAGTAAAAGACTAGACTAGTTTTGTAAACAAACTTCTTAGTGTTAGACTTGGTCTGTTGTTTCAGCCATTTCAAAATATTCTGAATTTGAATTTTGTAACTCAACATCATTTCATTGATCAGCATCCTGCAGATGTCAGCATTGCAGTCATTAGTGAAACTGCTGAAAAATTTAGGGCTGAGGGATCACCCTCTAAGTTATTCCTCCTAATATATATTTTTTTTATTTGGAATATTTCTTAACTAGCACCATTTCGGTTTTTCAGCAAGTTAAAAATCCTCCTCTCTGTCACAAGCAGCCCACAGTTGTTTCATAAGACTCTTTGAAAAGAGATTCTTGGTCATGCTGAAATCCTAATACTCTGTACATAAAATTCTTTTGATTTCCAGTAAGTAGCCCTTTAAAAAAAGGAAAATGCACTTAGGTTTGCATGGTTTATTCTAACTGAACTCATACTATTCCTAGGATCCTACTTACTTTATAAATTAGAAAAACTATTTTTAAAATTATTAGTTCTAGTCGTATTGACTGTTCATATTTATTCTTTTTGCAGAATTTCTTAAAGATTACTGATGTCATTTCAATTAGTCAGTGAAAATACCAAATGATAAAATGAATAACTATCATGTGTTTATTATGTCCCAAATACTATGTTAAAGTGCTTTACACTGAATTATCACCCTAGCTCTGTGAGGTAGTTACTACTGAAATTTATTGCTGTCAAACCGTTTGCCAGGAGAGCACGGTAGATACTACATCTGACTCCACCAAAACTTGTTTTCTCAATCAATATGATATTACCATCCCTTGGGATACAGTGATTTAGATGTGGAATCTTAAACAAGTTGAGCCTCCAATTCCTTATTATTTCTATCCTTTTCACTCAACTCTGATGGGCCATTTCTTTGCCCAGGGGGGAAAAGGTAGTAAAACAGGAGTAGAGAAGTTCTACTTCTTCATTGTTGTATGTTAACCTACCATCATTTTTAAGCTGTGGCCTTTTTCTTCCCAGAAAAAACTCTTTCTGATCTGAATTTAATGTTTAGCTTTTCTTTTTTTTTAAGGAGATGGTCTCATTCTGTTGCCCAAGTTGGATGCAGTGGCTCAACTGTAGCTTACTGCAGCTTTGACCTCCTAGGCTAAGTAATCCTCCTCCCACCTCAGCCTCTCAAGTAGCTGGGACTATAGACACACACCACCATGCCTGACCAATTTTTAATTTTTTTTTTTTTTTGTAGAGACATGGTCTGCTATATTGCCCAGGCTGATTCCAAACTCCATGCCCAGCCATTCTTTAGCATGTTTATCTTGTTCAAAGCATTAGTCTTCATTCCCAGTGTTCTTGCTGAGTTACTCCAACACCTTGGGGGTGTCATCCTGTCTACCTTTCATCCATGCTCATCAGAAAGCTTGTTATTTATCCTAATTGGTCTCATTGAATTCCTTTAGCTTTTCTTCCTCAGTGGAACGACTGCAATGATTGGAATCAAAATGTGCAAAATATTTATTTTCATTGTCTACCTTACTTCTAATGAAGTCACCATTGTGGCATCAGTTAGCAAGCTTTTCCACTGGGCCAATAAGAACTAGTGCACTTCAGAGAAAGCCAAGCTTGACCTGCATTGTCTAGCCATTCTCTACTACCTGCATTTGGGAATAGGACTTTGCTTGATGAGAACGTGTTTCCTCTAGTAAACTCTTCTTGCATTCTCAGGAATTTTCCTGGGTAGGCAGCACACTCATAAAATCAAGAAAATGAGCCCACCATGACTGCATCACATAGATGCAGTTGTTTCCAAGTTGTTAGGTTCTGATGTGGAGAAGAGAAAGGACATAGAATAGAGGTAACAACACAGGTGTACAGTGAATCCACCATATGTAAGGTGGAAATAGTGCCATTTCTTAAGTTTTAATTTCCTCAAATGAAAAAAGGGATAAGTATGGGACAATGAGATAATGCATATGTTCATTACTGTGATTCAAGTGCTCCTTAGCACAGTAGATGTCAATATTATCATTATTCAACTCCTTGGCCCCATGTGAAATTTTGATCAGCTGCCCAACTGCATATCCACAGCTTGTGACTTCTGGTGAAGACACTTACCCACCTTCTAAAGGTTTTGTGAACTTTCTCCTCATCCTCCAAGTGGTTCACTCTTGTTTACTTTTGAGCAAAAAACAGAAGCCAAATGATTAAAAGGCACTGTTTATAGTTGTAAATATGTTTTGACACACTGTCTTCGAGTTTTAAAACCTGCAAGAGAGGAATTAACTCATGAAAGGACTGGTTTCTTCCCACACTTACGAACCTTCACTAGCACTCAATTTCTCAAAAAGCATGAAAATACATAGGAACAAAGAAGTGAAGTGAGTTTATGCTGAAAATAAAAAAGCAAAGCCAGATCTTCTGCTGTAGGGTCTCCCTGATTTGTGGTCATAGTCCTGTCTTGGATTATCACACAGTTTGGGAAAGTCAGTTCAACCCAACTAAAATGATATGAAGGTAGCTCTGTGTCACAAATCCAAAAACATAGTATTAGTTTCTGTTACTGCTTTAACAAATTAATTACCACAATTCTTAGCAGCTTTAAATAACACACATTTATACCTTACAATGCAAATTTATGTTTTGGTGGCCAGAAGTCCAAAAAATCAGTGTCCCTGAGTGAAAAATGAAGGCTGGTGCTCGATTTCAAAATCCCAGGACTGCATTCTTTCTGTAACTTAGGGCCCTTCTTCCATTTTCCAGGCCAGCGATGTAGCATCTTCAAATCTAGCTCCCTCTTGCATTCTCTCTCTGACCTCTGCTCCATCGTCACATCTCCTTCTCTGACTCTGACTCTCCTGCCTCCCTCCTTGGGATTACATTGATGACCCTTGGGATTACACTGAACCCATTCAGATAATCCAGGATAGTCTCATCTCAAGATCCTTAATTTCCCATGTGCACAGTCCCTTCTGCCATTGTCAGGTAACATATTTATGGAATTTCTGGGATTAGAATGTGTGGACATCTTCAGGATCCATTATTTTGTCTACCATAGGTGTGGATTATATGTTCTTTCCATAGTCATAGGACCCAGATATTATCAGACCCAGTTTATATTTTGCAGTCAAGACTCCTAATGGGACAAGTTGGCATTCAGAGAAGCTGAAGTTAATCAAATAAAAAGCAGGAATCAGCATGCACTTTATCACATCACCAAAAGAATCAAAACAGTATGATAGTAAATTTGACTTCTTATCATGTTGAATTCTTCTCTCAGTGGTATGTTATCAGAAAGAGGCAGTATTGTTATAATGTAATTTATATAGTGCCTTCCCCTGAGTGATGAGCAGAATATTCCTTAGTATCCTCAGAGAATTTAGTCTCTATCTCTTTTTATCCCCGCTCAGGCACTCCAGCAATATAATATCCAGCAATATAATATCTGTGTGCAAGAAATAAACCAGAGTCACTAAATTTAAGGAGGTTCATTTAAAGAAATTCCTCTTGGAGTTTTTTTTTAAAATATCATTTGAAAATGCTCTTCTTTGGGTATGATAGAGCTGCTGACCCACATTAGATTAATTAGGTCAATTAGCCTTTACATAGTAATTACCACTCAGATAGCTTTGAATAATATTCTTTTAATGCACATGTGCCTTGAAAAGAGATTTTCAACTTAAATTCCTGCCACATAGTAGCATTAAGAAAATATGCACCTAGCAATTATTTCTGCAATGTGGCTTTGGGTATAGCAATGATATTGGGTAGATAAAGCTTAAGGACTTTGCCGTGATTAGTTGATTATTCACATTTGCACTTTGTTAAAAGCTACATGGGTGTTTTCCATTTGGAGAGGCTGTTGGTAACCCAGAGTGCCAGGCATCATTGAGAGTAACTCCCTTTCTTCCTCTAACCTGTCACTATCAATTCCCACATTTTAGATTCATACTGGTCCCAGTACCTAACCATGGACTCCTACCAGCTACTAGGACTATTTGAAGTTTTTCGCCATGTGGTTCTCTCCAACAACATCCCTATATTTTATCTTAATAATGGCAATAGCTACCACTTACTGATATTTGCTAGGTTCTAGGCATTTCTCATTCATCACTCCTGTTACTAGGAGTAACAATAGAACAATAATTGTAACAATAGTAACAATTAACAATGTTAATTATTATTCCTAATAGTTAACTTACTAACAAATATTTGTTGAGATACTTTCTCTAAATACTAGAGAGAGACAAGTGAGTATCCTTATCTTCATGAAATAGTTCAAGAAAGTGAGACTTAGGGGAATTAAGTGGCTAGCCCAAGGTCCTGCAGTGCATGGGTATAGGCAAAGCTCAGAGTCTGCCAGGCTCAACAGCGTGGCTCAGCCCACCCCAGCAAGCCACTCCAGCTGTGGCACTGGAACTGCTGTCTGATTTGGTTGCTATATTTGAAAACCCATTCAACTATTTAGGGCATAGGGTTATCATTGATGTCAAAACCATCAAGGAAAATTAGGATTTTTTTTTTTTTAGAAATGAGGCTGAGAAGTAGAAAACACAATTTCTCAGAGCACAGGTCCAGGTCCCACTATTAGAAATGAAAGACTTTAATTTTTTTTTTTTTTTTGAGATAGGGTCTTACTCTGTTGCCCAGGTTGGAGTGCAGTGGTGCAATCTTGGCTCACTGCAACCTGCACTTCCTAGGTTTAAGCGATTCTCCTGCCTCAGCCTCCAGAGTAGCTGGGATTACAGTAGGCGTGCCGCTGGGATTACAGGCGTGCCACCACACTAAATTTTTTGTATTTTAGTAGAGATGGGGTTTCACCATGTTGGTCAGGCTGGTCTCAAACTCCTGACCTCAAGTGATCTATCTACCCACCTCAGTCTCCCAAAGTGTTTGGATTACAGGCGTGAGCCACCACACCCAGCAAAAGGCTTTAATTTATTTTTAACTTCAGGATTCTGATGCACATACAAAACTTAGCACAAGAAAGTTGATGTACTACTGAAGTGAATACATATAAATGAGAGGCAGTTCTAGGTGTATCCCTTCTGCTTTCTCTCAGTCCCTGATGCTTAGATCAGACAAAGACAATGCTAAATTGTAAGTTGTGCACTGACATTAGAGTGTTTCATAGTCTTTCATCTCACGTAACACTGAACAGAAAAAACTGTGAGTAAATTTGGGCTATGGCTGAGAGCTGGACATTTGGATGGTCTGGAATATGGAGATAATTTTGTTTTTGTTTTTTTCAAGGTTTAAAGCTTCATATTGGGAATATAAAAGTGGTACATTTCTGGAGAGCAATTTGATAACATGTTTCAGTATTTTTTTCTTGACAGTGTTTCTCTGTGTCACATAGGCTGGAGTGCAGTGGAGGAATCATGGCTCACCACAGCCTCAATCTCCCGGACTCAAGTGATTGTCCCACCTCAGCCTCCCAAGCACCTAGGGTACAGGGATGCACCACCAAGCCCTGCCAATTTTGGCATTTTTTGTAGAGACGGAGTTGCACCACGTTGCCCAGGCTGGTCTTGAACGCCTAGGCTCAAGCGATCTGCCTGCCTCAGCCTCCCAAAGTGCGGGGATTACAGGTGTGAGCCACTGGGCCCAGCTTGTTTCACTAATTTAAATGCGAATTTCTAACAAAAAGCAAATAGACAAAGCTGTAGGTATAAGAATGCTTGGTTATAATATTGGTTATAAAAAGCAAATAGATAAAGCTGTAGGTACAAGAATGCTTGGTTATAACTTTGGTTATAACCAAAAACTGCAAATAATCTAAATATATATCAAAAAGGTGGTCATTAAATAAGTTATGCACATCCATGAATGTACTACATCAATAATTATATATAAATACATTTATATTGTATTATTGTTAAAAATAAAGATTGTAAAACAGATTATAATTCTACTTTAAAATGTGCTGGTGTTATCTGGATGGCCATATGTCAAAATATGTTAACTGTGATCATCACCAAGTATTGGGATTGAGGATGATTTTAACTTCTTTGCACATTTCTTTATTATCTGAAATTTCTTTTTTTATTCTCTTTTATCTCCATTTCCCATGTAGATCACCCAATACCTCCTCCCCCATCACACACACATTCTTGTAATGTATTTTATATAAATCTTTTAGTTTGTATGTATTTCTACAAAGCATATTTTTGTATTTTGTGTATTTAGACTTACTTAGATAGTATGATATCCTGTTCCTTACATTTTTACATAATACTATAATTTTTAGATCTATGTTGCTATGTATATACCTAGTCTACTGCATACAACTGCTAAACTGTTTTATAATATAGGTATTATGAACTCTAAACGTGCTACCATCACAATTAGATAAAAATAAAATAAAGCTATTTTTATTGTGGGGAAAAAGAAAGAAAACTACGCTTCTTCAAGCCTAAAAGCATACATAAAGTTGCAAATTATTGCACACAATTTTGTCAATAGAATTATCCAAATGAAGAAATATTCATTACACTGGAGATTCTGTTTTACCAAGCATCTCTACATTTAAAAAGTATTTGGATACATAGAACTCTTTTCCATAAATACAGAAAATTCAGAGATGAGAGAATATTCATTTCTATGTAGACTCTAAAACGCTTGACTTAATTTAGAAGGCAAAAATTTTAAAAGACAAAGTTATTTTGAAAGCTAAAAGAAGTGAAAGAAATTATTACAGTGTGTTCTCACTATATATTAAAAATGAAATTAAAATCATTTAAAATAAAAGAAATATGATATTATAATACAAACAGAAATTAAGGAAAACCCCAAAAGGATAGGAAACAGTTGATGGACAGCACAGGAATATGAAAAGACAGAGGAAAGCAATAAAGCCTATTGGGAAAAACTGAAATTTATATATTGAAAGTTCATAATTTTTAACATAAAAATTTAATAATAACTGCTAATCCCTTACCTTTCTTTAAACTTTAATTTAAGGATAAAAATAGAACTTCAAGAGTAACTTTATTCAGTCATATTTTTTATAACAAAGATATCAAATACTCTCAGTAAAGATTTGTGTTTAACTTTCAAACTTTTCTTCAAAACAATATATTCCTAGGCGAGAGGTATGAAAGAAAATTGCATATGACTATATACTATAAGGGGAAATGGCAAGATGAGAGTCATATTTCAAAACAGATGTTACTGAAGTATTGCAAGTCAAGTAAATGTCAGAAAACCTTTCTTTTCTTTCTTATTTAGGCTAGTTTTTACTAGTTGAGAAAGTTTCTAACACAGCATTAGAAGACAAAACCAAATTACTCTTACTAAGAGTATTTTGTTGAAAACCAGGCCTCCTTTTTCTACCACTTTCCTGAATATTGGGTTTCAGAATGAAGTAATTGACCTAGGAAAAATAAACAAATAGTTTTCAGGGACCCAGAGCCAGGTCAGAAAAACAAATTAAAGTACAGAAGCTTAAGTGTGAAAACAACACATAAAATAGTGATTTGGGAAGTGGAAAGAATTGAGGGGAAAGGCCCAGCACAACGACCAGATTATCTAGGGAAACGGTCACAGCAGTCTTGATTTCTCTGGAAACTCGAGTTAAACAGAAGCTAAGACTATATAGGATGTGTCTTGAGTAAGAGGCCTCTTGAATTTACTTTAGACTTTCTAACACTAAAACACTAACGATTAGGAAAATCATGGATTTTTATGAGTTGATGTAACTTTAAAGATGCAGTCAGCATTTCATTCATTTTTAGGCATAATGGCATAATAGTTATGCTAAAGATTCTTGAATCTCACAAAGTTCAAACTTTGTAAACTTTGGCAATTTATTTAGCTTCCTCACCTCACAGGATTATTAATAGGATTAAACAAAATAGGCCTTCTAAATGGCTTAGGACAAGTTCTGGCACATAAGACGTATTTAGTAAACGTTAGCTAGTGCTGGTAGAATTACCATTTGAGCATCTATCTGTCTGGGACCGAGATCTGAATTTATATACCAATTAAAATTGTTATACTGTAATGTTTTTGATAGATCATATTGAATCTAAAGAAGACTTTATTTACTAATATTAAGACATGAAACTTGCACAGATCTATCACTATTGACAATAGAAGGTAGAATCTTAGTCCACAAACTCAGGTATACAAGAAATGTTGTTTCAAGTTCTGTTTCAAGCCCCCATTACAATAGATGCTGGAAAAGTAATCTCAGTCAACTCAAGTTTCCCTCTCCCAAACCCAGTTACATTGGGATTACATATATGTTCTGGGGGCTATCATCCGTTGTTAGTTGTTAACACCTGACCATCCTACTATGTGCTGAGACATATGTTCTGGTTGCCAGTCCACAAAGCTGACAGTTGTGTCCTCCTTGTATTGGACACTAGTTTCTGTAACTTTCGGGAGAGTGATAAAATTAATGAGACACTAAAAGTCCCTACTCCATCCCTCTATTGCCCTCTGGCTTATGGGAAATGATCTGCTGCTCCTCCAACCATTACACTGGGCCACAAAGGTAGGCTGTGAGGTTATTTGAGTCCCCCTTTGTAAGTCTAATATACCATACTGCCATCTTTACTATATTGTTCCTGGGCTAGCATAGGGTGAACTCTAGTATAGGGTGAACATAGGTGAACTCCAGATTAAATAGGAAAAAAATGATGTTCCTTCTGTTCTTGAATTCCCCAAAATTATGCAGAGGGCGATGTTCTATTACCCCTTAAACTTATACCCCACCCTCCTTCAGAATGAATTCAAGAGAAAGCCAGGCACAGGTCCTTTTTTAAGTACCCAGCATCCAGGCTCTTTTCTTTTCCTCTGACTTCTCTCCTCTCCCATAGGTATAGAGAATCTTCAATCTTGGGGACAGGAAAAACTGGCTTTCACCTGTCAGCTGTTTTTCTAATTTTTTTGTCTCAAGGCTGGATCTTGGCTTTTAAAATTAAAAAAAAATCAAAGATTTGAAAACTCTTCCAAAAGGAATGTCTAGTTCATAGTCTAGCTGCCTCAATGAGTAAAGTCATAGGCAAACAAACAAACAAACAAACAAACATACTGATATCTCAAAATACATCAAAATAGGGAGGGATATCCATTTTTTCCTTTTTATCTAAAACAACATTTTAAATACATATAAGTAAAATACTTTGGTTTTCAAAAAGTCTTCCAATTAAAATATTTTCTTTTAGTTAAAAACATGAATTTCTTCATATATTATTGAAAAGTGCTGGATTTTATAATTTCCTTTCAGCCCAAATTGCAAATATCAACTATACCTTTTAAATGTGTGCAGATGGTTTTAACCTCAGCTTGCCAGGGAGGATTTCTCAGTGTTTTCAGTTCCTATCCTTGCCTCTTTATCTCCTTCTACCATCTCTGGTTGATCTGTTCCTCAGTAACTTCTTGTTATTCTCCAAATTTACTCCATCCTCTTTTTATAATCTACAATCCAAAAGAATGTGTACCTTTCCTTTATATAAAATTTGATAATGTCTGCATGTTTTCTCCTTAAGAAGTTCAGACACAATAAATCTTCTGAGGAGTCTAGAGGAAACAATGTTTTCAAATGTTGCTTGAAAACAGCAACATTTGGTAATATAATTTGATGGTGGTAATATTAATTTTTAAAGCTCTTGATAATTTCAAAGACCCATATATTTGTATGGCATTTTGATCACTGTTACCTAGGTCATCAATGAGCCCCTGTGAAATACAATATGGTCATATTCATCTTTCTAGGACTTCTTCATGATAGAATGGGTAATAGAGAGCAGCTCTTCAATCACCATTAAGTAAAAGAACAATAAGATAGTTGGCTGTTTTCAAACAGTAATGCATATTAAGACCATTCTGCTTTGCCACATACCATACACTATATGTCCACTATATAACAAAAGTATAAGTATAGCAACAATTATGGGTAAAAATATGTTTAGAATTGAATTATTATAAGTTCACAGCAGAAAAGAGCTCCTTAACACATTTAAGGAAGAAGACAGTGAAGTACATTTTATATTTCTGAAAAAAAGATAAGTTTTTAAAAAGATAGCATGGAGGTATAACCCTCAACATTAGGAATTGAAGTAGGAAAAGCAATAAACCAACCTAGGTTCCAGTTCTGGTTCTACAAGTTACTTGCTGAGAAACTACGGGCAAGGCATTTAATATTCTGGGGGGCTATGTTTTCCCTTTTATAAGTTGAAATTTTGAAATAGAATCTCTAAGGTTCTTTCATTGTACCATTCAATTATTTCCCTTGTTTAAAAATAGTCAGGTAACAGAAAGAACAAAATTAAAGAAATTTTTAAAAATGCAGAGTAAATCAGTCATGTAAAAAATTGTGGTAAAACCATTTTAACTTTAAAACTATTTTTCTAGTTTCTAAACGGTAAAAAAAAGTTTCCAAACTGATGATAAATATAGAAACTTAAAAAAAAAAGACTATTATGTATATAATTTCTAAAGAATTGAAGCCATCTACTGTCATAAGGAGGTACCTCAGGCAAAATGCTGTTGGCTTAATTTTAATTCCTTTTTAAAGTACAAATTTTATAGTTACAACACATAATTTACAAGTGCAGGTTTATGCATATTTTTCTAAATCTTTCAGAATAGAATATTATCAGCATTTTTTGTTTGTTTCCATTTTGTTTTGCTAAAGCGTGTAGGAATTTTTAAGGCATATGTTAGTTTATGAAAAGGTTTTCAAATTGAAACAAAGATTATCTTTTGAATTATCTGCTTTTATTATGTTAATTAAAACAAAACTTTATAGAGCGTCTAAGTGCCTCTCAAGCTACATAAAAGAAAAATACCCAATTGATGCATGGGAATTATAAAGATAATTTACACAGTTGGTGAAGGAAACACCCTACACTGAAAGGCAATTAAACAAGAGCTATATACTTTATATTTAAAATAGGAAATATATGTGCAGAAAACCAAGTAATTATCATTACTCATATTTGTCTCCTGGAATGAATTCTCTTAAAATTCTGATAGTGCCTCCTTTCCTTTTCCTTTCCTTTCCTTTCCTTTCCAACTTAAACAAGTGCTTCTTACACTTTGGTATGTACATCATCACCTGGGGATCTTGTTAAAATGCAGATTCTTACTCAGAAACCCTGGGGTGTGGCCTGAGATGCTAAGCTTCTAACCAGCTCCCAGGGGTTTCCCATGTTACTAGTCTTCAGATTGAGTGGCAAGGCCCTTAACTATGGGCAGCCAGGAGTTGAAATGACAAAAGATAAGAAGTGCCAGGGTTTTCCTTTCAGTTTTGTTCTACTACTTACTCAAAACCCCAACTGCAATTCTTAGCTTACTTACTTAGCTTAATTCTTAGCTTAATTTCCATGCTTTCACTTTCTCCTTACTGGTGCCTACTCTATTCCCACAAAAGAAAAGTTCTTAAATACACACCCCTGTTACTATCTAGCATGCCATAGGTAATATTATCCATGCGACCCATAGGCCAAGGGTCCTCAAAGATTGGTTCCCTACTGTGCTTGATGAGAATGGTTTCTAGAAATAGGATCATGGTAAAGAGACTCTGAATGAAATGACTCTACTAATGGGTAAATTGTGCCAAAACTGAGGACAGCGAATAATTCTGCAATCATTTCAATTTGGCTTTAGAATGTATTATAATAGAATTTGCAGGAGGTTTATTTACTAATTACATTTTTTAAGGTAAATAAAATATATTTGTATGCTCTGACCATACACCAACTAACAGTGCTAGTGAGGAGGAGCTAAGGAGAGGGGAGTCTGCTTGAAAGCATGAGGAAGTGTATGTAGGAGAGTAGTCTGGGATAGATTGTTTTTATGCATAATACATCTGTGGAAAGTCAAGATTTCATCTGTCAAGCTCTTATGCAACTCAATGCAACTGAAATAATACAAATGGACATTGTATTATTTTCCCCCTTCTCAATGGATTAAAGTGCTATTAAGGATGTTTTGGGGGTACAAACATCTACCATGTATTGAACACATACTATGTATCTACATCTAAACTAAGAAATCTCTAGGCAGTGGCTTAGTAAGTTCTATGTATCTATGTGGTAGGTGCCATTATCCCAATAAGAAAATATAGCCTATTGAGGAACTTTTTAATTGGGAAGTCTTTTGAAAAAACTTAACCCAACAGAGAGGTTTATGAAAAGCTCCATTGTATGGTTTATCCTATATTAATAAATAAATCCAATATATGTAAAACAACATATGAATAGGAAAACTTAGGGTTATTATTCATTTCATGAAAAGAATAGCCAGTGATTGGACTTAAGTGGTTAATATATGTAACAGGGTTTTTTTTTTTTTGAGTTACATATATTTAATGTACACATAATTTTCCATGTAAACACTTGCAAAAAGTTTAGCATGTCTACAATAACACTGTTGATTTTCTTTTCATTTTGATTATTTAGGAGATTGTCTTAGTCTGTTTTCTGCTGCTATATTATAATATCTGTGGCTGAGTAATTTATAAAGGAAAGAGGTTTATTGTAGCTCATGATTCTGGAGGCTGGGTGGTCCAAGATAAGGTAACCACATCTGGCTGGCTTCTGGTAAGGGCCTCATGCTTCATCATAAAATGCCAAAGAAGCAGAAGGGGAAGCAGGCAAGTGCAAGGAGACCAAACATGAGAGGCAGCCTCACTTTATATAACCACCTGGCCTCGCAGTAACTAACTAGTCCTACAGAGTTAGAACTCACTCCTTTGAGAATGGCATTAATTCCTCTTAACAACCTAATCACCTAACTTTTCCATGCTTTTACTTCCTGCTCAACACCACCACATTGGGGACCAAACTTCAACATGAGTTTTGGGGGTAAGAAACCACAACATTCTGCCCCTCACTCCCCAAACTTGTGTCCTTGTTACCATGTAAAATACAATCATCCCATCCCCCAAATCCCCAAAATCTTGTCTTGTACCAACTTAAAAGCCCAAAGCCCAATGTCTCATCTGGGAAACTGTGAAATCAAAACAAGTTATCTACTTCCAAGATATAATGGTGGGACAGGCATAGGGTATACATTGCTATTCCAAAAGGGTGAAACAGGCAAGAAGGGAGTAACAGGCCCAAAACAAGTTCAAAACGCAGCAGGGTAGACATTAAGTTTTAAAGTTGGAGAATAATCTCCCTAAATTCCATGCACACTAGGGTTGGAGGTAGAGCCCCCAAGACATCAGACAGCGCTGCCCCTATGGCTTTGCTGGTGCAGCCCACATGGCTGCTCTCATGGGTTAGAGTCTGGTGCCTAGAGGCAGGCATTACCCTCTGCTAGTGACTACAATTCTGGGGTCTCAAGTGGCCCAGCCCCTGTGGCTCTACTAAGCATTACCCTAGTAAGAGAATTCAGCAGTGGTTGCACCCTGTGACAAATCACTACCTGGGCTCCCAGGCTTTTCAATCATCCTCAGATAAAGTGGACGAAGCCACACCTCCATAGTCCTTACATTCTGCACATGGAACTGCCAAGGCTTACAGCTTGCATCTTCTGCACTTTGAGCATGAGCCACATCTGGGCCTGTTTGAATCATGATGTGGTGCTGCCAAGGTTTACAGCTTGTACCGTTTGGAGCAACAGATTGAGCTGTACCTGAGGTCAGTTAAGTCACAGCTGGCTGAGGACTGCTGTTCCAGAATGCAGAGAGCAGAGAGACCCTAGGGCTCAAATAGCAAGCCCTTGCTGCCCTCAATATCCTAACATTCTCAGACAGTGAGCGGAGGAGCAGCCTCAAAGATTTCTGAAATGCCTTCAGGGTCTTTCTTCCATTGTCCTGATGATTAGTACCAGGTTCCCTTCTAGCCACATTAATCTCTTTAGCAAATAGTCTTTGGGTGTTGCTGTGATGTATTCTATAATTTATTATTACTTTATTATGTATCTTGACTTCTCTACCAGTATGTAAACTAAGCTCCACAAGAAAAGAGTTTTCATCCTTTACAGTACCAAGTACAGTATTTTTCACTTAGCATATCACAATAAGTCATGCTGAATTAAATTGCTATTTCTTTAGTGTCAACATCTACTTATGTAAAATGAGCAGACTGTAGTGCACCAATTTTTCATTTTAATGGTGTTTAAGAACCTTTAAAGGTTGTAGCATGACTGATTCAGATGCACAAACACACCAATTTTAAAGAGGACAAAAATAAAGAGACCTATTGCCCTTATTTTTCAACACAGGGGCAAAGACTTAGTTTTGTTCTAAGATTTTTTTTTTTTTTTTTGAGATGGAGTCTTGCTCTGTCACCCAGGCTGGAGTACGGTGGCATGTTCTTGGCTCACTGCAACCTCTGCCTCCTGGGTCAAGCAATTCTCCTGCCTCAGCCTCCAGAATAGCTGGGATTACAGGCACACACCACCACATCCAGCTAATTTTTGTATTTTTAATAGAGACGGGGTTTCATCATGTTGGTCAGGCTGATCTTGAACTCCTGACCTTGTAATCTGCCCGCCTCGGCCTCCCAAAGTGCTGGGATTACAGGCATGAGCCACCGTGCCTGGCCTAGTTCTAAGCTTTTTATCTAAGTTTAATTCATATGATGCCTCATAAATGTTTGCCAATAATAACAATAACAATTTCATGTGGAAGTCTCTCCTCTTTACTTCTCTTATCCCAAGGTTTTTATGCTTAAAGAAAAAAATACTGATATGGGGTTGTCCAAGATGACTGAATAGAAGCAGCTAGTGTATGCCACTCTCATGAAGAGAAATGGAATGGGCGAATAAATACAGCACCTTCAACAGAAACATCCAAGTACATGCATTGGAACTCATCAAGGAAACAATGTGATGCATGGAAAATGGAGAAAAGCAAGGCAGGATGACTGCCCACCGAGGAGTGACATGGAGCCAGGAGAGCCTCTCTGGCCCAGGGAAGTGGTGAGTGAGTGACCCCTGGTACCCACACTTCGCCCACGAATCTTTGCAACCCTCAGGTCAGGAGATCCTCTCATGGATCCACTCCACCAGAGCTTGAGGGATACACCTTAGTTTACAGCACACCACAGGCACCATATGGAACAAAAACCTGCCTCTCTCCTTGATGAGCCCCCAATCCCCTGCTCCTCAACAAGCAGCACCCCAAATTCATGCCAGCAGTGCAGCTATCCCACCCCACTGGCTGAACACTCTAGTCACAGTAGCTCTACATTTCTTGGAGGCAGAGCCCCCAAGGGCAACCCAAAGCCACTCTGCCATTGTCTCTGCGGTGGTACTACCCCTGCTACTCTCAGACTAATGAAGACCCTAAGTGACTTATCCACACCTCCAACAAGCTACAGTCAATTGAAGGAGAAGAGGCCAGTCTGTCTCCTATGGGTCCCACCCACATCCTCTGCTAATCACCAGGTAGGAAACCCTTGACTTGGGCCCATAGCACAGAATCCCCCAACCCAAAACCATCCTGGGCTGACTGCACTCAGCAGTTGCTGACCTGCATCTCTCTGGGGGTGGAGCCCACAGGAAACAAGCAAAAGATCCTTGGTCACAACCACTATGAAGGTCCTTTCCTCTGTTACTTCCAAGTTGAGGAGGAATCATAAACCCTGAGATCACCTCAGAGCTGTGGTGGGCAGCCTGGCAGAGGGCCAAGTCACAATCTATAGCCAGTATTCAAGTGGGAGAGGAACCCACACTTTCAGAGCATTGAGGAGGAGCACAGCTGTAGCTGTGGAAATATAAGGGAGCCACATAACCGAGTAAGAGACTACCTACCAACTGACCAGTACCCCTAAGCACCACCTGCTGGATTACACCCCAAAGCTTCAACACCAAAAATACTTTGCTAACATACCCACTGGGAAACCAAGACAAGAAGTCAGCTACAAATATAAAGACCCTGCACAAAGCCTTGGTCCTGTGAAAACATCTGGAAAACTCAATCTACACCACAATTAATAAAACACCCACACACAAAGTTGAGAAAGAAGCAACGCAAGCATTCTAGCATCTCAAACTCAGAGTATCTATGTCCTTCAAATGACCATACTAGTTCTCCAACAAGGATTCTTAAGCAGGGTGAGTTGGCTGAAATGAAAGAAGCAGAATTCAGAATATGGATAGGAATGAAGATCACTGAGATTCAGGAGAATGGCAAAACCCAATCCAAGGAAACTAAGAATCACTATAAAAGGATACAGGAGCTGACAGATGAAATAGCTCCTATAAAAAAAGAACCTAACATCTGATAGAACTGAAGAACATCACACAAGAATTTCACAATGCAATAACAAGTAATAACAGCAGAAAAGACCAAGCTGAAGAAAGAATCTCAGAACTTGAAGACTGGCTTTCCAAAATAAGACAGTCACACAAGGCCAGGCATGGTGGCTCATGCCTGTAATCCCAGCACTTTAGGAGGACGAGGTGGGTGGATCACCTGAGGTCGGGAGTTTGAGACCAGCCTAACCAACGTGGAGAAACCCTGTCTCTACTAAAAATACAAAATTAGCTGGATGTGGTGGCATACATCTGTAATCCCCGCTACTTGGGAGGCTGAGGCAGGGGAATCTCTTGAACCTGGGAGGCAGAGGTTGCAGTAAGCCAAGATCGCACCATTGCACTCCAGCCTGGGCAACAAGAGTGAAACTCCATCTCGAAAACAAAACAAAAAGTCAGACAAAAATAAAGAAAAAGTATGAAAAGGAATGAACAAGACTGCCAAGAAATATGAGACTATGAAAAGAGGCCAAATCTACAAATCACTGGCATCTCTCAAAGGGACAGGGAGAAAGAAATGACTGGAAAATATATTTCAGGATATCATCCATGAAAATTCCCCAACCTTGCTAGAGAAGCCAACAGTCAAATATAGATAATACAGAGAATCCCTGCAAGATTCTGCACAAGAAAATAATCCCCAAGACACATAATCATCAGACTTCCCAAGGTCAAAATGAAACAAAGAATGTCAAAGGCAGCTAGAGAGAAAGGGCAAACCACCTAAAAGGGAAAACCATCAGACTAACAGCAGACCACTCAGCTGAAACCCTACAAGCCAGAAGAGATTGGGGGCCTATATTCAACATTCTTTGTTTTTATTTTTGAGATTGAGTGTCACGCTTGTTGCCCAGGCTGGCATGGAATGGCTTGATCTTGGCTCACTGCAGACTCTGCCTCCCAGGTTCAAGAGCTGGGATTACAGGCATGTGCCTCCCAGCCTCCCAAGTAGCTGGGATTACAGACATGTGCCACCACGCCTGGCTAATTTTGCATTTTTAGTAGAGACAGGGTTTCTCTATGTTGGTCAGGCTGGTCTCGAATTCTCGACCTCAGATGATCTGCCCACCTTAGCCTCCCAAAACGCTGGGATTACAGGCATGAGCCACTGTGCCTGGCCCCTCGACGTTCTTATAGAAAAAAATCTTCAACTAAGAAGTTCATATCCAGCCAAACTAAGCTTCCTAAGCAAAGGTGAAGTAAAAATCCTTTTCAAATAAGCAAACGCTGAAGGAGTTCATTACCAACAGACCTACCTTACAAGAGATCTTGAAAGAAGCACTAAATATGGAAAGGAAAAACCATTACCAGCCAATACAAAAACACGCCTAAGTACACAGACTATTGTGACATTATAAAGCAACCACACAAACAAGCTGGCATAATAACCAGCTAACAATAAAATTACAGGATTGAATTCACAGGTATCAACACTAACGTTTAGTGCAAATAGGCTAGATGCCCCCATTTAAAGGCAAAGAGTCTGGGAATAGTGGCTCATGCCTGTAATCCCAACATTTTGAGAGGCTGAGGTGGCAGATCACTAAAGCCAGAAGTTTGAGACCAGCTTGGTCAACATAGTGAAGCCCTATCTCTACTAAAAATACGAACAATTAGCTGGGCATGGTGGCACATGTCTGTAATCCTAGCTACTTGAGAGCCTGAGGCATAAGAATCACTTACAACTGGGAGGTGGGGGTTGCAGTAAGCTAAGATTGTGCCACTGTACTCCAGCCTGAGCAACAGAGTGAGAATATGTCTCGAACTAACAAACAAACAAAGGCAGAGTGGCAAGCTAGATAAAAAAACAAGACCTACTGGTATGCTGTCTTGAAGAGACCCATCTCTCACACAGTGACACCCATAGGTTCAAAATAAAGGGATGGAGGAAAATCACCATGCTAATGGAAATAAGAAAAAAGCAGAGGTTATAACCCTAATTTCAGACAAAACATACTTTAAATCAACAAAGATTTAAAAAGACAAAGAAGGGTGTTACATAATGGTAAAGGGTTCAATCCAACAAGAAGACCTAACTATTCTAAATATATATGCACCCAACACAGGAGCACCCATATTCAAAAAGCATGTTCTTAGAGACCTACAAACAGATTTAGACTCCCACACAGTAACAGTGGGAAACTTCAACACTCCACTGACAGTATTAGACAGATCAGCAAGGCAGAAAATTAACAAAGATCTTCAGGACCTGAACTCAACATTGGACCAAATAGATCTAATAAACCTCTACAGAACTTTCCACCCCAAAACAACAGACTGTACATTCTTTTTATTGCCACATGGCACATACTTTAAAATTGACCACACAATTGGATATAAAACGATCCTCAGCAAATGCAAAAGAACTGAAATCATACGAAACACACTCTTGGAATACAGTGCAATAAAAATAGAAGCCAAGACTAAAATAATCACTCAAAACTATGCAATTACATGGGAATTAAATCACCTGCTCCTGAATAATTCAGAAGGCAGAAGTTAAGAAGTTCTTTGAAACTAATAAGAACAAAGATACCCAATAAAGGGAGAAGTTAAGAAGTTCTTTGAAACTAATGAGAACAAAGATAAAAATAGAAGAATCTCTGGGACACAGTTAAAGCTATGTTAAGAGGGAAATATATAGCACTAAATGACTACATTAATAAGTTAGATCTCAAATTAACAACCTAACATCATAACTGAAAAAAATTAGAGAAGCAAGAGCAAACTAAAAACCATTCAAAAGATCAATGAACCTAGGAGTTGGTTATTTAAAAAATTAATAAGATAGTCTGCTAGCTAGACTAATAAAGAAAAAAGAAAGACAATTCACATAAACACAATCAGAAATTACAAAGGAGATGTTACCACTGACTCGACAGAAATAAAAATAACCATCAGAAACTACTATGAACACCTCTAAGTACACAAACTAGAAAACCTTGAAGAGATGGATAAATCCCTGGACACATATACCCTCTCAAGACGGAACCAGGAAGAAATTGATTCCCTGAAAAGATCAGTAATGAGCTCTAAACTTGAATCAGTAATAAAAAGCCCACAACTAAAAAAATCCCAGGACCACACAGATTCACAGCCAAATTCTACCAGATGTACAAAGAGGAGCAGGTACCATTCCTACTGAAACTATTCCAAAAAATTGAGAAAGAGGGACTCCTCCTCAACTCATTCTATGAAGCCAGTATCATCCTGATTCCAAAACCTGGAAGAGACAACAAAAAAGGAAACTTCAGGCCAATATCCTTGATGAACATCGATACAAAAATCCTCAACAAAATACTTGCAAACCAAATCCAGCAGCACATCAAAAAGTTGGTACACCATGATCAAGTAGGCTTCATTCCTGGATGCAAGGCTGGTTCAACATACACAAATCAATAAATGTGATTCATCACATAAGCAGAATAAGGACAAAAACCACAATATTTTTCTCAACAGATCAAGAAAACACTTTTGATAAAATTCAATATTCATTCATGTTAAAAAAAAACTCTCAACAAACTAGGTACTGAAAGAATATACCTTAAAATATTAAGAGCCATCTATATAACAAACCCAATTTCCTTTGAAAACCAGCACAAGATAAGGATGCCTTCTCTCTCCACTCCTATTCAACATAGTATTGGAAGTCCCGGCCAGAGCAATCAGGCAAGAGAAAGAAATAAAGGGCATTCAAATAAGAAGAGAGAAAGTCTAACTATCCCTGTTTGCAGATTACTTGATCCTCTATTTAGAAAACTCCAGTCTTGGCCCAAAAGCCCCTTCAGCTGATAAACAACTTCAGCAAAGTTTCAGGATACAAAATCAATCTACAACAATAACTAGTATTTCTACACACCAATAACAGCCAAGTCAAGGGCCAAATCAGGAACATAATCCCATTCACGGTTGCTACAAAAAGAATAAAATACCTAGGAATACAGCTAACCAAGTAGGTAAAAGATATCTACAAAGAGAATTACAAAACACTGTTCAAAGAAATCAGAAATGACACAAACAAATGGAAAAACATTTCATCCTCAGGGATAAGAATAATCAACATCATTAAAATGGCCATACCACCCAAAGCAATTTATACATTCAATACTACTCCTAACAAAGTATGAATGACATTCTTCATAGAACTAGAAAAAACTATTTGAAAATTCATATAGAACCAAAAAAGAGCCCAAATAGCCAAGACAATCCTAAACAAAAAGAACAAAGCTGGAAGTATCACATTACCCAACTAAACTGTACTTAGGGCAACAAAAACTAAAACAGCATGGTGTGGGTACAAAAACAGACACACAGACCAATGGAACAGAATCAGGAGCCCAGAAATAAGGCTGCACATCTACAACTGTCTGATCTTTCACAAAGCTGTCAAAAACAAACAATGAGGAAAGGACTCCCTCCCTAGTCAATAAATGGTGCTGGGATAACTGGCAAGCTGTATGCAGAAGACTGAAACTGGCCCTTTCTTACACCATATACAAAAATCAATTCAAGATGGATTAAAGACTTAAATGTAAATTGTGAAAATATAAAAACCCTGGAATACAACGTAGGCAATTTGGGACACAGGAATGGGCAAAGGTTTCATGACAAGGATGCCAAAAGCAATGTCAACAAAAGGAAAATCTGACAAATGGGATCTAATTAAACTTAAAAACTTCTGCACAGCAAAAGAAATTATCAACAGACTGAAAAACAACCTACAGAATGGGAAAAAATTGTACACTACGCATCTGACAAAGGTTCAATATCCAGCATCTTAAGGAACTTGGATTTACAAGAAAAAAAAAACCATTAAAACGTGGGCAAAGGACATGAACAAACATGTTTCAAAAGGATACATACATGAGGCCAATAAGCGTATGAAACAAAAGCTCAGTATCACTGATCATTAGAGAAATGCAAATCAAAACCACAGTGAGATACCATCTCACACCAGTAAGAATGGCTGTTATTAAAAAGTTAAAAAATAATAGATGCTGGCAAGGTTGCAGAGAAAAGGGAACATATACACTGTTAGTGGGAGTGTAAATTAGTTCAACTATTGTGGAAAGCAGTGTGGTGATTCCTCAAAGAGCTAAAAACAGAACCACCATTTGACTCAGCAATCTCATCACAGAATTATACAGCCAAAGGAATCAAAATTATTCTACCATAAAGATACATGCACACTTATGGTCATCACAGCACTATTCACAATAACAAAGACATGGAATCCACCTAAATGCCTATCAACGGTAGACTGGATAAAGAAAATATTTTACATATACACCATGCTTTACATATGTGGCCATAAAAAAGAACAAGATCATGTCTTTTGCGGGAACATGGATGGAGTTGGAAGCCTTAGCAAATTAACAAAAGAACAGAAAACCAAATATTCTATGTTCTCACTTATAATAGTAGCTAAATTATGAGAATTCATGGACACAAAGAAGTAAACAACACACACTGGGGCCTACCTAAGGGTGGACGGTGAAAGGAGGAAGAAGATGAGGAAAAATAACTATTGGGTACTAGGCCTAGTACCTGGGTCATGAAATAATCGATAAAACAAATCCCCATGATATGAATTTATCTATATAACAAACCTGCACAGATAACCCTAAACCTAAAATAAAAGTTTTTAAAAAAAGGAAAAAATATTTTCTAAAAGTTCTTAAGCAGCTTTAACTTCTCATGGTTCCTATAAATAAATTTGATAATAAACATTGCTTAGGGTACCTATATAATACTTATCAATAATGAATTTGAAATATAATTCATTGGAAAAATATAAAATATCTGTTTACTACAGTAAAAGTTTATATAACAGAATTTTAGAATTCACAACACTGAAAAACAAGCTAAATGAAAACAACAATCTATACTGATTAATATTTCATTTATTATTGCTCAAAGTTAGATAAGAGTAGGTTCAAATAGCCATTGGATTCTTAAAAATCTTTAGTAAAATGAAATACATGAGAATAATATTAATAATTAATCCATACAATAAGCAGATTCATTAAATTAGCATTATTTTGCTTTCATAGAATATTTTTCTTCTTAAGAAAACATAAAAATAAAATTTTACATTGGTTCTTGTCAAAATCTAATTAACAACCAAATAATTATTTCAAAGTACAATTTAATTATGGGCTTACTGAAACAAAGCCACTGTAAAAGAGCTTTCTGAGAAGTTACAATATAATGGGAAAATAAATTAGTCCATATATTTTGTTGCAAAAAGTGAACAAAGCTAATCGAATTCAGGAGAAAAAAATCTGAACAATTAAGAACTACTTTTTCAAAATAAAAAGTGTGATTAGGTGTCTTTATTCTTTCTCTTACTAATATAAAAAGTATTTGTTTGTTTTAGAAAATACCATCAAATATTCCCAGTAAAGACTTCATTTCATCAGTTTCACCATCAGGATGATACCTACTGGGAGAGAGAAGCAAAAGTAAAAATAACTATTTTTGTAAAACAATTTATTTTAAAATAAACAATAAATAATGTAATACTAAATACAGAAAAATAAACTTGAAGATTGCTGTGAAGTTAATGTATCAAACTTCAGTATGCATAACTTTGTAGGAAGTCTGTTGGAGAAAATCAGACTTTATAAACTGCAAATGGTAGGAACTGTAAAGGTATTTCTTTAAACATATTGAAAAGTTATGTCATTTAATAAAACTGTGAATAGCTTGGTCCAAGGGAAGTGGTGTTTACAACTAATGATCATAACCAGTTACAGATTTCTTTGTATCTTCTGCACACCCACTGCTTCACTTGACTAGTCTTAATCAAATAAAAACAAAACAGTGTGAACAGGTCCCAAATGTTTTGACACTTCAAGGAGAGAGAAACTGCAATAGAGTTTCCTTTTCTAAAATGGCCAGCAGTAGGGGAACCGATGAGATTTAATCTGACATTTTCATTGAACCTGTTGATTGTGAAATAACTGGTTGGCTAAAATACAACTTCAACTTTTGAAAAATTAGCTTATTTCTTTTTCTTTTCTTTTTTTTTTTTTTAATTGAGACGGAGTTTCGCCCTTGTTACCCAGGCTGGAGTGCAATGGCGTGATCTCGGCTCACCGCAACCTGCCTCAGCCTTGAGTAGCTGAGATTACAGGCATGCACCACCATGCCCAGCTAATTTTTAGTATTTTTAGTAGAGGTGGGGTTTCACCATGTTGACCAGGATGGTCTCGATCTCTTGACCTCATGATCCACCCGCCTCAGCCTCCCAAAGTGCTGGGATAACAGGCATGAGCCACCGCGCCCGGCCTGGAGTTTTCAAGTGGCTTTACACTTTACAAAATTAACATTCTGTATTCAAATCAATAAAAATAAGTTTATCAACTCAATATAATGTTTGAATAAACAGCATCAAACATATGGGGTTTCAAAATGATGTTTGATGTTTGAAACATCTTTAGGAGCTTAGCTCACTAAGGCTTGAAAATTTTCATGTTTTTAAATAAATAAAATGTTTAGGCTCAGATCTTTAAAATGAACCAAGGATAAGGGAATGTTGAATTTCTTTGTGAAAAAAATTTTATTGATATAATCTTAAAGTGTCTTTAAAAGGTTCTTACTTGAAATCAACTTCCTTTTTACATTCACTATTTCTAATAAAAAAATCCACTTTTTTATAATTTGAAGAATTTGGTTTTTTTTCAGAGCAAGTAAAGCATAGCCTCTCAATCTCTGGTGATAGATTTTGTTGTTTTCTTTCTTGAAAATGTACCTATATATGAGATAAGAAATAACAATCACTGAACGTTTAAGCATTTGGGCAAAATTTTTAAAAATAACAAAGAAGTGTTTCTTCTTACAATAACTGCATTTCCGTACCTTCGTACCTTGTTGAGGTAATTTTGTCATGGAGGATGCACTGAACTTGGGCATAGCAGAATTTGATAAAGAAATATCTGACATCTCATGTGATGAAACAAAACTAAAAATTAAAATTAATTATTTGTAAAATATGACAGACAAGGAAAACAAACCATTTTAATTTGGATCATAATGATTTTGGGAAATATGCAAAGTTTATACCACATTTATCATAAAATGTAATGCACTGTTTCTAATACTCATGAACTTGATATATTTCCTTTCCTTTAGACCAAACCATAATTTATATATCCCAAATTAGGAAAAAATACTATTTTTAAGGGACTATAGAAATAATTATTCAACAATTTTCTTTAAAATTGAGTCTTAAGCTTAATTGTCCATTACATCGAGCCCTATAAATCTTTTTGAAATTCTACTTGCTTAACTTTTAATCTCTTTTCTTTATTCTGGTCGCACTGTAGATAGACATCTCTAGTTATCTTCTTATATATAACTGTATTCAAGAATTCACTCTGAACTTTTTGTATTAACTCATTCACTAAAACACATTTATTATTCACTACGATTGCCAGATATTGTACTAGAAGCTGGGTATAAAGTGATAAATACAACCTCAGGGAGTTACCATCAAGCAGACAATGAATACAAACAAATATAACCCTGAAATTATAAAAAGAAAATGAACTGGGCAATATCATAAGAAATAACAGTGTGGAGGCATACACCTATTTTTAAAACATGATCATCAATGCATCTCTGGTGAGGTAACCATTTAAGCTGGTATCTGAAGGCTAAAATATGACAGTCACGTAAGGAGCAATGAGCAATGTGGGTGGGGACAGGGAAGAACCACATATACTGATAGGATTAAATCATTCTGTCTCCGACTAATAAACATGGCAAGGAATTAAAATAGTAAAAAGTGTATAAAAGAAAAAGGCCAGGCACAGTGGCTCACATCTGTGATCCCAGCATTTTGGGAGGCTGAGATGGGAGGACAGCTTGAGTCCAGGAGTTTGAGACCAGCTTAGTCAACATAGCAAGACCCCCCCACCTCTAGAAAAAAAAATACATTTTTAAATTAGTGAGGAATGGTGGCATGTATGTACCTGTAGTCCCAGCTACTTGGGAGGCTGATGTGGAAGGATCTCTTGAGCGTGGTTGAGGCTGCAGTGAGCCATGATTATGCTCCTGTACTCTAGCTTAAATAAATAAAAAAGCAAATCTCCTTTCCACCCCAAATCCTCAGGTCTCACAGGCCTTTTTCCCAGCAGCAACTTCTACACCAGGTTCTCAGTGGGTTCTTGTTAGAGTCCATTTTTAAACCCACAAATCTGCTGGTCACTTCTAAACTCTTACAGAATTATTTGTTGCTTTTTAAAGGTGTGGTGCATAAAATTGTTCATGTGCCTTGTTATCTTCCTCCTTATGATTTATCAACTTTTTGCTTCTCCACACCTATAGCTTTGTCTCACTTGGATGCTTATATCCATTTATTCTATGTGACTCAGAGTTATAACCAATGAAATGAAGTGATAAAAATACATATTTTAAGCAAATATTTTTAAAAGCTATTCAATGATTTGAGAAATCCTAACATGGAACAAGGGTGAATAAGCTCCTGGTCACTGGAACTGTCTTGGTAGAGGTGGCATGATTACTTGCCGAGGATGTTGAATGGTGATTCAAGGATCCAGCGAGTGGGAGGCTAAACAATACTTAAGCCCCGCTTAGCTCTGGAATTCTATGAGAACTGAGTCTATGATGCTGATGCTATGATCGGTAATGGCTAAATAGCAAAAATTCCATGAGATACCACAAATTTAGTAGTTTTTTAAAACACAGAAATAAATAATCCTTAAGTAGAAAATCAGACCCTGAAAAAAATGTTAGTATTTCTTCAGTTTTGGACATTTTGACTTTGGCCAAAATTTCTCTACCTTGACTTCTAATCAAGTCCAATATTTCCCAATGCATTTTGTATGTTTTGTAAAGATACTTCAAATTGAACATTTATCAAATTATGTTTTCCATTCAAAATCTCTTATGTTTCCTGTATCTGCAAATAACATCTACCTAGGTGCCATTTATTCTTCCCTCTTCCTCAACTGTCATATCCTACCAATTGCCACACTGAATCTGCTCTATTTCTGAAATGTTTTTAAAATCCAACCCTGGGCCAGGTGCGGTGGCTAACGTCTGTAATCCCTGCACTTTGGGAGGCTGAGGCAGGCAGATCATGAGGAGTTCGAGACCAGCATGGCCAACATGGTGAAACTCCGTCTCTACTACAAATACAAAATTAGCCCAAGTGTGGTGGTAAACGCCTGTAATCCCAGCTACTTGGGAGGCTGAGGCAGGAGAATCGCTTGAAACTGTTAGGCAGAGGTTGTAGTGAGCCAAAATCGGTCACTGCACTACAGACTGGGCAACAAGAGCAAAACTCTGTCTCAAAAAAAAAAAGATCAAATCCTACCTCTCTGTTCCCATCATCTCTGCCCTAGTTTAGGCCTCATTATAGTCTGTCTTTCATTGGTCCCCATGCCTCTGGCAGTCCCACTCCCTACAATTCACTCTGCAAACTACTACTAGAATGATTTTTTTAAATCAAATTGTTTTTCCTGTGCTTCAATATTTTGGATGGCTCCTCAATGCCTACCATACACGTAAAAACTAGAGGGTCTTAGGATACACTGACCTATAGATATTATTATTGCTATTTGGAGGGGAGTGCCATAGAGTATATCACATTTTTTAAATTAGTTGTCAAAATTTAAAAATCATAAGATACCACATAAAATTTCAGATTCCTAGCTTTTCTTGAAAAATCAGCACATTTTATAACACAACTCACATTGCCTGCAGAGCAACAACTATTTGGAGCTGAGCATTGGCTGCTCCCTTTGGATGAGACACTCCACAGTTGGCCTTGGCCCACCAAATCTTGAAGGCATTTGGGTTTGTGACTCCTGACTGTCTGAGTACAGGGCAGGTGTCGAAGCACAGCACTCAAAGCCCTTACAACAAGACCTCAGCAATCTCAGTCTTTATCCTGTGGCCACATGTCCACACTTTACTGATCTTTGAGCACAGGATGCCTTTTCAAGCCTTATCCCTTCACAGAAGCTTCCTTAAACCTGGAATGCCTATCCATCTCTGTTCTAGTTGTAAAACTCCTATTCAGTTTTCAAGTCTCATTAAAAATGAAGGTTCCTGGGCTCTGGTCCCAGAGACAAAAATTCAGTAGGTCTAATGTGGGGCTCAAGAATGTACATTTTTAATATGCACCCCAAAGTGATTTTGATGCAGGTGGTTTGACAACAGCACTTTGAGAAACACACCTCTAAGATTAAGAGGATTTAGGTTGGCTAATACCTTTTAGCATCTCTAATAACTTGATCCCATCTCCAATTATGTGTCAAGAGGATATAAAGTTGTAAGTGTTACAAACCAAAGTTCTAAAACTTGCCTGTTTGCCATTTCTCTTTGGAATCTGTCCTTTGACTCTTGAAGGGGTAGCTTACTTCCCCTGGTACTTGAACTCAAAGTGTTTCCAAATCCTATGTGAAGAGATAACATTTTGAAACAAAATGCCCAGTAACAGCTGAATGAAGCTTTTCACAAGTTCTACAAGGGCTCTCCCCAACAGATATGATCTGGTTAAGGAAGGAATGAATAATTCTCAACAACAAAATTTAATTTGCATAGAAAATTAGGGGCAGAAAGCTAAGGGAGTAAAGCTATAAAACACACAGTTTGGCTTATTATTAACTATATTAAAAGGTCCTCAAGCCACCTGTGCTGTTGCAAAATAAATATTTGGTCTTTGACTCCTGTTTCTAACTCCACTGGCTTGGAGGACACCCAGCTGGTATTCACTGCAGAACTGATAGCTTGCTTGGTGTGTGGGAAAAAACCCACAAACCTTTGGTCACAGATGTCTTCTGGGGTGATTATGGTGTGAGAGCGAGGAAAAATGATTTGTTTTTCCACTCACCCTTATTATTTATATACTTACATTTCAGTTCACATAAATGATGAAGTTAAAGTTCACTATTTTCAATGCTCATAATCATTTAAAGTGCTCTATACATGGGTGAAAATGGCGTTTATTGAAACTGATTGTCCCAGTGACAAGACTATGCCCTCATAGTACTAGACTACCTCAAAGGATCAGTACACATTACCTATTAACTTGCAGTACCCGATGACATTTAAGCTTGAGGTAGGGAACAGTAGTTGTCCACTGATATACAAAACTGTGCCTAATGACTCCACCTCTTGGAGATTGTCCTGGCCTATTCTGTGAAGGTTGTCAAATCTTGTTCTTTTCAGAAGCAGTATTAGTTCTCTAGGTAACTGTACGGGCCTCAACACAGTAACATTTCAACTTCTAAATGCTTCCCTTTGAAATACTTTTTTAAAAACATGAGGTGGGGTATAGTAAGAGGTAACTATAATTGTGGGAATACCAGTCTGCAGTGAGAAGGCTGAGGGACTAATATCTGTCTGTCAGCCCTAATGGGAGACAGTATCTCCATTGCTATCTTGTCATATACTTGACAAATTTTCAATTTTCTGTTTTGTAAAATAGAGTAAATTTGCCTTCCACTTAAAGAGCTAATATGTCTCATTATTTTGGCATTGTATATGATTTAAATAGAATTTCTAATACAGGAGAAACTAATCATTTCTTTCTTATTTACCTATTTATTTAGGTATAGCTGGAAAGTCCATATTTTAACTAGAAACGAAAGTTATTTTCTTTGCAAGCAGATGAATCGTTTTAAAAATGAATTTTTTGTCCTTTGCAAATATTAGACCATTTGTGATCTTACAATGGAGAATAAAATAGTCTGTTTCATGAGAGAAAATTGAATAAACAATTTGAATTTAAATTTTACAAGATAGGAGAAACAGAATAGAAAATGCTCATTGCTACATTATCATCATGGAATAACCTTGATTTTTGTCCTTAGGGGGGCAAATGTTCTTTGCACAAGTGTCGCGTTTTCAGTTTTACTAAAAATTATAATCTCAACAAACCAAATTTAACTAACCAAGCACACACAAAAAAGGCAAAGAAACTTCATTCCAGGAGCGGAAAAATATTCCAAGAATTTTTAATGAAATGATTCCATGCTAAGTACGATTTTACCTGATATTTTTGTCTTCTCAGTATCAGTCGAAAAGCTAGTCACTTTTAAGTTTTCATCATCAAAATCATCCCAAACTTCATTTCCCAATTCAAAGTTCACATTCAACACTTCTGAAAATGGAAAATTGCTTTTATCTGCATCTGTCAAATCTTGGTTTCCAGATATATTAAGATTTCTGTTGAAGAACACTGTTTAAGGTACTTTCTCATTTGAAGTTGTAGAATAGTTTTATCTGGAAAAATCTGTTATGTGTATGTATAAAAGACTATAGGTACTTTTTAAACCACAAGCATCATAGTCTATTGATATATCAAACACATTTTTCAACTACTAAACAGAATTCTTGAGTAGTAGTTTTCAAAAGCATTGAGTCAAGCATTGTTGAATATGGTATTCAGCCAATTCTGTTAACTGTGTTGCATGTGCTGACAGCTGCACTAAACTTAATTTTCAAAAAAAAATTTTAGGCAATTAATTTTTCCTCTTATTTCTGATATTAGAATAACTCTACTTCAAGATTGGATTATAATAGTTTCCGAAATGGTCTTCCTCCTCCAGATCTTCTCCCTACAGTTAATTTTCAATATTGCTATAAAATGTATTTGTCCAAAATAAAGAATATTTATTATTCTCCTGCTAAAAAATCCTCAGTGTTATTGACTGTTTACAGCCTGGATTTAGAGCCGAACTACCTACGTGAAAATTCCACCTCTCTCATTTATTGGTTGTATGGTTGTAGACAAGTAATTCAAACTTCCTGATTCTGCAAAATAAGACAACAACAGTATCTACCTCAAAAGATTGTTACGGGGAGCTAAATGCCTTTAGTTGTACAGTTTTACATAGTATTGTGTTAATAAATACTAAATAACTATCTCTACAAAAAGCATATGCATATTAATACATATGTTTATTATAAACTTTACTGATGTAAAGGCTATACAGCACATAATTTACAAATAACAATGCATATATGGTATGCTCAAATGTAAATTCCACATATCTAATTGAGTCTCATTGAATATTTTCATTAAGTTTTGCCACTCTTCTATCCGTTGTCAACCTGTGGTTGCAAGTAATGAATGTAGCTCTCATGTGAATGTTGTTTGACAGTTTTGTTGACTCTAGCAAGTAAAATGAAAGTATTAATAAATGACAAAGACATCTCTTGGGATCTTACTCATTCATCACCGACTTGAGTAACTTCTTTCCTGAATTAGATAGTAATTTTCAAATACTAGAAGAACATTCTCTCAATTTTTTGTGTTATTCACAATGTAATGGCTACAGTAACAACACACAGTTGTTACTATCAGCAGAAGGATACAGAGGAAATAACAAATATGAGAGATGTGCAGGAGGCAAAATAATTAAGATTTGGTTATTATTTACATGTGGGGTGAGCTATTTAGGAGGATGCTTTTTCTGCCTTTAGCAGCTTAACAAAGAAAAGAGTTCATTCACTGAGCTAAGGAAAAAAGAGAAGGTGCAGAGTGAGGTACAAAGAAGACAGAGTTTAGATGCTGACATGTCTGATATGTTAACTTTTAGGTGGATATGTCCAGGAAGGAGATTATATAGATGGATTTGGAGTTAGGAAGAAAGATCTACATGGGTGATACAGATTTAGAAATTATCAAGACACAGTAATTAAAGACATGGATTTGGGTGATATTGTCTAGGAAAAGTTTTTGAAGTGAGAATAAAAAAGAAAGAAAAAAGAATCATTTTGCAACATCAACAGGAAGAAAAGCCCATGCGGTCTAAGAAGTAACAGGAAACCAGTATAATGGTTTAATTGAAACCAAAGGAGAGATTTCCAAAAGAAAGGAAAGACCAGAAGTATCAAATATTACAGAGGTCAAAGAGTAACAGTTGAAAACAATTCACTGAATTCAGAACTTAGAAAGTCACTAAACGGCCTGAACAAAAGCAGTTCAAAGGAGTGATGCAGAGAAAACCCACATTTTAATAAATAAAGAGTAACTAGAGTTTAATGAAGTGAGCATATTGAGTGTCAATTGCTCTTCTTTAAAAAAATAATTTAAGTTCTGGGGTACATGTGCAGATCTTGCAGGATTGTTACATAGGTATATATGTGCCATGGTGGTTTGCTGCCTCCATCCCATCACCTACATTAGGTATTTCTTCTAATGTTATCCCTCCCTGAGCCCCCCACCCCACAACAGACCCCAGTGTGTGATGTTCCTCTCCCTGTGTCCAATGGTTCTCATTGTTCAAACCCACTTATGAGTGAGAACATGCAGGGTTTGGTTTTCTGTTCTTATGTCAGTTTGCTGAGAATAATGATTTCCAGATTCATACATGCCCCTGCAAAGTACATGAACTCAGCCTTTTTTATGACTGCATTGTATCCCATGGTGTATATGTGCCACATTTTCATTATCCAGTATATTTCTGATGGGCATTTGGGTTGGTTCCAAGTCTTTGCTATTGTTAACAATGCCACAATTAACATATGTGTGCATGTGTCTTTATAATAGATCGATTTATAATCCTTGGGGTATATACCCAGTAATGGGATTGCTGAGTCAAATGGTATTTCTATTTCTAGATCCTTGAGGAATTGCCACACTGTCTTCCACAATGGTTGAACTAATTTACACTCCTACCAACAATATAAAAGCGTTCCTATTTCTCCACATCCTCGCCAGCATCTGTTTGTTGTCTCCTGATTTTTTAATGATTGCCATTCTAACTGTTGTAAGATGATATCTCAACGTGGTTTTGATTTGCATTTCTCTAATAATGAGTGATGATGAGCATTTTTTCATATGTTTGTTAGCCACATAAATATCTTCTTTTGAAAAGTGTCTGTTCATATCTTTCGTCCACTTTTTGATGGGGTTTTTTTTTCTTGTATATTTTTTTAGTTCTTCATAGATTTTTTTTTTCTTGAGATGGAGTCTTGCTCTATTGCCCAGGCTGGAGTACAGTGGCATGATCTGAGCTCACTGCAAACTTCATCCCCAGGTTCAAGCGATCCTCCCACCTCAGCCTCCTGAGTAGCTGAGACTACAGGCATGCACCTCTACGCCTGGCTTTTTTGTATTTTTAGTAGAGATGACGTTTCACTAAGTCATCCAGGATGGTCTCGATTTCCTGACCTCATGATCTGCCTGCCTCAGCCTCCCAAAGTGCTGGGATTACAGGCATGAGCCATCATGCTTGGCCTTTTTTTTTTTGAGATGGAGTCTCGCTCTGTTGTCAGGCTGGAGTGCAGTGGCACAATCTCAGCTCATTGAAACCTCCACCTCCCTGGTTCAAGCAATTCTCCTGCCTCAGTCTCTTAAGTAGATGGGACTACAGGCCGGTGCTACTATGCCCGGCTAATTTTTGTATTTTTAGTAGAGACAGAGTTTCTCTATGTTGGCCATGATGGTGCTCTTTCAATTAATTATTATTTTGATAAGAAAGCAAGAGATAGAGGGTACAGGGACTCGAGAATTACGGTTTTTGTCTGCCTGGTATGCTTTCCCTTCTTTTAGTGGGAGTACCCTCCCTTTCCTTTGGGGAAACTCTTTCTACAATTCCATGTGGTCCTTGTAAAGGCTTCACAGTACTGTGCCTTCCCTGGGGCCACAGTTACATAATGACCCAATACTCAGGTTACAGAGATTGATCAAGGGTTAAACACATGACTCAAATGAGGCCAGTTTGAATGAGCTCTAGTCTGCCAAAACTAACAGGGAAGACTACCTTTTTCCACTGAGGCTGCTAAACTGGTAAGATATAAGTTAGGGGCTATTAACTTATGCCGTGTGAGAAATCCTATTTAAAAAGTAAAGCCAATTAGCAACAGGCATAGCTAAAAGATTGAGAGAAAGCCAGAAGCATGAGTTCCTTGATTTAGTCAGAATTAAGCCAGATACTTTTCAGTTTACATGAGACAATTTTTTCCCTTTCTTGTGCTTAAGTCATTTTGAGTAGAATTTTATCATTTATAATAAAAAAAAAGTCATGACCAGCCAGATGAGGACATGATGTTGAAGAAGGAAGAGTCTTCAGCATATTGTTATGCTAAAGGGAAAGACATAGTGGTGGGGAAAGAATGAAAATACAGAAAAAAGGAGATGGATAATGATCATTGTCCCAGGGAAAACAGGATTGGATAGAATTAAGATTACAGGAGGAGAGATAAGCCTTGAACTGAAGAAAAGATAATTTTTCTTTTAAGACAAATAGATGGTTAGATGGATGCAGAGACAGGGAAATATATAATTAAGCGGTAGGGTGAAAAGCTGAAATCAAGTTCATATACTACTGGTTCAATTTTCAATTCTCCACTGATAACTAAAAGTCAATTTCATTTTATAGAAATGGCATTGGGCTGGGAATCAAAAGATATGGAATCTATTTCTGGCCTTGCCATTAATTAGATACACAATTTTGGGGCAAGTCATTTAATCTCTTGGAGTCTTGGCTTCTTTCACTGTAAAATGAGAAATTGCATGAAGGTCGCTTCTAATTTAAATCTTATGATTCAACATGCTTTCTCATATAATTTTTTTTAACATTTTTTCTTCTTCCCTTCTTGAAACTGAAATACAGAAGATAAAACTGCCATGCTTTTTTAAAAAAATTTGAATACATTTAAAGTATGTTTTGCTACCAAAGACTAATATGTGAAAAATACAACAAATATACCTAATTACTAACAGTACCAGAAACTATAACAGCTTTATGTACATTATCTCATTTAATCCTAAAATATAACCAGATGAGAAATTTACACAAAGTGGTTAAAGACTATGAAAGGTTACACTAAAAGTCAGAGCTAGGACTTGGACAGATTGTTTCCAGATCCTGTGAACTTAACTACTATACTATACAGCTCTTTAAAAAAAAAAAAAAAAAAGTGGCCCACTCAATAAAATAGGGATACAATTATTATTGGGAGTTAAAGTATCTAGATGAGGCTTTAATATCATAATATAAATTAGATTTGGAATAGTGAGTGGGAAAGAAAAGTAGGAAAATCATATAAATATAACACAAAAGTAAGCAGAAGGAAAGATAAACTCCTGTGTGCAAAAGGACAGGTAATAGTGCAGTAGTATAAGGAAGAAATAAGTTAGAGGGCTGCATATTGAACAGAGATAAACATAAGAGGTGTGACAATTTTATACTTCCTATCTACTTTGCAATGATATTCAGGCTTTGAATAAGTTGGATAAATGCTCTGATTCTCCAGATAAGATTAGGGAACTTTTCTTGATCTCATATTGAATGTAATGGCTGCCATAGTATCATAAGAGGTAGTGAATACTCCAGCCCTTGCCTCCGTAAAATCTTAAATTATGACTAGAGGAAAAAAAAGTGACAGCATGAAGAAAAGAATGTCAACAGAAGCCAATGCTGAACACATGAAATGATTTTCAGAAATCCCCAAGCTTACCATTTCCACATACAGCCACTTGATGAAATAACTCAATGGCCAGGATTGTCTCATATGTTTTAACAGACTGACTGTTAATAGCATGATCCAGAGAAATTATGCTATATTAACGGCAGGAACCAGAGTAATGATGAACCAGACACAGTGTTGAATTTCTCTCATTAATTTAATAACAGACACAGATAAAATGCATTATCTCATTAATGACAGACAAAAAGCAAATCTAGATTACACACTAGCTACATCCCATAACCTAAGTTATATTCTCATACTAACATAGAAGTTTTAAGAATCATAGGTTTAAGAACTGGAGAGATACTAAAGGTCACCCAGTTCAGTACCTTCATTTTAAAGGTAAGACTAAAGCCCAAAGAGATTAAATAACTTGCCCAAGGTCACACTGATATTTTGTAAAACTGGACTAGTTTTATAAACATAAAACTATTTTAAATAATTTTAAATATATATTAATGTAATCATTCAGCATTTAATACTCTTTATACCCAAGAATCCCTTATTTGCTAAGATTTTCCTCATAGTATCTTTACATTAAAATAGTCAACATTATGTAGGAAAGAGATTTTTTTTTTAAATATGACAAACATAGTAAGACCATCGGAATAACAGACCCAAGAATCTGAAAATAGTTCCGTAATCTAAGAGAAAAATATTGCCAAGTTAATAATTATAATAATTTCAGATGTTGGTGTTTCAATAACATTATTTGTCAATTCAAATAATTTACTCTTTCTCAAGTAAGTATCAATGGTAACTTACCTTTGTCTTGATATTCAGATGGTTCGTGTCTAAATTTTCCACAGATTTCATGCTGATCCCACTGCTCCATTATAGGCAATTCAGATATGTTTAAATATTCTGACCTTTCCATAGATAAAACCATAAAAATGTTAAAGAAAATACAAAAATTGATCTAAGCCTGAAAACTATTTATTCATATAAACAAAAATAATGATTTATCTTTTTAATGCTTCTATAATAAATTGTACCCAGCCTAGGTAGCAAATAAATAGGTGTTTAATGGAAGTGAACAATACTTAGTCATCTTTACACGCCCTTAGTTAGATAACAAAAGCCAGGATCTCTAGAAGTAGTGCTGGAATCTATTCTGATGAGTCAGTTCCTGTTCTGTACTAGTTGTTAAATATATTGAATGTCATTACTGCATATAGAATGCCTTTATCTGAAAGGGAAATTACATATATGATTGTCCCATAGGCATCACGATACAGGAATATAACACTGAGTTATCACCTAAGGCCTTCTGCTTGCTAACTAGGAATATGAACTTCAGTTTTTCCATCTATACAATGGGATAAAAAATTTTATGGTTCATCTTATGGGCCATGTTGTTAAGTCAGAAAAGATAATGTGCAAATGTGTAATGTTCAAGTTATAAATCTGAGATATTAATAATATGGACTGAGCCTCTAAATGGAAATTCAGACTTTGTACACCAACATGATTTCCATTTTTAAAGTATACTCTTGTCACTTAATTTATATTCCCTATAAAGAGAAAACCTAAGGGAATGACATAGGATAGGAAGTTTCCTAGGAAAGAGAGGATTTAATGAATGTTATTCCCTAACTATGGAGTTCTAAATAAATTTAGGGTAGCAAAGAAAATGAAACCATTATGATGTTATTGCTTCATTATGGAATTAAATGATAACTGTGATTTGATGGTAGCCAGTGACTATCTTTCCTTGAATAAGTAGTTACCTGCAGGAACAGAGTTTATGATAAATATTTTACCTTAGATATTAACATTATATTTGTACCTTGATATAGTAGGAAGGGAAGGTTTTGGAGTAAAACCAAACTCTTTAAGGTCCACTCTTTGAGATTTATTCATCTGCATCTATTAATGAAACAAAAGTAAGTTCAACTCTCAGTTTCACATCAAGAAGTTTTAACACATGAGCCAAACAACAAAATTCCTGCTGGTACATAAAGTCCCCAAATCAATGAACTAGGAGAAACTCAGGCTAGTTCCTAACTCGAATATTTCACTCAGGCCCTTCTTAAATGTCGGCATTCTTCATGGTTCTTTACTAGATCTCTTCTTACACTACACCTTCTCAATCAAAGATCTAATTTATTCCTGTGGCTTCAATTATCATCTACGTGTGAACGACTCTCGAATCTCTATTTCTAGCTTAGCTCTCTCTCCTGATTTTTAAACAGTTATATCCAACTGGTCTGTAGGACATCTTTATCTAGACATCTTGCAGGCCCTCTAAATTCAATGTTTCCCAAATTGAACTTACCCTGTTCCAGCAAACTTGCTTTTCCTTCAGAATACCTACCAGAATGAGGCTAAGCTTTTCTTCCAGTTGCTAATACCAGAAAGCTGGGCATCATTTTTAACTCCTTCTATTTTGTCTTTTATAACCAATGAAGTAGCAAGGAAGTGACTCTACCTCTGAAAAATATTTTAACCCAGTCACTTCTCTCCATTGCTATTGCCACTACCCTAAACTAAGCCATTACTTTGCCGAGATTATTGTAAAAACCACCTAATGAGTCCCTTTGTTCCTATTCTGTCATCTTCTAATCCCTTTACTACATTGCAGCCAGACCGACCTTTCTAAAATACAATTTTGATCATGTCGCTAGTTAAAACTTTTCATTGGCTTCCCAGTACTTTCATGATAAAGTCTAATTCCTTAAAATAGCAAAAAGGTCTGCATGATCTAGCTCCTACTTACCTCATCTCTCTCTACTCCTTTACTTGTAATTGAATTCTAGACACACTGTATTACTGAGAAAGAGTTTCTTTAAAGATCTCCCTCGCTCTCTTTCTTTATTACCTCTGGCCCTTTGTATAATCTCTATGCCTGGAATATTTAGCTATCCCTTCCTACTATCATTCTGGTGCCTGACCATCCATCCTTGGTTTATCCTTCAGGTCTCAATCACATCTATTAGGAATCCTTCCATCAAATGTGGATTGAGTACATTTTCTATCTAAACTTAAGTGTGTTATACTTCTGTCACAGAATCAGTCATCACACTATATTTAAAAAGCATGTTTACTTATTTGTATCTCTCACTCAACTACAAATTCTATGACTGGGAATAAGACTGTCATTCATCACTGCATCTTAGCACTTTGGCAGACTCTTGATGCTCAATGAAGATAGAAGGAAAGAAGAAAGATTTAGAAGAAAAAAGGAAAGAAGAAAAAAAGTCAAGCCCACAAGTAATTCTAAAGTACACTGTGGATACCTACCTAATTGATACACAGAACAAAGAATATTTATATACATTTAATTACAGAACAAAGGGAAAAATGCTATTAAAACTAACCTTCAGACGTTTAACTGGAGGAACGGATGAAACAGCATTCCTGTTTCTTAAATCAGATAAATACGAAGAAATTGTTGACTCTTTAATTTCTGACTTCCGTGAAACTCCAATTTTACCTATGAAAAGAAACTTCAGATCTTATTCATATAAAGTCAAATTTCTTTAAAATTTCAAATCTAGTATTTACTTTTTTCATGTTGCCCACAAAAGAAAGAAAATTATTTGAGTTATAAGTTGCATAATATAAAAATCATACACAGATAATAAGGATGTCATTACTATCCACCAAAGACCTTTTAATTTTGAACACTTGAAATAAACTTGTTTTAAGGAACTCACAGCAGTCATGTCCACATGTATGTTTATTTTTACAGGGATGATTGCATTCTCGGTTCCCAGGTTTTTTGCTGGCAGTCATTCCTAAATTAATATAAGAAAAACAAACCTCTTTGTCATTACATTTATTATTTTTAATTTAATATAATTTTTATCCAGTTTCCTTCATTTCAGATAATACAAAATATTGATTTTTACACTTCTTCAAATGTTTTGTAATCCATGTAATTTTTTTTTTCAAATAAAGAGATGGGGTTTTGCTACGTTGTCTAAGCCTGGAGTGCCGTGGCTATTCACAGGCACAATAATTAGTACTGCAGTCTCAATCTTTTGGGTTCAAGAGATCCTCCTGTTTCAGCCTCCTATGTAGCTAGGACTATAGGCACTTACCACCATGCCTGGTAATTTTTAAAATATATTGTCAATAAGTTACTCCCTGCCTCACTATTAGTCCGAACTTGAAACATCTAGCCACCTACAAGCTTCTCTCAACCTCCATATATATATATATACATAAAACTTAATACTCTCAACCTCCCTGGTATATATTTTATATGTGTGTGTGTGTGTGTGTGTGTGTGTGTCTGTGTCTGTGTCTGTGTATAAAATAGGGCCAAATATGGCCACATATCAGTAACTTTTATACTAAATGAGGTAAGAGTGAGGGTGAAGTTTAAAACCTCTTTTGCTGCTTTGTACTTAAGCTTGAAAATCCTGGAAAGAAGCAAACATCGGCTGGGTGCAGTGGCTTACACCTGTAATCCCAGCACTTTGGGAGGCCAAGGTGGGTGGATCACAAGATCAGGAGATCAAGACCATTCTGGACAACATGGTGAAACCCCATCTCTTTAATAAAAAAATTACACACACACACACACACACACACACACACACACACACACAAAGAAGGAAACCAACGTTGACCTTGACTCTTCTGTGGATCTAGCACCCTGCCACATGCTAAAAAAAAAAAAAAAAGCAGCAGCAAACATCATGACATTTTGATGATACTGCTGACAGAAGTTAGTAAACAGCATATAATACATATTTAATAAATATTAGAATTAAATGCTTTAGGGATCTAGGGAATTTGCTATATGAATTCACAGAAAAGAGAGATTGCTTCCATCTTGACTTCTCTAAGTTAGAATTAATATCTCCAAACATATAATTTATTCCTCATTTATTGTATTTTACATCAGCTTTTTCTTGATTTTAGCTTTCAATAGTAGCATGGGGAAGGAGAGAGATGTCTGAACTGGTCCTTGAAGGACAGACGGAAATATGAACATGAGAATGAGACCAAGGGAAGATATTCCAGGTAGAGGGCATAATACCCAAAGGCAGCAAATCACAGATTGTAGGAGCTGAAATCAGCTTATTTTTGCTTGAGCATAGATTTTAAGTGAACCAGAAATGTTGGAGGTAGTAGAGAGCTTGAAAACCTTTAAGACATTTCTTGGTCCTTTACTCCTCATTTTTGCTCCCATTGTTCAATCGAGCTTTTCCAAATCATGGCACATCTAGACAATGACAATATACATATAGCAGCCTGGGGTGAATGGGTGAGGCTGCTCAACATATGAGGCAACGGCTGGTCCTTAGGGCTGAGCAGATTAATGTATTGGATACTGATAAAGTAAAAAGAAAACACCTGGAGGCTGGAAGCTGACAGCTAAACCACAGCATTCCCAAGTGAACAAACAATTTTGAGAATATAAATACCCAGATAAGGCCACTCTGTAACCACAGTAGAAGACAGAGATAAGACTACCATGTTAATTATTTCTGAAACTAGAGAAAACAACCCTCAGGAACCATAAAAAATAATGAAACATCCCCCTCTTCTGGCTAGCATAGATGACTACCATTTTTTAAATCCTCTCACTTTCGAAATAAAAGGTACCAAAATACCCAATATCTCACTTCTTGATAGCATCAAATCTAGAACTGACTTCTGCTTTCCCTAAACCTTTCCTAAGAGTCACCCAGCACACGCTGAAAGCCTGTAATAAGATTCTGAAATCCTGTAAGAAGAAAATTCTCCCGGCTCCCTGAGATGACCCACAGTTCTGTTATTATGGTGCTCTCCTTTGCTGCAGTACATTAAATAAACCTAAAATTCCTCAAATACAAGTGTGTTCCTATTCCTCACTGACTGAAAGGCTTTGACATTAAACTTCGTAAGGTGTGTCATGACTTACTGCTTCAGGTGTTTTGTCCCAAGTCATGATCCTGTTACCTCTCACTTAAACCAGAACTGGTTTCTTTGAATCCAGTCCTCCATGCTACAATTTATTCTACACATTGTTGCTTATTTAATACTGTAAAAGTGCAATGTTGATCATATCAACTTGCCCACTTAGAAACGTGAGTTATTTCCTACTACCAACAAAAATCAATTCCGTCTTCAAGGTCCTGCACTATCCAATACCAGCTTCCCTTCCTGGAACCCATATTAACCCTGCATCCATCTAAACACATTCAATTGCCATTCTTCAAATAGTCCCATGCCTTCCTATAACTGTAGTTTTGATACTATCTTTTGTCTTAGAAGACCTTCACTTCCTTGCCCACCAGATGCCTACCAACCTTCAAGTCTAACTCAAATGGCACCTCTGGGTTGGAGGTCTATGGTCATCACCTGATCTGATTTCCCTCTCCTTTGGGCCCCTGTGGCATGTTCTTTGTGCCTCTTGCTTATTGTATGCTCCCTTATATTTAATGTATTTACAGGAAAAACATAGTGGTGAAACAGAGGAACACTAAAGTAGAGTTAAAAAAAATGAGCTCTAACATAGACTCTTATTTGGGAAAAAAGATTAAAAATAATATCTGTATATCTCACAGAGATGAAAAGATAGAATGCAATTAAGTAGATAAAAACATTTGAAAATTAAGTGATAAACAAATATGTTAGTGTATACTATTACATCAATTCAAGATTATACAAATAATTTTAAAACTAAAGTTGTTCTGGATGCTGTGAAGGAGAGGTATGCCATGCTATGTGATAACAGGAGAACTGTTCTGGTCAGGAATGTTGGGCTGAGTAGTGAAGAAACAGGGGAAGTTAACAAGGAAAAGAAGGAGAAAGTGGGGTTCAGGCAGAGGGAATAGCATATGCTAAAGCTCTATGACAAGAAAAAGCATGGCACACTGGAGAAACTGAAAGGTCAGTATGACTGATGCTAGCAAATAAGAGAAAGTACATAAGATGAGACCATAGCGGTAGCAAAGGCAGCCTATGTTTGTAGGAGAACAGTTCCATCATGGCATCACAGCAATTGCATGTCTCCACATAGGCCATGTAGGTAAGATTCAACTGTTGGCAGAATGTCCTGTGGTCATCCTTAAACTGGCAAGATAGGCAGTCTTATGAGGAGCTATCAAAAGGCCATTTCACATTTTCTCTATACCTTGCAGAAAACCCCCTATCTTGCAGAAGACTTGCCATGAGGCAGTTTCTCATCTGCCTACCTGATTCTAATGAGGCATGGAACTTTCCACTTTGCCCCTTTCAGATAAAACTGCTTAGCTGCAGCCTAGAGTTCACTTCTCAAGAAGAAAGCAATCCACCATTCATGTCATCAGTCATCTGACCCCTCTAGTTTGGTATCATCCTGTGGAATTGAGGATGTAAGCAGCTAATACCATGCTGTTCTTGCTTTGCCATCTGTGTAAATAATAAACTGTCTAAATCCATTAGGTGTCCTTACCAGCCAAATCTACAGAAGTGAGACAAGACTACATAGCAGCTACCACTACGTTGCTGCTTAGGGACTGGCTGATCATGTGACAACATAGAACCTTTTAGGGGATGCTAGTGATTTAGATTCTAAGAGCTGTGGAAGCCACTAAAGTGTTTTAACCAAACAGGGGGCATAAACAGATTTGTATTTTGAAAAACATCACTATATGGAGTATAATCTGGAGAATGGACTTGAGTTAAGACACAAAGGATGCAAGAAACCAGTTAAAAGGATGCCAAGGAGTCTAAACAAGAAATGATTGTAATTCTAGAGTGGTGGTGTAGTAGAGTTACAGAGAATAGACTGATTTGAGAGATAGAAGGTAAAAATATTTTTCATGCAGAATCAAGTGGAGTGGTTTTCTTTCTTGAGCAGCACATTGCCTCCCCTGAAGTTCTGCAGCCTTCCTTTTAGTATAGCAATATCCACCTTAAGTTTATCTAAGTTCACTCAACAGTTCAAGGGTAAAAGCAAATACATAGAATACCTCACCCATTTATTCTCCCCTCATAGATGCCGCTTTCCTTGAATCCTCTATCTGCCTCCTAATGCAATCTAGACCTGTCCTATAACTGTCATCTTTGAACTTCCTTTCCTTAAGTTCCTGGGCTGAATCTACTAAAAATGGATTCTTGGGCTTTTTCTTTCTTGGTTAACACCTTGTTTTACTGGTGCTCAATTTCAAGCAACTGCCTACGAAAGGATGTGTGAGAGTAAAATTATCTGAATCTTTCTTTGAATGTATTAAGGTATCTTTATGTTACTTTCATACTTAGCAGTTTGGCCAGGCATAGAACATAAGATTGAAAATCATTTTTCCCTTGGAATATTAATTTTTATTATTATAGTTTTGGAGACAGGGTCTCGTTCTGTCACTCAGGTTGGAGTGCAGGTGTGAGATCATAGCTTACCACAGCCTTGAATTCTTGGGCTCAAGCAATCCTGCTGCCTCAGCCTCCCTAGTAGTAGCTGGGATTACAGGCACAAACCACTGCACCTGGCTTCCCCTGGAATTTTAAGTCAATTGACTTTTAGCATCCAACATTGCTCACAAAAAAGACTATTCCAATTTTTAATTTTTTGTTCCTTGTAAGCATTTACAATTTTCTCTTTCTTTACCCACAATGTTCTGAAATATTGCAATTATGCTTTATTTATAGACCTTTCATTCATCCTAACTAGCACTAAGTAAGCCTTTTTAATGCAAA
Source organism: Callithrix jacchus (assembly GCF_049354715.1). NCBI lineage: Eukaryota > Metazoa > Chordata > Mammalia > Primates > Cebidae > Callithrix > Callithrix jacchus. The sequence continues at coordinate 128,776,412 of NC_133508.1, forward strand.
GATTTCTGTCTCACTTCAGTTCTAAAAAGTTTTCTCAAGTTATTTTTTCTGATTTGTTTGTTCTTTCTTTCCTGAACACTTATAAGTTAGATATTAGGCTCTTAAATTGCTTCCTTTTTCTCTTATATTTCCTGTCTCCTTGACTTTTTGCTTTCATTGAGAAAGTACTGATTTTATCTTTAGGCCCTCCAGTTTTCTTTCCAAACATAATTTTTACTTCTCTGTGCTTGCTCTGGTTCCTTTTTTAATAAAATGGCATCCTATTGAGTTCTATGGTTGCAATTTAATATTTAATTTCTTTGAGGTTACTAAAGTTGTATATTAAGTTTTATGACATTCCTGAATTATCCTATTGCTCTTTCATCCATTTTCTATTTACTTACTTTAGACTTTCACACATTATACATTTTCCTCAGTGTCTAGTCACTCTTGGTTGTCTGCCTATAATGTTCCTATTATATCTTAATTTCACATATGAGAAAATTAATTCTGGGAGAGGTTAAGTAAGATGCTCAAGATTATGCTGTTAATAAGTAGCAAATTTGAGATTCTAATTCAATGTAGTCTAATTCCAGAGCCTGATCTCTCAACAATTCTCTCTCTACTTGTACCAGTTGCTTTAGCTCTCCCAAAGGATTCGTTTATAAGCTATTTAGAAAAGGCACCTATTGTTTTGAGGTGGGAGGTCTAGGAGGAAAAGCTTTGCAAACTGTTTTGCAATGAGGAATAGAGTTGCCTTTGTTTCTTCAATACAAGAACTTCTAAAAAGATGCATATCTAAACACTGCCACAAGGTGGTGCACAATGACTATGCACATTTGCTCTCAGTTACAAGAACTAGGATCTGGGAATCTAATTGGAGATACTCTGAGGGCTCCCCAAAATTTCAAGGCAAAGTTGGCAAATCTTGTCAGGAATGAGGACTGTATGAAAGTTTTGCTTGTTTGTTTGAAAATACTAGCATATACATACTACCTGAAAAAATCTTTTTGCTGTATTTTTGTTATGAATGGTACTTAGAAAATAAGTGCTCCCTCTACCCTCCCACCCTCTCTACCTCCTGAGAATTGTCTGAATTTGTCTTATTAGCAAATATAACCTTATAAATATTGATAATTAGAAAGATAAGGTTCTTGGGAAAAAAATTAATCTAAGCTGTACTCTTTTCTTTCGAGAAACGGTCTGGCTCTATCACTCAGGCAGGAGTACAACAGTGGCCTCACTGAAACTTCGGCCTCCCAGGCTCGAGCTATCCTCCCATCTTAGCCTCCTCAGTAGCTGGGACTACAGGCATGCACCACCACACCCAGCTAATTTTTGTATTTTTTGTAGAGACAGAGTTTTTTGTTTTTTTGAGACACAGTCTCGCTTTGTCGCCAGGCGCCAGGCTGGAGTGCACTGGTGCGAGCTTGGCTCACTGCAAACTCCGCCTCCTGGGTTCAAGCAATTCTCCTGCCTCAGCCTCCCCAGTAGCTGGGACTACAAGAGCGGGCCACCACGCCCAGCTAATTTTTGTACTTTTAGTAGATGGGGTTTCACCATGTTGGCCAGGATGGCCTTGATATCTTGACCTCATGATCCTGCCGGCCTCAGCCTCCCAAAGTGCTGGAATTACAGGCATGAGCCACTCTGCCTGGCCATTTTTTGTTATTTTTTGTAGAGACCAGCCATGTTGCCCAGGCTGGTCTCGAACCTGTAAGCTCAAACAATCTACCCGCCTCGGCCTCCAAAGTGCTAAGACAACAGATGTGAGTCACCGCACCGGGCCTAGCTGTACTCTTAGGTATACTCTAAGATAGCATATTCCACATCCCATCACTGAGATGCAAATATTTTCATAGTTTTGCCACATATTATATTAACTTATATGTTATCAAGTCCCCAGTTCCAAGTATTTACAGTAAATTTATTAATAATATCAAATATAAATGTATTGAAAGAAAATACTTAAAATTACTTAAGCAGGGTTATTAACAGCTTGGTGGTGGGGCAAGCAAAGATCACTTCTTTTTAAAAAAAAATTCCAGGCAATAAATAGAAAATAGCAAGAATCTCTCATATGCTTAGTGTAACTTTCTAATTATAAATTTAAATAATTTGGTCTCTGCAGAAACTAGTGGAGTATTTTTTTAATATTACTTTGACTTTTGCAGTTCTCCATTTACGTGAATCATAGCATATGCAACTCATGGTTTTACTTTTTTTTAAACGATGAGAGAATCTCCTTTTCATTTTTCTGCCAAATACTTTACTATCATTTTGTTACTTATTTATGAAGAAAAGGTATACACTGAACTGGAGTCCTTGATTTTGCAACTTAATGCACATATACACCAAAGAATATAAAGAAAAGTAGACTGCTTTTTGACTAATATTTAAATGTACACACAATATGCCTAAGGATTGGCTTTATCCTTGTATTCATTCAGATACATTAATTATTTTTTTTTTTTGAGTAAGAGTTTTGCCCTCTTTGCCCAGGCTGGAGTGCAGTGGCACAATCTCCACTCACTGCAACCTTCACCTCCCAGGTTCAAGCGATTCTCCTGCTTCAGCCTCCCGAATAGCTGGTATTACAGGTGCCTGCCACCATGCCTGGCTAATTTTTGTATTTTTAGTAGAGATGGGGTTTCACCACGTTGGCCAGGCTGGTCTCAAACTCCTGACCACTGGTGATCCACCTGCCTTGGCCTCCCAAAGTGCTGGGATAACAAGCATCAGCCACTGCACCCAGTCCCAAGTACCTTAAATTTTCATACTTAGAATGATACTGCAAATGAAAATAAATTAATGTCAAATTGATTTTCTTCAAATTAAGCAAAGCCTATAATTCTTATTTAGAATATATTTAAAGGAAAAGAAAGTTGAATGCCTAATCTTCATATACTAAGAGCGGGCCTACCAATTTTTGTTTTTACAACTTAAAAATATGTTTCACATTGCCATATCTTAAAAATAACAAAAGCGTTCTTCCTCAAATTTTACAAGAATTTTATCTCCTGGAATTATATGTGAGAAATTGCAGCTAAAAGAATGTTTTTGGATGGGTGCAGTGGCTCACGCCTGTAATCCCAGCACTTTGGGAGGCTGAGGCGGGCAGATCACAAGGTCAGAAGATCAAGACAATCCTAGCTAACATGGTGAAACCCTTTCTCTACTAAAATACAAAAAATTAGCCAGGAATGGTGGCAGGTGCCTGGAGTCACAGCTACTCAGGAGGCTGAGGTAGGAGAATCACTTGAACCCAGGAGGCAGAGGTTGCGTGAGCCTAGATTGTGCCATTGCACTTCACCCTGGAGAGAAAGCAAAACTCCGTCTCCAAAAAAAAAAAAAAAAATGTTTTCAAAAAGTTTGATACGGTTTGGCTGTGTCCTCACAAATCTCTTGATTTGCAGCTCCCATAATCCCCAGGTGTTGTGGAAGGGACCTCGTAGAAGATAACTGAATCATGGGGACATGTTCAGTTTCCCCCATACCATTCAGTAGTGAATCTAAGTCTAACAAGATCTAATCATTTTACAAGGGGTTTCCCCTTTTGCCTGGCTCTCATTCTCTCTTGTCTGCTACCATGTAAGACGTGCCTTTATAGCCTTCTGTCATGATTGTGAGGCCTCCCCAGCCACGTGGAACTGTGAGTCCATCAAACCTCATTTTCTTTATAAATTACCCAGTCTCAGGTATGTCTTTATCAGCAACACGAAGACAGACTAATACAAGATGTAGAAAGCATGAAAAGAATTTTCAATTATTTTATGTTCCCTAAGGTGCATATTTTTCTTTTTATATATACTCCTATAATTTGATGATATACAATGTTGACACATTTGTTTAACTTGAAAGCACATTTGGAAATAGCCATTTTGCAATTATAGTCTCAGAACTAAATATCAGTTTATATCATTTAATAACACCATCTAACAAAGGATTAGAACTGAAATTTGAATTGTTTTAAAAAGGCCCAAATTTAGTGTCGCAACCTTAGTAGGATAATCTATTGTACCTTCATTGTGTAAGTTACTGAGAAATAGTGTATGTATGTTATATTTAAAGATATAATTGTATATCTTTACTTGGGGATATATAAATTTGCATACAAAAATTGAATTGTACAATTGGGATGTGCATAAGTTCCTGAGATTTGGGATGACTACCTACAGTAGCCCCTTTCATCCGTGATTTTGCTTTCCACAGTTTCAGTTACCCAAGGTCAACTCTGGTCCAAAAATAATACATGAAAATTTTCAGAAATAAATAATTCATAAGTTTCAAATTGCACACCATTCTGAGTAGCATGATGGAATCTCATGCTATTCCACTTCATTCTGCCCTGGATGTGACTCATCCCTTTGTCCAGCATATTCAGGCTGTATATGCTACTCATTCCTTAGTCACTTGGTAGCTGTCTCAATTATTAAATCAACGGTCATGGTATCACAGTACTTGTGTTCAAGTAACCCTTATTTTACTTAATAATGGCCCCAAAGCACAAGAGTAGTGATGCTGGCCATTTGGATATGCCAAAGAGAAGCTGTAAAGTGTTTCCTTTAAGTGAAAAGATGAAAGTTCTCAACTTAATAGGGAAATAATATATACAGGGTTCAGTACTACCTGCAACAGAGAAATATTAACACCCCTAGATACCATCTTTGTGTCCTATCCCAGTCAACTTTGTCAAGAGTAACCTTTATCTTGACTTTTAACGGCACAGATTAGTATATTAGTTTGCTAGGGCTGCTATAACAAAATACCACACACTGAGTGGCTTAAAACAACAGAAATGTATTCTCTCACAGTTCTGAAGACTAAATGTCTGAAATAAAGTTGTTTGCAGAGCCATATTCCCTCTTCACCTCATATATTGTATTTTCAATTTAGAAAGCCCGCTTAAATCTCTGTATAGATTTTAATTTTCTGGTAAAACTTTCCATCTTTTCATGCATTTATCTATTTTTTCTATATTTTCTTGAAAATATTGATCATAATTATTTTACACTTTTTTTTTTTTAAAAGAGATGTGGTCTTGCTATGTAGCCCAGGCTGGAGTGCAGTGGCTAATTCACAGACATGATCCCAGTGCCCTACAGCCTCAAACTCCTGGGCTCAAGAAATCCTCCTGCCTTAGTCTCCTGAATATCTAGGACTACAAGTATGTGTCACCATGTCTAGCATGTTTTTTTACACAGTTGATTATCAGTCATATGGTCTTGTCTCTTTGCAGGCCTCATAATTTATCCTATGACAGACATTGTGTCTGTGGTTTCCAGACTGTATTTCACCAGAAGAGGTTTCCCTTTTCCTCTGTCAGGCAAACATGCTGAGTGGCAGATCATGTAAACCCCTTTATAGGGGATGGCCTACCTAGCCTTTTTATTAAGAACTGCTGGGTCCTTGAGTCTTCAGCTCTGCCTGGAATGATTTTCCCCTCACTAGAATTTTAGTTCCTTTACTCCTTATTGCTTCCATAAATCTCTGATGCCCTAAAAATTGTAATTTTTATAAGGTATGAAGGTTTTCATAGTTGTAGCTATGGAAGTACTGGCCTACCACAAAACTATATCCTACACAGAAATGGAAGCTCTTCTGTGTTCTTCAAAAAGGAAGAAGATAGATGCTCATGCGCTCACAGAATAGTTCTAAATGTGCTCTTCCTGCTACTACTCACTGCAGTTACTATTTATCATAATTGCCAGCACTCTTCAGAGAGCATGACTAATCACACTGCAGCTCTCACATTCCTCAGTATCTGTTAATTGCTCCCCTTATGGGTCAAGAGTGAAAATAGGACCAACTGAATAAGAGCTGCAAGGTAGACTGCCTATGCTGCAAGTGTTTACATATTTAGTGCTTGTTTTGTAGATTTAATTACAGAGCTATGTAAATATTTTACATTATTCTAAAACAAAATTAATTTTTGAAAGCTATTCCTAAAAATATAAAATAAAACAAATGAAAGTATATATATTCAGAGTGGCATGGCCACATACAGAGGATCTATTCCAAGTGATTTTAAACACATTAATTTGACTACTGAGATATAATCTAAGGTAGTAAGATACAGTCTAAGAACAAAAATATATGCAAAATAATTCTCAAATGTTAATGATCATATTAAGAGTGATAATCTGGTGTTGTTATTCTCAGACTGTTTGTTGTGTGTAATGTATATAAAGGATAGAAAATTAGTGATATTCTATCATTTTTGGAGCCATCAAGAACCAAGTTTCCCAGCATGATAGAAGGCCTATATAGATAATTGAGTTTAAGGATAAATTCTGTATCTCTGAATTTGATTTGTACATGTAAGTATAAATTCATGATGCATTATATCTTTTAAAACAAAAAAGTTACATAATACTTAACTCTATGCATGAAAAAAATCTAAGACATCATGATCACCCAGTGGCAATAAGCTCCTCTAGGACACAGATTTTGATCTCTAGAAACTACTATCATTAAAAAAAAAAGGCTTCTTGGACAAAGAGTTTATTTATGTATGGGTCTGAAGCTAGACATATATGAGATGAGCCTAGAACAGCATATTACTCTGCATAGCAAAGAAGCTGTCAAAACTACTAGAAACAGCCAAAAGGATCAGGAGTTAATCTGGTATATCTAGATAGATGGCATGAAGATGATAATATATCTACAATATATATGAGATAATTTGAACACTGACTTAATATTGGATGATATTAAATAGATTTTCTCTATAAAAGTAATGTAGTTCAACAAAATCTTTACCATTTAGATAGATATATAATGAAACATTTACAGATGAAATACCATGATATCTAAAATTTGCTTCAAAATATGGATGGAAAAATACTAAAGAGAGGTATAGAAGAAACAGTAGTAGCCATGAGTTGATCACTGTTTAAAGTGGACAATGAATAACTGAACATAAACTACTTTTGTATATATTTGAAAAATTCCCATAATAAAAAATAGTAATTCATTTTCACTCTGATTTGCCTCAACAAATCTGTTGATTCTTGTACATCACTTGCTCTCCCCTGACAATGGCTGTAACAATGGCATTAAGTATGGAAAAGGAAAAACGTATACTGACATGATTTGCCTGTGTCCCCAACAAAATCTCAACTTGAGTTATATCTCCCAGAATTCCCACATGTTGTGGGAGGGATCCAGGGGGAGGTAATTAAATCATGGAGGTCAGTCTTTCCCATGCTATTCTCATGATAGTGAATATGTCTCATGAGATCTGATGGGTTTATCAGGGGTTTCTGCTTTTGCTTCTTCCTCATTTTTTTCTTGCCACCAACATGTAAGAAGTGTCTTTCAATTCCCACCATGATTCTGAGGCCTCCCCAGCCATGTGGAACTCTAAGTCCAATTAAACCTCTTTTTCTTCCCAGTCTAGGGTATGTCTTTATCAGCAATGTGAAAACAGATTAATACAGTAAATTGGTACCAGCAGAGTGGAGTGTTGCTGAAAAGATACCCAAAATGTGGAAGTGACTTTGAAACTGGGTAACAGGCAGAGGTTGGAACAGTTTGCAGAACTCAGAAGAAGACAGGAAAATGTAGGAAAGTTTATAACTTCCTAGAGACTTGTTGAATGGTTTTGCCCAAAATGCTGATAATGATATGGATCATGTGTCCAGGTTGAGGTGGTCACAGATGAAGATTAGGAACTTTTTGGGAACTGAAGCAAAGGTGAATTTTGTTATGTTTTAGCAAAGAGATTGGTGGCATTTTGCCCCTACCCAAGAGATATGTGGAACTTTGAACTTGATGATTTTGGGTATCTGGTGGAAAAATTTCTAAGCAGCAAAGCATTCAAGATGTGACTTGGGTACTGTTAAAGGCATTCTGTTTTAAAAGGGGAACAGAGCATAAAAGTTCAGCACTTTGGAAGGCTGAGACAGGTGGATCACCTGAGGTCAGGAGTTCAAGACCAGCCTGACCAATATGGTGAAACTCCATCTCTACTAAAAATATAAAAATTAGCCAAGTATGGTGGCAGCCTCCTGTAATCCCTGCTACTCATGAGGCTGAGGCAGGATAACTGCTTGAACCAGTGAGGCAGAGGTTGCAGTGAGCCAAGATCGTGCTACTGCACTCCAGCCTGGGTGACAGAGTGAGACTCTGTCTCAAAAAAAAAAAGAAAATTTGCAGCCTATGTATAGAAAAGAAAAACCAATTTTCTAGGGAGAAATTCAAGCTGGCTGCAGAAATTTGTGTAAGTAGCAAGGAATCTAATGTTAATCCTGAAGACCATAGGGAAAATGTTTCCAGGCCATTTCAGAGATCTTCACAGCAGCCCCTTTCATCACAGGCCTGGAGCCCCAGGAGGAAAACGTGGTTTCATGGGCTGGGCCAAGGGTTCCCATGCTGTGTGCAGCCTAGGGATTTGGTGTCCTGTGTCCCAGCTGCTCCAGCTGTGGCTGAAAGCAGTTCAATGTGCAGCTCAGGCTATGGCTTCAAAGGTTGGAAGCCCCAAGCCTTGGCAGCTTCCACAAGGTATTGAGCCTGCAGGTACACAGAAGTCAAGAATTGAGATTTGTGAACCTCTGCCTGGATTTCAGAAGATGTATGGAAATGCCTGGATGCCCAGGCAAAAGTTTGCTACAGGAGTGGGGCCCTCATGGAGAACCTCTGATAAGGCAGTGCAGAAGGGAAATGTGGGGTTGGATCCCCCACATAGAGTCCTTAATGGGGTGCTACCTAGTGGAGCTGTGAGAAGAGGTCCATCATCCTCCAGACCCCAGGAAGGTAGATCCACTGACGGCTTGCACTGTGTATCTGGAAAAGCTGCAGATGCTCAACACCAACCCGTGAAAGCAGCCAGTAGGGAGGCTGTACCCTGCAAAGCCACAGGGATGGATCTGCCCGAGACTATGGAAACCCACCTTTTGCATTAGCATGACCTGAATGTGAGACCTGGAGTCAAAGGAGATCATTTTGGAGCTTTAAAATTTGACTGCCCCACTGGATTTGAGACATGCATGGGGCCTGTAACCCCTTTGTTTTGGCTAATTTTCCCCATTTGGAACGACTGTATTTACCCAACACCTGTACCCCCATTATATCAAAGAAGTAACTAGCTTGTTTTTGATTTTACAGGCTCATAAGCAGAAGAGACTTGCCTTGTCTCAGATGAGATTTTGAACTGTGGACTTTTGGGTTAATGCTGAAATGAGTTAAGACTTTGGGGGACTGTTGGACAGACATCATTCGTTTTGAAATGTGAGGACATGAGATTTGGAGGGGCCATGGGTGGAATGATATGGTTTTGCTGTGTCCCCACCAAAATCTCAACTTGAGTTGTATCTCCCAGATTTCATATGTATTGTGGGAGAGACCTAGGGAAGGTAATTAATCATGGAGGCCGATCTTTCCCGTGCTATTCTCATGATGAATAAGTCTCATGAGATCTGATGGATTTATAAGGATTTTCTGCTTTTGCTTCTTCATCATTTTTCTCTTGCCATCATAATGTAAGAAGTGCCTTTCACCTCCTGCCATGGTTCTGAGGCCTCCCCAGCCATGTGGAACCATAAGTCCAATTAAACCTCTTTTTCTTCCCAGTCTCAGGTATGTTTTTATCAGCAGTGTGAAAATGGACTTATACATATACCAAAAAATGAATCAAAAAATACGTCCCCCAACTATCACCCTAATTTGACAAATACTAACTATAAGAGAGAATTTCTACTATATCTTATCAATGCAATTACTATGAAGCTTAAATATCTTATTCCAGAGTGTCTTCAAACTGAGTGTTGCAGTACTATAATACTGAATACTCCTCCCTAGCCATACCTTTGCTTTAATATAAAATAGGGATTAATAGAGCTATTTACCTTTATTAGGTCCTGCGATGGTAGATCCATTTGAATGCTTAGAATGGGAAATCTGTGTTTCAGATTTTCTTCTCATAGTCATTTGATTTCCAAACCTCTTGGATTCTAAGTAAAAGACTGTAAATTTCTGCTGAATATCAAGCCCAACTGGAAAATGAAAAAAAGTATACAAATGCTTATTTAAGTCACATAAATCCACATGGGAACATTTATTTCTTTTTATCTCTCTTATATATTTATAGCTTCTAGAGCTAAGAGGTCCAGAAAGTTAAAATATTTTTGAAAGGTTAAAAAAATATGACAACTAAAAAATTACATATTTATTGTTACAAAAATAAAACTCAGTCTTCTAACAATAATTGCAATTTAACTATCTAGGAAAATAAAATATCTATAAATGAAAAGATAAACTTTTACAAATGTCATCCTGGTCCATGATATCTTTTATATATGTAAATACATGAAACTTCCTTTAAAGTTTATTCACATTATCTAAATATATTTTTGCATAATACCATTTATACTGCTTTTCTGTACCAACATAAAGGATGCAATTTTTAAATGCAATTATATTATTTACATTCATGTCTTCATTACTTCAATTAACTTACCAAATTCAGAACTTATTAGATTTATGCTAAGATCTTCAGACTTAAGAGCTCTCTTCACAGCAATCTTCTTAGCCCAATTTCCAGCTTTTAGCAAAATAGAATCCCTGAAAATAGTACAGTTTAAGTAGTAATCCAAACACTGAATGAAATATATATTAATCTTCAAGGGTTAATTGTTCTTAAGAAAAATATTTTCTAGTAGTAAACTGAAATAATTTACTGAAAATTGCTTTCCTCAACCTTTCATGAGGGAGAATAAATTATCAATGGAAATCTCTTGACCATAATTTTTTAAAATTAGTTTTCTTTTTTTTGAGACAGGGTCTCACTCTGTTGCCTGAGCTGGAGTACAGTGGTTCAATCATAGCTCACTGCAGCCTCAAACTCCTAGGCTCAGGCAGTCCTCCTGCCTCAGTTTCCTGAGTAGCTGGGACCACAGGCACATTGGACCATGCTCAGATTATTTATTTATTTATTTTTGTAGAAATAGGGTCTCACTTTGTTGTCCAGGTTGGTCTGTAACTCCAGGCTTTAAGTGATCTTCCTGCCTCGGCATCTTAACGCTCTGAGATTACAGGTTTGATCTACCACATCTAGTCCATAATTTTCTTAATTACAGCTGTTTCCAAGTTGCATTTACTCATTTCAGTCCCAATAAGAATATATACTTGCTATCAATAATGCACGATCTTGCCTCTAAATCACTACCATTTAAAACTGGCTATATGTAAGTTATGTGTATTATGAGAACAACTTCAATTGTATTTTTAAATTGATACAAAATATAGTCTGTATCTAATAACATCATAAACAAACCAGCAACCAATTATATGACTGAACTCATTTTAGTCTCATGTAGTCAAAGATTTATTAGTCACAGAGAAAAAAGATTTGTACAATAGCATATTTTCTAGAAGTGTGTCATGGTTAGCGGCAGGAGAGCAGTTACCAGTGAAAGGGTTATGCTGGTCACTGCAGTCCCTTCAGAAACCTTGCATGTGATTTTTGGGAAAGAATCTTCTAGTATATACTGGCAGCAATTAGGAGAATCTCATTTCAGAACCACTGCCATCCCTGAACTTACAAGTACAGTAAGATGGTCAGGAGTCTAGGCTCTGGAGTCAAACTGCTTGGGTTAAAACCTAGACTTTGCTATTAACTAGCTATATGACCATGATTAAGGTTTGATTAATCATAAATCAAACTCATTAAACTCTTTTTGTCTCAATTTCCTCCTCTACAAAATATGGATAGCACCTGTCTCATACAAATATTAAATAATTCAATATTTGGACCCTACTAAGTGTTAAAAAATTAGCTATAGTTATAACCTACTAAGTGTTGAAAAAAATAGCTATAGCTATAACTGATATCCTTAGAGACTGCTTATGACATTCTGGGAGAAAAGAATAGTGTTTGGGAAAATGCTGAAGTAAAAATTATAGAATGGCATGCTATAGAACTAGATATAAGGGAGGGTACCTCCTCTACACATTTGCTCTGATTGCTTGGATCCTACAACAGAGCTGTAGTAATTTGTTAGATTAATTTGAAAGTAGAAGATATATTTTGAGGTCAATAGGAGAAAGACTGCATTCAAACAGTAGTAGGATCAAGAATGACTGGAGAAAAGCAGTGAAATAAGAAAGACCTCCTAGAGGTCATCTACCCACTTGTTTCAGACCATGGTGATAAGACCTTTTTTTAATTTTTTTTTTTTTTTAAATAAAAAGATGGGGTTTTACCATGACAGCCAGGCTGGTCTTGAACTCCTGACCTCAGGTGATCCACCCACCTCGGCCTCCCAAAGTGCTAGGATTACAGGCGTGAGCCACCGCGCCCGGCCAATAGATTTTATACTTTGTTCATCTGAATACTAAATGTCACAGTTTAAACCAACAGACCCAATGTTAATATATTCTTTAAAAGAAAAATAGAGAAACTATCCCATTATTGTGTCAGGAAAATGTAATTTAGTAGATCCCATAATGATCTTGTTACTTTTTTTTCCAGTGGAATTTTTCTTTTACAGTATATGCTTAGAAATAAAATCAAACATCAGAAATTTCACACTTACATAATCTTGTGCAGATAAACGACTTGATTATCTGCATCACCTATGATTAAGGTAACATAGTGAGAATCCGATGCTGTTCTTTTAGTTTGTAGGTGTTCAAAGTTTCTTAATGTAACAGTCACTAATATTTCTGCCGTGGTATCACTATATCTTGAAATCTTCAAAAAAGGACAAGCATAAAAAGTGTTTTAAAAAAATCTTACTTCTCATACTCAGCTGAAGCCTATTTATGGGTAGCTTTATTCCTGAAAAGACAATAAAATATCTAAGAAACAAAAAATATTTACCTGTTCCACTTTAAGTTCATATTTTGGTAGATACATCACAGTTTCTTTTATCTGGGTTCCAAATGGGGGATGTCTATTTAAAATCTAAAAACATTTACATCATTATATTCTTACCACAACACTTGAAATTCTAGTAAAATATTTTTTAGAATAAATAGCTTTAATAATGCTTATCACCCAAAACCTTGGTACGTTAAAATACTTATGATTATGAGAAGGAAAATAACTTTTAATAGAAATAAAAGTAGGCCTCAGAATTCAGGAATTAGGAATCAGTGAATATAAATACCAATTCAAGTTCCCTTGCATCAGTCTCTTCTAATTTTTTAAAGGAAGTCAGACCAGCATTTACGATTGCATTTGACAATGTTATACCTGTGGAAAATCAATCAAACAACAACTTAAAAATAATCAACTTTAAATATATATTTAAATATTTAAAAACTAAATTAGTTTTAAAAAAGTTTAAGATCCAGTCAAATAACTAAGTTAAAGTTTTTGTAAAAAGTTTTTAATTGAATTATTTGGGCTGCGACATTATTCAATTACTGATATTTATTCAGACTGAAATAAAATATGCATTTGCTTTATAAAAGAAAGAGAAACTCTGGTCCACATGATGACTCACCCTTTAGTTTTACTATATGTCATCCATGGGGCAAGCACCAAGAGATAAGTACTTTTGTACTCATGCTTGAAAGAAAGGCAACATTATTCAAGGCTCACGCTTAAATGAAGCAAGGGAACACTGCTTCATGAAGCTATGGCTCTCTGAGCATTTCTGTCTTAGAAATACAGTTCTATGTTTCTGTACCTAAACCAGACTATTTTACTCTACTGCCTTAAACTTCCAATGCTTTTCCACTGCATTTAGAATGAAGTGGTAATTTCCTTACTGGGGCCAAATTTTCTTACCTATATGACTTGACTACAGTCTATCTCTCTAATCTAATTTCCTCTCACTCTCCTGTTGCTGACTACTCTCCAGCCACTCTGGCTTTTATTTTGTTCCTTAAATACATCAAGTTCATTTTCATCTTTGGATCTTTCCTATTTCCTTGTACTTTCAGAAGGCAGAATTTAAAATTCTTATATGCTTATGAATGTATTTATCCAAATCCCAAAATAAAAGACACGGTGAGCAGTATAAAATTCCAAAATATTGTCTAAGGCACATATATTACTGGTGAAGATACGACACGATTTCCTTACTCATATATTTACTTGTTCTTGGGATTTTCTCTTAGTTCTTCTTAAGACACAGTTTCTAGTATTCATAATTCCTAATGTTCATTTCCATTTCCCCTCAAAACGTTTGTCTTTTAACTTTTTAGTTTATAGCCACCATTAACATCAATTTGTATGCATTACTTTTTTTTCAAGATGCTCAGTAACAACTTGGATTTGACTTTTTGTTTGGATTCTCTCACTTTTCTAATATATGATATTTTTCTGGGCAATATTGTTTTTTTTTTGTTCAGCTGTAATGAGTATGTGTGAAAACAGGTTAGTTCAACAATCTGGAAGGGACAGAATGGAATGAATGCCCATATTGATGATACTCTAGAAAGCCAGAAAGACTGGCTTTTTCAGGTATAATGAAACTTATTAGTAATCACTTAGCCTAATTTTAAAATTTTCTAAATGCTGTATGGAACCACTTTTCCAATTGAGAACTTTTGCCTTTATGGGATGGATGTGGTATTTGGTTGCCAGAACTTCTGTAAGAAGGTAAGCCTTTCCATCAGGAATCTCTCCCCTTAACTTTCACCAGCCAACCCCCCTTCACCTCAGCTCCCATGACTTCCTAGTTAGCCCTCTGTCACCTCACTGATTTCAAATTTCACGGATAAAAAAAGTAAGGCCTCATAAAACAGTTGGTAATCTTTGTTCAAATAAGTAACAAGACAATCCCTAAAAATCCATTATTTAATTTGTCGATACCCCCAAGATGTAGACAAAATTGCAAAACTAACAAGGCTATCAGACATGAGATGGCAACTCTCTTTTTAGAATTCTAGCTATCTAAGAAGGAATAGGGTCACAAGGTCACAGGTATCAAACAGGAAAATCCTTTGTAAATGGTACTCCCTACAGTCTCAGAGCACACCCTACACAAGGTCCCTACAGACAAAATAATCAGGCACAATCTTTTGTGTACCATGAAAATCGGTATTAATACTCTACTGTTATTGAAAACCAAAAAAAATTTTAAGACATAAAGAAGTGACATAATTTTCTGTAATTAATTAGGAATGGTTGGGATTGCTAATTCTGTACCTTGTAATTGAGATCAAAACAAAATATTAGTCATAAAAATGGAAGAGAGGGCATCACATAGTTACCTAATTACTAAAACAAAATTTCACTCATGGTATGAGAAAAAATTTCAGATAAGAGCATTAATTTTTATTAGGTTTCTCATGTACTCATGTATCATTCAGTTGATTTCAAATGGAATCCTTTAAGGAGAAGCAAATGAAAATCAGATTTCTGAAAGTAGAGTACAGCACTTATTTAAGCCTACAAATACATATCTTCTTTAAAGGTCTGTAATCATCACAGAATAATTTTACTAACAGTGAATACAAAATAAATGGCAAACACTGACAAACTGCCTGCCTGTATTCAATACTTACCAATTTTTTCCAGTTGTTTGGATACATGCTGAGAGTTTTCCCAAAGTTTACACCTAAAACATTTAGCTAAAATCAAACTATTCAATAGTACAGCAAACTTCTTTTCTTGAGCGGCTACAAAATCTGACAACCCTAAAAAAAAATTTCCAATATTAAATCTAGTGTACCAGTTTATTGGGAAAAAATATTTAAAATCCACTAATTCTGTAACATACATCTTGTAATTCGGGAGCCTTGTCTGAAAATCTTTGCAGTATCTTGTGTCAAAGCAAAATCTTGTATGGGAATACATCCTAGTTGAGCCTGAATAAGACTTGGAGAAAGAAAAAAATATGTTACTCCTTTGTAAGAGTTATCTATCTCACAGTATTTGGTATCACTCACTGAAGTATTCCTTCTTAAAACATTTCTCTGCCTTTATTTCTGCAAGACTACATGATTCTCTATCTTGCATAATTATTATTGCAGGTCAACAATAAAAGTTCATTCCTGTTTTCCCAACTCCTCAAAGTTGTCTTTATTTATTATTTATTGCTCTTTATTCAATCTGTCTCAAAAATCTCATTTCATCTCAAACTTTCATTATAATCTCTAGATTGACAAATTACAGGAGACCTTCGCTTAGACTGTTACTTTAATCTCAACACATCTCAAATTGTTTTCATATTCTCCTCCAAGACAGTTCTGTCTTTTAGCTCTACTATTTCTTTTCAAGGAATTATAGAAAAATAATACCATTTGTTTTATCAACAAATTCTTATTAAATATTATTAAATGCCAAACATAGTATTATGTGCCGATAATTCTGTTCAGTGTATGAAGGTCAGTAGCATATTAGCTGGTTATTCAAAACCAGCAGCTGCTTGGCTCCTAAATTTGAGATGATAGTTGTTATGAGGTGGAAAAAGACATTAGTGCCTATGTGCCTACTACATCCCCGGTTCTCTGCTACCTGTTTTGCCCATAAACTTACCTAATCAGACATTGATATGCAAATCACTGATGGTTCTAACTAAAATTATTATACATATTGTTATCTCCTGAGGGAATCTCTTTTTAAAAAACAAATTTCTTACTAAACTGCTCAACAGAAGGAGGTCTCTTGATAAAACCAAAACAGTCAGCTACACAAAGAAAAAGGACAGAATAGTTATATTTCACGATTTAGATTAGCAGAAGATATGTGAAAATTGAAAGAAGTAATCAACTCACTTCCTAGAATGGATCCATACAGCTGAAATTTAAACTATTAACTTTTTTTGGCTATGGTATATGGTTCTGAAAATTATTTTATATCATCTATTAAGAAATAGTTATAAAGATACACAATTATTAACAAAGAAGGAACTGATGGAAAAATGTGAATGGGGTGCTTTCAAATGCTGGGTAAATAAAACTTGTTAAGCTACCTAGGGATACATAATGTGGAGTACAAAATTGCTGGAGTAAAAATAAGACTTTTGAAGAAATATTTATTTATATTAAAAAGCAATTATTTCTAATAAATAAATAAGAGACTTTTCAACATCACACTTCCCTGTCAGAAATCTTATTTCAAGAAGCAGTAATAAAACAGGGATAGGAGAAAGGACAGAGATTTATGCTAGTAGGTACAGAACCATGGAAGGACTCTTGGTTTCTCTGCACCAGATAAGGCAAGAAGTGATGTCCTGTAATCTTATCCCTGAGCTTGTCCTCAGTAGAAACAGAAGTTCCACAGCCTCAGGTGAGGTGGCACTTCTACCACCTCAACTAACAGGGGCAGAGTTACATGGTAGTTATGACTAACCCAGGGTTAGTATAAGAATTAAATGAGGTAAGGTATTGATTCAGTCAGAATTAGATTAAACCATGACCAGACCATATCAGTCTATACACAAACAGTTTATTCTCAAGTGTAAAAGAAAGCCAGAGTTGGGAAGTCCAGGGCTCATACCCTGTCAGTTCACTGAAAAATACCAGTTAAAAAAACAGAGCTAGTGCTGAAGAGGGAAGACCTAGGAATTAAAACTAGGAAGAATTTTAAAATAGCCTTAAATTAAAAGGGCAGAACCAGGTATGGTGGATCACACCTGTAATCCCAGCACTTTGGAGGCCAAGGCAGGTGGATCACTTTTGAGGTCAGTTCGGGACCAGCCTGGCCAACATGGTGAAATCCCGTCACTATGAAAATTACAAAAATTAGCCAGGTGTGATGGCATGTGCCTGTAATGCCAGCTACAGAAGCTGAGGCAGGAGTATCACTTGAGCCTGGGAGGCAGAGGTTGCAATGAGCCAAGATCATGCCATTGCACTTGAGCCTGGGCCACAGTGTAATACTCTGTCTCAAAAAAAAAAAAAAAAAAAAAAAAAATTAAAAGGGCAGAAACTTGAAGGATAAAATCCTAAAACTAAGAGGATTAACATCTACTTGGAGAAGAACAGATGTGAAGTTCAGCAAAGTAACAGGGATATATGACAAAGCCAAGAAAAAGGTAACTATTAGCCATCGTTGCCTACAAATATAGTATAAATGTTTGATTAAGGCCTTTCCATCCCATATATACACACTCTCTCTTTTCTTGCTTAAGTAAGATGTACAAAAGCAGGAATTGATAATGGGAATCTAAATTATGATATGTATAAAAACAATTATAAAGTATAATAATTAACTTTAAAATCTGACAGCTTCAATCAACATAATATATTACCCAATTTAAGGCAAAGTTAATGGAAGCACTGAAATTGCAAATAAAGTGTTCCCAAGAAAATGAGTGTGGAAAAATACTTGATTTAATTTGACTCAACAATTTATGCAACACGGTATACTCAGGGAAAAATGAGAAAATTAAGAGTTTTAGATAGCAACATAACCTTGGCGAAGTCATAACTTATCTGTGGATCACTTACGTCATTTGTAAAAGGAGAGGACTGGGATATATGATCTCTAAGGTTATATGAATTTATAGAAATAAATATTTGAATATAGAAATACAGCTAAGAAAATAAACATTAACTTCTGTGGTACAAGCTATAAATCTGCCTGATGAGATGTAAAAAACAATGAGAAGATTGCTTTATAGACTTAAAGGTATTTGGAAGATCAAATTTAATGAGATGTCAGGAAGAATCCTAAAGAAAGGATGGCCTCCTCTAGTTATGGAGGAAAAGAAATTATTTGGCTAATTGGTTTTATTGAGCCACATTTAAAAAACCATTTCACCTTAAATTACATAACACTAAGACCTGCATACTCAGAAAACCAAGCAGTTAGCATGGCAGAAGACAGTATCATTGTATTTTTAATTGCAAACTGCTAAGACACAAGTTATGGTGTAGCCTTAATTACTCTTTCAATTACTAATCTCTATATAAACTCCCTATTTATGGCAGAATAGTCATCCACTGTCACATATACACGCCTTTACTCATAATGTTGCTTTTACCCTGTCTCTCCCAGAATGCCACTACCATTCAATAGACATTTATTACACAGGTTTTCATATAGTCCATTATTTTTATATATATTGTTCTCATTCAAGCTAACTTGAAAAATCCTGACAATCAGAAACAGAAGCAGCATGTCTTCCTTCAACCGTCCACCCTGCCTCAACAGAATCTACTCTGAACAAATGTTTAAGAAAAAGTATTCACAAATCATCAATTTTAAAGTCTGAGAGTTCTAAGAAATTAATTTCACTTCTAAATTCTGACTCCTTTTTATGTATATTTTTCTGTATTAAGAAAAACAAATATAAAATGTTTTAAAACCAAAAAAATAGAACATTCATAAGTATGAATCATCTTTACCAATTTACTTTCATTTCTCTTGTTTTAATTCTTCCTTCCATTGGAAATCTATAAATAAAACCACATGGCAAGACAAGTATTATTTACTTTAATTAAATAAAACCTCTTAAAATTATTTAAAACATACGTAATTTCTGTACCTGATAGTTATCCGATTTGGATCTTTGTTCAAAGTATTCAGTGTTTTCTTTTCATTTATTCTTAACTGTATATCTAGAAATTCCTTGCAGCCAGCTATCATTGTAACCTATAACATTTGAGAAGTTGTCCATTTAATGAAGTCTATTTTTTGTTTCTTTCCTCTCATCTTCTTTCTCAAAATTTATTTATTTTTCATACTGCTTTAAACCATCACAGTTTTATCAATTAACATAACAAGATTTAAAAACCTGCTTTATACATTTTGCTTCTTTAAGGATTCATTCATTCACTAAGAAATGCTTACAAACTCCTATTATATACCAGACATTGCATTAGACACCAGGACTATACAAATAAGATTTTAAAAATTAACAAGATACAATTTAAAATATCTAGCCCGGTGCCTACCATATAGTAATAAATAAGTCCTTAATAAACATTGCTTTTGTTGTTATTACTACTACTACTACTACTACTACTACTACTACTCTATTGTTCTATAGTTTGCAAATCATTATCTCGATTGAGGATAGTTTAGTCATAGAAAGAATGTTTTAGATATTAGGAAATTTGGATTCTAGAGCCTACTTCTGCCAAGAAACAAAAAAAGGAGTCTCTGTGCTTTCATTTTCCACATATCTAAAATGGAACTAACACTTGTTTTAATTTTCTTACACACTTGCTAAACTCAAGATCAGATGAGTTAATGTTAATAGTGGGTGTTTTCTACTCTTGATTTCTCCTTAGTTAAGAATGTTTACCTAAAAATACAAACCTTCTATTTTTCATCAATTGTTGTTTATGTGACTCCTCAATCATAACTGGAATCCTAGTGTGCAATTTTTACTATAATCTTACCACAGCAATCAAATTCGATGTTTTAAATAAAAATGAATGGCTTAAATTTGAGAGTAAGTATTTTCTTTTATAAATATTGTTTCATATTCATGTTCTAAGTAAAGGAAGAAAGGACCAATGCAGTTACCATGCACCAATGAGATGCCTACAGTTCTGTTCATTGCTGCAGCTGCAAAGTTGCCCCACTGTTGATATTTTAGCATGACCTGTTATTATTCCCATTTTCTCTACAACCAGTATTTGATCTGGGTCATCACCAATACTGTTCTATTCCCATTGTTCTCACTATTCTGACGCAAAGATTTAAGGAGAGGTTGCAAGTACATGCAACACATGCTGCAACTCACTGTTCTTCACTCATGGCAGACTTTCCTAATATATCACACCACATCATCTTGGAATCTTTCTTACATGTTATTACATTCTATAGCCACTCCCAAGGTAATTAGCATTATCACCTAAGTTGTAAAGTAGTTGCCATACCTACTTTGGTTTTGTACATAAATTTTCTTAGCTCTGATAAGAGTTAAAATAGAAAATATAATATATTCTAAGAAGGACTATTCCATATCTCATGATCAGAAGTATACCAGAGGAAACATATGCATTCTTAGAAATGCTTTCCTTTCTGCTCATTAATTCTTAAATTATATGAGATATACAAATTAGTTGTTTCTCAAATATTATTATATACTACATCATTATGTATTTATTTTCTAGTGAAAATTAATTTACCAGATCTGATAAGGTTTCTTTTCCACTGATTGTATAAAATTTCTTCACTGTCTCAAATGTAATATAATACCAAGCCATCAATCTTCCTGCTTCTGTAAGAAAAGATGGAAAAATGAACAGTCCCCTCACTGACTGAAACAACTTGTATTTTTATGTTTAACAAACATTTCCTGAAGAAAGAAGAAGCAAGATGGTGGAACAGAAGCCTAGATCATTGGTCTCTGCTGCAGGAACACCAAATTTTAACAAGAATCTGCACACAGAAAAGCACTGTCACAAGAATAAAAAATCAGGTACCATCTTGGCCATGGCTGGGCAGAGAAACAAGGAGGTTCTTGGTGTCTCCAAGTCCAGGGCTAGGCTCGTAGACAGCATTTCTGGACCTGCCCTGGGCCAGAGGGGCACCTATTACCCTGAAGGATGAGTCCCAGGCCTGAGAGCATTCACTATACACTGACAGAAGAGCCCTTGGACTTTAAGTGAGTATCAGTGATGACCTGGCCCAACCCCCAAGGATAAGTGAAGGTGGTGGTCACAGGCAGAGACTCTTCTGCCTTTGGAAAGGAGAGGAAAGAGTGAAAAGGAATGTGTATTTTGGTTTGAATGCCAGCTTAGCCACAGTAGAACAGAATATCAGGTAAATTGCTAAGGTTTTTGACTCCAATCCCTGGTTCCCAGACAGCATCTCTGGACATACCCAGGACCTGGGGGAACTCACCATCCTGAAGGGAAAGGCCTTGGGCAAGGCCCAGTGCTGTGCTGGCTTCAGGTCTGACCCAGCACAATCCCAGTGGTGGTGGCCACAAGAGTGCTTGCATCAGCACAGCCCCAATTCCAGGTGGCTCAGCACAGAGAGACAGAGATAGAATCTGTATTTCGGGGAGAAAGTAAGGGGAAAGAACAAGAGTCTTTGCCTGGTAGTCCAGAGAATTCTTCTTTATCTTATCCATGACCACCAAGGTGGTATGTCTATGAATCTGCAAAAACCACAGCATAATTGGGCTTTTGGCCAAAGTCCCTTTGAATACCTGGAAAGTTTTCTCAAAAAGGGCAGACAAAAACAAGCCCAGACTGTGAAGACTAGAATAAATACCTAACTTCTGAATGCCCAGACACCAAAGAACACCTCCAGCAAAACATGACCTCACCAAATGAACTAAACAAGGCACTAGGAACCAATCCTAGAAAAAGAAAGATATATAACCTTTCAGAAAGAGAATTCAAGCTGTTTTGAAGAAACTCAAATAAATTCAAGATAACACAGAGAAGGAATTCAGAATTCTATCAGAAAAATAAAAAGAGATTGAAATAATTAAAGAATTAAGCAGAAATTCTAAAGTTGAAAAAGGCAATGACATGCTGAAGAATGCATCAGAGTCTCTTAGCAGCACTGATCAAGCAGAAGAAAGAAGAAGTGAACTTGAAGACAGGCTATTTGAAAATACACCGTCAGAGGAGACAAAAGAAAAAAATAATTTTAAAAAACAATGAAGCACATCTGTGAGATCTAGAAAATAGCCTCAAAAGGGCAAATCTAAGAGTTATTGGCCTTAAAATAGAGGTACAGAAAGAGATGGGGATAGAAAGTTTATTCAAAGGCATACTATCAGAGAACATCCCAAACACAGAAAAAGATATTAACATTCAAGTTAAAGAAGGTTATAGAATACAAAACAGAATTAACCGAAAGAAGGCTACCTCATGGTATTTAATAATCAAACTCCCAAAGGTCAAGGATAAAGAAAGGATCCTAAAAGCAGAAAGTGAAAAGAAACAAATAACATACAGTGTAGCTCCAATGTGTCTGGCAGCAGACTTTTCAGTTGAAACCTTTACAGGTCATGAGAGAGTGGCATGAAATATTTGAAGTGCTAAAGAAAAAAACCCTTTTACTTGAGAATAGTATGTCTGGTGAAAATATCCTTTAACGATGAAGGAGAAATAAAGACATTCCTAGATAAAAAAAAAAAAAAAGCTAAGGGATTTCATCAACACCATACTTGTCCTCTAAGTAATGCTAACGGGAGATCCTCAATCAGAAAGAAAAGGATATTAATGAACAAGAAGAAAATCATTCGAAGGTACAAAACTCACTGGTTATAGTAAGCACACAGAAAAGCACAGAATATTATAACACTGTAATTGTGGTATGTAAACTTCTCTTGACTTAAATAGACTAAATGAGGAAGCAATCAAAAATAATAGCTACAACAGCTTTTCAGGATATAGAATATAAAATGTAAAGGGAAATAAAAAAAAGGTAAAAAGCATGGGGATGAAGTTAAAGTGTAGAGTGTTTATCAGTTTTCTTTTTGCATTTTGTTTGCTTGTTTAGGCAATCGTGTTAGGTTATCATCAGTGTGAAATAATGGGTTATAAGATAGTATTTACAAATCCCATGGTAACCTCAAATTGAAAAACATACAACAGATACACAAAAAACAAAAAGCAAGGAATTCAAGCATGCCACCAGAGAAAATCACCTGCACTAAAAGGAAGACTTGAAAGACAGAAAGAAGGAAGAGAAGAATGTAAAACAACCAGAAAACAAATAACAAAATGGCAGGAGTAAATTCCTACTTATCAATAATAACATTGAATGTAAACGAACTAAACTCTCTAATAAAAATACATAGAGTGAGGCTGGGCACAGTGGGTCATGCCTAAAATACCAGCAATTTGAAAGGCCAAAGCGGGAGGACTGCCTGAGCTCAGCATTTTGAGACAAGCCTGAGCAACATGGCAAAACTCCATCCCTACTAAAAATACAAAAAAATTAGCCAGGAATGGTGGCGCACACCTGTGGTCCCAGCTGCTTGGTGGGGGCTGAGATAGGAGGGTCACTTGAGCCTGGAAAGTGGAGGTTATAGTGAGGAGCACCCAGATATATAAAGTAAATATTAGAGCTAAAGAGGAAGATAGGCCCTAATATGAGCTGGAGACTTCAACAGCCCACTTTCAGCACTGGACAGATCATCCAGACAGAAAACCAACAATGAAACATTGAATTTAATCTGCACTATAGACCAAATGGAGCTAATAGATAGTTACAAAATATTTCATCCAACAGCTGCAGAATATACATCTTTCTCATGGATCATTCAAGGAAAGACCATATGTTAGGTCACAAAACAGGTCTTAAAACACTTTTAAAAATTGAAATAATATCAAACATCTTCTCTGATCACAGTGGAAACTAGAAATAAATAGCAAAAAGAAATTTGGAAACTATATAAATACATGGAAATTAAACAACATGCTCCTGAACAACAAGTGGGCCAATGAAGAAATTAAGATGAAAATTGAAAAACTTCTTGAAACAAATGATATTGGAAATACAACAAACAAAACTGATGGGACAAAAGTAGCATGAAGAGAAAAGTTTATAGTTACAAGCGACTACATCAAAAAAGAAGAAAAATGTCAAATAGAAAACCTAATGATGCATCCTAACTAAAAAAGCAAACACTAAACAAACACAAATTAGTAGAAAAAAAATAAATCAACATCAGAGCAGAAATAAAATTGAATGAAGAAAACAATACAAAAGATCAATAGAAAAAAAAGTTGGTTTTTTGAAAAGTTTAACAAAACTGACAAACCTTTAGCTAGACTGAGAAGAAAAGGAGATATAATAAATAAAATCAGAGATGAAAAAGGAGACATTACAACCGATACCATAGAAATTCAAAGGATGATTAGTGGCTACTAGGAGCAACTATATGCCAATAAGTTGGAAAATCTCAAAGAAATGAACAAATTTTTAGACACATGCAACCTACTAAGATTGAACCATGAAGAAACCCAAAACCTGAACAGAAAAATAACAAGTAATAAGATAGAAGCCCTGATAAAGTCTCCCAGTAAAGAGAAGCCTGGAACTCAATGGCTTCACTGCTGAATTCTACCAAACATTTAAAGAAAAACTAACACAAATCCTAAACTGTTTCAAAAAACAGAGAATGATGAAACACTTCCAAACTTACTCTATGAGGACAGTATTAACCTGATGCCAAAACCAGAAAAAGACATAACAAAAAAGGGAAACTACAGGCCAATATCTTTGATGAGTATTAATGCAAAAACCCTCAACAAAATACTAGCAAACCAAATTCAACAACACACTAAAAATATTATTCAATATGACCAAAATGGGTTTATCCCAGGGATGTAAGGATAGTTCATTGTATGCAAATCAATCAACATGATACAGCATATTAAGACAATGAAGAACAAAAATCATATGAGGATTTCAACTGATGCCGAAAGCTTCTGATAAAATTCAACATTCAGTCAAAATAAACACCATCAAAAAACTGGGTATAGAAGGAATAAAGCCATATATGACAACCCACAGCTGGTATCATACTGAATGGGGACAAATTGAAAGCCTTTCCTCTCAGATATGAAATATGACAAGGACATCCACTTTCACCACTATTATTCACCATAGTATTGGAAGTCCTAGCTAGAGCAATCAGCTAGGAGAAATAAATAAAGGACATTCAAATTGGAAAGGAAGACGTTAAATCATCCTTGCTTGCAGATGATATAATCTCATATTTGGAAAAACATACAGACTCCACAAGTAAACTGTCAGAAATAATAAACAAATTCAGTAATGTTGGATACACAATCAGCATACAAAATTGAGTAGCATTACTATATGCTAACAGTGAAAAATCTGAAAAAGAAATAAAAAAGAATCCCATTTATTATAGCCACAACTAAAATTAAATATCTAGGAATTAAAGAATAAAGTGAAAGATCTCTGTAATTAAAACTATAAAACACTGTAAAAGGAATTGAGGACACCAAAAAATGAAAAAATAGTCCATGAAAAAAAAAATCTGAAAAAGAAGTGGACTTCTGCCAAGCTGGCTGAATAGAAAAAAATGAGGTACCTGGTTCATTTCAAAGGGACTGGTTGGACAGTGGGCATAGCCCAAAGAGGGCAAACTGAGGAGGGAAGGCTGCTGCTCCACCCAGGAAGTGCATCTGACTGGAAGATCCGGGAATTTCCCCCTCCGGCACCTCGAACCAGTTACTGCGCTTCTCCCAAAGCCTCTGAAACTCACAGACCAGGAGATCTTCGCCAGGCTGAAAGGTACCCGAGAGTTACCTGCAAAGAGTTGAATAGCAGCCCCAGCTGGTGCTGCGGATTATCGGCACACATCTAGGTGGAAGGACGCACTGGCTGGCCAGGAGAGCCTGCGGGACTGAGCTAACAGCCCTCTAGAGAGAAGGGGTGCTACAAAGTAGGGAGACAGGCGATAGGCTAGGTGGGTCCCTCCCTGCACAAAGCCCAGCAGGGTGAAGCCCTCTTGCTTGAGGGTTTTGCAGCCAGCACTTCAGTTCAAGCTGGACCCGAAAGGATCAAGCTCAGTGAGGGGAAGGGCATCCACCATTACAGAGGCAGGCCTAATCTCCCTGTGTAAACAAAAGACACAGGATGCCTACTCAGCAGCCAGACTGAGTTGGTGGCAGCCCAGCAGCAACTCTACAGGCAGACAAGAAACAGACTGCATGATCAAGCGGCTCCATGAAATCAAAGCTAGATAAATCCATGAAGATGGGAAGAAAGCAGCACAAAAAGGATGAAAGCATCAAAGACCAGAATGACTCTCCTCTTCCAAGAAATCGCAACTCCTCACCAGCAAGAAAACAAAACAGATGGAGAATGAGTTTCATGAACTGACAGAAGCAGGCTTCAAAAGGTGGGTAATAACAAACTTCTCTGAACTAAAGGAACATGTACTAACCCAATGCAAAGAAACTAAAAACCTTGAAAAAAGGTTAGATGAAATGCTATCTAGAATAAACGGCTTAGAGAAGAACACAAATGACTTGATGGAGCTGAAAAACACAGCACAAGAACTTCATGAGGCATTCAGAAGTTTCAATAGCAAATCAATCAAGCAGAAGAAAAGATATCAGAGACTGAAGATCAACTCAGTGAAATAATACAAGGCAAGACTAGAGAAAAAAACAGTAAAAAGAAATGAACAAAGCCGCCAAGAAATATAGGATTATGTGAAAAGACCTAATCTACACTTGATTGGTATATCTGAATGTGACAGGGAGAATGAATCTATGCTGTAAAACACTCTCCAGGATATTATCCAGGAAAACTTCCCCAATTTAGCAAGGCAGGCCAACATTAAAATCCCAGAAATATAGAGACCACCACAAAGATACTCCTCAAGAAGAGCAATCCCAAGGCACATAACCATCAGATTCACCAGGTGAAATGCTAAGAGCAGCCAGAGAGAAAGGTGAGGTCACCCACACAGGGAAGCCCATCAGACTCACAGTGGATCTCTTTGCAGAAACTCTACAAGCCAGAAGAGAGTGGGAGCCAATATTCAACATCCTTAAAAAAAGAACTTGCAACCCAGAATCTTATATCCAGCCAAACTAAGCTTCATAAGTGAAGGAGAAATAAAATCCTTTACAGACAAGCAACTACTGACTTTGTCACCACCAGAACTGCCTTACAAGAGCTTCTAAAGGAAGAACCAAACATGAAAAGAATAACCAGTACCAGCCACTACAAAAATGTACCAAATGGTAAAGACCAATGATGCAATGAAACTGCATCAACTAACAGGCAAAACCACCAACCAGTAACAAAATAAAGGAATGGAAGAAGATTTACCAAGCAAATGAAGAGCAAAAAAAAAAAACAGGGGTTGCAATCCTAGTCTCTAATAAAATGAACTTCAAAATTACAAAGGTCAAAAGAGACAAAGACAGATATTACATAATGGTAAAAGGATCAATATAGCAAGAAGAGCTAACTATCCTAAATATATAGGCATGCAATACAGGAGCACCCAGATACATAAAGCAAGTTCTTTTTTTTTTTTTTTGGAGGAAGGGATGAAGGCAGGAAGGGAGGGAAGGAGGAAGGGAGGAAGGCAGGAAGGGAGGGAAGGAGGAAGGGGGAGGGAGGGAGGGAGAAAGGGAGAGAAGGGAAGGGAGGAAATCAAGCAAGCAATGAGAGAGACATTGCCGACCTGGATCTAGAGGTTTACAAGTTGATTTCTTTTTTTTTGAGAGAAGGAAAGAAAAAAAAATGAGTAAAGGAGAGGAAGAAAGAGGAAGAGAAAGAGGGAGGGTGAATGGAAATATTGCTTTATTCTGAAAAAAAATGGGTATTAATAATGGCCAATGTTTCATTTAAACCTATGAGTAGGTGTGATGTGGTATTGACAAGAATGTATATTTTGTGTATTTGAAGTGGAGAGCTCTTTAAATATTTATTAAGTTTACTTGTTCTGGATCTGAGTTCGAGTCCTTGATATCCTTATTAATTTTCTGTCTTACTGAATCTAAGTCTCTATGTATCTGGGTGTTAAGATTGTTAGCTCTTGTTGTTGCATTGATCCTTTTACCACTATATCTTTGTTGCTTTAAAATCTATTTTATCTGATATAGAAATTGCAACTCCTGCTTCTTGTTTATTTATTTATTTATGTATTTTTGCTCTCCATTTGGTTGGCAAATCTTTCTCCATCCCTTTGTTTTGAGTCTTTGTGTATCCTTGCATATGAAATAGGTCTGCATGTAACTTGCCATTGGGTTTTGGCTGTGTCTTTTGATTGGGGGATTTAGTCGATTTAAATTTAGGGTTACTGCCATTTGATGTTAACTGGCTGTTTTATCCATTCGTTGATGTAAATTCTTCTTTATGTTGGTGCTCTTTACTTTTTGATATATTTTTAGAAAGGCTAATACTGGTTGTTTCTTTCTGTGTGTAATGCTTCTTTCAGAAGCTCTTGTAAAGCAGGCCTGGTGGTAATAAAATCTCTGAGTACTTGCTTGTTCATAAAAGTTTTTATTTTTCCTTCAGTTGTGAAGCTTAGTTTGGCTGAATATGAAATTCTGGTCTGAAGGTTCTGTTCTTTGAGGATGTTGAATATTGGCCCCCCACTCTCTTCTGGCTTGTAGGGTTTCTGCTGAGAGATCTGCTGTAAGTCTGATAGACTTGCCTTTGTGGGTAACCTGACCTTTCTGGCTGCCCTTAGGATTTTCTCCTTTGTTTCAACCCTGGAGAAGCTAACGATTATGTGCCTTGGAGTTGCTCTTCTTGAGGAATATCTTTGTGGTGTTCTCTGTATTACCTGGGGTTGAATATTGACCTGCTTTGCTAGTTTAGGAAATTTTTCCTGAATAATATCCTGAAGGGTATTTTCCAGCTTGGATTCATTCTCTCCGTCGCATTCAGGTACACCTATCAAACATAAATTTGGTCTTTTCACATAGTCCCACATTTCTTGGAGACTTTGCTCATTCCTTTTTATCCTTTTTTCTTTAATCTTATCTTCTCGTTTGATTTCATTAAGTTGGACTTCGACCTCTGATATCCTTTCTTCTGCTTGAACAATTTGAGTGTTTAAACCTGTGCATACTTCTCGGAGTTCCTGTATTGTATTCTTCAGTTCCATTAATTCACTTATATTCCTCTTTAAGTTGCCTATTCTCAATAGGATTTTGTCAAACCTTTTTTCAAAGTTCTCAGTTTCTTTATGTTGGGCTACAACATGTTCTTTTAACTCACCGAAGTTTCTTATTATCCATTCCCTGAAGCGTGATTCTGTTATTGGGATGCGCTCGTTCTCCATCAAGCCTTGTTCCATTGTTGATGTGGAACTGTGATCATCTTGAGAGGGAGAGGCGTTCTGATTTTGAGTATTCTCAGCCTTTTTACGCTGGTTTCTTCCCATCATTGTAAATTTATCCTCCTGTCGTCTTTGAAATTACCAACTTTCAGATTAGGTTTCTTGAGTGGACGTCCAAGTTGTTAGTTCCCAGGGCCAGAACAGCATCGTTAAGATTGATGGTGCTTTTCTGCCCAGGATTCTTCTGTCTGGCTTCCTTCTTGTGTCCGAAATAGGCGACTTTGCCTTCCCGGGGCTCCAAACCTCGGTCAGAAGGGAAATCAGTCTCGTTTACTCTGCACCAAGAGCTGCCGCGCCGAGGTGCCGTCACAACTGTTGCGCTGGCCTCTGGAGTCGTGCTGGGGACCCGTGTGGGTCCTCCAAACCTCGGTCAGAAGGGGAGCCAGCCCTGTTTGCTCTGCTCCGAGAGCTGCCGTGCCGAGGTGCCAGCGCAACCGCTGCACTGGCCACCAAGAGTCGCGCTGGTGACCCGTGTGGTTCCTCCACTGGGGATCTTCTGCTCCGTGAGCGATCAGAATTTGTCTGAAAGTATGGCGTCCTCTAGTTCTCTGTGCACTTTCACTGAGAGCTGCAATCCCGAGATGTTAGTGGTTGGCCATCTTGGATCCTTCTCCAAAAGCAAGTTCTTAATGACCTACAAAGAGACTTAGACTCCCACACTATAATAGTGGGAGACTTTTAACACTCCACTGTCAATATTAGATAGATCAATGAGACAGAAGATCAATAAGGATATCCAGGGCTTGAAAGCAGATCTGGACCAAGGGGACCTAACAGACATCTACAGAACTCTCCACCCCAAATCCACAGAATATATATTCTTCTCAGCACCAAATCGCACTTACTCATCAGCAAATGCAAACAAATGGAAATCATATCAAATAGTCTCTCAGATCACAGCACAATCTAATTAGAACTCAGGATTAAGAAACTCACCCAAAACCACACAACTACATGGAAACTGAACAACCGCTCCTGAATGAAAAATAGATAAACAATGAAATGAAGGCTGAAATAAAGATGTTCTTCAAAACCAATGAGAATGAAGATACAATATACCAGAATCTCTGGGACACATTTAAAGTAGTGTCTAGAGGGAAATTTATAGCAATAAATGCCCACATGAGAAGCGAGGAAAGATCTAAAATCAACCCCCTATCATCAAAATTGAAAGAGTTAGAGGAGCAAGATCAAAAGCATTCAAAAGTGAGCAGAAGACAAGAAATAACTAAGATCAGAACAAAACTGAGGAGATAAAGACACAAAAAAACCCTTCAAAAAATCAATAAAACCAAGAGCTGGTTTTTTGAAAAAATCAACAAAATAGACAGTCCACTAGCCAGATTAATAAAAAAGAAAAGAGAGAAGACTTGAATAGATGCAATAAAAAATGACAAAGGGGTTATCACCACTGAAGCCACAGAAATACGAACCACCATCAGAGATTACTACAAACAACTCTACACACATAAACCAGCAAATCCAGAAGAAATGGATAAATTCCTGGATATTTACACTCTCCCAAGACTAAACGAGTTGAATCCCTGAATAGACCAATAACAAGATCTGAAGTTGAGGCAGCAATTAATAGCCTATCAATCAAAAAAAGTCCAGATCCAGGCAGGTTTACAGCCCAATTCTACCAGACGTACAAAGAGGAGCTGGTACCATTCCTTCTGAAATAATTCCAAACAATACAAAAAGAGGAAATCCTCCCTAACTCATTTTATGAGACCAACATCATCCTGCTAACAAATTCTGGTAGAGACACAACTGAAAAAGAAAACTTCAGGCCAATATCCATGATGACTATCGATACAAAAAATCTTCAATAAAATACTGGCACATCAAAATGCTTATCCGTCATGATCAAGTAGGCTTCATCCCGGGGATGCAAGGTTGGTTTAACATATGCAAATCTATAAACATAATCCATCATATAAACAGAGCCAAAGAATAAACCAACATGATCATTTAAATAGATGCAGAGAAGGCTTTTGACAAAATTAAACAGCCCTTTATGCTAAAAACTCTCAATAAACTAGGTACTGATGGAATGTATCTCAACATAATAAAAGCTATTTATGACAAACTCACAGCCAATATCATACTGAATGGGCAAAAACCAGAAGCATTCTCTTTGAAAACTGGCACTAGAAAAGGATGACCTATCTCACCCATTCCTATTCAATATAGTACTGGAAGTTCTAGCCAGAGCAATTAGGCAAGAAAAATAAATAAAGATTATTCAATTAGGAAAAGAGGAAGTCAAATTGTCTCTATTTGCAGACAACATGATTGCATATTTACAAGACCCCATCATGTCAGCCCAAAATCTTCTTAAGCTGATAAGCAACTTCAGCAAAGTCTCCAGATACAAAATCAATGTGCAGAAATCACAACCATTCCTATACACCAATAACAGACAAACAGAGAGCCAAATTATGAGTGAACTCTCATTCATAATTGCTACAAAGAGAATAAAATTCCTAGGAATACAACTAATAAAGGATGTGAAGGACCTCTTCAAAGAGAACTACAAAGAGAACTCAAGGAAATAAGAGAGGACAAAAACAGATGGAGAAACATTCCATGCTCATGGTTAGGAAGAAACAATATTGTGAAAATGGCCGTACTGCCCAAAGTAATTTACAGATTCAATGGTATCCCCATCAAGTTACCATTGACCTTCTTCACAGAACTGGAAAAAACCACTTTAAACTTCATATGGAACCAAAAGAGAGCCCGCATAGCCAAGGCAATCCTAAGCAAAAAGAACAAAGCTGGAGGCATCACGCTACTTGACTTCAAACTATATTACAAGGCTACTGTAATCAAAACAGCATGGTACTTGTACCAAAACAGAGATACAGACCAACAGAACAGAACAGAGGTCCTGGAAGCAATGCCACACATTTAAAACCATTTGATCTTTGAAAAAACTGACAAAAACAAGCAATAAGGAAAGCATCCCCAGTTCAATTAATGGTGTTGGGAGAACTAGCTAGCCGTGTGCAGAAAGCTGAAACTGGACCCCTTTCTTACACCTTACACTAAAATTAACTCCCAGTGCATTAAAAATTTAAACATAAGACCTAACACCATAAAAACTCTAGAAAAAAACCTAGGTAATACCATTCAGGACATGGGCATAGGCAAGGACTTCATGACTAAAACACCAAAAGCAACGGCAACAAAAGCCAAAATAGACAAATGGGGTCTAATTAAACTTAAGAGTTTCTGCACAGTAAAAGAAACAATCATTAGAGTTAACCAGCAACCAACAGAATAGGAAAAAATTTTTGCAATCTACCCATCTGACAAAGGGCTACTATCCAGAATCTACAAAGAACTAAAGCAGATTTACAAGAAAAAAATCACACAACCCCATCAAGAAGTGGGCAAAGGATATAAATAGACACTTTTCTAAAGAAGACATTTATGCGGCCAACAAACATATAAAAAAATGCTCAACATTACTGGTCATTAGAGAAATGCAAATCTAAACCATGTTGAGATACCATCTCATGCCAGTTAGAATGGTGATCATTAAAAATTCTGGAGACAACAGATGCTGGCAAGGAGGTGGAGAAAAAGGAACACTCTTACACTGCTGGTGGGAGTGTAGATTAGTTCAACCATTGTGGAAGACAGGGTGGTGATTCCTCAAGGATTTAGAAACAGAAATTCCATTTGACCCAGCAATCCCACTACTGGGTATATACCCAAAGGATTATAAATCGTTCTACTGTACAGACACATGCACATGTATGTTCACTGCAGCACTGTTTACAGTAGCAAAGACCTGGAACCAATCCAAATGCCCATCAATGATAGACTGAACAAGGAAAATGTGGCACATATACAGCATGGAATACTATGCAGCCATAAAAAACAATGAGTTGGTGTCCTTTGTAGGGACATGGATGAATGCAGAAACCATCATTCTCAGCAAACTGACACAAAAACAGAAAACCAAACACCGCATATTCTTACTCATAGGCGGGTGTTGAACAATGAGAACATGTGGGCATAGGGAGGGGAACATCACACACTAGAGTAGGTTGGGGGATGGGGGCTAGAGGAGGAATAGGAGGGGTGGGGAAGCTGGGGAGGGAAAACACTGGGAGAAATGCCTGATATAGGCGATGGGGGCCCAGAGACTGCAAACCACCATGGCATGTGTGTACCTATGCAACAACCTGCATGATGTGCACATGTGTCCCAGAGCTTAAAGTACAATCAAACAAACAAAACAAAAAAGATTTGCAAGTAAAGACAGGAAATAAAGAAACAATTTGTTATTAATATAGCTACTGAATGATCAATATTTTCACAGGAAATTCAGGATATTTCAAAGAAAGCAACAAAATAGAGTGGTGGGGAGCATGGACCCTTGAGAATATACCTTGCAGACCTCCTACTGCAAGAAGTGTCAGTGACTGATGGACCCAGCTGCTGTACTCTGAATAATCATCATGCTTACACAGAAATTATACTTTCATGAGATGCTCCCAACCAACAACTGAGCATTGCAGGGATGCTAAGGTAGATCTATGAGATTTCCTATAAACTTTTCCAAATGTTCTTAGGATTGCACTGCAGACTAAAACCCCTCTCCCTCCCTCCTTGTGTTTCTCCCCTCCTCCTTCCAGGCTAAGATCCTGCAAGGGCTTTCTCCTGCACCCTTCTCTCGCACCCTTCTTGGAGGCTAAAATCCCTCCTGCCTGCCCCTCCTCCCTCCCTTCTTACAAGTTAAGATCCCTCCCTCCCCTCTTGCCTGCAGGCTAAGATATATCTCTCTCCCTCCCCCACTTCCTTCCAGAGTTACTCGATTCAATTATAAGTTGTCTAAAAACATCCCTCCCACCTTCCCATCCTTCCTTCCTTCTGTACTTTCTCCCTCCCTGCCCCACTATGTTCCCTCCCTCCCTCCCTCCACATTCCTTCTTACCCTCCTCTCCTTTCTCTTCTTCCCTCCATCCCTTCCTTTCCTACTTCCCTCCATCTCTTCTTTTTTCCCTCTATCCCTATCCTTCAAAGAGGTAAAATCTGCATCCCAGTTTAATGACTCTTCCAACCTTTTGCAGTTATCACCTATCTTCAGAAGGTTAATCTTTCTTAAATTCGCATTAGACATTAAACAACAGAGGCCAGCAAGGTTGCGAATTATAAAGAATACTTCTACACTACGGTGGGAGTGTAAATAAGTTCAACCATTGTGGAAGACAGTGTGGCGATTCCTCAAAGACCTAGAAATACCATTTGACCCAGCAATCCCATTACTGGGTATATACCCAAATGAATATAAATCATTCTTTTATAAAGATACATGCATACATATGTTAACTGCAGCACTATTCCCAATATCAAAGACATGGAATCAACCTAAATGCCCATCAGTGATAGACTGGATAAAGAAAATGTGGTACATATATATATATATGGAGTACTATGCAGCCATGAAAAGGAATGAGATCATGTCCTTTGCAGGAACATGGATGGAGCTGGAAGTTCCTATCCTCAGCAAACTAACCCAGGAACAGAAAATCAAGCACTGCATGTTCTCACAAATGGGAGCTGAACAATGAGAACGTGTAGACACACTGAGGGGAACAACACACCCTGGGACCTGTTGGGAGGGCGAGGGGAAGAAGAACATCAGGAATAATAGTTAATGGAGACTGGGCTTGATAACTAGGTGATGGGATGATCTTTGCAGCAAACCACCGTGATACATGTTTACCTGAACATCCTGCACATGTACCAGAACTTAACATAAAAGTTGAGGGCAAAAAAAATGGCCTTTTGAGCCCTTTTCTCAGTACACATTACCTGGCAAAACAGGCAAAAACCTCAATTCAAACATACAGATGAAAATACCTAGATACTTGAGTATTATAATTACAACCTAAAAAGCAAAAACTATATGAAGCAGAATTATAGAAACACACAAACTAAAAACAGATATACAAAAAATAAACTCAAAGAGAAAAAAGAAAGTATTAGCAATATGAAGAAACAAAAAGTCATAAAAATAAATTAATTAGAAATACTATGTAAGAACATTACCTTAGTAACAAGCTAACAAATTAAAAACCCAGAACCATGTAGCATCTTCCACAATTTGGCGGGGACTTTGTGTGCCCACCAAGCTCAGAGACCCATCTCCAGTGTTGTACCCCCTTTTTTCTGGGAGGCCTCAGGTGACTTGGCTGCAGCCTCTGTCATTCTGTGACCTGCAGATACTAGAAGATCCACAGGGAGAACTCTGGAGCACCAGAAAAGCCAAGAAATTAGATGTACAAATAAGAAATCATGTGAGCACACAGCAAGATAGTGACTATGTGCAAAGGAAGATAATTTTCAACAGAATCTGACCCTGTCAGCACACTTAACTCAGACTTCCATCTTCCAAGAACTGAGAAAGAAGGAGGGGAACCAAGATGGCTGACTAGACACAGCCAGAAAGAGCATCTTCCACCAAAAGACCAGACCATCAGGAAGACCCGCACAGATCTTCAGAAGGAAGGCATTGAGGGTGGTTGGAGGGAGGACAAAGACTCTGGGTAGAACCTGGGAACACTGCACTGGGCTGCCAAGCACCGTGACTCATTCCCAGCCCCCAGTGGCTCCTTGGGAAGGGGTGCGTTAAATAGGTGAGGAGTCGCCCATTCTTGCCATTGACCTCTGGATCTTAGCTGCAGAAGACCTCATGACCCCCACAGATATTTAAGTTGGCAAAGAGAACTGCCTGGAAAAGTGGCAGGAAAAGGACTCCACCCTGCATGGAGCCCAAAGAGTTTGGCACAGGAATGGCTACAGTGGAGTAGAGTCGGAACACCAATCTCCCCAAGACCTGCCATGTTCCTCTAAGTGGCTTTGGCCTTCATTGACTGTTGGACCTGGACAGAGCAGGGGAGTCTTGCCCATGTGATGGGGCCAGTTTTATCTGAGTGCCAGCCTCTTCTGAGGTTCCTCCATGGCCAAGCTCACTTGCAGTGTGGCCTCAGATGCCCAACTGGGGCACTTCCTAGTGGCCACCAATACAGCTCCTTGGCCAGCAGATGCCACCTTACCATTAGACGGACGCTGCCAATGTGCACCCACCAATAGCCTTCTCACACTGCTTTGCCAGCGCACACCTGTCTGCACTGCAGCTTCCCCCAACACTCTGCTGGCATGTATTCAACTATGGCTTTCCCACACTGCTTTGCCTAGCATGCACATGGTGCATGGCCTTGGCAAAAGAGCTCCACCCCCATCCCCGCCAGTGAACCACTGGTATATGTGAACCCTACTATGCTGCTGTCTTGCCACTGCCAATACACTGCAAACATGGACCCTGCTGTGCCACCACCACTGGTGCACATGCCCAGATCTCAACATGCTACTACTCAGCCACTGTTGGCATGTACACATGAATGCAAATTCTTCTGCCACTGCCTCATTGAAGTATGGTTGCCAGTGAACTAGGAACACCTCAAACCCTCCAGTGCAGCAGGTGCTAAACCTCAAGAGGCCAGCAACCAAAGCCATGAGTGTGGTCCCAGTCCCCCACAGTTAGAGCATGTAGCCCAGGAGCACTGAGCTGAGTCTGAGCCCTCTGAAATCATCCAGAAACAAAGCCAGTCAACTAAACCCAACTTGTACCACAATAAACCTCAATGGTATCAAGGAATATAAAAGAAAAAGCCCTATTTGAAGGACAGCAACTTCAAATATTAAAGGAACCCAGACAGAGGAAAAACAATTCATCTGTCTGGGCTGATGTTCTTGCTAGTAACCAAGAACTCTGGCAACTCAAAATACCAGAGTGTTGTCTTACTTCCAAACAACCACACAGCTCCCCAGCAATCGTTCTTAACCAGGCTGAAATGACAGACCTAGAATTCAGAACCTGGATGGCAATGAAGATCATCAAGGTGCAGCAGAAAGTTGAAACCCAATCCAAGAAATCTAAGGAATCCAGTAAAATGATCAAAAGGTGAAAGACAAAATACCCATTTTAAGAAAAAACGAAACTGATCTGATAGAGCTGAAAAACTCACTACGAGAATTTAATAATATAATTGGAAGTATTAACAGCAGAATAAACCAAGCTGAGGAAAGAATCTCAGAGCTCAAAACCTAGGTCTTCAAATCTACTCAGTCAGATAAACATACAGAAAAAAATAATAAAAGAGAATGACCAAAACCTCCAAGAAATATAGGATTATGTAAAAAAAAAAAACAAAAAAAAACAAATTTAAAACTCACTGGTAACCCTGAAAGAAAGGGAGAGAGAGAGAGAGAGAGAGAGAGAGAGAGGGAGCAAGAAACTTGGAAAACATAATTAAGGATACTGTCCAAAAAAATTTCTCCAACCTTGCTAGAGGGGTCAACATTTGAATTCAGAAAATTCAGAGAGCCCCAGTGAGATACTATATAGAATAGCCACCCCCCAAGACACAGTTATCAGGTTCTCCAATGTCAACTGGAAAGAAAAAATATTAAGGGCAGCTAGACAGAGGGGCAGGTTACCTACAAAGGGAAACACATAAAGCTAAAAGCAAATCTTTCAGCAAAAATCCTACATTCCAGAGGAGTTTGGAGGCCTGTATTAGGCAGTTTATTTTTTTTTCTTTTTTCCTTTTCTTTCTTTTTTTTTTGAGACAAGGTCTTGCTCTGTCACCCAGGATGGATGGCAGTGGTACAATCTTGGCTCACTGCAACCTTCTCCTCCCAGGCTCAAGTGATCCTGCCACTTCATTATCCTAAGTAGCTGGGACTACAAGCACATGCTGTCAAGCTCACCTAATTCTAAAAAACTTTTTTGCAGGGGCAACGTGTCACTATATTGCTCAGATTGGTCTCAAACTCCTGGGCTCAAGTAATCCTCGTGCCTTGGCCTCCCAAAGTGCTAGGATTACAGGCATAAGCAACCATGCCCAGCCTTCACATTCTTAAAGAAAAGAGAGTGCAACCAAAAATTTCATATCCAGCCAAACTAAGCTTCATCAATGAAGGAGAAACAAAATCCCTTTCAGATAAGCTAGCACCAGACCTGCCTTATGAGAGGTCCTTAAGATAATCCTAAACATAGAAATGAAAGACCATTACTGGCCACCACAGAGACACACTTAAGTATCTAGACCATTAACGCTAAAAAGCAACTACATAATATGTCTACATAACAACACAATGACAAATCTACACATATCAATATTAACCTTGAAGGTAAACAGACTATAATACCCCACTTAAAAGGTGCAGAGTGACAAGTTGGATAAAGAAGCAAAGCCCAACTGTATGTTGTTTTCAAGAGATCCATCTCATATGCAGTGACACCCACAGACTTAGAGTAAAGGGATGGAGAAAAATCTACCAAGCAAATGGGGCAAAAAACCCCAAAAGTTGCTATTCTAATTTCAGACAAGACAGACTTTATACCAAAAGGACAAAGGACCCTGATAATGATGAAAAGTTCAATACAAAAAGAAGATTAAACTATCCTAAATATATATGCCTAATACTAGAGCATCCAGATTCATAAAACAAGTTTGTAGACACCTACAAAGAGACTTAGATACCCACAGAATAATACTGAGAGGCTTCAACACCCCACTGACAGTGGCATCACACTACCCCACTTCAAAAATAAACTCAAGATGGATTAAAGACTTGAATGCAAAGCCTAAAATGATTTTTTTAAAAAACCCGAGAAAAAAAACCTAGGAAATATGATTCCGGACATAGGTCTTGGCAAAGACTTCATGACAAAGACTCCAAAAGCAACTTCAACAAAAATTGTTGAGTGAAATTTAATTAAACTAAAGAGTTCTTAACAGCAGAAGAAACTATCAACAGAGTAAACAGACAACCCACAGAATGGGAAAAACTATTTGCAAACTATGCATATGACAAAGGTCGAATGTCCAGATTCTATAACAAACTTAATAAGCAAAATACAGGGAGGAAGATCCAAGATGGCCCTTTAGGAGCAGCTTAGAATTGCAGCTCCCAGTGAAAGTGCAGGGGGTGAGTGGACACTGCATTTCCAGATGAATTTTTATTGCCCACAGACCCAGGCAGAGGAGCCCCACAGGTTGCCGGCACGGCTGTTTCGGCCGGCGCGGCTATTTTGCCGGAGTCCCAGTGCGGCTGTTCTCTGTACAAAATACACTGGTCTGCTTGCCCTTTAAGCTGGCAATTGGAGCTCCGAGACGGAAGATTCGCCCATTCATCTGATTAAACAGGGAGCCAGGCCAGGAGATTCCCGGGCAGCGCCATTGTTTCAGCCGGCGCAGTGGGTCGCCGCACGGGAAATCACACAGATCCCGGTGCCCTTTCAGCAGGTGACTGGAACACCTGGGAGAGAGTCAACTGTTCAACTTAAAAAAAAGGGTCTGAGGCAGGGAGCCAGGTGATCAGGCTCGGCGGGTCCCGTGGGTCCCACCCCGACAAAAAAAACAACAACCAGCAATTGGAAATGCTCGGGATGGGAGAGTTTCACAGCAAGCACAGCTGAACCTGGGATGGCCTAGCTCTGTGGGGTAGGGGCATCCGCCATTAACGAGGCAATCCACCCCTATGGAGGTAGTCCGCCATTGCTGAGGCAACACACCATAACAGAGAGTCCACCATTACAGAGGCAGGCCACCACAGCCAAGACAGTTCTAACCACACTCATATAAATAGGACTGCAGGGAAGTTCACACGGCAGCAGGGTGGAGCCCACAGCAGCTCAGAAAAGCCACCGCAGGCAGACATTGACTAGGCTGCCTCCTTGCTGGGCAGGGTAGCCCTGAAAAAAAAAGGCAGCAGCACAACGAATACTCATAAATAAAGCCCTAATGCCCCAGGACAGAGCACCTGGGGAAAAAAAGGGGGATTTATGAGTTCTGCTGCAGCAGACTTAAATGTACCTGCCTAGCAGCTCTGAATGAACAACGGAGCTCACAGCTCAGCACTTGAGCTCCTATAAAGAACAGACTGTCTCCTCAAGCAGCTCCCTGACCCCCATATATCCAAAGAGTCACCTCACAAAGGACTGATCAGACTGACATTTGGTGGGCATCATTCTGGGACAAAGATAGCAGAAGAAGAAACTGGCAGCAACCCTTACTGTTCTGCAGCTGCTGCAGGTGATCCCTAGGCAAGCAGGGCCTGGAGTGGACCTCAGCAATCCTACCGCAGAGGCACCAGACTGTTAGAAGGAAAACTGAGAAAACAGAAATAAATTCATCATCAACAATCTGGATGTCCACTCAGAGACCCAATCTGAAAATCAGCAACCACATAGACGACGGGTGGATAAATCTACAAAGATGGGAAGAAACCAGTGCAAAAAGGAGGAAAACACCTGAAACCAGAAAACCTCGCCTCCTACAAGGGATCAAAACTCCTCACTAGCAAGGGAACAAAGTTGATGCAGAATGAGTGTGATGAAATGACAGAATCAGACTTCAGAAGGTGGGTAATAAGAAACTTCCATGAGCTAAAATAACATGTTCTAACTCAATGCAAAGAAACTAACTAAGAACCTTGAAATAAGATTTGATGAAATGATAACAAGAATGGACAACTTAGAAAGAAATATGAGTGAATTGATGGAGCTGAAACATACAACACGAGAACTTTGCGAAGCATGCACAAGTTTCAAGAGCTGAATTGACCAAAAAGAAGAAAGGATATCAGAGGTCAAAGATCAACTCAATGAAATAAAATGAGAAGCCAAGATCAGAGAAAAAAGCGCAAAAAGGAATGAACGAAGTCTCCAAGAAATGTGGGACTATGTGAAGAAACCTAATCTACGTTTGATAGGTGTACATGAATGTGATGAAGTTAATGAATCCAAGCTGGAAAATACTCTTCAGGATATTATCCAGCAAAACTTCCCCAACCTAGCAAGACAGGCCAATATTCAAGTCCAGAAAATACAAAGAACACCACAAAGATATTCCGCAAGAAGAGCAACCCCAAGGCACATAATCATCAGATTCACCAGGGTTGAAATGAAGGAGAAAATCCTAAGCGGAGACAGAAAGAAAGGTCGGGTTACCCACAAAGGAAAGCCCATCAGACTCACAGCAGATCTCTCAGCAGAAACTCTACAAGCCAGAAGAGAGTGGGGGCCAATATTCAACAACCTTAAAGAAAAGAACTTTCAACCCAGAATTTCATATCCAGCCAAACTAAGCTTCCTAAGTGAAGGAAAAATAAAATCCTTCAAGAACAAGCAAGTACTCAGAGATTTTTGTCACCACCAGGCCTGCTTTACAAGAGATCCTGAAAGAGGCACTACACATATAAGGGAACAACCAGTACCAGCCATTCCAAAAACATATCAAATGCTAAAGAGCATCGACAAAATGAAGAATCTGCGCCAACTAACGGGCAAAACAGCCAGGTAGCATCAAAATGGCAGTATCAAATTCACACATAACAATATTAACCCTAAATGTAAATGGGCTAAATGCACCAATCAAAAGACACAGACTGAAAAATTGGATAAAAAACCAAAACCCATCGGTGTGCTGTATCCAGGAAACCCATCTCACATGCAAGGATACACAAAGGTTCAAAATAAAGGGATGGAGGAAGATTTACCAAGCAAATGGACAGCAAAAAAAAGTAGGAGTTACAATTCTCATCTCTGATAAAATAGATTTCAAAGCAACAGAGATCAAAAGAGACAAAGAAGGTCATTACATAATGGTAAAAGGATCAATACAACAAGAAGAGCTAATGATCCTAAACATATATGGACCCAATATAGGAGCACCCAGATACATAAGGCAAGTTATGTATCTTACAACTTACAAAGAGACTTAGACTCCCACACAGTAATAGTGGGAGACTTTAACACTCTACTGTCAATATTAGACAGATCAACCAGACAGAAAATTAACAAGGATATCCAGGACTTGAACTCAGACCTGGAACAAGCAAACCTGACTCTCCACCCATATCCACAGAATATACATTCTTCTCAGCACCACATCACACCTACTCTAAAATTGACCACATAATTGAAAGTAAAGCACTCCTCAGCAAATGCAAAACAACTGACATAATAACAAACAGTCTCTCAGACCATAGTGCAATCAAGCTAGAACTAAGAATTCAGAAACTAACTCAGAACTGCACGGCTTCATGGAAACTGAACAACTGGCTCTTGAATGTTGACTGGATAAACAATGAAATGAAGGCAGAAATAAAGAAGTTCTTCAAAACCAACAAGAACGAAGACACAACATGCCAGAATCTCTGGGACACATTTAAAGCAGTCTCTAGAGGAAAATATATAGCAATAAGTGCCCATATGAGGAGAATGGAGAGATCCAAAATTGACACCCTATCATCAAAATTGAAAGAGCTAGAGGAGCAAGATCAAAAAAACTCAAAACCGAGCAGAAGACAGAAATAATTAAGATCAGAGCTGAACTGAAGGAGCTAGAGACACGAAAAACCCTTCAAAAAATCAATAAATCCAAGAGCTGATTTTTTTGAAAAGATCAACAAAATAGACAGACCACTAGCCAGATTGATAAAAAAGAAAACAAATAATAACCAAATAGATGCAATAAAAAAACAATAAAGGGGAAATCACCACAGATACCACAGAAATTCAAACTATCATCAGAGAATATTACAAACAACTCTATGCACATAAACTAGTAAACCTGGAAGAAATGGATAAATTCCTGGACACTTGTGTCCTCCCAAACCTAAACCAGCAGGAAGCCGAAAGTATGAATAGACCAATAACAAGGTCTGAAGTCAAGGCAGCAAGTAAGAGCCTACCACACAAAAAAAGCCCAGGTCCAGATGGGTTCACACCCGAATTCTACCAGACACACAAAGAGGAACTGTTACCATTCTTTCTGAAACTATTCGAAATAATCCAAAAAGAGGGAATCCTTCCCTAATCATTTTACGAGACCAACATCATCCTGATACTGAAACCTGGCAGAAACTCAACAAGAAAAGAAAACTTCAGGACAATATCCATGATGAACATAGACACAAAAATCTTCAATAAAATACTGGCAAGCCGATTGCAACAGCACATCAAAAAGCTTATCCACCATGATCAAGTAGGATTCATCCCGGGGATGCAAGCCTGGTTCAACATACGCAAGTCTATAAATGTAATTCACCACATAAACAGAACCAAAAACAAAA
Source organism: Callithrix jacchus (assembly GCF_049354715.1). Lineage (NCBI taxonomy): Eukaryota > Metazoa > Chordata > Mammalia > Primates > Cebidae > Callithrix > Callithrix jacchus. The sequence continues at coordinate 128,820,229 of NC_133508.1, forward strand.
GCCACATGATTATCTCAATTGATGCAGAGAAGGCATCTGACAAAATTCGACAGCGCTTTATGCTAAAAACCCTCAATAAACTTGGTATTGATGGAATGTATCTCAACATAATAAAAGCTATTTATGACAAACCAACAGCCAATATCATACTGAATGGGCAAAAACTGGAAGCATTCCCTTTGAAATCTGGCTCTAGACAAGGATGCCCTCTCTCACCACTCCTATTCAATATAGTACTGGAAGTTCTAGCCAGAGCAATCAGGCAAGAAAAAGAAATAAAGGGTATGAAAATAGGAAAGGAGGAAGCCTAATTGTCTCTATTTGCAGGCGACAGGATAGTATATCTAGAAGACCCCATCGTCTCAGCCCAAAATCTTCTGACACTGATAAGCAACTTCAGCAAAGTCTCAGGATACAAAGTCAATGTGCAAAAATCACAAGCATTCCTATATACCAATAACAGACTTAAAGAGAGCCAAATCAGGAACAATCTGCCATTTACAATTACTACAAAGATAATGAAATACCTAGGAATACAACTCACAAGGAACGTAAGGGACCTCTTCAAGGAAAACTACAAACCACTACTCAACGAAGTCAGAGAGGACACAAACAGATAGAGAAACATTCCATGTTCATGGTTAGGAAGAATCAATATCGTGAAAATGACCATACTGCCCAAAGTAATTTAAGATTCAACACTATCCCCATCAAGCTACCAATGACCTTCTTCACAGAACTGGAAAAAACCACCTTAAACTGCATATGGAACCAAAAGAGAGCCCACATAGCCAAGACAATTCTAAGCAAAAAAAAAAAACACAAGGGAAGCATCACACTACCAGATTTCAAACTATACTACAAGGCTACAGTAATCAAAACAGCATGGTACTGGTACCAAAACAGAGATATAGACCAATGGAACAGAACGGAGGCATCGGAGGCAACACAACATATCTACAAACATACAATCTTGGATAAACCTGACAAAAACAAGCAATGTGGAAAGGACTCCCTATTTAATAAATGGTGTTGGGAAAACTGACTAGCCATGTGCAGAAAGCAGAAACTGGACCCCTTCCTGACACCTTACACTAAAATTAACTCCAGATGGATTACAGACTTAAACATAAGATCCGACACCATAAAAACCCTAGAAGAAAATCTAGGCAAAACCATTCAGGACATAGGAGTAGGCAAGGACTTCATGACCAAAACACCAAAAGCATTGGCAGCAAAAGCCAAAATAGACAAATGGGACCTAATGAAACTCCACAGCTTCTGCAAGGCAAAAGAAACAGTCATTAGAGTGAATCAGCAACCAACGGAATGGGAAAAAATTTCTGCAGTTTACCCATCTGACAAAAGGCTGATATCCAGAATTTACAAAGAACCCAAACAAATTTACAAGAAGAAAACAAATAAGCCCATTCAAAAGTGGGCAAAGGATATGAACAGACACTTTACAAAAGAAGACATACATGAGGCCAACAAACATATGAAAAAATGCTCATCATCACTGGTCATTAGAAAAATGCAAATCAGAACTACATTGAGATACCATCTCATGCCAGTTAGAATGGTGATTATTAAAAAATCTGGAGACAACAGATGCTGGAGAGGATATGGAGAAATAGGAAAACTTTTACACTGCTGGTGGGAGTACAAATTAGTTCAACCATTGTGGAAGACAGTGTGGCGATTCCTCAAGGACCTAGAAATAGAAATTCCATTTGACCCAGCAATCCCATTACTGGGTATATACCCAAAGGACTATAAATCGTTCTACTATAAGGACACATGCACACAAATGTTCACTGCAGCACTGTTTACAATAGGAAAGACCTGGAATCAATCCAAATGCCCATCGATGATTGACTGGACAGGGAAAATGTGGCACATACACACCATGGAATATTATGCAGCAATCAAAATCGATGAGTTCGTGTCCTTTGTAGGGACATGGATGAACCTGGAGAACATCATTCTCAGCAAACTGACACAAGAACAGAAAATGAAATACGGCATGTTCTCACTCACAGGTAGGTGTTGAGCAATGAGAACACATGGACACAGGGAGGGGAGCACAGAGGCGGGCGGGGAGTTGGGGTGAGAGAGCATGGGGAGAAATGCCAGATATAGGTGAAGGGGAGGAAGGCAGCAAATCACATTGCCACATGTGTACCTATGCAACTATCTTGCATGTTCTTCACATGTACCCCAAAACCTAAAATGCAGTTAAAAAAAAAATAAGCAAAATACAAACAACCCTACTTTTAAAATGGGCAAAGGACAGACATTACTAAAAGGAGACATACGCATGGCCAACAAGCATATGGAAAAAAAAGGTTAATATTATTAATCTCTAGTGAAATGCAAATCAAAACTATAAGGATATATCATCTCACACTAGTCAGAATGGCCGTTACTATTAAAAAATCAAAAAATAATAGATGTTGGTAAGGCTATGGAGAAAAGGGAATGCTTACATAGTACTGGTATTAATGTAAATTAGTACAGCCATTGTGGAAAGCATTTTGAAGATTTTTGTCAAAGAACTTTAAACAGAACTACCATTCAACTCAGCAATCCCATTACTCGGTATGTTTAAAGACAGAAAGAATGGTATCAGTGGATTCAAGAAATACCATAAGAAGTGATCGTGGGAATAAGATTCTTGATGAGATCCAAAGTATATAAAAACAGATGAAGAAGCCTTAGTGATTCTTATTCCCCCTCTAGTGAAGTGCCCTAGAACACACAGAAGACAATTTTCACAAATAAAATTAGGCTTATCAGAGTAAGGACCAAGGAGGAAGGGGAAAAAATATTATTAATGTAGGGCTGAGAGTGAGGGCAGCAAATTGTTTTAAAACTTAACCTTATATTCATATAAATTTTAACATGTTACAAAATCATATATTTCTAAAGCATGGTTGCAAATAAGTAAAAAATGCATTAAAAATGAACAGTACATGCCAAATGTTAACAGATAGATTCTGAATTCAAAGACAAATTCCTATTACCCAACTTTCAAACAATAAATTACCTTTACTTAAAAAGATTAATTGGAATAATAAAGTCATATTCTCCAAAAACTTCTAATCATGAATGCTAAAAACCACAAAACATCCTTTCCCTCTTCTATTATACTCTAAACAGAACTTAGAGACAGAGTGACAGGGTTCAGGACATGCTACCCCAACATGTGGCATCTTGGCATACTGAATATTTTAAGCTGTAGGAATCTGAGAAACAACATGTACAAGCAGAATTTTTCTGGCCTTCCCCTGAAGCAAGTCATAAGACCCTCATGTGAGAGGTGCCCTTCCTATACCTAAAGAATGGAGCATCTTTATCTCCACAGACACAGAGAGGAATTTGAACAGGCTTTGCTAAATTTCCCCAAATGTATTATGCATAGTTTATATCCCCTTTGTCCTATTATATTTCTCCATCACACCTGGCATAAAAATATTCAGGTTTAACCATTTATCTGGCTCTTCATTTCCTTATAAAGGCTCCCATGTCACATAAAACATATTAAATAAATTTGTATGCTTTTCTCTTGTTAATATCTTTTGTTATAGGAGTCCTAATAAATGAACATAAGATAAGTAGAAGGAAAGATATTCTTCCTAACCTTACAGAAGCCTAACCACCAGATTATCAATGGTTGAATATGTAAGAATATAAAAAAGCATATAAAAGCATACCAATAAAAGTATATCTATAATAGTTATAACAGGTTTAAAGCCACCCAAAGATTCAAGCATTTCATTCCTCTGCCAAAAGTCACAAGAATCAGTGAAGGCAATTCTGTGCGCCTTTATACTTTTACAAATAGGACTTGCTTAAATTTATTACGCCTTATGGCTAATAACGATGATACACTGTTGAGAACTGAGATCATGATTTAGTTTTATCATTTAAATTTTAGTAAAACAAATTATTAATTTAGTTTTAAGTAAACAGTTGCTAAGTTTACTAACAATGATAGGAAATTACCAGTTGGTTTGAAATTAACACCTTCATCCATCTTTATTAAGTCCAGGGATGATAAATCATTCAGATTCTTCAAACACAATTCTGTTTAATTATAGAAAACACATTTTAATTTTAGTAAAATAGGGAAGTAGGGCAAAATAACTTGTTAAATATGCTAAAGTTGTGTAATTACCATGTAATTGTTCTAGAAGAACCATAGTCCCTACTTAAATAAACCATAGTCCCTAATTTAAATTAAAAAACTAATATGCTAAAAACATTTTCTAATAGTAACAAGAATACATGTAATAAAAATAACATTCAGTAAGTAGAAATAACACTTAAAACTTGGAATATTTAAATACACACATGTATTAATTTAATTCTCAAAACATCACAATGAGGTAGACACTGATATTTTCATATACAGGTTAGAAAACTAAAGAATAGAGGCTAAGTAATTTGCTGCAGGTCTAAGTAACCACTTTGTTATCTGTCTTCCATTAAGGCAGTGGTTTTCTTTTTCTTTTGTCTTTAAACTTCGATCAAAGACATATTAATATGTGCACAAAGTATAAAAAGTCAAATAGTTCTGCAAAGATTATTCCAAAAATCACCAGTTCTTCCCCCCTCCTCCCTGTTTGCCACTTTCTTGAAGCAACAACTTCAAACTGTTTTAAATGATGCTTTTAGGTGTTCACTTTTGTTTCTCTGACAGGAAGCAATGCTAGTTCACGCTTACTATTGATGGGGACCAGAGCAATTGTAGCAATCTGCTGCTTACAGTTCTTTCCCTGCCTCATGCTATAGTCCAGGAGATGTAAGACAGTTCAGAGCAGACAGTGGAAATACTGTAATAGTTCAATCCTAAGTCAAGCAGCCACTCACAAAAACGCCCTTAGAGTTCTTTGGAAAATGCTTTAGTGTAGACAACACTGTTCAGACAGCTTGATAGTGTTAAGTGTTTGATTAAGTAAAGATTTTGAAGTCTTTTCTAATTTTCTTAATCATCCACTATTAAATCAGTTCATTACCCATGACTCGGTAAGTCAATGAAAAATACTTACTTTATTATATGCTGAGAATGATTCTAAGTTCTATGTTTACAGCAGTTAACAAGATAAAGTTCTTTTTTAGAACTTATATTTTACAGAAGAAAGCAATCAACATACAAATAAATAATAAAGTTTCACATATACTATAAAGAAACATAAGGCTGAGAAAGAACCTATATAGAATGATTGTGTAGAGTTTTAAAATCTTTTAACTAAAGCTTCTTTCTTTCTTTTTTATTTTGACAGAGTCTCACTCTGTTACCCAGGCTAAAATACAGTGGCATGATCACAGCTCACTGTAGCCTCAACCTCCCAGGCCCAAGCAATCTTCCCACCTCAGTCTCCTGAGTAGCTGGAACTACAGGCATGTACCACCACACTCAGTTAATTAAAAAAAAAAAAAAAAAAAAAACTGTTTGTAAAGGTGGGATCTCCCTATGTTGTCCAGGCTGGTCTCAAACTCCTGAGCTCAAGGGATCTACCCAGCTTGGCCTCCCAAAGGGATTATAGGCATGAACCACTATGCCTAACCTATATGTATTTCTCATAAATGCAATATATTTTCTAATATAGAGTAAGGCTATACTCACCCTAATTGTCAAAATAAACATATTACCTTTTCTAAAAACAAAGAAAACAACAATAACAACATTATAGAATAATTCTGTTTTCCTCTCAGTGAAGGTGGATGTAAATAAGATACTATGGGAAGACCCCTTTAAAAAGTTAATATTTGAACAGAGACCTGAGTAAAACAAAGGTGTACACCACGTAAAATATGCAAGGAGTGTTCCAAAAATAAGGAACAAAGTGCGCAAAGGACCTGATGTGGAAACAAGCTTGGTGTATTTAAGGCATAGCAAGAGGCCAATTTTGTGACAGAAAAAATGGGAGACTGAGAGGACCTCAGAAACAAGGTGGTCACTTTAACCTCTCCCTGCCTTTCTGTGTGAAGCATGGTCATAAAGGAAATCTCCGACCTACCTTGTCTAAAAGTCTAGGACCCTAGTTCCAGGATATGGAATGGTCCTGTCTCATACCCAGAAAGAAAGAATGCTACACAGAGAGGCCAATAAGAATCTGAACAAATAGGCCTTGATAAGTTCCTCCCAATTTACTAACATTAGATAATACCCTTTTTGTCCAATCATGTTTCCTGACAACCACCCATTTTTTTTCATCAAACTTGCCATAGAAATACAGTTTTCCCTGGGTCTTTAGGTCTTAATTTCCGTAGGATCCCATGTCATATACAACTTTGATTATATAAATTTCTTACACTTTTCTTTTGTTATCTGTCTTGTTATAAGAGTGTCAGCTATGAACCTTGCAATGAATGAGAAAAAGATGTTACTTTTTTTCTCTCCTACAATACCAAAACCTTAATATTCAGTTATATTTAGCTATTCTTATTTAAAAGGCAAAACTCTACTAACCCTAATGACTGAAGATAAGGCAAATATGAACTGTGATTCTGCTAATTTAATAAAAGATAAAACATTAAAGTTATTCAAATATAGCAATATATCTCTTGAAATGTCTAATTGCTTGAGTGTATTTGATCACTATTTTCAAAATATATTTCATTTTAAAAATTCCATTACAAAATTAATCAATACCTTTAAAATAACACAACTATTTTATAACCTATATTTCAACATGAATACAGCAGCATTATGAATATATGCTATTAGTTATGACATGGTTTTTTGTTTTTGAGACAGAGTCTTCCTCTGTCGCCCAGGCTGGAGTGCAGTGGCATCTTGGCTCACTGCGAACTCCGCCTCCCAGGTTCAATCAGTTCTCCTGCCTCAGCCTCCCGAGTAGCTGGGACTACAGATGCATGCTGCCATGCCCAACTAATTTTTGTATTTTTAGTAGAGACAAGGTTTCACCATGTTGGTAAGGCTGGTCCTGAACTCCTGACCTTGTGATCCACCCACCTCAGCCTCCAAAAGTGCTAGAATTATAGGTGTGAGCCACTGCGCCTGGCCATGACCATGTTTTAACAACATATTTATTCTTTAAGCAAGACAATTTTACTACTTCATTTTTACCTCCACATTTTTATTTGCCACATATGTATATCCAAGTAGAGAATAAATTTAAATTGGCTAAATATTTTTAGTGGATCTAACATTTTTTCTTTTACTAAAAAGAGAGTCTCAGCACAATGAAAAGGTAGTAATTTCTAATCCAAATAAATGCCTAACAATATTTTGATATTTTTAAAAACAAGTTAAAAACACCAGCTGATTAACTGAATAACAAAGCTGACATTAAGTAGGAATATATCTTTGGCACAGGTTGGAATACGAAGCCCATAATCAATTTAGGCTTATATGTTTCAATTAAGTAGAAAAGAAAAAATACATGCTGGGCATGGTTGCTCACACCTATAATCTCAGTGCTTTGGGAGGCAGACATGGGAGGATCACTTGAGACCAGGCTGGGAAACACAGTGAGACCTGCTTTCTACAAAAAATACAAAATTAGCCAGTTATGGTGGTTCATGCCTATAATCCCAGCTACTCAGGAGGCTGTGGCAGGAGGATCATTTGAGCTCAGGAGTTCAAGGTTACAATGAGCTATGATCATGTCACTACATTCCATCTTGGGTGAAAGAGTAAGATTGTCTCTTTAAAAAAAAAAAAAAAAGAAAAAAAATACAGATTGTGTATCTGTAGGCACATTTTCATGTTAGAAATAAAAACCAAATAAACTAAGTTAACATTTTATACAAAAATATATTCTGATAGAATAAATTCATTAATTCATCAAAAATGTACATGTCAAGCTTTATTTACGTGTAAAAAAGAAATAGTTCTCATTATTTTTCTGCATACAAGTTTTCTTCTTAAAAAATGATTTACAAAATCATATTCTTACTTTCACAATAACTGAACTTTTTCACTAAAATATATACGACCCAATTTTTAGAAAGAAATGCAACTAACCTTGTAATTTTGCTTCAATTCCATCTTTATTCAATCCAGATGCAAAACCTGCATATCATGAAAATTTACAAAGAGTAAAATAGAATGAATTTAATTCATCTTTACAGGCTCAGTTTATACCCCTGTTAACTAGAGAAGAATAGTCTAATTAAATCTTACATTAAAAAAAAATCTCAGCTTAGTGAGTTCAAACAAGGCTTAAATATCCATAGAAATAGCAAACAGGAATATCATATTTTAACAACAATGGTATGGAATAAATTCCCAAATGTTTTACATATAGCAAATATCTGCCAAGTGATTAACATGTTCTAATGAACTTTCATTATAACATGAATGTTCCAATGAAAATATGTTTGGTAATACAATCATTTTGTGTTACTCACTAAAGTTGAAACTAAATATACCCTTTAACACAATAATTTCACTCCTAGGTACATATCCACAGATATATATATACATGTGTATCCAAAAACATATATAACAATGTTCACAGCAAGATTATTTAAAATTAATAATTTCCTTTAGTCAAAAGATTTAAATAAATCTAATGAAATATTTCCCATTTATATGACATTAAAGAATAGATAAAGCTAGCCTATGGTATAATTCAGAACAGCATTTACTTCTGGGGGCAAATACTGACAGAGAAGGAGCATAAGGGAACATCTAGAAAATGTTCTATATCTTAATCTGGGCTGTTGTTACATGTGTGTATAGACACATATACTTAATTTCCTTGACCTGTATACCTCATATTTGTGCAGTTTACTATAAGTGATCTCTCAATACAAAAAAGTAACTACAGAAGATAAAGTAACTATGAAAAGGAAGAAATGAAAATTAAAACAGGAAAAGATATCAATATTCATATACAATATTGATAAAAATACACAAGTATACACCCTGAAGGAAAGGCTGGAGAAACTATGCATTTTTGAACACTGCTGGTAGGTATATAAACTACTAAAGTAGCAATTTAGCAACAGGTATCAAATTTATAAACGCATATATCCTTTGACACAGGAATTTCACTTCTAGAGATTTATCATACAGATAGATTTATACATGTAAAAAATGCAGGGATTTTTTGCTGCATTGTTTGTAATAGCAAACAATTAGGAAAACTATAAATGTCCATCAACTGAGGATAATTTAAATGGGTGATACATAAGTAAGTGGAATATTATTTAGCTATTAAAAAAAGCTTCCAGCCAGGCATGGTGGCTCACAAATCCCAGCACTTTGGAGGGTAAGCTGGGAGGATCATTTGAACCCAGGAGTTCCAGACCAGCCTGGGTAGCATAGGGAGACCCTGACTCTACATTTTTTTTTTCAAAAGTTAGCCAAGTGTGCTGGCATGTGCCTGCAGTACCAGCTATTCAGGAAGCTGCAGTGAGAAGATCACTTGAGCCCAGAAGGTTGAAGCTGCAGTAAGCTGTGATCACACCGTTGTACTTCAGCCTGGGCAACAGAACAACATCCTGTATCAAAAAAGCTTACAAGACATACTAAGAAAAAATGAATATGCAGAAGACTAAAATAATGGAGGTTTAAAAAAACATGCCCACAAGGCCAGGTGCGGTAGCTCATGTCTGTAATCCTAGCACTTTGGGAGGCCGAGGCAGGTGGATCACTTGAGATCAGGAGTTCGAGACCAGCCTGATCAACATGGCAAAGCCCCATATCTGCTAAAAATACAAAAAATTAGCCAGGCATGGTGACACATGCCTGTATGCCCAGCTACTCAGAAGGGTAAGGCAGAGAACTGCTTGAACCTGCGAGGCAGATGTCGCAGTGAGCCGAGATTGTGCCACTGCACTCCAGCCTGGGCTACAAAGCGAGACTGTCTCAAAAAATAATTTTTTGCCACAAATTATTTGATACTCTGCCCTCTAAGAGATGAACTTAACCCCTCTCGCTTTCATATGACCAGGACTCAGTTGAGTTGCTTCTAAAAAACAGAATAAAGCAGAAGTAATGATGTGTGACTTCAGAGACAAAGTTACAAGAAGGTACTGCTGCTTCTGATTTAGTCTGTCTCTGTCCCTGTCTCTCTGTCGCTCCCTCTCTCTTTCTCGGGTCATTCATCCTGAGGAAGGTCAGCTGCTATGCTATGAGGAAAGACCCACCTGGCAAAAGACTGAGTCCTGCCAACAGGCCTCTAACCTATAGCTCTGCGAGTGAGACAACTTAGAAGTGAAACTTCAAGCCCCAGGAAAGGCTTCAGACTACTGCAGCCCTAGCTGACATCTTGTTGCAATCTGAAGAGAGCCTCTGACCCAGAGCCACTTAAGACACTCCCAGATTCCTCACTCACATAAACTGTGTGAGATAATAAATTCCGTTTTTTTTTCTAGATTACTTGTTTTGGGGTAATTTGTTACAAAGCAATAGAAAACTAATGCAGTATGCCACCAGTTGTGTTTAAAAGGTGGGAAAATAAAATTACATTTTCTTATTTACTTTTATATGCAAAAAAAAATTATACAAAAAAGGGTATACTAATGATTACAGAACTAGGGGAGGGAAAGAGATGTGAGAATTGAACAACTGTGTGGGTGGGAATACGCATGGAAGACTTTTAGCTGTATATATTCCTTTACTTCATGATTTCTGAGCCAAGCAAATGTATTACCTAGTTGAAATATAAATTTTTAAGTGATATATTTATGCAGATATTCTTTTAATATAGGCTTATATTAATTACTCTTTAAGATCTGAAAGTTTTGAATCTCATGCATTAGAATGATACTGTAATGCGTTAGGCTTTAATCTGGTACTCAACAACCCCAGGTATAGGTTATTTTATAACCTATACCATATGAAAAAACCTTCTGGTAGCCACATAACCAGATGTGGGTTAGCTTTAGAAGCAAGATGAAAATTGCAGCAGCAAACATAGTACTATATACTTTCATGTTTTACAAATTAAAAACTAAACAGTCATAAACTCAGAATAAGTGAGTAGTTGAACACCAAATACAGACAAAATTCAAAACTTTTTGTAACTTTAACTTATTTTCAATGATTTATTCATTTTTTTCTGTTATTTTTATCAGAGCTGAATTTTTTTCTACTAGATTTATTTTTAATGGTGCTGATGTCAAACCTTATTGAAACACTAGAAGTAAAACAGATAAAAATTTCTCAGTTTGCCTACTATTGTCTCTAAATGTAGTTGAGACTGTTGTTACCTTTTATTTTTATTTTCTATTAGTTTCTGTAATCTACCTATTCTATAACTTCTTAACATAAATACAGGCCTAGCTGGCTTGAAAAAATTACCACTTTTCCAAGTCAAAGTAACAAACCATAATGAGACGGATTTTTCAAGGCTCTGATATAAAGCAAAGTTGATCGTATCCATTCCAAAGCAATATTCACATCCGTGATAGTATGCAGTACTATTTCTGCATTTAAATGCTCAATAAGATGTCTGTGCAAACTAATGAAAAAAAAACTTTGCATTACAGATATGCATTTCAATGCCATAACTTTTACTTTTCAAAGTTAGTAATATATAATATACCCATTGCTACTTTACTAATTCATGAAATATAACTTAATTTCCAAAAACATAAAAGAAAACCTTAAAAAGTCAGTTCAACTTTTAAAAAGCCTTCAGATATATCTGTCTACTCTACGGCTATAGAAGACAGACTACTGCTTTAACAAAACTTGAAGCATAAGTTATATCCTATTTTCTCCATAAGAGAATACATTAAATACCTTACTAATAGGTCCTGGATTGCCTCTATTATTAAATTAAAATAAGATGTAAAAATGATATTTCTACTCTATTAAAAATTAGTAATTATATTTATGTAATTTCATATATGTTGTAATATAATAATAATTACTAAGGCTTTATTACAAATTAGGGTTATAAACAAGAATACATGCTTGCCAAGAAATACCACTGAATAAAAGTACTACCTTTTAAAAAAATATATAAACTTTCTAGTTAAATTGTTGAAAACTTTCCAGAAGATGGCCTTAAAAAAAATCTCCAAACCAAATTTTCTTTTGATATTTTAAAAGGAAATAAAATAAGCTATATTAGCATCAGTATCTTTTTGGAACATTTTCTGTGTTACCTGCTTTCTACAGTGTCTCTACAAGCTAACATCTGAATGTACTTGTCTCTTGTACTTAATCGAGTCATGATAACTGCAGTGGCTGTAGTGTCAAACTGGGGAAAAAATAAACAGAGAAATTTAGTGAAGAATAGCATATCTTGGTACCAGTCCTCTGCAATAACTCAAGACTTTCATTTTATATTAAATAGGCTCTCACTAATGATTACTTTTAAGCCTGATATAATTATGACATGCTAATCAAAAAATAATAAAAATGGCTTTTTGTTTTTATCATGTTTTTAAGTATAAAAAGCAAAGTTATTGTCACTTACTTGAGGTCGACCAGCTCTACCAATCATCTGTAGAATATCTGTTTCACTGTACTCTTGAAACAGTCCTCCAGCATAATGCATTGTAGATTTTATAACTACTAGGTGAGCAGGCAAATTTACTCCCATAGCTAAAGTACTGGTAGTAACTGCATCAGATTAAGACATAGTAATTTCAATCCATGTAACTTTATTGCTTTAGGAAGACTTTTTTTTAATAAAAGACATTCTTATAAATGTAATAAAAACTCATATATAAGGGCTGGGCATGGTGGCTCACACCTGTAATCCCTGCACTTTGGGAGGCTGAGGCGGGTGGATCATGAGGGCAAGAGATCGAGACCACCCTGGTCAACGTGGTGAAACCCCGTCCCTACTAAAAATACAAAAAATTAACTGGGCATGGTGGTGCGTGCCTGTAATCCCAGCTACTCAGGAGGCTGAGGCAGGAGAATTGCCTGAACCCAGGAGGCAGAGGTTACGGTGAGCCGAGATCACGCCATTGCACTCCAGCCTCGGTAACAAGAGCGAAACTCAGTCTCAAAAAAAAAAAACCTCATATATAAGAAATTTAGAAAAGAAAAAAGAACATTACAAGCTAAAATAGTAACACACCTTAAATCCAAAAACCTATTAAATTATTATTTTTCAAATTATACTATGTTCAATAATACGATAAACAACTAAATACTGCCAGAGAATATACCGTAGCATCTACATGTATAGGTAACCACTTAATTTTAGATTATCAGAAGAAAAGCAGAAACAAGCAGTATACTTGAGCTTTTTCTTTTTTTCCTCTGAGAAATAATTTTCCAAAATATTTTATAGTATCCACAAAAAATATGTTTTACTTACAAAGAACTGGTAAATCTCCAACACTAAAAGCTCCCTCAACCACTTTTCTATCTGACAGCTCCATACCAGCATGATGATAAGCAGCACCATCTTTTAAGACATCTGTAACAGAAATGTATCACCTGTTACTATTAATATTTTATCAATAATTGTCACTTTTTATCTATATGTGAAAATGCTATTCAAAAATTATCTCTGAACCTACCTCTCAGTTTTGAATCTCTTACGGAATATGCATACCTCTGTAACCTATTTAAAAATACCATAAAATTACTGAGTTACTCCTAGTAACATTAGAGAACTCTGAAATGTTTTTATTAACTATTTTAAAACTTAAGAGATATAAAAATATTTTCTCAATATCAATATCTGAAAACTATCTTTAAGAAGTAGAAAATATCTAAGTTTCACATTCAAAAGTCCCTAAACTTATCAGCTGTAATGTTAAAGCTCACTTTTAAACCAAGAATTTGGTAAACTCACTTTCCACAAGAAAAAAACATAATTGGTGATTTGAGTTAGATATGTCTACTCTCACAATTTCCCTTAAAAATTCCGTAGAAAGTAACAATTTCAAAAACGACTATATCACTAGTAAGTAAGCCAAAAAAACAAAACAAAACAAAAAAACATGGTAATAAACAATAGTTGTTTGCAGTGCTAGTAGACATGGCATTTAAGAAAACTAGGTTGGGAGGAAGCAAGATGATCAACTAGAGATGCCTAATGCTCATCCTCCCCTACAAAAAAGGAGCAAAATAATGAATAAACAACTAACTACATTTTGACCAGACTAACTAAAGGAAAGTGCCTCTCTATAAATTTGAAAGAGATTATTACTCTACTAGTTGTGGAAACATCAATACAGAGACACAGGAACCATGGGAAAAAAATGCACATACACACAGGAAACATAACACCCCCAAAGGAACACAATAATTCTCCAGTAACTGATTCCAAAAAAGCCAGAAATTTGTAAATTGCCTAAAAAGGAATTCAAAGTAATGATCCTAAGGAAACTCAGTGAGATAAAAGAGAATACAGATATACTGCCCAATAAAATCAGGAAAACAATTCATTATCTGCAAAGGAAAGTCATTCAAAAAGAACCAACCAGAAATCTTGGAGCTAAAGAATTAAATTAATGAAATAAAAAACAGAGAGCTTAAACAGCAAACCAGAACAAGCAGAAGAAAGAATCTGTGAAATAAAGTTAGGTTTCTGAAATAGCCTAGTCAGAGGGAAAAAAAAGAAAAGAATAAAAAAGAATGAAGAAAGCCTACAGGACTTATGGAACACCACTAAACAAACAAGTATTCATATTATGGGGGTTCCAGAAGGAGAATAAGAAGGAAAGGGCATAGAAAGTTTATTTAATAAAATAATTGCTGAAAACTTCCCAAGTCTTGGGGAGATATATGGACATCCAGTTCCATGAATCTCAAAATCCCCAAACATGTTCAAACCCAAAAAGGTCCTCATTGAGGCACATTATAATCAAAATATCAAAAGTCAAAGACAAAAGAGAATTTTAAAAGCAGTAAGAGAAAAGTGTCAAGTGATTTATAGGGGAATCTCCATTAGACTATCAGTGGATTTCTCAGCAGACACCTTGCAGGCCAGGAGAGAATGAGATGATATATTTGAAGTCCTAAAAGAAGACAATATTGCCAGTCAACAAGACCATATAAAGCAAAGCTGTTCATCAGAAATGAGGAGAAATAAAGTCTCTGCCATATAAATAAAAGCTGAGAAGATTTACCAATAGACCTGCCTGGTAAGAAATGATTAAAGCAGTTATTCTACTAGAGACAAAAGAATAATAATTAGTATCATGAAAACATATGAAAGCATAAAACACACTGGTAGATGTAAATACATAGTCAAATTAAGAATGTGCAACTACCGTAATGGTGGTGTGTAAGTCTTTCAAATTTCTAGTATGAAGGTGAAAAGCCAAAATGGTCAAAAATAGAGTTACAATGAATTGTTAAGGAATACTGAATATAAAAAGATGTAAACTGTGTCAACAAACATAAATTATAGGGAAAGGGCAAAAATCTAGAGTATTTGTATGTGACTGAGGTTCAGTTGTTATCAGGTTAAAATAGTCTATTATAACTATGAGATATTTTATGTAAACCTTGTGGTAACTGCAAAGCAAAAAGCTACAGGAGATACAAATGAGAAAGGAAAGGAATCAAAGCTCAGCACTACAGAAAAATGACAAATCACAAACTTATACAACAAAAGTAAGAAAGGAACAACAGAACTACTAAACTGGAAAACAATTAAAATGGCAGCAGTAAGTCCTTATCTATCAATAATAACCCTGAAGATAAATGAATCAAATTCTCCAGTCAAGACATAGAGTGTCTAAATTGATAGAAAAGAAACAAAAACAAGATCTAACTATATGCTGCCTACCAAAGATCCATCCATCTTAGCTATAAGGACACAGGCTGAAAACGAAGGGGTAGAAGAAAACATTCTATGTAAATAGTAACCAAAAGAGACCAGGGTGGCTATTCTTACATAAGATAAAATAGACTTCAAGTCAAAAACTGTTAAAAGAGGCAAAGAAGGTCATAATTTAATGATAAAGGGGTCACTTCATCAAGAGCACATAGGAATTGTAAATATATAACCACCCAACACTGAAGCACCAAAATATGTAAAACATCATTAAAGGACACGAAGAGAAGAGAGAGAGAAAGAGAGAGAGAGAGAAGGGGGGGAAGAGAGAGAGAGAAGGGGGGAAAGAGAACAATACAATAATAGTAGGGGTCTTCAATATCCCACTTTCAATAATGATAGATAAACCATACAGAAAGTTAACAAAGAAATACTGAACTTGAACTGTACTTTTAGTCAAATCGACCTAACAGATAAATATAGAACTTTGAATTCAACAACGGCAGAATGTATATGCTTCTCTAGTTCATATGAAACATTCTACTGGACAAATCATACATTAAGCCAAAAAACTAAACCTAACTATTTTTAATTAGTCTAAATTCAAGATGATTGAAATCCTATGTAGTATCATTTCTGACCACAATATGAAACTAGAAATCAGTAACAGGAAACATCTTGAAAACAATCAGAAATCCATAGAAATTAAACAACATGCTCCTTAACAATCAATGGGTCAAAGAAACTAAAAGGAAAATTTTAAAATATCTTGACTAGGATGGCGCTGTAGGACCAACTCAAGATTGCAGCTCCCAGTGAAACTGCAGATGGTAAGTGGATGCTGCATTTCCAGATGGATCTTTATTGCCCACAGACCAGGAGATTCCCAGGTGTAGGAGCCCAACAGGCTGCCGGTGCGGCTATTTGGGCCGGCGCGGCTGCTTGGGCCAGGGCCACAGTGCAGCAGCACTCCATATAAAATACACTGGTTTGGTTGCCCTATTAAACCAGCAATTGGAGATTTTGGAAGGCAGATTAGCACATTCATCTGATTAAACGGGACTTAAACAGAAAGCCAGGCCAGGAGATTCCCGGGCAGCAACATGGTTCCAGCGGCGCAGTGGGTCCCTGCATGGGAAATCATACAGATCCTGGCGCCCTTTCAGCAGGCGACTGGAACACCTGGGAGAGAGTCACTGTTCAACTTAAAAAAAAAAAAAGGTTCTAAGGCAGGAGCCAGGTGATCAGGCTCGGTGGGACCCACCCCCACAGAAACAAACAAAACAGACATTGGAAACGCTCGGGGTTGAGAGTTTCATGGCAAGCACAGCTGAACCCAGGATGGTGCAGCTCAGAGGGAGAGGGGCATCTGCCATTACTGAGGCACTCAACCCCTACGGAGATACACTGTCATTGCTGACACAGCCTGCCGTTGCCGAGGCAACCCGCCATAACAGAGAAAGTCCGCCACTACAGAGGCAGGCCATCATCACCATGGCAGCTCTAACCACACCCATATAAACAGGACTATAGGGAATTACACATGGCAAGAGAGCGGAGCCCATGGCAGCAGGGCAGAGGCCACAGCAGCTCAGCATAGCCACTACAGGCAGCAGTGATTAGACTGCCTCCTTGCTGGACAGAACAGTGCAACAATACTCATAAATAAAGCCCTAACTCCCCAGGACAGAGCACCTGAGGAAAAAAAAAGGGGCTTTATGAATTCTGCTGCAGCAGACTTAAATGTACCTGCCTAGAAGCCCTGAATGAACAACAGAGCTCACAGCTCAGCACTTGAGCTCCTATAAAGTACAGACTGTCTCCTCAAGTATAAAGTACAGACAGTCTCCTCAAGCAGCTCCCTGACCCCCGTATATCCAAAGAGTCCCCTCACAAAGGACTGATCAGACTGACATTTGGTGGGCATCATACAGGAACAAAGATAGCAGAAGAAGAAACTGGTAGCAACCCTCATGGTTCTGCAGCTGCTACAGGTGTACCCCAGGAAAGCAGGGCCTGAAGTGGACCTCAGTAGTCCTATAGCAGCAGGGCCAGACTGTTAGAAGGAAAACTAAGAAACAGAAATACTTCATCAACAATCTGGACATCCACTCAGAGACCCAATCGGAAAATCAGTAACTACTCAGACGACAGGTAGATAAATCCACAAAGATGGAAAGAAACCAGCGCAAAAAGGAGGAAAACACCCAAAATCAGAACAACTCACCTCCTACAAGGGACCACAACTCCTCACCAGCAAGGGAACAAAGCTGGACAGAGAATGAGTGTGATGAAATGACAGAATCAGACTTCAGAAGGTGGGTAATGAGAAACTTCTGTGAGCTAAAAGAACATGTTCTAACTCAGTGCAAAAAAAACTAAGAACCTTGATAAAAGATTTGAGGAAATAATAACAAGAATGGACAACTTAGAGAGGAATATGAGTGAACTGAAGGAGCTGAAAAACACAACACGAGAACTTTGCGAAGCATGCACAAGTTTCAACAGCCGAATTGACCAAGCAAAAGAAAGGATATCAGAAGGCGAAGATCAACTCAATGAAATAAAACGAGAAGCCAAGATTAGAGAAAAAAGCGCAAAAAGGAATGAAAAAAGTCTCCAAGAAATGTGGGACTATGTTAAGAGACCTAATCTACGTTTGATAGGCGTACCTGAATGTGATGAAGAGAATGAATCCAAGCTGGAAAATACTCTTCAGGATATTATCCAGGAAGATTTCCCCAACCTAGCAAGGCAGGCCAATATTTAAGTCCAGGAAATACAGAGAACACCACAAAGATATTCCGCAAGAAGAGCAATCCCAAGGCACATAATTGTCAGATTCACCAGGGTTGAAATGAAGGAGAAAATGCTAAGGGGAGACAGAGAAAAAGGTCAGGTCACCCACAAAGGGAAGCCCATCAGACTCACAGCAGATATCTCAGCAGAAACCCTGCAACCCAGAAGAGAGTGGGGGCCAATATTCAACATCCTTATAGAAAAGAACTTTCAACCCAGAATTTCATATCCAGCCAAACTGAGCTTCAAAAGTGAAGGAAAAATAAAATCTTTCAAGAACAAGCAAGTACTCAGAGATTTTGTCACCACCAGGCCTGCTTTACAAGAGCTCCTGAAAGAGGCACTACACATAGAAAGGAACAACCAGTACCAGCCATTCCAAAAACATATCAAATGCTAAAGAGCATCGACAAAATGAAGAATCTGCGCCAACTAACGGGCAAAACAGCCAGGTAGCATCAAAATGGCAGTATCAAATTCACACATAACAATATTAACCCTAAATGTAAATGGGCTAAATGCACCAATCAAAACACACAGACTGAAAAACTGGATAAAAAACCAAAACCCATCGGTGTGCTGTATCCAGGAAACCCATCTCACATCCAAGGATACACAAGGGCTCAAAATAAAGGGATGGAGGAAGATTTACCCAGCAAATGGAGAGCAAGAAAAAGCAGGAGTTGCAATTCTCATCTCTGATAAAATAGACTTTAAAGCAACAAAGATCAAAAGAAACAAAGAAGGAAATTACATAATGGTAAAAGGATCAATACAACAAGAAGAGCTAACGATCCTAAATATATATGGACCCAATACAGGAGCACCCAGATAAATAAGGCAAGTTCTTAACAACTTACAAAGAGACTTAGACTCCCACACAATAATAGTGGGAGACTTTAACACTCCACTGTCAATATTAGACAGATCAACCAGACAGAAAATTAACAAGGATATCCAGGACTTGAACTCAGACTTGGAACAAGCAAACCTGATAGACATTTACAGAACTCTCCCCACCCCATATCCACAGAATATACATTCTTCTCAGCACCACATCACAACTACTCTAAAATTGACCACATAATTAAAAGTAAATCAGTCCTCAGCAAATGCAAAAGAACGGAAATCATAACAAACAGTCTCTCAGACCACAGTGCAATCAAGTTAGAACTCAGAATTCAGAAACTTACTCAGAACCGCACAGCTTCATGGAAACTGAACAACTGGCTCTTGAATGTTGACTGGATAAACAATGAAATGAAGGCAGAAATAAAGAAGTTCTTCAAAACCAACGAGAACGAAGACACAACATACCAGAATCTCTGGGACACATTTAAAGCAGTCTCTAGAGGAATATATATAGTTATAAGTGTCCACATGAGAAGAGTGGAGAGATCCAAACTTGACACCCTAACGTCAAAATTGAAAGAGCTGAAGGAGCAAGATCAAAAAAACTCAAAACCGAGCAGAAGACAAGAAATAACTAAGATCAGAGCAGAACTGAAGGAGATAGAGACATGAAAAACCCCTTAAAACATCAATAAATCCAAGAGCTGGTTTTTTTGAAAAGATCAACAAAATAGACAGACCACTAGCCAGATTGATTAAAAAGTAAAGAGAGAATAACCAAACAGATGCAATAAAAAACAATAAAAAGGAAATCACGTCAGATTCCACAGAAATTCAAACCATCATCAGATAATATTACTCTATGCACATAAACTAGTAAACCTGGAAGAAATGCATAAATTCCTGGACACCTGTGTCCTCCCAAGCCTAAACCAGCAGGAAGCCAAAAGTATGAATAGACCAATAATGAGGTCTGAAGGCAAGGTAGCAATTAAGAGCCTACCACCCAAAAAAAGCCCAGGTCCAGATGGGTTCACACCCGAATTCTACCAGACACACAAAGAGGAACTGCTACCATTCCTTCTGAAACTATTCCAAATAATCCAAAAAGAGGGAATCCTTCCCAGATCATTTTATGAGACCAACATCATCCTGATACCAAAACCTGGCAGAGACTCAACAAGAAAAGAAAACTTCAGGCCAATATCCATGATGAACATAGAGACGAAAAAATCTTCAATAAAATACTGGCAAGCCGATTGCAACAGCACATCAAAAAGCTTATCCACCATGATCAAGTAGGATTCATCCCGGGGATGCAAGCCTGGTTCAACATACGCAAGTCTATAAACGTAATTCACCACATAAACAGAACCAAAAACAAAAACCACATGATTATCTCAATTGACACAGAGGTCTTTGACAAAATTCAACAGCCCTTTATGCTAAAAACCTTCAATAAACTCGGTATTGATGGAACGTATCTCAAACAATAAAAGCTATTTATGACAAACCAACAGCCAATATCATACTGAATGGGCAAAAACTGGAAGCATTCCCTTTGAAATCTGGCTCTAGACAAGGATGCCCTCTCTCACCACTCCTATTCAATATAGTACTGGAAGTTCTAGCCAGAGCAATCAGGCAAGAAAAAGAAATAAAGGGTATACAAATAGGAAAGGAGGAAGCTTAATCGTCTCTATTTGCAGACGATGTGATAGTATATCTAGAAGGCCCCATCATCTCAGCCCAAAATCTCCTGAAACTGATAAGCAACTTCAGCAAAGTCTCAGGATATAAAATCAATGTGCAAAAATGACAAGCATTCCTATACACCAATAACAGACTTAAAGAGAGCCAAATCAAGAACAATCTGCCATTCACAATTGCTACAAAAAGAATAAAATACCTAGGAATACAACTCACAAGGAATGTAAGGGACCTCTTCAAGGAGAACTACAAACCACTGCTCAATGAAATAAAAGAAGACACAAACAGATTGAGAAACATTGTATGTTCATGGATAGGAAGAATCAATATCGTGAAAATGGCCATACTGCGCAAAATAATTTAAGACTCAACGCTATCCCCATCAAGCTACCATTGACTTTCTTCACAGAACTGGAAAAAACCACCTTAAACTTCATATGGAACCAAAAGAGAGCCCACATAGCCAAGTCAATTCTAAGCAAAAAGAACACAGCAGGAGGCATCACACTACTGGACTTCAAACTATACTACAAGGCTACAGTAATCAAAACAGCATAGTACTGGTACCAAAACAGAGATATAGACCAATGGAACAAAACAGAGGCATCGGAGGCAACACAACATATCTACAAACATACAATCTTTGATAAACCTGACAAAAACAAGCAATGGGGAAAGGATTCCCTGTTTAATAAATGGTGTTGGGAAAACTGGCTAGCCATGTTCAGAAAGCAGAAACTGGACCCCTTCCTGACACCTTACACTAAAATTAACTCCAGATGGATTACAGACTTAAACGTTAAGACCTGGCACCATAAAAACCCTAGAAGAAAATCTAGGCAAAACCATTCAGGACATAGGAGTAGGCAAGGACTTCATGACCAAAACACAAAAAGCATTGGCAGCAAAAGCCAAAATAGACAAATGGAACCTAATCAAACTCCACAGCTTCCGCATGGCAAAAGAAACAGTCACTAGAGTGAATTGGCAAACAACAGAATGGGAAAACATTTTACCCATCTGACAAAGGGCTGATATCCAGAATTTACAAAGAACTCAAACAGATTTACAAGAAGAAAACAAACAAGCCCATTCAAAAATGGGCAAAGAATATGAACAGACACTTTGCAAAAGAAGACATACATCAGGCTAACAAACATATGAAAAAATGCTCATCATCACTGGTCATCAGAAAAATGCAAATCAAAACTACATTGAGATAACATCTCATGCCAGTTAGAAAGGTGATCATTAAAAAATTTGGAGACAACAGATGCTGGAAAGGATGTGGAGAAATAGGAACACTTTTACACTGCTGGTGGGAGTGTAAATTAGTTCAACCATTGTGGAAGACAGTGTGGCGATTCCTCAAAGACCTAGAAATAGAAATTCCATTTGACCCAGCAATCCCATTACTGGGTATATATCCGAAGGACTATAAATAGTTCTACTAAAAGGACACATGCACACAAATGTTCATTGCAGCACAGTTTACAATACCAAAGACCTGGAACCAACCCAAATGTCCATCAATGATAGACTGGACTGGAAAAATGTGGCACATATACACCACGGAATATTATGCAGCAATCAAAAATGATGCGTTCGTGTCATTTGTAGGGACATGGATGAATCTGGAGAACATCATTCTCAGCAAACTGACACAAGAACAGAAAATGAAATACCGCATATTCTCGCTCATAGGTCGGTGATGAACAATGAGAACACACGGACACAGGGAGGGTAGCACTACACACTGGGGTCTATTGGGGGGAATAGGGGAGGGACAGCAGGGAGTGGGGCTGGGGAGGGATAGCACGGGGAGAAATGCCAGATGTGGTTGAAAGGGAGGAAGACAGCAAATCACACTGCCACGTGTGTACCTATGCAACTATCTTGCATGTTCTGCACATGTACCCCAAAACCTAAAATGCAATAAAAAAATTAAATAAAATAAAAATATCTTGAGACAAGTAACAATTTAAAGACAACATGCCATAACCTATGAGATGCAACAAAAGTGACTACAAGAGAATTTTTTTTTTGAGATGGAGTTTCACTGTTGTTGCCCAGGCTGGAGTGCAGTGATGTGATCTCAGCTCACTGAATTCTCGTGCCTCACTGATTCTCCTGCCTCAGCCTCCCTAGTAGCTGAGATTACAGGTATACACCACCATGCCCAGCTAATTTTGTGTCTTTAGTAGAGGTGGGGTTTCCCCATGTTGGTCAGGCTGGTCTTGAACTCGAGAAGAATTTTTTGAAGCAGCAAGTATCTGCACTGAAAAAGAAGATCCTAAATAAACAGCCTAACATTATACCTAAAGGAGCTAGCAAAAGAACAAACTAAATGCAAAGTTAGCAGAAGAAAGGAAATAGTAAAGATCAGAACAGAAATAAATCAGAGAGAGAGAAAAACAATAAAAAAAAACATATAAATTGATTGATAAACCTGACTTGGTTCTTTAAAAAAATAAACCCCTCACTAGACTAAGAAAAAAAAAAGACACAGACACAAATAAATAAAATAAAAAATGAAACTGGGGAAATTAGAACAGATGCCTCAGGAATTTAAAAGATCGTAAGGGAGTATTATGAACAATTATATATTAATACCAACAAATTGAATAACCTGTAGGAAATGGATAAACTCCTAGGAAAATAAAACCTGCTACTTGAATCAGGAAGAAATACAAAGCTTAAACAGACCAATAACACATAATGAGACTGAAGTAGTAATGAAAATCTTCCAACAAGGAAAAGCCCAGAACCAGATGGCATCACAATTGAATTCTACCAAACATTCAAAGAAGAATTACTACCAATACTTCATAAACTACTTCAAAAAAATAGAGCTAGAGGGAATAATTCCAAACATATTTTTTGAGGCTATAATCACTTTGATAGGCCACATAAAGACATTGCAAGATAACTATAGGCCTGTATCTCTGATGAACATTTATACAAAAATTCTCAAAAAAATATAAGCAAACGTAATTCAACAACACATCAAAAAAGATTATACATCACGGCCAAGTGGATTTATTCCTGGCAAGCAAGGCTGGTTTAATACATGCAAATCAACCACTGTGAAATATCACTTTATAAATGAAAGATAAAAACCACAAGATCATCTCAATTGGTGCAGAAAAAGCATTTGACAAGTTCAACATCCTTTCTTGATAAAATCTTTTAACATGCAGGCATATAAGAAAAACTTCTCAACTAACGTAACAAAGGCCATTTATGAAAAACCCACAGCCAACATCATAGTCAATGGGGAACAACTGAAGCCAGCTTTTCCACTAAAATACAGCACAAGGCAAGGATGCCCACTTTCACCACTTCTACTCAATGTGCTAGTAAGACCAATCAGATAAGGAAAAAAAAAAGGAATTCAAATTCGAAAGGAAGAATAAAATTATCATTATTTGCAGATAACATTATCTTACGTGTAAAAAAACTCAAAGACTCATTAAAAAAACTGTTAGAACTAATAATTCAGTAAAGTTGAAGTATTCAAAATCAACATACAGAGATTAGTAGCATTTTTAAATACAAATAATCTAGCTGATAAAGAAATCTAGAAAACAATCCCATTTATAATAGCATCAAAAAATAAAATGCTTGGGAATAAGTTTAATTAAGGAGGTAAAGTACACTGAAAGCTATAAAATAATGGTGACAGAAACTGAAGATAAAAATAAATAGAAAGATATCCTGTGCTCATGGATTGAAAGAATTAATATTGTTAAAATGCCCATACTACTCAAAGCAGTAGAGATTCAATAAAATCTCTATCAAAATTCCAATGGCATCCTTCACAGAAATAGAAAAAAAAAATCATAAAATTTGTATGGACTTACAACAAACCCTGAATAGCAACAGCAAAACTGAGAAGGAAAAGAAAGTTGGAGGTACACTTTCTGATTTAAAATTACACTACAGGCTGGGCATGGTGGCTTACACCTGTAATCTTAGCACTTTGGGATGCTGAGGCAGGCAGATTATGAAGTCTGGAGATCAAGACCATCCTGGCTAACATGGTAAAACCCTGTCTCTACTAAAAATACAAAAAATTAGCCAAACATGGTGACACACGCCTGTATTCCCAGTTACTCAGGAGGCTGAGACAGGAGAATCACTTGATCCTGGGAGGCAGAGGTTGCAGTGAGCTGAGATTGTGCCACTGCACACAGCCTGGGTGATAGCACAAGACTCCATCTCAAAAAAAAAAAAAAAGTAATTATACTACAAAGCTGGACTAACCAAAACAATATAGCACTTGCATAATAACAGAAACATAGACAAATGGAACCGAACAGAGAGCCCAGAAATAAGTCCAAACAATTAGTTTTCCATCAGAGCACCAAGAAAAATGGGAAAACATTAGTTTCTTCCATAAATGAGGTTGGAAAAATAATTTCCATTTGCAAAAGAATAAAACTCTACCCTTACCTTATACCATACACAAAAATCAACTCAAAAATTGACAAAGGGTCTAAATGTAAGACCTGAAATCACAAAACTCCTAGAAGAGAACATAGGGGCAAAGCACCTTGATATTGGCCTTGGCAATGAAATTTTGGGATATTATACCAAAAGCAAAAATAAATAAATGGGAATACATCAAAGTAAAAAGCTTCTGGAGAGCAAAGGAAGCAATCATCAAAATAAAAAGACAATCTATGGACTAGAAAAAAAACTTTGGAAACCACATATCTGATAAGGGGTTAATATCCAAAATTTACAAAGAACTCTTACAAATTAATAGCATTAAAAAGCCAATTTAAAAGTCAACAAATGATCTGAAAGAATATTTCTCCAAAGAAAACATAAAAATTGATAGCCTATTAAAAGTAGCTGCAGCCTACAACACTCACAGAGAGGAATGAAAAGGGGTGAGCGAATTCAGCATCTTTAACTAAAATATCCCAATCCTCACATCGGGACTCACTAGGCAAACACAACTCACGGATATTGAAGAAAAGTGTTGGGGGTAGGGGTCATTATGGCCCACCCGGGGGTGGCATGGAGCCAAAGGAACCACCCTCAGCCAAGGGAACCAATGAGTGATGGTGCAACCCCACTGGAGAAACCACCCTTCTCCCAATCTTTGCAGCCCATGGATAAGGAGATCCCCTAGTGTGCCCATGCCACCAGGGTCTTGGGTCTGATACACAGAGCTATGTGGAGTCTTGAGAGAGTAGACACTCAGGCACACACAGAGATCCAGGAGTTTTACATACTCTGGCCCCAGGATCCCTAGTAAGACAAGAAATCCATTGGTACATATCTCTAGGAAGGGGGCTGAATCCAGGAAGCCAAGAAACATCATTCTGTGGGCACCAATTCCATGGCACCTTGGAAGTTAAGATCTACTGGCTTAGAATCCCAGCCAGCCAATGGCAGTGGGCTGTAGTCCACCAGAGATGGGCCTGAGTTCCCGTGGGCAGGAGTAGCCACCATCTCTTTGCTTCGGTTGATTCAGCTGCTCCAGCCTGCCAGCTTTGGAGAAGACAGGTAGTCCAGACAAGGAAGGGTCCCCCACAATGCAGCACACCTGCTCTACCAAAAAGCAGTCAGACTGCTTCTTTGGGCAGGTCCCTGATCCCATTCCACTGACTAGGTGAGACATCCCAACTGGAGTTTCCAGCTACCTCCTACAGGTACAGATGGACTGGCAACAGGTCAGTATTCCCCTGTCATGGAGCTTCTAGAGGAAGTAGCTGGTTGTCATCTTGACTGTTCCACAATCTTCACTGGTAATACTACCAGGGAAGGGAGAAACTGAGGCAACTAGGGTTTGGAGCAGACCTCCAGCAAACTGCAGCAGTCCTACAGGCCTGTTAAAAGCAAAACAAACAAACAGAAAACAAGAACATCAACAAAAAAGACCCCCCAAAAAACCTCATTCAAAGGTCAGCAACCTCAAAGATCAAAGGCTGAAAACTCCAAAAGTCATAGTGTCTCTTCTCCTAATGACTGAACACCTCTTCAGCAAGGGCACAGAACTAGGCTGAGACTGAGACGGCTGAATAGGCAGAAGTAGGCTATAGAAGGTAGGTAATAACAAACTTCATGAGCTAAAGGAGCATGTTACAACCCAATGCAAAAATGGTAAGAATCATGATAAAACAATACAGGAGCTGATAGCCAGAACAGCCAGTTTACAGAGAAACATAACTGATCTGATGGAGCTGAGAAACACATGAGAACTTCACAATGCAATAACAAGTATCAATAACAGAATAGACCAAGTAAAGGAAAGAATCTCTGGGCTAGAAGATTATCTTTCTGAAAAAGAATGAGCAAAACCTCCAAGAAATATGGGATTAAGTAAAGAGATCAAACTTACAACTGATTGGTATCTGAAAGAAATGGAGAGAATGAAACCACATTGGAAAACATACTTCAAGAGAACTTCCAGGAGAACTTCCCCAATCTAGCAAGACAGATGAACATGCAAATTCAGGAAATCCAGAGAACCCACGTAATATACTCCACAAAAAGATAAACCCTAAGAGACATAATTGTCAGATTCTCCAATGTTAAAATGAAAGAAAAATGTTAAGGGTAGCCAGAGAAAGTCCGGTCACCTACAAAGGGAAACTCGTCAGACTAACAGCAAACCTCTCAGCAGAAAACCTACAAAGCCAGCAGAGATTGGGGGCCAATATTCAACATTCTTAAAGAAAAGAATTTCCAACCCAGAATTTCATATCTGGCCAAACTAAGCTTCAAAAGTAAAGGAGAAATAAGGTTCTTTTCAGAGAAGCAAATGCTGAGGGAATTTGTCACCAACAGGCCTGCCTTGCAAGAGTTCCTGAAGGAAGCACTAAATAGGGAAAGAAAAGTGATTACCAGCCACTACAAAAACACATTGAAGTACACAGACCAGTGATACTGTGAAGCAACCACATGAACAAATCAAAATAACCAGCTAGTATCATGATGACAGGATCAAAG
Source organism: Callithrix jacchus (assembly GCF_049354715.1). Taxonomy (NCBI): domain Eukaryota; kingdom Metazoa; phylum Chordata; class Mammalia; order Primates; family Cebidae; genus Callithrix; species Callithrix jacchus. The sequence goes on from NC_133508.1 coordinate 128,848,239, forward strand.
TCACACATAACAATACTAATTGTAACTCAAATTGTAAATGGGCTAAATGTCCCAATTAAAAGGCACAGGATGGCAAGCTAATAAAGAGCCAAGAACCACCGGTATTCTGTCTTCAAGAGATCCATCTCACATGCAAAGACACGCACAGACTCAAAATAAAGGGATGAAGGAAAACTTACCAAGCAAATGGAAAACAGAAAAAAGCAGGGGTTGCAATCCTAGTTTACGACAAAATAGACTTTAAACCAACAAAGATCAAAAAAGACAAAGAAGGGCGTTACATAATGGTAAAAGGTTCAATTCAACAAGAAGAGCTAAATATCCTAAATATATATACACCAAATGCAGGGGCACCCAGATTCATAAAGCAAGTTATTAGTGATCTACAAAGAGACTCAGACTCCAACACAATAATAATGGAGACTTTAACAGCCTACTGACTCTATTAGACAGATCACTGAGATAGAAAATTAAAAAAGATATTCAGGACTTGAACTCAGCTCTGGATCAAGTGGACCTGATAGATAGCTACAGAACTCTCTACTGAAACTCAACAGAATATACATTATTCTCATAGGTACATGGCACCTATCCTAAAACTGATCACATAATTGGAAGTAAAACATTTCCCAGTAAATGCAAAAGAACAGAAATCATAACAAACAGTCTCTGAGACTACAGTGCAATCAAATTAGAAGTCAAGATTAAGAAACATACTCAATGTAATCCCAGCACTTTGGAAGTCCGAGGCGGGTGGATCACGAGGTCAAGAGATGAAGACCATCCTGGTCAACACGGTGAAACCCCATCTCTACTAAAAATACAAAAAATCAGCTGGACATGATGGCGCATGACTGTAATCCCAGCTACTCAGGAGGCTGAGGCAGGAGAATTGCCTGAACCCAGGAGGCGGAGGTTGCATTGAGCCAAGATCGTGCCATTGCACCCCAGCCTGGGTAACAAGAGCGAAACTCCGTCTCAAAAAAAAAGAAATATACTCAAAACTACACAACTACATGAAAACTGAACAACCTGCTCCTGAATGACTCTTGGGTAAATAATGAAATTAAGGCAGATATCAAGAAGTTCTTTGAAGCTAATAAAAACAAAGAGACAATGTACCAGGATCTCTGAAACACAGTTAAAGCAGCATTAAGAGAGAAATTTACAGCACTAAGTGCCCCCATCAAAAAGCCAGGAAGATCTCAAGTTAACAACCTAACATCTCAACTAAAAGAACTAGAGAACCAAGAGCAAAGAAACCCCAAAGCTAGCAGAAGACAAGAAAAAACAAAGATCAGAGCTGAACTGAAGGAGATAGAGGCATGAAAAACCCTTCAAAAAAAATCACTGAATCCAGGAGTTAGTTTTTTGAAAAAATTAATACACTAGATAAACCATTAGCTAGACTAATGAAGAAGAAAGGAGAGAAGGATCAAATAAACACAATCAGAAATGATACAAGGGTTATCACCACTGACCCCACAGAAATAAAAATGACCATCAGAGAATACTATAAAGACCTCTACCCACATAAACTAAAAAATCTAGAATAAATGAATAAAATCTTGGACACATATACCCTCCCAAGACTGAACCAGGAAAAAACTGAATTCCTGAATAGACCAATAAAGAGTTCTGTAATTGCGGCAGTAATAACTAGCTTACCAATTTAAAAAAGCCCAGTACCAGACAAATCCGCAGCTGAATTTTACCAGAGTTACAAAGAAGAGTTGGCACCATTTCTACTCAAACTATTCCAAAAAATTGAAGAAGGGACTCCTCCCTAACTCATTTATGAGGCCAGTATCATCCTGATACCAAAACCTGGAAGAGATACAAAAAAAGAAAACTTCAGGTCAATATCCTTGATGAACATTGATGTAGAAAGCCTCAAAAAATACTGGCAAACTGAATCCAGTGGCACATCAAAAAGCTTACCCACCATGGTCAAGTTGGCTTCATCCCCAGGATGTTAGGTTGGTTCAACACCCACAAATCATAAATGTGATTCATCACATAAACAGAATTAAAGACATTATTATCTCAATAGATGCAGAAAAGACCTTTGATAAAATTCAACACTCCTTCATGTTAAAAATTCTCAACAAACCGGGTATTGAAGGAACATACCTCAAAATAGTAAGAGCCATATATGACAAATCCATAGCCAATATCATATTAAATGGGCAAAAACTGGAATCATTCCCCTTGAAAACTGGCACAAGACAAGGATGCCTTCCTACACCACTCCTATTCAACACAGTATTGGAAGTTCTGGCAAGGGCAATCAGGCAAGAGAAAGAAATAAATGTATTTAGACAAGAAGAGAGGAAGTCAAATTATCTTTGTTTGCAGATGACATGATCCTATATTTAGAAAATCTCATCATCTCAGCCCAAAAGCTTCTTAAGCTATTAAGCAAGTTCTAAGCAAAGTCTCAGGATACAAAATTAATGTATAAAAATCTCTAACATTCCTATACAACAGGCAAGCAGAGAGACAAACAGTAAATGAACTCGCCTTCACAATTGCTACAAAAAGAATAAAATACCTAGGATACAGCTAATGAGGGAAGTAAAGAACCTTTTCAAGGGGAACTACAAACCACTGCTCAAAGAACTCAAAGAGGATGCAAACAAATAGAGAAACATTCCATGCTCATGGATAGGAAGAATCAATATTGTGAAAATGGCCATACTATCCAAAGTAATTTATAGATTCAATGCTATTCCCACTAAACTACCTCCACAGAATAAGAAAAAAAAACTATTTTAACATTAATATGGAACCAAAAAAGAGCCCAAATAGCCAAGAAGATCCTAAGCAAAAAAAAAAAAAAAAAAAAAAAGCTGGAGGTATCACACTACCCAACTTTAAGCTACCCTGCAAGGCTACAGTAACCAAAACAGCATGAGACTGGTATTAGAACAGACACATAGACCAAAGGAACAGAATAGAGAACTCAGAAATAAGACCACACACCTACAAACATAGATCTTCAACAAATCTGACTAAAGCAAGCAATGGGGAAAGGACACCCTATTTAATAAATGGTGCTAGGAGAGCTGAGTAGCCATATGCAGAAAATTGAAACTGGACCCCTTCCTTACATCCTACATAAAAATTAACTCAAGATAGATTCCAGACTTAAATGTAAAACCCAAAACTATAAACACCCTAGAAGAAAATCTAGGCAATGTCATTCAGGACACAGGCATGGGCAATTATTTAATGATGAAAATATCAAAAGCAATTGCAACAAAAGCAAAAATTGACAAATAGCATCTAACTAAAATAAAGAGCTTCTGAACAGCAAAAGAAATGATCATTAGAGTAAACAGATCACCTACAGGAGAAAATTTCTCTAATCTATCCATTTGATAAAGGTCTAATAACCAGAGTCTAAAAGGAACTTAAATTTACAAGAAAAAAACAACCCCATTAAAAAGTGGGCAATGGACATGAACAGACACTTCTCAAAAGATGACATACATGCAGCCAACAAACATTATGAAAAAAAGTTCAACATTACTGATCATTAGAGAAATGTAAATCAAAACCACAATGAGAAAACCACTATCTAGTGCCAGTCAGAATGACAATTATTAAAAAGTCAAAAAACAACATAGAATAAAACAGTAGTTATCGGAGGCAGGAAGAGTGGGAACAGGAGAATAAATGGGGAGATATAGGTTAAAAGATACACAGAATAGCAGATATATAGTGTGAACAAGTCTAGAGATCTAATGTACAACATGAAGATTGCAGTTAATAAAATTATTTTGAATTAGGAATTCTTGTCAAATACGTAGATTTTAGCTGCTCTTGTAAAAAAAAAGTATGCAAGACGAGAGATATTAATTTGCATCACTATAGTAACCATTTTACTAGCTATATGTATCATATAACATCATGTTGTAAATCTCAAATAAGCCATATAAAATTTAGTTTTTAAAAAAGCAAACTAGGTTAAGTTAAAAGAGAAGAGGAAATTAAGAAGGTGTATTGATAATTTGAAAATGAATTCTGGGTTTGTTAAAAGATTTTGGAAGTTGGTAGGCTTGGTTCTTAAGTACATATCTAGTGTTTTTCTATTTCCTTGTTACAGACATGACACTAGGAGGAATTATTTTTATAACACTCATGACTTTAAGGATTCACAATGAAATGAAGATAAGGCAAGAGGAAAGGACACATTACTATTAAGTACAAACTCTGCTACCCACTGCTAGGTATCTTAGAAATGTTGCCTTATTTAATTATCACAGAAACATGGTGAGATGATTGATTCCCATATATACAATCTTGATTAAGAAATTGAAGCTGAGAGAAGTTAAGTAATATGCCCAATCATAAACAGCTAGTAAAAGTAGCAGCACTGTAATTCAAATCTGAGTCTTTAACTCTAGTATTTTCCTGAAAAAAAAAAAATCAAACAAATAAAAAAGGAGATAAAGAAAAATTAAGGGGCAAAGACTGAAGAAAGAAGAGAGTTAAAGGAGACAGAAACTTTCCATTAGTAACTAGTAAGAGTGGGAAATGAGAAAAGGTATTCAGATATATGTTTACAAGAAAAGTGATTATCTGAAACAAAATTAGCTAATTTGTGTGCAACTAAAGGGAGAGGATGAAACGTAAATTAGCTTTAAGGGAACTTATAGTCTATTTCAATTCCTTGCTCTAAAGATAAGTTCAGCTCAAAAATGTTAATTATTATATATTCACCTTAGGATGCCAGATATTGTATTTGAATGATGCCACCACTGCACAAAGAATTGCATAAGTCTTTCAAAACTGCCTTCAGAGTTAAGTTTCTGAGCAAGAAAACCTCATTACTTGATCCCCATCTTGTTTCTGACAAAAAGTGATATAATCTAACTTGATCATCTTGTTTATTTACCCAACAAGTAGAAGGCTTCAGACTGTTTATAGCTACTTACAGTCTCTCTACCCTATACCCATACTTTTTTTAAAAACCTAATTTCCCTTTATTCTATTACTAATTTTATAATGACCTGGTCAATGTTTTTGAAACCCCATCTTTGTTATAAAAATTTAGAAAATTAATAAGAATGCTATAAAACTACATGCAGTTGGTATGAAAACTATTCATCATTATTTGATGGTATTCTGATCTTATTAGCAATAATTTCACTTTCTCCCTTTCTATCTTCCTCTCAGACTTAACTACCTTTTGGCTGTAAGCTCTTTGTCTGTTTTTCTCACTCTGTCTGGCTCTCTACTGTTTCTTATTGCTTAATCTTGCTTTGTTGATGTGTATAATAAAAGAGCTACTCTGCATGCTTCACACCCTAGAGATTCTTTTTTCACCTGGTAGTAACTAAGATCAAGTTAAATCCTTTAAATGGAAGGAAAAGTATGAAAATAGTATCTAGAGGGTAAATATGTGGCTATGTTTGTAATTCTTTAATATTATAGTCTATCTTTTTAGTGAATTTTAAAAAATCAAAGAATGTAAAGAAGACTAAAGTGGTTCCTCTAGGCTTGCTATATGTCTTTGATTGACAAGCAACCACAGGTGGTAGCAATGGAACAGGTTGGTAATTAGAAAGCTGATCTGGGCTGGGCGAGGTGGCTCACGCCTGTAATCCCAGCACTTTGGGAGGCCGAGGTGGGTGGATCACGAGGTCAAAGATCGAGACCATCCTGGTCAACATGGTGAAACCCCATCTCTACTAAAGATACAGAAAAAGTTAGCTGGGCATGCTGGCGCGTGCCTGTAATCCCAGCTACTCAGGAGGCTGAGGCAGGAGAATTGCCTGAACCCAGGAGGCGGAGGTTGCGGTGAGCCGAGATCGCGCCATTGCACTCCAGCCTGGGTAACAAGAGCGAAACTACGTCTCAAAAAAAAAAAAAAAAAAAAAAGAAAGCTGATCTGACCCAAAGCAGAGAGAAGTATATTCCCCCACCATACAAAACTGGGCAGAAAAATAAGTATTGGCTCATATCCACATCTCCAATTTTAGTCTGAGGTCTATCACTAAACATATTTACCGATTTCCAGAAGTTATTAACAATAGTAAGTTTTCAATAGGTAGTAATCATGTGCTAGCATTTGCTGAGACCTTCTGCTATAATTTGGATGCTGTCCACCATGCTAAATTGTAATCCCCAGGGTTGGAGGTGAGGCCGGGTAGGAGGTGACTGGATCATGGGGGCAGATCCCTCATGGCTGGTGCTGTCCTCACAACAGTGGTGAGTTCTTGGGAAATGTAGTTGCTTAAAAGTGTATAGCAACCCCCACCCCCTGCTCCTGCTCTCACCATGTGATACACCAACTAATCTTTTGCCTTCTGCCATGACTGTAAGCAGCCCAACGCCTCACCAGAAGCTGAACTGATGCTGGTGCCATGTTCCCCGTACAGCCTGCAGAACTGTGAGCCAATTAAACCTCTCTTCTTTGTAAATTACCCAGCCTCAGAAATGTCTTTATATCAATGCAAGAATGACCTAACACACCTGCTAAGATTGAGTGGTAAGCAGGATGAACATAAGTCCCCCTTTCCTCAAGAAGTTGATAATCTAATGACTGTAACAGATACTAAAATAACTATTAAACAAAAAGATATTATAATTATAGCAAGTGTTATGAAATAAAGTACAGGTTGCTTATAAAAGTAAATACAGGGAAACTGATGACTATGGAAAACTGATATTAAAGTTTAGACATGAAGAATGAATAGGAGTTAAGTAAAAACCATTCCAGGAAAAGAAAGCATGATGCAAGCCAGCTTTGTACAGAGTGGCAATCTGATGTATTCACAGAACACAGAGGCCAATACAGCTTGACTGTGGTGAGTAAAGGGGGAGAATGGTCATAAGTCTGGTGAACTAACTAGGCATCACCTTATATGGGCCATTACGGGCTACACTAAGGATTTAGCATTTAATACCAAGGACAATAAAAACCAATAAAGGTTTTAGGCAGGACACTGACATTTAGATTTGTAATCTTACACAATCTATGCTATGTAAACAATAAAGTGAAATAAGAGAGTGTGTGTGTAGTCAACAGAGAAAAGGATACAACCTAGGCAAGAGATTAATAGTGACTTGAAGTAGGGAAGTGGCAGTGTTGATGGAGATAAAATGACATATTTGAGATATATTTACAAGAATAAATAGGACTTTGTAATTGATTGCCTATGGGGTATAAGGTGAAGAAGATATCAGTGACAGTCTTCTGCTATGAGTAACTAGGGAGATGATGTATAATTAACATGGGGAACACTGCAGAAGGAGCTGCTCTGAGAGCAAAAACCAAGTTCTATTTTGTACATACTGAGTTTGAGATGACTGTTAATAGACATACAATTGGATTCAGTTACACAGATGGACTTACAGGCCTGGAGCTCAGTAGGGAGCTGAAGGCATAAATGGGAATTCATAGACATGCATAAATATTATTTGAACTTCATGTGAGTAGTTACAAACACCTAAGAGTGTGGAATTAGAAAGAATGAACCTCAGATATACTCATTTAAATGTCAACATTTAAGAGTTAGATAAAAGAGGTGAAAGGGGGACAGAGAATGAGCAGCCTGGAAAGTAGGAAGAAAATCAGTAGAGATAATCACGGAAGCACAGAGTTCAGAGTGATTAAGTAAGGTAGAAGTGGCCAAGTATGTTAGAGTCCTTAAAGATTAATTCACAAGATCAGCTTTATTGAAAGACTACAAAAGAGGTTGGATTGAAATTAGGTTAAAAAAAACAGCAGTATGGATCTTGATCATTCAAGAAATCTGACTATCAGATTATCAGTATGGATAATCTTTATCATTCAAGAAATCTGGGTCACACCTGCACTGATTCATTATTTCACTTAATCCTCAAAATTACCATTATCCTTATTTTATAGATGAGGACACTGAGATTTACCCCAAGGTTAAGGGATGAACCTAGTTTTCTCATCTCATCTAGATGAGCCCTAAAAGTTCATCTACTTCCATGAAAAAATGAAAAAATATACCTCTGTTTCTGTTCCACAGTCATAATAAATTTAGCATCTTTCACAAGAACAGAGGCAGCCTGTTGCACACCCTTCCTTGTTGCACAAAACTGAAAATGAATTCATAACTTTTGTATTAATCATGTTAAAAACTGAATATACTAAAAAATAAGCATCAACAATCCATACCACAAGTGTGGGTTTCTGATCAGAGTACATTTGTATAACACTGGCAATTTTGTAGTCGAGGGTTAAATCAAACTTAAACTCATTTTGGTTACTACTGCAGGGAAATCCAAGGACCACTTTCTGAAGTTTCACAGGTCTATGGCTCTCATCCATTTTCAGACATACAGCTGGTCTTTCACCATCTGAAAGCCATTCTGCAATCTTTAAAACACAAAAACATGTGCATTAAAATTTTCTTCTAGTAAAGTTCTATTGCTAAAAACAACCCAATTGCAGATCACTTTAAGGTCAAGCTATAAAAGTATTTAATCAAGTAGACTTTTTCAATATTACATATTCCATTAATATTATTCTGTTGATATAGTGGCCAACACTACCAATAGCACTATTTCAAGATTATACCCACTTTTCACCATAGTAAACTTTCAATTAATTATTTTGTTTTATTTTCTTTCATAAGAATCCAAAGAAAAATTAAAATCAATTTTTTCATAGAGGCCAAATTTATCACTGTCATTTTAACTTATTCATTATTTCTGAAAACTATGTCTCAAAATGGCTGACATTTCTTTGGTGTTGTCCTAAATATTAGATGAATAATATCAAAGTAATGGTTGGCTTACGCTGACAAGGGTTGACAAGTTATTAAGCAAACAACAAACACTTGAGAGACAGCAGTGTCAAAAGCACACTTCATACTCAATGCTAGAGTCACTAGTTTCTGGAACTGTGGTAAGCAATCCTTATCTTTACATAGCCCAGTTAATAATCAGGCTCCATGCCCTGCTATGAAAGTGACTACTGCTTTGACAGGAAGAAGATAGATAAATGAGTTACATATTGCAAAGGAAGAAAATATTAATGCACATCCTCAGCATTTGGAATTGTTGCAGATACAGCTACAAATCGCATTAAAATAACAGTGCTGGTATTTTTTAAAGTCTGAGAAACAGACTTACTGTTTTCTCAAGGTTATCATGAGTAGGGAAATCACACAAGAATTTATAGTCAGAGGGGAACAGGCCAAGGATAAAGACCTTAATTTAGAGAAAAACTGAGGAAGAAGATCTGACAAAAGAGACAGAAAAACAGCATTCACAGAAGTACTGTTTACCACAAAGGGGAAAAGTTTCAAGAATTAGAGAGTACTAGTACATAATAATCGCTTACAAATAAGTAAGAAAAATTTGGTATCTCAATGTGAAAAAAGGAAAAATGACATAATCTGGCAAACAGCAAAAAAAGAACGTAAAGCAGTTGATAAATATATTTAAAATATTTACTTGAGTAAAAATCAAAGTAAAAAATTTTTAATGAGATACTACACTAAACAATAAATCCTATATTTAAAAATAATAATAGCAATAATAATTTCATTATTATACTATCCAGTGTTAGGATACAGGAAAATAGCTTCTGGTAGAAGTGTAAATTAATATAACATTTATTGAAGGAAGTGTTTCCTTGGAGTTTTATATATCCTTTGATTCAGTTATTTCATTCTAGAAGTTCATCCTAAGGAAATAATCATGGATGTTTCAGATATATTACTTTCACTCTGTTTACAATAGCAAAATTGGGAATAACTTAATCTTCCATTATTAAAGTGTTTGATAAATTACAATAAAACCACAAAAATAGATATTGAAAAATATTTAATGATATGAAAATGTTTATAGGTAAAATGCAGGTTAAAAAAAAGAGTATGTACTTTATGCTTCCTACATGTGGAAGGACAAATACTAGGATTTAGTTTTGTTGTTTTAATATAAATTTTTCTATATAATTTTTCTGTATCATTCTTGACAAATAGAGCAAAACAAGTTATCATTTTAAGAACAAGAAAATGATTAACTGTGCCAAATTAAAGACAAAGACAAAATATTCCATTGGAATAGACAATATAGTGGCTACTTGTGAAAACAATTTCTAAGAAGTAGAAGGGGAAAAGCAATATTATACTAGGCTGAGAAGTGAGGAGGAGTGAGAAAGTAGAGTCAGACTATTATTTTTCAGGAAGTTTATTTAAAAATTGAAGAAAAAATTAAGTCGTATATTCATTCACTTTTGCATCTATTATTAGTGCTTACCACAATGCCAAGCACACAGAATTGAAGAGCAAGTGGTAATCATCTAAGCAATTATTTTTATTTTACACCACATTTCGCTATATAACTAGATTCAGCTAGTTACAACAACCATCACATATCATTAGTGAAGTTATTATGAGGCACATGAAACTAAGACTTTCAGATACTAGCAAACAAAAAATTTCCACAAAAAAATGTTTTATTAAACCTGATTAACCAAATTTTATAGCCTTCGATACTGTCATATTTATGAGATCTAGCCACATTTTTCTACACCATACTTTCCTATTAAAGGAAAGGACAAAAAAATTCACTTTTTTCTAAGATCAAAATGACTAAATATTTCACAAGTCATAAAAAACGAGAGCTCAGCTAAAATTGTAACTCACATCCTCAGCATTTGGAATTGTTGCAGATACAGCTACAAATCGCATTGGAATAACAGTGCTGGTATTTCTTAAAGTCTGAGAAACAGACTGTACAGTTTTCATTCTGCTGACTACAACTTCAAGAGTTGGACCACGATTTTCATCTTTTACAATATGTACCTAAGCAGGAAATCAAGAAAAAATCATTAGCTATACAATTAAAAATATGTTTAATCAATTAAAATATTCAATTATATTAACATTCTTGTTTGAGAAAATGAGCATTTTTCACTTGAAGGGATAAAACAAACATACAGTTTGGTTGAAATGTTTTTTTTCTATCTATTCTAATTATCTTTTTATGTTTATCTCTGAAAGTGAATGCATTCATTACCTCATCAATGAGAAACAGTCGAACCAGCTGAACCAAAGAGTTGTCTCTCCATTTCCTAGTCATGCTATCCCATTTTTCCTAGAGAAAAAAAAAAAGCATACAAGTAGTTTAATGTGATAAGGAATTATAATAAATATTATTTAGGACAACAATAAAATTTTTAACATGATGTATTACAAATAATGAGCAATTTTGGTTGATCCCTTAAGAGTATCCTGAAAAATATTTATATATTTAAAAATATTTAATGAATTTTTACAGTCTTACAGGTGTTTTAAAAACTGGGCCCTCAACTGTTTTTACACTGAACCACAAAATATTCTAAGTTCAAGTGTTATTACTTATTTTTAAATTCTACCTCTATAATACATACTACTTGGGTTAAAAAAAAAAAAAAAGCAACAAATATGATTACAAAGCATCCACAATAGCAAACTGCCTATTCTTTGTCAATTTTTCCTATTTGGTCATTTGTCTTTTACTTACTGATTTGTAGGTACTTTTTCTGTACCTTGAATTGTAGTATTTTTTTAATATTTGTTTGTTTATATTACAAATATATGCTTCTAGTTTGTATTTTTTAAACTTTCTGTCTTGGTAAAGAAAAATAGGTATTTTCTAACAAACTAACAAAATCATAAAGTATAAATAATACCTACTGGAGTTGTCATAATAATATGGGCATGCTGAATTTCAAATAGGTCATCCATTACTGTATCTCCAGTAAGTTCTTTACAATTCAATCCTATTGGTCCAAATTTTTCTTTCCAGTCATCAAAACGCTGACTACACAAGGCTTTTATTGGTGCCACTGTAACAATAGAAAATATTCACTTTGAACATCAGTTCAATTTTTAAATTATTTCACAAACTTTGGTCAATAAAGTTAGAATAGAAAATGTACATCTACATACTCCTAATATTGATAAATTAAAAATTAATAATATAGACATATTACTTAAAGAAGGGTTGTCCAGTCTTTTGGCTTCCCTGTGACACACTGGAAGAAGAACTGTCTTGAACCACACATAAAATATGCTAACACTAACGATGAATGATAAGCTTAAAAAAGAAAAAAATCTCATCATGTTTTCAAAAGTTTACAGATTTGTGTTGGGCCACATTCAAAGCCATCCTGGGCTGCATGTGGCCTGCAGACCACAAGTTAGACAAACTTGATTTAGAAATATCAAGGTAATAACCAAAAAGAACTAAGAATAGAAATAGAAATGATTTCTCAGGCAAGTATAACTTAAAGTGGGGAAAGGTAGGGCAGAAGATTATTGCTTTTCATTATAAGGCCTTTAGTGATATTTGATTTTTAAGCCATATGTATATATTAATTTTAAAAAGTTTAAAAATACACACCTCAAAAAGGAGAGTAAAGTTCCTATGCAAATTCCTAGAATTACAAAACATTTTATTTTATTTGTTCATTTTGCCGGTCCTTTCAAAAATAAGCATGTAAAAGTCAAATTCTCAATTCAAATTTCAGTTTTTATTTATAATTCTGGAAAGTGTGTTTTAAATGTAATGACAAATAAGACCAGACTTTACTAGAAATGTATAGAAAACCAAATAATTTCTATGGCCAGAAACTGAATTTCTTTCTTTATTTTGCTTCAGTGGTTTTTCGTTATTATAATTAATCATCACTCTTTATAGTAAATACTTACTGTAAACAATTTTAACATTCGACCATGGCAATGGTACTTCCATTAACAATCTTGTTATAGCTAGTTCAAACACTACGGTTTTTCCAGAACCAGTTGGAGCACAAATCACAAAATTTCTATCTGTGTAAAGAAGCTAAAAAATAAAAATCAATCAATCATGTAATATACAGAATTTTTCACATACATTCTCAATTTATTAAAAAATATGCCTTAATAAGAATCTAAGGACTAACAATTCAGACACTTTTCCTCTAAATTTATAAAACCTGTAACTTTGCTCCAGAACCTCCACTCTCAAAAAATAACACTATTAATATTTTATCATGCTGTTTTATTTGTCAATGCTGGATCTAGGAGAAAATCATTCCTGACCAGGTGTAATGGCTTACATCTGTAATCCCAGCACTTTGGGAAGCCAAGGAAGGCAGATATCTTAAGGTCAGGAATTCAAGACCAGCCTGGCCAACATAGCAAAACCCTGTCTCCACTACAAATACAAAACTTAGCCAGGCGTGGTGGCTCATGTCTGTAATCCCAGTTACTTGGGTAGCTGAGGCGAGAATTGCTTGAACCTGGGAAGTAGAAGTTGCAGTGAGCTGAGATTGCAATTTTAATATTCAACCATGGCAATGGTACTTTCATTAACAATCTTGTTATAACTAGTTCAAACACTACAGTTTTTCTAGAAGCAGTTGGAGCACAAATCACAAAATTCCTATCTGTATGAAGAAGCTAAAAAATAAAAATTAATCAGTCATGTAATATATAAAATTTTTCACATACATTCTCAATTTGTTAAAAAATATGCCTTAATAAAAACTGCATTCAAATACAAACAAATCCACCTCTGAAAATCACATGTATTCATTTACCAAATGTTTTCTGAGCTCCTATAATGTGCTAGACACTGAGTGTGGCAGTGCAGACATAAAGATCTAATAAATCCTGGGATCTAGTAGATCCCAATCTAGTGATCATAATCTAGTGAAAGGTAAAATAATAAATAAGTAAAATAAAATACTTACATCATCAAAGGCTTTGGACTGTATATAGTTGAAATATGGAAATTCTTTGAAAATACTTCTAAATTTTGCCGCTTGCAGTAACGTTAAGGAGTCAAATATTTCAGAATTTTAAAAATTGGTTCCTTTTAATTTTAAAATTCAGTTACATTAATATTGATTCCGACAATATTTAATGATGAGGTTTTAATATTTGCTATTTGGTATCTTAAGAAAGCAATTATATCAGAAATTACTCTAATGTCCAGTCACATTCCATAGTCTAAAAAGAACTTGTAGAGTTCGTATAGGGAAATAAAAGACTATATAAGGGTTATACCTGAGTGCTAAATATGATGGAAGAAATGCAAGTACATAATGGCAAGTAAATCAGAGCTACACTTGTAGTTTATCTTTTCCAAAGCAGTACTTTTTCTTATTTACCTGAGGAAGTCACTTGATTTTTATCTCTTCTTAGTGTGTTTCTGGTTACCTAATACTAAATCTCTTTGTTTTTGATAATTTAGTGGTGGGTTTAATTTTAATTATCAACATACTGGTTTGATAGGAAGAACTTAAATCATCCTTCCCCCGTAAGAAAGTTCAAAAATATTAACAGATATGAAGAATAAACTGTCCCCTCTCCAAGGTGAGAATCTATTGACAGATTGGGAGATATTTGTATTTATATGGTATTCTTCTTACAATATATCAACTAGATTTATTGAACACTATATACAAAACATATTACTAGATTTAGAAAGCTGTGGAAAGCTGTAAATAAAGAAGAAAATGAGTTCCTACAATTGAGACTGTTATAATCTATTAGAAGATTTAAGATGGTTAATAATATATCTGAGAACACAAGTGCACACTTATTTAAGTAACTGGATTTTTACAAAGATATACAAGAACTGATGGATTGCTGTAGTGATCCTGTTAAAACTTAGATCATATTACTTCTCTGATCAAATTCCCACCTTTCTCTCAAAGTATATGGCTATAAGACCTTACATGATCTTGTCTCTCCACTGTCACTCCCTCCCCCTAATATTGCCTGCCTTTATCTCTCTGACTTCATGACCTACTACTCTTTCCCCCTGACTCATCTCCTCTGGCTATACTGAACTCTGCTGTTCTTCAAAACTATCAGCCATGGTCCTGCCATGAGGCCTTCTCTCTGCCTAGATTGTTCTTCCCGCTGTGTTACCTTGGCTCTTTTCCTTCCATTAAGCGCTTAAATCTGACCTTCTCAAGAAGGTCTACCTTGAGTACTGTTTAATTCTATACTCTGATCCCTGAATCCCAGCAGCCCCAATTTAACCCCCTTACCCTGCTCTACTTTTTCCTTTTCCCACAATAGTCACCACTTTCTAAAATACTATCTGACTTATTTATATGCTATTACAGTTGTTGAGATCAAGCTTCTTCCACACCCTCATCCCAAGAATGTCATCTCCTCAAAAACAAGGATTCGTTGTCTGTTTTCCTAAGTGACATATCCCAAATACCTAGAACAGGGCCTGACACATAGTAAGTACTCAGTTAATATAGGTTTGCAATTATAACATCAAGCAACGAATTTATAAATCCTCATTTTACTTTCTGTTGTGCAGTGTCATATCTGTGCCAAAACAAAAATGTAATTTTGCATTTGAAAATCTATCAGCTTTGGAAGGAATCTCATTTTCCTTCAAAATATGTCTCTTTCTATCAAATATTTATTTGTAACAAGCCCACAAGTGGGCCATCATGCTGGGTTTTCTCTCAGTAGACAGTTTCATATCAATTTATATTCACAAAAATGAATCTTTGATTCAGAGTAGATATAGAATCAGTGTTACAGCTCATAAGAAAACTCAACTGCTAACACCATTTATCATAACTATCAACACTTGAAATCAACTTTTTTCCTTTCATTCAACAAACTCTCAGCAGTGTCACTGAAATTATATATTATAATGGGAAAAACGTATGCAGAACTGAAGATGACAAGACTACTGACAAAACTTCTACTGCCCTGAGGATTCAAATGTATTAAAAAGAATAAGAAAAAAAGGTGTGTCCAAGTAATCTACAAACTCTCAAATTATCACAAATAGCATTCAATCTTCCACCTTAAATACATACTTGGAAACAATAAGGTATAGCACAATGGGTTTTACAGCAAATGACCATTTTGGACAATAAATCAGTGGACACAAGTGTAGGCAGTAGTCATAACTAATAAAGACCCCTAAACAACAGAACCACTTCAGCTGTGCTAAGTGTAAAGATTCTCAAAATTCTTCAAAAGGCAGTGTCATTATAGAAAGGCTTTCCAATAAAGGATAAGAAGCCATCATACAGATGAACATCTTTAATAGCTTACTGCTTATATATTTCCTATGTTTCCATCCTATTTTGATCACCAGAGAAGAGAAAGTGTGGCAGCACTGAGACACCATGCTCAATAAAGTGCTAAACAATGGCTATGTTTATAGTTACTGTATCAACATGTACAACTCTCTTATTGATCACTCTCCCCCATTTTAACTCAAATCAGCTATCTGCATTGGAGGCAACTTTTCATGAGAAGTCAGGCAAATATTTTCTAACCATACTTCAGAATTATCTGATGATCCCCAGAGTACCCAGGATTAGAGTTATTGTTGCCTAGATTTCTCTAGCACAGCCACCCAATATCTGGAATTCATTTTTTATTTTGTCAACTAGATCATAACTTTTGTGAATGCTAGGGCACTTCCAAGCATTGAGCCATGAATTATATTTTCCTAGAGCATAGCTGTAAAGATGATATTTGACCTGCTCAAAAATATTACACGGTTTCTCCTCATTACAGAGATCTTAAGTATTCTTTTTTAAAAGACGGGGTTTCATCATGTTGGTCAAGCTGGTCTTGAACTCCCGATACCTCAGGTGATCCGCCCGCCGTGGCCTCCAAAGTGCTTGGATTACAGGCATGAGCCACCACGCCCGGCCAAAAGTATTTTTACTACAAGAAAGAAGTAACTGTAAGCTGACAGATACATTAATTAGCTTGAATGTGGTAATTATTTTTGCAATGTTTATAAAAAAACATGTTGTATTCCTTAAATATATATGATTTTTGTTTGTCAATTACACCTCAACAAAGCCGGGGAAAAAATTAAAATAAAAGCAAAAAACCTTTGACCTTGGTATTCATGACATTAAATGACATGATCCTAAGATACCTATCTAATATTATTTCTTATTACTTCTTTAATCATATCTTTCAATTCAGCCAAACTGGAAAGCTTATTCCTTCCAAACATATTTAATAATTTTTTACCTTTACCCTTGCTATGGCTATACTTTTGCCAGAACAATTTCCTTACTTTACCTGCCTTACTTTATCTTCCTTTTGCTGTATTTGGAAATAGATAAATAAGCCATGATCCTTGCCTTCAAAGAGTTCATAGAGCATGTGAACATAGTCACTAAACTGCTGGTGAATTAAAACAGAATAAGTACACTGTTATAGGCATACACAGAGTATTAAAGAAGCAAAGACAATGCGACCTCCAGAACATGCAAACATACTCAAAATAATTACACTGGAAATGTCCAGATATGAAAATTGGATTATATGTATAAACTCCAAATTAGATTTTCAAAAATATTAGATTTATAGAAATGTTCCTAATCCACATAATGTCCCATTCTCATCCATTTCCCCTGGCCAGTTCAACCCAATTTGGCTGCTCTGTCTCAAAGAATGAGAAATTATCTGTACCTATTTGTAAGTAAATATGCTCAGAGTTCTGCCAATAATACAAATCTGACTTCCATACTTAACCCATCATAAACTGATAACAAACAGTTCACAAATTGGCACCAGTCTGCAACCACACTTTGATTAGCACTATCACACACATGTACCTCTTACACAACCAAAAAGATCAACTTTTCCATTCTTTTTCTCTATCAACCAAAACAAACAGGAACACAATTAAACAAAATGTTTAAAATTATTATTTCATAAATACAAAGCAGCTATTGTAAATAATTTAAAGGATACGAATTTCTGTGACGGCCTTCAATGAACCATTTTCTGTTACCTCTGAAAAAAATCCTACATATTTATATAAATATCAAAAATAAATTTTATGGTCAGAGGCTAGGACTTGCAATGAATATTTTTAACCTTTTCATAAAAACTGCTTCAATAAAACTAATACAACTTTTTCATTGAGAGTAAAGTTAAAAATATTTTTAGCACACAGTATAAAATATTTTAATACACAGCACAGCTTAGAAAGTAACTCAACATAATAAAAAAAATGCAGAAATTGCAGAGAGAAAACCTAGTCAAATTTACTATATTTTTATATTTTCCCCATGCTAAGAAATGCACATTAGTCTGTACTCATAAATGAACTGAAAAAGCAAGAAATTACCTTGAATATCATGAGGCTGGAAAGCAACTGAAAAAGATGGTGCTTTGAACATGTCTTCTCCATTTTCAGAAGCAGAAAAAGCATTATTTGCTGTAAACACATTTGCAGAATATTGATATTTCTGCTTATTGTTGCTACAGTTCCTTGATTTCACTTTGTTCATTTCTGTTTGTACAATTTTCACTGAGCCAATGTCAGAGTCCAATTCACTGTCATTACAATAAGCATTCTCATGTATACTGTCAGATATTTTAAATAATCTGTGGGGGGGAAAAAAAGACCCACATATTTTCTCATTTGTAACACTTGCTTGAAATATGAAAAACTAGCATAATATTGGCCCCTTTAAAAACACTCATAGATTATGGTTTACTCAAACAAACAAGCTAAATCATTCTCCTAAAATATAACTTGATAAGTTTACCAGTGGTAAGTACATCTTTTCATTTTCCTAAAACTCGGATAAGTCCATTTGTGATAGCCTCCAAAACAGCCCCAATGATCTTTGCCTGATCCTCACCCTTTTATAGTTTTGTACAAATTGAATCACTGAATCAGGACTGGCTTGTGTAACTAACAGAGTACTGCAGAAGTGCAAGTGTTTGATTTACAAGGCTAGGTAATAAAAGACATCGTCCCTTTCCCATGGTCTCTTAGATCTTTCACTCTGTGGAGAGCTAGTCACCACATAAAGAGAACACTCAAGCAATCCTATGGAGAGGCCTAGGAGGAGAGGTACTGAGGTCTCCTGTCAACAACCAGCACTGATTTGTCAGTTAAGGACAGCAAGCCACCTTAAAGACAGACCTGATAGCCCCAGTCAAGCTTTCAGATGACTGCAGCATGATTAACATTTTGATTGTGGTCTTCTTGTGAGAGGCTCCCAATATCTTTATGCATTCTCACAAGAGACCCTAAGCCAAAGTTGTTCCTAAATTCCTAGCCTGGAGAAACTGTGAGAGACAATAATGTTTATTGTTGTTTTAAGACACTAAGTTTTGGGATAATTTTATTACACAACAACAGATAACTAATATTCCATTTAAAGTCAGTAAAGTGTTTTAGAGAGAGAGAAAAAGCCACTACACAGTCACAGTAAATAGTAAAATTTATGACACCTAATAGTAGTTAAATTTAACTAAAGTGATTCAAGTTACTGAATTATATTAACATAATAAATGTATAGGAATAAATTAACAGACTCGTTATGAATTAAAAGTTGTCAGCAACTGTAATTACCACAGAAGCTACCAGATAAGAAACAGTTTTCCTAGCCAATCAAATCAGCACTGTGTACCCCCTAAAAAAGGAAAAGATATAAACTAAGTATAGTAGCAAATCAAATCATCCCAAAGAACTACTTCTTTGCAAAGTTCTATAAACAAGAAAACACTATCTTTATGACTATACTGTATTATATTTGACTGATCAAAAGACAACCTATCAAAGTAACTTGTTCACACAATCCTTAAAGGATGAAGTAACCATTAAGGTTCCTAATACAAGACTCACATCTTATAGAATAAGTAATGGAGATGACTTATCCATTCAGGGTTTGAAGATCAAGTTTAATTAGCAATGGCCAGTGATTTCATCAATCATGTCTATGAAATGCAACCTCCACTAAAACGCCTTAACAACAGGGTTCTGAGAGCTTCTGGAATGGTGAACACATCAAGGTGCTGACAGAGCGGCATGCTCGGAGAAGTTATGGAAGCTCTGTACCCCTCTCTTATATTTTGCCCTATGTATCTCTTTCATTTGGAGTGGTACCCTTTACAATAAGCTGGTAAACGTAAGTAAAGTGTTTCCCTTAGGCCTCTGAGTCATACTAGCAAATTATTAAACCTAAGATGGGGTCATGGGAATCCTCAAATTTGTAGTTGGCCAAACAGAAATGTGGGTAGTCTGGGAATCCCATTTTCAGCTGGCATTCATAGTAGGATCAGTCTTACAGAACTGAGCCTCTAAGCCGTGGTGTCTGACACTAATTCCAGGAGTTAAGTGTCAAACTGATTTAAATTGTTAGACACCAAGTTGCTGTCAGAGAATTGGTCAGTGTCAGTCAACACCCAGTCTTTACACTTATGGTCAACTGACTTCCAATGATGGTGCCATGACATTCAGTAGGGAAAGAACAGTCTTTTCAACAAATGAGGCTGGAACTGAATATCTACATGCAAAAAGAAAGAGGATGGGTTCTTACTTCACACAAATATTAAAATATTAACATAATAGATCACAAACCTAAGCATAAGAGCTAAAAACTCTGAAACCCTTAGAAGAAAACTTAAATCTTCATGACTGTGGATTAGGCGATAGTTTCTTAGATATGATACCAAAAACAAAAACAACCAAAGTGATGCCAAATAAGTATTATACAAAAGCAAAAGCATAAGCATAAAAGAAAAATTAGATAAACTGGACTCTATCAAAATTTACAACTTTTGTGCTTCAAAGAACACCATCAAAAAAGTGAAAACCCACAGACAGATGGAAATATTTGCAAATCATACAGATGATAAGGGATTTTTATTGTGAATAAAGAACCCTTAAAACTCAACAATTAAAAGACAAATAGCCCAGTTAAAATATGGACAAAGGATCTGAATAAGACATTACTCCCAAGAAGATATACAAATGGCGATAATGACATGAAAAGATTCTTAACACTATTGCTATGGACTGGATATTTATGTCCCTCCCTCCAAATTCATGTGTTGAGGTCCTAATCCCCAATGTTATGGTATTTGGAGGTGGGGCCTTTGGAAGGCAGTTGGGTTTAGATGAGGTCATGAGGGTAGCTCCCCACGATGCGATTATAAAAAAGAAGATGAAACATGAGATCTCTCTCTGTTTATACACATACCAAAGAAAAACCATGTGAGAACATAACTAAGCAGAGGGTCCTCATCAAGAACCCAACCATGCTGGCACTCTGATTCTGACTTCCAGCCTCCAGAACCATGAGAAACAAATGTTTGTTATTTACACCACCCAATCTATGGTATTTCATTAGAGCAGCCCAAACTCAAGACAATTAGTTATTACAAAAATGCACATCAACACCACAATAAGATATCTTTTCACATACCCAGTAGGATGGTTATAATAAAAAAGACAGACAATAACAAGTGATGGCCAGAATGTGGAGAAACTGGAACCCTCATATATTGCTGATGGGATAGTAAAGTGATGCAGCCACTTTGGAAAATGACTTGGCAGTTCCTCAGAAAAGTTAAATATAAAGTTACCATATGACCCAGCAATTCTATTTCTGGGCTTATATCCAAAGAATTAAAAACACACATTCACACAAAAATTGGCATGCATTTTCATAGCACTATTATTCACAATAGCTAAAAAGTGAAAATAACCCAAACGTCCATCAACTGATAAGTGAATAAACAAAATGTGATATATCCATACAATGGACTATTATTTGGCCATTAAAAAATGAAATACTGATACATAACACAGCATGTAAGAACCTTGAAAATGTTATATTAAGTGAAAGAAGCCAGCCACAAATGGCCATATTTTGTATAATTTCACTTATATGAAATGTTTAGAATAGGTAAATCCAGAGAGACAGAAAGTAGATTAGTGGTTGCCAGGTGCTATGGAAAGGGAGCAATGAAGAGTAACTAACTGTTAATTAGTAAGAAATTTATTTTGCAGGAGATGAAAATGTTTTAAAATTAGTTAATAGTGATGGTTGCAAAACTATGTATTATAAAAACCAAGGTGGGTAAATACATTAAGACTGAAAAAAAATAAACAATGAATTCTACGCTTCAAAAAGGTGAATTTTATGGTATGGAATTATAACTTAATAAAGCTGTTATTAAAAACACTACAGAGATCAACCTCAGCTGGACCCTTTACAGTGTCCATCAATCCTATCGTTATTCTAATTAGACTGCTTTACCATTCTCCATAATTTATTCCACTCTTTTCATTCCTGCTCAATACTCTTTTTCCCTCATACTCCACAGATAACCACATCTACTATATCATAGAGAAAACAAAAACTATCAACTAAACTTCTGAATGTTGAATCCATATACCCAATTGTCTATTTGGACTCTCTATAAATATCTAAAATCAGTATGTCCAGATCTTTACTCATCACCATCCCCCAAACCTCTTCTTACTTTTAGTTCTCTATATCATAAAAGGGTACTACCAACCTTCATAATTCTGGCTCAAACCATAAACCTAGGAGTCAGATCTCATATCCAATAATCACTTAAGTCCTGTGGGATTGTATCTTCCAAATAATTCTAGATTGTCTCCATTCCTGATTCCATAGTCCTAGGTCAGGCTACCATTTTCTTCCATCTGAACTAATGAGATAAGCTTCCAAGTGGACCTTTACAATTTATTTTAACTTCCTTCTATTATAATTCATCCTCCATTCTGGTGCCAATAATTAACTCTTAAATAAAAGAAAATCTAATTTCACTCCTCCATTTAAAACCCAAGGCATTAGGAAAATGGCTCTCAAACTTTTGTGTGCATTAATATTCACCTAGAAAATCTGTTAAAAATAAAGATTCCTGTGTCCCACCTGGACTGTTGTGGTATCATCTGTAGTAGATAAAATAGTTAAATATTATAATTATGGTTATTTTTACATGTAGGACTTGGACTATAACAGCAGGAATAGAGAAAGTCGGGAATTATTTGGGAGATAGAATTTTCTATTTTTCTCATTCACATTCTATTACATTTAATACTTTTAGATGTACAAATATTCAACTTTATTCACATAATATTTAATTTAATTAAAATAATTACCTTTTCCGGAATACTGATGTGCTCTCTCCTTTATCTTCTGCAAACTTAACTAATTTTGTATTATCAGGAACACTCTTCTCCGGTGCTATCTCAGTGTCAATGTGATTTTTACATTTCTGAGAACCATATGTCAGCTTTCCAGCAACATGTAATAAGTCATTGTTACCTACCCCTTCTAAATTTAGACCAACCTGTTCATATTTATTAGAAGAAAAGGCAAATTTGAATTTTTGTGTTGGTGAAACATAATTTATGTCTTCATTAGTTATCTTTAAATTTGATGTTAACATTTTTGGCCTCTTTTCCTGACCTACAAAAAAGGAATGTATTAATTATTATAAGCTCTCCATTAAATAAAATTTTCAAAATGATAATGAAAATCTTTAAAATTCCAAGTTAAATATGAAAGCCAAAAGCAAAGCGCTAATACAATAGTAACATAACAAGTATATGTATATAAAACATGTATGCAAATTATGAAGCTTAAAAATAAAATATATATGCATGAACCTATGACCCAATTTAAAAATTAAAATGTTATTAATATCACATTATATCACATACATTGTTTGGGTGTGCTTGTTTTTGAGCTTTTTAAAAATGGTATCAGACTGTATTTAATCTTCTGCATCTCTCTTTTTTCACTATTTCTGGGATCTGATTATCAGGAGATCTTACCTTTAGTAAATGGCAGGGCAAAAACTGAATAGCAGTGATAGTGAGTTTTGATAGTAAAAGAAAAAATATTCATAGAACAAAAATCAAAATATATGTGTATTATACTATATTGTGTGCAGTTACGTGTGCATATGTATGTGCATTATATAGAGAGAAGGAAAATGTTTTAAATTTTAAGATTTGCTGGGCACTATTTTGTTTTTGGAGGTATGTATGTATGTATGTATGTATGTATGTATTTGGAGATGGGGGAGGGGTCTGTTTATTTATTTATTTATTTAGAGATGGGGTCCTCCTATGTTGCCCAGGCTGGAGTGCAGTGACTATTCACAGCCTCCCAAGTAGCTAGGACTACAGGCAAATGCCACTGTATCCAGCTTGGTGAGCACTCTTTTTAATAAAAGAAGGATCTGACTTTCATTTTATTTCATTAAAATAAAGAAATTTTAATTGATACATAATGAGTATACACATTTTGGGGGTATATGTGATATTCTGATACATGCATACACAATATGTAATGATCAAATCACAGTTTTTAAAAAACATTGCCATTAACTGTATGGGTTTGGCTTTATACAAATGTGATAATTTACCTAATAGTCTATGACTTTCTAATTCTTCCTCTAACTCCTGAGTATCTGGAATTTCTGAAATCAATGGAGCAGGAGGGAGAAACCAATCCAATGACTTTTCATTGTCTAGATGGCTACATAAAATATAAAAATGTGAGTATATATGTTAATAAAGAAATAACATGAGAAGCTATGTAACTACTAAACACTACTCAATTATAGACTCTTAAACATCCTATAAATTAACTTTCTGTCAGGACTTTATCTCTATAAAGCAGTGTTCTAGCTCTCACCCTCATGTATCATAGGATTAATGATACTGCTGTGTGAGATATGCTACCTAAATAAGAGCAATAACTCTATCTCCTTTTCTCCAATTCAAATGCCAGTAACAGGAATCTTAAATTGCTCCAATATAAAACTAAAGTCATAAATCATCCTCAAATTTTAGCATTTTAACTATAACAAGTAACAAATTACTTGACATACCTCACAACTAATCATGGGTCATCAACCTGTAAATGACACCGTTACTGGTATTCCAGAGCTGGGATTCCCCAACCCCTGGGCCACAGACCGGTACTGATCCACACAGCCTGTTAGGAACCCAGCTGCACAGCAGAGGTGAGCAGCGGGTGAATGAGCCTTACTGCCTGAGCTCCGACTCCTGTCAGATCAGCAACGGCATTAGATTCTCACAGGAGTGCAAGCCCTATTGTGAACTGCACAAGAGAGGCTTCTAAGTTACATGCTCCTTATGAGAACCTAACTCATGCCTGATGAGCTGAGGTGGAACAGTTTCATCCCAAAACCGTCCGTGAAACAACTGTCCATGAAACCCGTCCCTGGTGCCAAAAAGGTTGGGGACCGTTGCTCTAGAGTATAGTTTTGCTATAACATTATTACAAACTAATGTCCTAACATAAATATTTCTAATGCAGAACCATCTACAAACTACAGAAAATCCAAGAAATCTTTTAAAATTGACAATCTCTTTATAACCTACAGTAATTGATATTTTTGCCACCCTGTTGGCATCATTAACTACCCCTCCCTATCTTTCAACTGTGATCCTGTTAACTGATACTGCCTTAATGGTTCCTTTCCCATCAAAGTTGAATTGTTCTTCATTAGGACAAAAAGATAAGTGTTAGGTGACAGGAAATAAAGTCGGGAAGAACATGATATATTCTGTCTACAAGTCCCAAAGATTTTATGATCTAGTCATTTAGGACGTTAAGCTCTCTAAAGTGAGAGATTCAGTCTTTTACTTTTCTGTCTCTCAGAGCACCTAGCACATAGCTACTCCAGCCATACTTTCCAAGCAAAAAATCTACAACACATTATCTGACAATGTCTAACAGACTGTTTAATAACAGGCCAGATCTTTTAAAATTTAGGACAATGTCAGAGGGTCCCCAAGATCACCCCCAGTTCAATAATTCTCTAAAATGACTCATAAGACTCAGAATATAGTCCTACTCATGGCTACCAGGATGAAGCCCAAGGAAAACCAGGTATAAGCATTCAAGAGTCTTCTCCCAGCAGATTCACATGGGAGGCACTTAATTGTCCCAGTAAGCTTAGGACAATACCAGTGAAATGTTGAAAGAAGTGAAGCTCTTCAGGGACCCAATGCCTAGGGCTTTTATTGGGGGCTAACATTATCACAAGCATCCCGTTTGGGACACACTTAAATTCCAGAATCTCAGAAAAAAAGCAGGTGTTCAACATAAACCATATTATTTGTATAAACAGTTTACACTTAGTAAGCCACTGTTGTCAGTTAATGGAGGGGATCTTCCTGAAATCTAAGTTCTCAGACTCTAGCCAAAGCCAACCTTGCAAGCAGACCTTTTCATGAACAGCAGTTTAAGCCTGCTATGTTAACTCTGTCTTGCCCAAGGACTATTTCAGAAAATCCAAGAAAGAGGATAATAGCTCTACTATTCTGCTTCTTAATAAAATCAAATCTTCCTTATAATTTCCCAATTGTTTTTCCCGAGGTGACATCATCATCCCAGTCACCCAGAATCCAAACCATAGTATCTTTTTTACTAACTATATCTAGATACATATTAGGTCTTATTGTATATTCCTTATAACGTTTCTTAATCATTTCTTTTGTTTCCACTGTCATTATCATAACCAAGGTTCTTGTTAATTTGTCTTAACTGCCCTCACTGATTCCAGGCTTTCTATCTAATATATTTTACAAGTTCTTACCACATTCATTTGGAATTGTTCTCATTACATTAATCCATTCAAAATCCTTCAGTGGCTTTCAAAGACTGCCAAACTTCCTAGTGGCCTTAGACCACCTTACAGTTTAAACTCTCCTACACATACCTTATAGTCCAAACTAAACTGAACTCCTTGTTGTATAACAAATAGATAATGCATTCTGTATTTTTTTTTTTTTCCTGAGACAAGAGTCTCACCCTGCCGCCCAGGTTGGAGTGCAGTGACAAGATCTCGGCTCACTGCAACCCCTACCTCCTGTGTTCAAGTGATTCTTGTGCCTCAGCCTCCCCAGTAGCTGGAATTACAGGCATATAACATCATGCCTGGGTAATGTTTGTATCTAGTAGAGATGGGGTTTTGCCATGTTGGCCTGGCTAGTCTCAAACTCCTGGGCTCAAGTGATCCACCCACCTTGACCTCCCAAAGTGCTGGGAGCCATCACACCTGGTCACTCCTCACCTTCGTTCAAACGTATTTACTCAGGTTGCCCCTAAGCCCTGCCCCACTCCAATATCCACCTACAGAAGTTCCACTATTTTATTCATTCATTAATCCATTCAGTAATTATATCCTGAGTACTCTGTGCCAGGTACTGTTCTAGGCACTAGAGTTTATGCTCAAAGGCTGGGTGAAATCCTACCTTTTCCAAGAAATCTCCCTAGGTTCCCAAAGATTTTCTCCCTCCCTTCTTCTTATAGAGGGAACCTATAATATGTATTATGTCTGCCTTGAGTTGTGTGAATGTATAGATAGATAATAGACATAAACAGACAGATAAGTAGATTATGAATGTATAGATAGATAATAGATATAAACAGATAAGTAGATAGATATGACAGATAGGTAATTGATACTCCCTCCAGATTGTAAACACCTAAGAGTTTCGTTTTTATGTGCATTTACATCAGCAGTACTTAGCAGAGTCCTTTACATAGTTACATGTACTATTCAAAAATATTTGTTGATTTAATTCCATGGCTTTTAAAGCATAGTTAATTATGTCCAAAATCCTGATTCCTGCATTTAATGCACATCACAATCTACCCTCAACTTAGAATTTCTAATTTTATGTCCCAATGTTTCTCCTTCATGAACTGTCTACTGCAGGAAACTTTACTACACATCCTCCCTTAAAAGTAACATGGAGCTGGGCGCTGTGGCTCACGCCTGTAATTCCAACTCTTAGGGAGGCAGAGGCAGGAGGATAGCTTGAGCCCAGGAGTTCGAGACCTGCCTGGGCAATACAGTGTGACCACATTCTCCATAAAAAGGAAAAACAAAAAAACAAACAAAAAAAAAGATAAAAGTACCATGGATTTACCACTGTACTGAGAGGTAAAAAGAAAAACAAAAGAATCATGGATTGTTCTATCTCCATTCTTTTTCTCTTGTTCTAACACTCTGCCTTCAAATGCCTACTCCTTCTCTTCCTATAGGAATTATCAAATTCCTCAAAGCCTCCTGAAGTCTCCCCCTACTACTGAAAAGCCTGACCTGATTGTGTAGTCCAAGACAACCTTCCTTCTAAGTCTGAAATTTCATTGCATGAACATATGCCTGTCATTTGCTTTGCACATATTTTTGACTGTATTTTGAGAAGGACAACCATATGTTACAAAATGTGCATTGGCCAGTCCTGATTAACACATGTTGCCCCAGTTGGATATACTCTTTCACTCTCAAAAGTATCCCGGTATAGATGATTATTTACATGGTCACAGTACTTATTAATGCCTTTCCATTTGTGTGTTTAATCGTCTCAACCAGATTTTAAGTATTTTGCAAATAAAAGTCTGTTTAATCCTCTTTTATAACCATTTCAGCTTTCAATATTTGAATGAGCAAGAAAAGAATGAGGCAATAAATATACCTCATTAAAATAGGATAATACAATACACTAAAAATACACAGAAAATTCAAAATTGAACAATGCACATTTTGAAAATCCATAAAAGTATTTAATATAATACCTATTCTCTAGTCTTGTTTTCTCTGGTCTCACATCTTTATTCCCACACCTACTTCCTGCCAGCACTTAATGTGCCTATCATACTCTGCCTTTGGCATACTGTCCATTCTGTTTCCAAAAGGTGACATCATTTGTCCTTGGCTATTCTTTGAGCATTATTTCCCATTTTTAGCTTGGCCAAAAATAATCTGAACAAACCAGAAACGCAAATAAATGCAAACCAAATAGACAAGAATCTATTCTCTTTTTTTTGGAGATAGGAATTTCACTCTCTGTTGCCCAGGCTGGAGTGCCCAGGTTTGGCTCACTGCAACCTCCGCCTCCTGGGTTTAAGTGATTCTCATCCCTTGGTCTCCCAAGCAGCTGGGATTAGAGGCATGCGCCACCAGGCCTGGCTAATTTTTTTTGTACTTTTAGTAGAGACAGGGTTTTACCATATTGGCTAGGGCGGTCTTGAACTCCCGACTTCAGGTAATCCACCTGCCTCAGCCTCCTGAAGTGCTGGGATTACAGGCGTGTGCCACTGCACCCGGCTCAAATCTATTCTATTTTTAAAATTATAACATTCAGCCGGGCACGATGGCTCACACCTGTAATCCTAGCACTTTGGGAGGCTGAAGTGGGTGGATCACGAAGTCAGGGGTTCGAGACCAGCGTGACCAACATGGTGAAACCCCATCTCTACTTAAAAAAAAAAAAATACAAAATTAGCCAGGCATGGTGGTGCACACCTGTAATCCCAACTACTTGGAGGCTGAGGCAGGTGAACTGCTTGAACCCAGGAGGCAGAGGTTGTGGTGAGCCAACAGCGTGCCACTGCACTCCAGTCTGGGTGACAGAGCAACACTCTGTTTCAAAAAAAAAAAAAAAAATTATAACATTTAAGATGTTAAATTTCAGTTACTCCCCTATGCTGCTGCTAAGAGTACTCCATGTTTACCTTATACATAATCGAAATATCATTCTGTTGATTCCTCATTTTTATTTGTATATTTACCAGAGAGAAAATTAAAATTCCCCCAAATTCAAAAAACCCTAAAGTAATATACTATGTTAACAATCGTTAAGGAAGACTTACTTTTCAACTTCATCTGGTTTTTCCAAAAACAAATTATCCAAAGACAACAAGCAATCATTTGATTTCAGCATTGTTGAAAACTGAACTTTGTCATAAATCTACAAAACAGACAGAAAAAGTAGTTTATATTTTATTTATAAAAATGTAGAAAAATATTTTTGCATATATCAACGATAATCACTAATTTTCCACAGACTCCTGTAAAATATAACTATCCTTCCAGCTTCATCGTCTGCAACTTCTTCCAAAGCACCTCAATATTTAATACATTATTCTCTGTTTTCCACTCATTCATGGATTCGCACTTGCTCCCTTCTCTTCGTAGTATACCCACGCTTAAAATGTGTTTTTTTCCATTCTCCAACTGGCAAATTCCTATCCATCCTCAAGGTATAGGTCAAATGTCACTTCTTCAAAGGCTTTTCTGAATTTGTCCTCTTCCTCAAGGCAGAATTAATCAGTCTTCCTGGGCTCTAAATAATTTGTTCATACCATTATTTTTGAGCTAGGACACCATATTTTATTGTGACTGTGTGCGCCTCTAACAACATACTATGTACATATCCAGGGATTTGTTTCAAAATAAAGAGGAGAGATTAAGGAGTATTGAAGCAATATTGAAAACAAGTTTATTACAGCTAAGGCTATGTAATAGGTACATAGAATTCATTATAATATGGTTTTAAAAATATGTTTGAACTTTTTCAAAATAGAAAAATTACAAGTTTAACATATGTATGTATATTTACATTCATACTATATAATACATATACCACATACGTTTACATTCTTTTTTAAAAGATAATTTTTGGACTCAGAGATATTATCTAAACATAAAGGATAAAAGCATTCAGCATTGGCAACTTTGGAACATAACAAAAATCTAAGGATGAACAACGACTGAAACGTGGTAGAAAACTAGTTCTCTAGAAACATATATTGCTCCCTTCACGTTAGAATTATTGTTTCCCTGCATATCCCAATTTTTTCTAAACTCTTAAACATGATAGAACATTCTATATGACAAAACATAAAATCAGATGAACAAACTGTAAAACAAATCACATTTGTTTCTTCTGTTATAGTTAATACACTGTAAATTTGTCCTCAAGATAGAAACTACAATAAAAGAAATTGTATTAATGCCATCTAGTGGAGAAATATGCATTATCAAGTCAGATTATGTCTCTCCAATTTTGAATCCTCCTTGATGTGGGGATGAGATACAAGTAGCAGTGATGTGGGGAAGGGAGAATGTTTCCACATACATGGCTTGACAAATGCTACTGGTAAGAGAACTAAACCTGTATATGTACTTTAGAGCTGTTCTTATTGATACAGAATATTGTGGGGTTTTTTGCTGCTTTCGTTATTGGGTTCTTCCCCCTCCCATCTGTTTAATATAATTTTCCTCTTCATTTTTCTCTATCTCTTAATCAGTTACCAACAAAAACAAATAGTAAAAATGAAACAAATTAGTGTGGTTCTATAAAGGTCTAAAACGATTTGACTATATGAAAAATAGAAGCCTAGGATAATAGGGAAGTAGTCATTCAGAAACATGCAAAGTCTTTAACAACTTTAAGTAAACAATTTCAGAACTTGAAAACAATTATCTGAAAAAATATAAATGAAAATGTTAATCATGTTTTTATATTGCCCAAAAAGTAACAAATAAAACGTTCCCTTTCTAGTTTTAGGAAAACTATGTTCAAACAAAACAAACTTTTTCTAAAATAAAATTCACGAGACCACTTTTGTACAGCTTTGCTACCTTAGAATTTAAGTCAAAAATCTTAAGGCTAACATTTATATACCTGAATTCTTTCTTTCCAAAGGAGCTACAAATAGACAATAAAACTACAAATTTAAAACATTTGGGAAGAAAAGTGTTGCATAAACTAACAAAAACCTCCTATACAAACAGCAAATATTTTCAAAAGAATCTTTGATTTAATTTCTAGTTCTAGCATACAAGAATATAACTTGTTTTAGTTCAGAATCAAAACATCAGGTAAATATTTTAGTTCTGATACACTGCTATGGGAAAAAAAACCACCCCTTATCTAAAACTGTGCATCCTCTCATCCTGCATTATTTTTCTTCATAGCATGAATTGATAACTAACACTATAGTATATGCTTAGTTGTTTATCATGTTTCTCCCTTTAGAGCAAGCAGGGACTTTTTGCTCAATAATGTGTTTCAACAACCCAGAACAGTGCCTGGCTGCGTGCCAGCAAATGGTCCATAATAATTTATTGTGGAATAAATGCATAAACAATAACCAGTTTATAAAAATGTTAAATAAAAATACTTTTCTGTTAACTTAGAAACTTAAAATTTGATCCCCAATCTTCAACATTCAGTTTAAAAGTGTGAAAATTTTTTCTAGTTCAGGATTTACGTAAATAAAATCATGAAGGTTCTAAAAGATGATGGATTTAGCACTTTCATTATGTAAATACATCTTTAAAAAAAAAAACAGGTCCTAAAAGGGACCTTGCTACAGTTCAGTATGAATTTGTGATGTGAGCGAATGCTATTTAAGTTAGATTCAGCTTTTCTAAGTTCCTATTATTTATTATTAAAGTTTTAATTTCAGCATGTGGCACAAAATTAGACTGCCAAACACAATAAACAATATCATTCCAAGTAGTTTTATTTTTTATTTTTATTTTTATTTTTTTTAAAGATGGGGTTTCACCATGATGGCCAGGGTGGTCATGAAATCCTGACCTCAGGTGATCCACCCACCTCGACCTCCCAAAGTGCTAGGATTACAGGCGTGAGCCACCGCGCCCGGCCCTCCAAGTAGTTTTAAGTGTCTGCTCTACTACAGTCACTGTTAAAATACTTATTTTTAACACTAAATAATTTGCGGTGCCGATCTGCACCTTCTCTAGTTATATTAATGACCATTCACCATTTTGTCTTCTATAATCTTTACTTACTGTATAAAATTTCACGTCTATTATTTATTTCTTACAATTTTTACACAGAAATATATTCCTAATTTTAAAAGTACAGAAACTCAAGATGATTTGCTAGAAATTTTTGTGAGTGAAGGAAGAATTCGGGACCAACATTTACGAGAATAACCGACAGTCACAAATAACTGTTGAGAATTTGACTAAGGAAAAATCAACGGGAACAAATGACTCCGAGGCTTGGCCAGGGAAAGGACCACACAATTGTCAGGGCCCCAGATCTCACCCCCTCTCCCCATGTTCCAACTGGGCCGGAAGGGTCAGGCTGAGGACCGAAAACAGCTTTGTGGAGTCCCCAGAGAATATCCTAAATCCAAGGCAGAGGCCTTAGGGCCCCGAGAGTGGCGCAAGCTCGGGGCGCTGGGGCGCCTCACTTCAATCCCGGGTTCCCGGTTCCTCCCACCGCTGTGAAAGCCGGCAGACGCGCACGCGGCAGAACACAGACACAAGAACCAAACACCAATCAACCGACTCTAGGGGCGGGCCGGACGCCTAGCAGGTCACACCCTGGCGGGAGCCGGTCCGGCCTGCGGTCGAGCGAAACTCAGGCCTCGCCCTTTCTGACTGAAACGCAGCTGAGGCTCCCGGCGCGGGCCTGCATGCAGCCTCGGGTCGGCTGGTGACCAACAACTCACTACGCCCGTCCGTCTACTGCCTGCCCGGCAGACAGCTCCAGAGCTCGACCGCTGCTCGGGTGGCTGGGCTGGGTCCCCACCTCCCCACGGGTGTCTGACCCCGGTCCCTACCTAACCCGCAGGCGTGCGAGCCCGTCTTCACTTCCCCGCCGGTAGCTCCGAGGCCAGTCGAGCGCCGATTCATCAGCCACTCGGAGGACCCCCAGCCTGGCTAAGCCGAGCTCCAAGCAATGGATCGCTCGAGCCCCCTACCTCTCCCTTCCTGCCTCTCGTTTTTTCTCCAAAAGTTCATAACTGGTTTTGACTATATCTCTCACAGGTTACTGTGTCTATTCTTATTAAATACAGCTCCCAATCTGGGTTCTACGGGTCTACTAAGCGGTACCCTTTCCCTAAGCTAGCCTGCTTCTCTACCCCCACAACCACGACTCCACAAACATACCCCAGCCTGCCTTTCTCATGAAAGTTAGCCAGGCCTCAGGTCTGCGACTGCCAGTCTCTACTTACCTATAAAGTGTTCTACCTGTATTATTTATGAAATATCCCAATGGTACTCATGAGGTAGGTATTACTGAGAAACTTGATTCAGAAATAAAGTTAAATTTCAGAAATAAGCGCTCTAAAACACGATGATATTTAAATATGTTTAGCCAACATGAATTTATAAAAAAACAGGGCAGTAATGTGTTCTTAAGCTGTAAACATGAACAAACTATAAGTTAATCCATTAAAGTGTCTTTAGAATTGTCCTCTGAAGATTGACAGGGACTGTTTTGTAGATGATAAAATAGCAACGAATCAATGATGCTTTTCTTGCAGACATTTATCCTTCCTTTGGAAACCCATACCTGTGACATCTAGGGCCAACCTACTGTTGTTTGACTGCCCTATTCCTGTTCTCTTGTTTCCTTGCACCTCTACTGTTAATTAGCTATATGACCTTGGAAAAGACCCAATCTCTAAGTCTTAATTCTTCATCCTCAGTGATACTAATAAGCTCTTAACTCCTAGATATTGCTGCAAGGGTTAAATAAAGTCATATTTGCAATAGTCCTACCACACAGTAAATGCTCATGAATATTAATTTCTTTCACCTTCACTAAAATGTAAAATTATTCCATTAATTGGATAGGCCAGTTATTTGGATAGTGGTAAAATACCAAGTCTTTGTCTCTTGGAGAAAATAACATTTTGACTGCATACACAATTCTTAATAGAAAGGTTGAATTATCATTCCTCTCAAAAATACTGGAGAGGAAAGTTACTTTCCATAGACTGCATAGAGGAAATTATCCTAACAAAACAGTGCATTTGTTATAGTGAACCCTCCAATGTGTTGAAATTTGTATGTTGAATTCTAACCCCTAATGTGATGGTATTTGGAGGTGGGACCTTTGTGAGGTAATTAACTTATAAGGGTAGAGCCTTCATGAACAGGATTAGTGCCCTTGTAAGAGGCTAGAAAACTAGCTTGCTCTTTTTCTACCATGTAAGGACACGGGAGGACGGTATTTGCAAGCCAGGAAGCAGGCCCTCACCAAATACCGGATCTGCCTGCACTGTGATCTTGGACTTCTCAGGCATCAGAATTGTAAGGAATGTTTGTTGGTTAAGCCACCCAGCCTGTGGTAATTTGTTAGAGCAGCTTGAACTAAGACTGGGTTTGAGTGATAGAATTGCAGAAGTCAGCAACAGGCAGGTACAGGGGGAGTCTTACTGTCAAAGCACACAGCAGCAAATGGCCATATGTTCATAAACAAAATCATTCATTCATTCACTCACTCATTAATTAAAGAATATGTGGGGAATCTATAGAGCCTTACCTTTCTCTTAAAATCATGTCATAAAAATGTCAAAGCTTCAATTTTTAAAAGGAAACCTCAGTACAGTGATAAAGTTACTAAAAATCCTATGTTAGGGTGATAGGTTGCCATGGTTTTTAGTAATGTTGCCACATTTCTCAAGAAAACATTATAATCCTAAAAATTTAATTGTACAACCAGTGCAAAACGTTATAAGCAGTCCTCCAAGTTGAGTAACATAACTAACATTTGAAATAATAGTCTTCTGGATCAACTTCTGGCATGACTGCATAAAGAGCTCTGCTAACTCACTTCTCAGTGAAACTGATGAAAATTAAAGAAAAACAACTTAGACTCTCTGGAGATGATCCTCAGGGCAAACAGCAAGAGAATAAACATCTCTTCAAGAAAGCTATATAAATATTTGGTAAGAAAGGCAAGAGTCTGTGGTATTTTATCCAAGATTCCCCAGTCCCAGCTTAGGGAGACAGGCTCCATTCTAGACAGCTGCAGCCAAGAATACAGAGCTCTCGCTGCACCCAGCTCCCACTAGAGGTAGGCTTGCTTGCTTGCTTGCTTTGTAGTAAAACATGCATAATATTTATAATTTTAATCATACGTAAGCATATAACTCAGAAGCATTAAATACACTCACAATGTTGTATAGCCATCACTCTTATCCATACTCAAACTTTTTCATTATTCCCAATAAGAAATTTGTGCCCATTAAACAGAAACTCCTTCTTTTCCCCTTTCCCTAATTCCTGGTAACCTCTATTCTACTTTCTATTTCTATGAGTTTTCCTAACTTAAGTGCTCCATATAAGTTCATACAATATTTGTTCTGTTTCTGAATTATTCACTTAGCATAATGTTTTCAGGGTTCATCTATGTTGTAGCATGGATCAGAATTTTACTCCTTTTTAAGACCTCAATAATATTTCATTTTATGTATATACCACAGTTTGTTTATCCATTAGTAATCCTGTCTGATGGGCATTTGAGTTGTTTCCATGTTTTCACCTTTTGGCTATTGTGAATAATGCTGCCATGAACATTGGTGTGTAAATATCTCTGTTCAAGTCCCTGCTTTCAATTCCTTTGGACAGTACCTAGGAGTGGAATTGCTGGGACATATGGTAGTGTTATTACAGCCAATGCCATGAGTTCTAGCTGATATATCCAACATAACCAAAATTTTCTTTACTTCTTTACACTCTGATTAGTCAATTGGAATTGATATTTAAAAAATTAATCTCAGCCAGGGCAACACAGTGAGACTTCATCCCTACCAAAAATTTAAAAACTAACTAGGTATGGTGGTGTGTGCCTGTAGTCCTAGCTGCTTGGCAGGCTGAGGCAGCAGAAGACTTGAACCAAGGAATTCCAGTCTGCAATGAGCTGTGATCCCACCACTGCACTCCAACCTGGGCAATAGAGCAAGACCATGTATCTAAAAGAGCAAGAAAGAAAAAGAAAAATTAGTGTTGATGGCTCTAGAGAAGCAAGAACCAAGAAATGTTGAGATTTCAAGACTATTATTCTGCAGGTGACAGCCAGAAATATTTTTTATTGTCAGATTTGGACAAGAAACAGTAAAGAGATCATTTGGCAAAAATCTGAAAATTACAAAATTAATGTCTGAAAAAACAAAAGAAAAGAAAAAAGGAAATTAAAGTAGTTTGAAATGATGGGATTCTTGGGAGGAAAGAAAAGTTTAGGGAGTTAGGCCCAATTCAGTAGATATTTAAATAGCAAAAGGAAGACCAAATTAAGCAAAAACCAAAAGAATATTTTTTTTCTTTTTTTTTTTTTTTTTGAGGCAGAGTCTTGCTCTCTTTCCCAGGCTGGAGGGCAATGGTGTGATTATGGCTCACTGCAACCTCAACCTCCTGGGCTCAAGCAATCCTCCTGCCTTAATCTCCCAAGTAGCTGAGATCACAGGTACATACCACCACATTATACCTTGCTAATTTTTAAAAAAATTATTTTTATTTTTTGTAGAGATGAGGTCTTGGCATGTTAACCTAGGCTGGTCTCAAAGTGGTTGCCTCAAGCAATCTGCCCAACTTGGCCTCCCAAAGTGCTGAGATTACATGTGTGAGCCACCACGCCAGGCCAGGATAATTTTTCTTTAGGAAAGATTTAGTAAATATCTATGTAACCAAGAACAGAATAGACTTAAATTGATGAGAAAGCAATTCCCTGAGTTACAGCTGGCTA
The DNA here is from genome assembly GCF_049354715.1 of Callithrix jacchus. NCBI lineage: Eukaryota > Metazoa > Chordata > Mammalia > Primates > Cebidae > Callithrix > Callithrix jacchus. Next base: position 128,885,346 of record NC_133508.1, read on the forward strand.
AGGAGAGTATTTAATGGTGTTGTATAAAATTCTATACTTGTATTTCAGGAAATCTGTTTTTCTTTTCTCTTCAGGCAGAAACTGACTCTTCATACCAAAATGAATTTAAAATATCTTCTGTTCTCCAAAGTCAAGAATGTTGATCCTAATAGAACTGCCAGCCAGAGCTTTCCAATTAGACCTAGAACCAATGCACCACACAACCACAGACAACTAAGGTATATTACAAAGAACATAACTTTTCCATAGAAATCAGTTGAGAAAGACAGCATCCAATGGCTGTTTGTTGTACTTGACTGTATAAGTAGATTCCAAAATGTGTTAACACAAACTCTGAAGTAGGAAGCAAACATCCCAGGACTGAAACTTGAGGACAAAGAGAAATATTCTACACTAGCATAGAATTATTTCCGAAGTAAAAATTAATGCCAGTTTCTTCAGGAGGACTATGTGGGGACTCATAACCGGTGTATGGGTGTTCTATGGTTAGTTGTATTTAGGTTTGTGAGGCAACTATACATACTTCACATTGAGTATACTAGGTTTAGTTATTCTTAGCAAATTCTTTTGCCATTATTATAAAGTCCCTGTATAAATAAGGATTAACATATTCCTTCAGGTGGTTGGTCTGAAGTAGACTTTAACTGACCATTATAATTAAGATTCTGGCATCCAGAATTTTATATCAGATTGTCTTAATGAAACATGCAACACATTATATCTTCAAAAAGATTATTTAAATAAACTCTTTAGACTCCACTGACAGATATATTTAAAAGATATTTAAATTTCAAGAATCAGAGTAGAAAACATACTTTAAAAAAAGCATTTTTTGTAATCAAGAGACAACAGATGCTGGAGAGGGTGTGGAGAAATAGGAATGCTTTTACACTGTTGGTGGGAGTATAAATTAATTCAACCATTGTGGAAGTCAGTGTGGTGATTCCTCAAGGATCTAGAAATAGAAACACCATTTGACCCAGCAATCCCATTACTGGGTATACACCCAAAGGATTATAAATCCTATGTGTTCTACCATAAAGACACATGCACATGTATGTTTATTGAGGCACTGTTCACAATAACAAAGATGTGGAACCAACCCAAATACCCATCAATGATAAACTGGATAAAGAAGATGTGGCACATATAGACCATGGAATACTATGCAGCCATAAAAAAGGATGAGATCATGTCCTTTGCAAGGACATGGATGAAACTGGAAACCATCATTCTCAGCAAACTGACACAGGAACAGAAAATCAAACACTGCATGTTCTCACTCATAAGTGGTTTTTGAACAATGAAAACACAGACACAGGGAGGGGAACATCACACACAGGGGCCTGGGGGCTGGGGGACTGGGGGAGGAATAGCAGGGGATGGGAGGATTGGGGAGGGATAGCATTAGAAGAAATACCTAATGTAGATGACGGGGCAATGGATGCAGCAAACCACCACTATGGCATGTGTATACTTATGTAACAAACCTGCATGATCTGCACATATACCCAGAATTTTAAGTATAATAAATAAATTTTAAATAAGTAAATAAGCATTTTTGTTATGTTTTGTTTTGTTTTTATCTCAGGACAAAAAGTAATTGGCAGAATCTGGCAGCAATATGATCAAAGATTAGTTAATATTATACATATGTTGTCCGGAAATAAGATAGTTTCTACAGGTGATATAATTTTGTAATCAAGAGATATTGCAATGGTACAAATAACCAGTTAAGATACTGGACAAATTGAGGTATAGACAGAATAAGAAATAAGAAACACTATGTAGAAGCAGAAATAATGCATTTGTCTAGAATCCCTTCCCGGAAATGGGAAGAGGGAAGAGATGCTATCACAACTGGCAGATGATTATTCATTTGTGATATATGTTGAGTTAGGATGCACTCAAGCACATATCTCATGTTTACATCAAAGCATTGAGAAACCACAGTACATAAAATAGCATGTATTTTAGCATTTTGGGTAATCCTTGGAACAAAGTTGGGAGTGCTATATACATGTCTACCCAGAATCTGAAGCCACCACAAGGGGAAATAGACACATCAGTTTTTATACAACAGCTGCCACCACCAATAATCACTAGAGAAGGAAAAGGGGCTAAATTTGAACATGTTCTCTAGAACTTCTGGCTGCTCATGGCTTCCACCAGTCCTGAGAATATGAAATAGCTTTCTGGAGGGAGAGAGGGATGTTGAAGTACAAAAGGAATAGAGTAGCTCTTCAGTAGGGAATGAGTGGTGAGGTTAGGACCCGCTCAGCCCAGTCCCCAAGCACCCTAAGGGAGACACATTCGAATCCAGGGAGCAGCAGATGGAGCAAGAAGCAGCAAGAGAAGCTGCAGGGATCAGGCTATGGAGGAGAGGCAGCTTAAGCAATACGCACAGACCATTCCCTGGACCTGGCCCCAGTAAGTCTTCCAGAGTTGAGAATCCTGCCTTGGGCAAGATCTGCTAGCTTCAGAACAACGTGTTACTGGGGTAGAAACAGTGAAGCAGGCAGCAGAACTGTCACCATGACTTCAGGGGCAGCTCCAGAACTAAGAGCTATGAAATCAGCCAAGAATGTAAGCCTGGTTTATGAAAGTGTATGCTAGTATGATGATTAATTGAACTGATTGCTAAAGCCATAAGAGTTTGTCAAGCGCCTTTCCCTAGTTGTCAGCTGAGAAACCAGAGGGACTATTAAGTAGGGAGTGTCAGAGAATCTAGGATTCCAACAACTGGGGGCATGGTCTCAGAGTAATAATCTTTCATGGTCTTTGGTAGGAAATGAGTTACCTGCATTGTTATCTTGCTTTGTCTAACTCAGATTAGTGGCTTATGAATCATCAGTGTCACAACAAAATTTAGTAGCACTCTACAGTTTAAAATCATTTACTCATTTAATGGATGGGGAAAATTTCTGAGAATTCATAAAAATGGTGTGTGTGCATGTCTAAATGAGTGGCTGAGGGTAGGTGCCTTGTATGCATGTGTTATAGGGAGAGAAGGGTAATGGCATGAAACCAAGCAGATGGAGAACAGATTAGAAAAATATATTAGATGTATTAGAACATTGTCCTTCCACTGGTAAGTAGAGTAGTGTGGGTTACAGCAAGTCCCAGTGAAAGCATTCTGCCCAGGAACACAACTTAAAAGGTGAAGGCTGAGGATTTAAGAAAAGACATGGAGACTGAGTGGGAATTAAAACCCTATAAGCCCAGAAAACAACAAGTAAGATAAGAGCGTGATTAATATAAGAGTCAAATGAGTTAATGTATGCTGGACATCTTTCAGATACCTGTGAAGTAAAACAGCTAACCAATTGTAAAATGTCACTGAACGTTCGGAACTTTATTCACCTATTTTGTTTCTTAATTAACAGAAAATATAAAATTTGCTACCCTAGAAAAAAAAACACAGCATTAGCTCGAAAAAGAAGTCCTGCCAAATCCCGCAACCTGTGCTCAGACTGTCTATTTCATCCACACATTAGGAACGAGCAAGTAGCTCACTCAAGTAGTAGGAAGTTTCTTTTTCCAGCAAGATGCTTTGTATCACAAGTCATTTGGGGGATGTTTTGACAAAATAAGTTATTTTGTAGGCTATAAGATATAATACTGGAAAGTTTAAACATTTTTTTCTGGATAAAAGTATCATTCACATGATTTAGCTGATATTTTCCCCAAATTGGAGGAAATAGTCTCCTAGACATGAATATTTGATATCTAATATGGTGATTTTTCCTGAACTTCCCTATGTGTGATCTCCCGCTCTTTCTACAAACCACACTATTTCCTTTGAATAGCAGTTAACACTGATTTTTATTGTTACTTAAATGTTACAATTAGAAGATGTATATATTTGAAATATCTAGCTTTGAACAAATTCTCATTTTATTTGTAACATCTACGGCTATCCAGAGTGAACTTAAGGCATAAAGATTTTTTTCTTTCAACTTAACTTCCAAATGGCATCTTTCCCAACATACTTATATATAGAAGTCATATCAAAAATATATATAGCAAAGCATCCTCTAAACAGCACTAAATTTTTAAATATTTTATTTTCCCCAACCTAACAGCTGTGCTACTGTATGTTTTGAATTTTTTGAATTTATGGAGATTTTGTAGCAGATCACAAACCTGTATGGTCTGATTGCACATGACTGGATCACTTCTCAGCCTTTGGCTAAGATCAAGTGCAGTATTTGTTCTTATCAGTTTAAAGCACGTGACTGGAAAATCTCCGACATCAGAAATTAGGGGCTATTGATACATATACAAATAGAAAAATGGATACAACTTAAGTACAAACCTAAATGATTCTTTTCAAATCATACCAAAAAATTTTTTTAAATTTTCTATTAATACCCCAACGTCTAAACCAAAAAATATTTCTAAGCCTCAGTAACTTGTAACCAGAATGTCTCAGTTGATTTATATTTCCTAATTTACAAAGTTTCTCAGAAGTTTCTTACCTATACTTTCATTTCTGGATACTAAAAATCTTAGGTAAATAAATAATTCCAACTCCCTCATTATACTGGGAAATATACAGTTATTGCTTTGCTTAAGATAAAAAAAAAAATAGACATTGGCAGAGCCAGCAAACTCAAATTTCTGTATACCTGGTCTCTTGCTCTTTCCACAAACCATACTCTTTTCATTGGACAAGACTCAGCAGATAACACTTGGAGTTTTGCATTCAGTTTATAAGGAATATTGACAACAAAGTGTTTTCAAAGGTGGGAAAATAAGAAAGTTAAAGAGCCTAGGACTTAAACAATATGTTTAAGCTGGCGGATTGAGGAAGGATAGTATATAATATAGAGAAGAAAAGACTAAAAGAAAATCATTGACTCTTCAAATATTTGAGGAACTCTTGTAGTGAAATAAATACTCTTTGCTTTTATATGTGTGGTTTGAAGGCTAAACCAGGACCACTGAATTAGGGTTGTTACTGAGTGAGAAATAGATTTCAGCCATGAAGAATTATACAAAAAGGTTTTCCTGTTTTTTCCTTATAGAATGCATTAATGAATAATTTAGGTACAATAAACTGCATCTATTTAAAAGATACAATTTACAATTTAATGGTTACAATAGTTGTATATATCTGTGAAATCACCTTAACAAAAAAAACACAGAACATTTCTAGCCCACCCACCAAATTCTTCATTTCCTTTACAGTCAATTGCTCCACCTGCCCTTGGCTGCAGGCAAACACTGATCTGCTTTTTATCACTATATAGTAGTTGTATTTTATATAAACAGAATCATACATCACGTATTCTTTTGTGTCTGGTTTCTTTTACTTAGTCTAATGATTTTCAGATCCATCCCTATTGTTTTATAATGAGTAATTCATTCCTTTTGCTGAATATTGTTCAATATAGTTTAGTATTATTGGGGAATAGTATTCCATATATGAATATACACTTTTTAATACATTCACTGGCTGATATCCTTTTGGGTTGTTTTCAGCTTGGAGTTACAGTGAATAACATTGCTATGAACATTTGTGTAAAAGTTTTGTGGTCATATGTTTCCATTTATTTTGTGTATATACCTAGGAGTAGAATAACTAGATTATACAATAGGTGTATGCTTACCTTTTTAAGAAAGTTCCATATTCTTTTTCAAAGTAGTTCTATGATTTTACATTCCTTCCAGCTGTATTTGAGTTCCAGTTAATCTTCTGCTTTGCCAACACTTGCTTTTGTCAGCCTTTTTCATTTTATCCTTTCTAATGATTGTAATGGTATCTAATGACTAATAAAGTTGAGCATCTTTTCACGTACTCAATATCTTTTATGAAATGTTATTGAGGTGTCTTCTTATTGTTGAGTTGAGGTCCTTATCTATTCTAAATACCAGTCAATCCTTTGTCAAATACATGACAGAGAGTATTTTCTCCCATACTGTGGCTTGCCTTTTCATTTTCTTAATGGTGTCTTTCAAAGAGAAAATATTTCATGTTGATGAAGTCTAATTAATAATTTTTTTCTTTCATGATTCATGCTTTTTGTGTCCCATCTAAGAAATGTTTGCCTATGTCAAGTAGGAGAAGATTTTCACTTATTTTATTTTCTGGTAGTTTTGTAGTTTTAGCTTATCTTTAGGTCTGTCATACATTTCAGTTAATTTTCCATATTATGTGAGGTAAGAGTAGATGTTCGTTTTTCCTTTTTGTTCCCAGATAAATATCCAGTTTTTCCAGCAGTTTGTTGATTTCATTTTCTCATTGAATTGCTTTGGCACCTTCGTTGAAAAATCAATCAGCCCTACATGTGTGGTTCTATTTCTGGACTCTAATTCCATTAATGTAAATATCTATATTTTTATCTTATTTTTATTTTTATATTTAAAGTGTATGTTCATATTTAGAGTATTTCCTTGTAGTCAGCAGGTGGTCAGGTCTGCTTTTAAATCTATTCTGATAATCTTTGTTTCTTAACTGGAGTGTTTAGTCAATTTATATTTAATGTAATTATTGATATGGTTGGGTTCAGTCTACTATTTTATTAATTTTCTATTTGTCATCTCAGTTTTTGTTTCTTCATTCTCCCTTTCCTGCCATCTTTCAAATTATTAAATATTTCTTATATTTTTATTTGAATCTACCCCTTAGCTTTTTTGTTGTTGTTGTTGTTGTTTGTTTGAGACAGAGTCTCACTCTGTCGCCAGTCTGGAATGCAGTGGCATGATCTCAGCTCACGGCAACTGCCACCTCCCAGGTTCAAGTGATTCTCCTGCCTTGCCTCCTGAGTAGCTGCGACTACAGGCGCCAGCCACCACACCCAGATAATTTTTGTTTTTTTTTTGTTTTGTTTTGTTTTGAGACGGAGTTTCACTCTTGTTACCCAGGCTGGAGTGCAATGGCGCGCTCTCGGCTCACCACAACCTCCGCCTCCTGGGTTCAGGCAATTCTCCTGCCTCAGCCTCCTGAGTAGCTGGGATTACAGGCACGTGCCACTGTGCCCAGCTAACTTTTTGTATTTTTAGTAGAGACGGGGTTTCACCATGTTGACCAGGATGGTCTCGATCTCTTGACCTCATGATTCACCCGCCTCGGCCTCCCAAAGTGCTGGGATTACAGGCATGAGCCACCGCGCCCGGCCAATTTTTGTATTTTTAGTAGAGATGAGGTTTCACTATTTTGGCCAGCATGGTCTCAATCTCTTGACATGGTGATCTGCCCATCTTGGCCTCCCAAAGTTCTGGGATTACAGGCATGAGCCACCTCGCCTAGGCTGGAGTGCAGTGGAGTGATCTTGGCTCATTGCAACCTCCGCCTCCTGGGTTCAAGCAATTCTCTGCCTCAGCCTCTCGAGTAGCAGGGATTCCAGGTGCCCACCACCATGCCCGGCTAATTTTTTATTTTTAGTGTAGATGGGGTTTCACCGTGTTGACCAGGCTGGTCTTGAACTCCTGACCTTGTGAACCATCTGCCTCGGCCTCCCAAAATGCTAGGATTACAGGTGTGAGCCACCAGGACCAACCTCTCTTAGCTTTTTAATCATAGCTTTTCACAGTTTTTTGAAGTAGTTGCTTTAGGTATTGCAATATATATATCCTTAAATTTTCACAGTCTGCTTAGAGTTAATATAGTACTTTTTGTAGCAATCTAGGTCCATTCACCCTCATTCCCGACATAATTTATGTTATAGTTCTCTACATTACTTCTACATAATATTTTAAAACCTTCAAGGCAATGTTTTAATTTTTGCTTTTCAAAATTATATGTATTTTAAAGAAATTAATGGAAAAAATAGTTTTCCACAGTTACCCACATATTTAGCATTTCTCATTTTTCTCATTTCTTCCTCCATACCAGAAGCAATAAATTAGTATGTACAATATTTATGTCAATAAACTGCATCTATTTAAAGGATACAATTTAATGAGTTATGATAGTTGTATGTATCAGTGAAATCACTACCTTAATAAAAAATATAGAACAGTATTTATTTTAAGTCTTATATATTACTAAAATATTGGGCCCAGGCAGGTGATTTCCTTGAATACACCAAGACTTGTATAAAACTTTCTTTCTAGCCTTATCCAAAACCAGAAAATAAGATTGTCTTTCAGTATGTTACTCTAGGCACTCTAAATCACAAAAGTCTCATACTCTGTAACGAACAAGCCTACACTTTCAGTGTGTTAGTACGAACTTTCAAAATATTTTTAGAATTATTGCTTTATAGACTTACTGCAAAAAGGAACTTCTGCCTTCATTTCTTTAGTAACTACATCACTCCCAACTTTCAAAGTGTTTGTTTATTTATCATTAATAATTTGACTCAGGAAAGGAGGGAGCAGAAAATCTTAAAGATATAGACTTAGAAATCTTAGTTGTTTAAAGATAAGTCAAAATTCGGGATAAAAATTCTCTGCAACTGTAATGTACAATGGTAGTTTCAAAAATCATACTTTTCAGAATTTGAGAATATTTTACAATAAATTGTATATATAACTGTAGTATGAACAAAGTTCAACTATATATTGCTTTGATAATAGGTGTAATTTAAGTTATTCTGTTTAGATTTCTCTATTCGTCCTGAATAGATACTGCCAGATATCCACCAAAATCCATTTTTCTCATCTTTGATGTGAATGAAGTTATAACTGAGCTTATCTCACTAGGAACAGCATTTGTGACTCCAACTTGCAGTTAGGTAGAATAACCCACTGAGTACCTGACAATAAAATGTGATGAAAGTGAAGTGTGTCACTTCTGATTCAGACGTTCAGATATATTTGCTTTCCCACCAGTGAGAACTCACAATGACCCAGTTTTAACCATGCAGATGACATCAGTGCCTCAAGGATGATGGATGGAACATGGGTCCTTAAATTATCACCATCAGAAGGGCTGTCTGCCAGTCTGGGACAATCACAGCAGACTATTGCATGGGTAGAAGAAACCTTTACTTCTGATACAGTTTCGCTGTGTCCTCACCCAAAATCTCATCTTGACTTATAATCCCCAAAATCCCCACTTGTCAATGACGGGACTAGGTGGAGATAATTGGATAATAGAGGAAGCTTCCCCCGTGCTGTTGTTGTGATAGTGAGTGTGTCTCAAAAGACCCGATGGTTTTATAAGTGTCTGACATTTCCCCTGCTTGCACTCACTCCATCCTACCATACTGTGAAGAAGGTACCTGCTTCTCCCTTGCCTTCTGCCACAATTGTAAGTTTCCTGAATCCCCCCCAGTCATGTGGAACTGAGTCAATTAAATCTCTTTTCTTTATAAATGACCCAGTCTTGGGTTCCAAATGTGTCGGAGATATCTGGAGCCTCACTAAATACGTTTGTTCTTCCTGTGCACAGAGTTTACTATATTGCCTTCCCAGACCCACTGTCTTTTACAGGATCAAGAGACAAATTCTTACTGTATGATTATAGGGATATGTCATCCTGGGGCCAGGGCAGTTAACAGATAATATGTCTTTTCCACCTTCTTTATATTTGCTCCTTGGCTGTCAGATAGAGAGGATCCAGGAGAAGCTCAAGATCCTAGAAGAAAGCAGAGCCATGAGACAAAGAGCCTGAGTCCCTGAACTGTCAAGTAGAAGGCCGCCTGTCAAACATCTCATTAGACTGTGTTAAATACAAGAAATAAACTTTTGTTATTTTAAGCCATTGAGATTTTGGAGCAGGGAGGTAAAGGGGAGGGGAGAACATTGTTACCACATTGTAGCTTTGCCTGCCTTAATACACCATGTAATTTTTCTTCAGTTATACCTGAATATACTCTAATTTTGATGATAGAATAAAAGTAATTGAATGAAACTAATTAAATCACACAAAAAGATAAATTTTAAATATTTTTTTCTGAAACATTTAACTCTAATAATTCCTGCTACTAATTTTTCTTAATAAGTTGCTATTTAGGTTATAGCCAACAATGCCTTCTCACTAAGGAGAGAGATTTAGAGGTTTGGATAGTCTTAATTCTTAAGCAAATGCTTTAACTCAGTTATAACACACCTACATACAGAAAAGTACAAAAACCCTAAGTATATAGCTTTTTGATTTTTTACAAAGTGAACACTCTTGTATTCCCATCCCATCCCATAATAAAGAAATAAAATACTCTCCTTCCAAATTCAACTTCCATAAATTAGTATTGCCTCTACTTGAACTTTATATAAATTGAATCATACAATATGTACTCTTCTGCTACTGATTTCCTTTGCTCAATATTATGTTCATGCTTAAGAATGTTTCACGTAGTAGATTTGTTGACTTTCATTGCTGTTTAGTATTCCATTTTAAGAATGAACCACATTTGTTTAAGCATTCTTCTGTTGATGGATATTTTGGTTGTTTCTGTTTGGGAGCTATTACAAATAATGTTGCTGTGAACATTCATATACATATCCCTTCATGCACTTATGCATGTATCTCTATTTGGTTTATAACTAGAAGCAGAATATCTGGGTCATACAATATGTACATGTTCGGTTTTAGCAGATATGCCCAAGCTATTTTTCAAAGTGGTTGTACCAGTTTATGCTTTTGCTAATTGCTCCACACCTAGCTAATTCCTCCTTTTTTTTTTTTTTTTTTTTTTTTTTGTTGAGACAGTCTTGCTCTGATACCCAGGCTAGAGTGCAGTGGCAAAACCTCGGCTTTCTGCCACCCACGTTCAAGCAATTCTCCTGCCTTAGCCTCCAGAGTAGCTGGTACTACAGGTACACACCACCAAGCCCAGTTAATTTTTGTATTTTTGGTAGAGGTGGGGTTTCACTATGTTGCTCAGGATGGTCTCAACTCCTGAGCTCAGGTAATCCACCTGCCACAGCCTCCCAAAGTGCTGGTATTACAGATGTGAGTCACCACACCCAGCCTTACCTGGTTCTTGGTAGTGTTAACTTTTTAAATGTCAACCATTCTGACAGGTGTGAGGTAGTATCCCATTGTGGTTTTAATTTGTATTCCCCCGCCTTTTCGTTTTCTTTCTTTTTTTTTTCTTTTTGAGATGGAGCCTTCTCTGTCACCCAGGCTGGGGGTTACAGGCAGGCACCAGCACACTAAGGTAATTTTTTGTATTTTTAGTAGAGAAGAGGTTTCATCATTTTGGACAGGAGGGTCTTGAACTCCTGACCTCAAGTGATCCGCCTGCCTCAGCCTCTCAAAGTGCTGGGATCACAGGCATGAGACATTGTGCCTGGCCTAATTTGTATTTCTTTTATTGCCAAGAAACCTGGGCCCCTTTTCACATTTTTGGGGGGAATAGACAAAATGCCTGTCCAATTTTTATCTCCTCTTAATAAGGCCCTTTGATAAATGGAAGTTCTTAATTTTAGCAATGCTCAATTTATCAATATTTTCCTTTTTGATTAGTGCCTAGTTTAAGAAATCTTGGCCTACCCCAGGTCATAAAGTTATATGTTATCTCCTAGAAGTGTTATTGCTTTATTTGCACAAGTACTGATTTGTGTATTAATTTTCCATAGGAATATTCAATTAATCTGGCACTATTTATTGAAAAGACCATCTTTTCTTTCACAAAACTGCAGTGGCACCTTTGTCATATGGTGATTTGTTTTTGAGCTATATAGTGTTCCATCAATCTATTTTTCTACACTTATGCCAATACCACACTGTCTAAAATATCACTTTAAAATAAGTTTTGGTATTTAGTAACAGAAGTTTTCTAACCTTATTATTTTTATTTTTTGTAGGAAGGGAGGAAGGCAGAAAGGGAGGAAAGGAGGAAGGGAGGGAGGGAGGAAGGAAAGGAGGGAGGGAGAAGAAGGGAAGGAAGGAAATCAGGCAATGAGAGAGACATTGCCAACCTGGATCTAGAGGTCTACAAGTTGATTTCTTTTTTTCTTTTTTTGAGAGAAGAAAAGAAAAAAAAGGAGTGAAGGAGAGGAAGAAAGAGGAAGAAAAAGAGGGAGAGAGAACGGAAATGTTCCTTTATTCTAAAAAAAAACGGGTATTAATAATGGCCAATCAATATTTCATTTAAACATATGAGTAGGTGTGGTGTGGTATTGACAAGAATGTATATTTTGTGTATTTAAAGTGGAGAGCTCTATAAATATTTATTAAGTTTACTTGTTCCAGATCTGAGTTTGAGTCCTTGATATCCTTATTAATTTTCTGTCTCATTGAGTCTAAGTCTCTATGTATCTGGGTATTAGGATCGTTAGATTATTGTTACATTGATCCTTTTACCACTGTATCTTTGTTGCTTTAAAATCTATTTGATCAGATATGAGAATTGCATCTCCTGCTTTTTAGTTATTTATGCTCTCCATTTGGTTGGAGAGCATGGTAAATCTTTCTCCATCCCTTTGTTTTGAGTCTTTGTGCATCCTTGCATGTGAAATGGGTCTGGATGTAGCATACTGTTGGGTTTTGGCTGTGTCTTTTGATTGGGGGATTTAGTCGATTTAAATTTAGGATTACTGCCATTTGATGTTAACTGGCTGTTTTATCCATTTGTTGATGTAAATTCTTCTTTATGTTGATGCTCTTTACTTTTTGGTATATTTTTAGAAAGGCTAATACTGGTGGTTTCTTTCTGTGTGTAATGCTTCTTTCAGAAGCTCTTGTAAAGCAGGCCTGGTGGTAATAAAATCTCTGAGTACTTGCTTGTTCATAAAAGATTTTATTTTTCCTTCAGTTGTGAAGCTTAGTTTGGCTGGATATGAAATTCTGGGCTGAAAGTTCTGTTCTTTAAGGATGTTGAATATTGGCCCCCACTCTCTTCTGGCTTGTAGAGTTTCTGCTGAGAGATCTGCTCTAAGTCTGATAGGCTTCCCTTTGTGGGTAACCTGACCTTTCTCTCTGGCTGCCCTTAGCATTTTCTCCTTCGTTTCAACCCTGGTGAATCTAAGGATTATGTGCCTTGGGGTTGCTCTTCTTGAGGAATATCTTTGTGGTGTTCTCTGTATTACCTGGGGTTGGATATTGTCCTGCTTTGCTAGGTTAGGAAAATTTTCCTGAATAATATTCTGAAGAATATTTTCCAGCTTGGATTCATTCTCTCCATCACATTCAGGTACACCTGTCAAATGTAAGTTTGGTCTTTTCACATAGTCCCACATTTCTTGGAGACTTTGCTCATTCCTTTTTATCCTTTTATCTCTAATCTTGTCTTCTCATTTTATTTCATTAAGTTGGACTTCAACCTCTGATATCCTTTCTTCTGCTTGAACAATTCGAGTGTTTAAACCTGTGCATACTTCTCGGAGTTCCTGTATTGTATTCTTCAGTTCCATTAATTCACTTATATTCCTCTCTAAGTTGTCTATTCTCATGAGGATTTCGTCAAACCTTTTTTCAAAGTTCTTAGTTTCTTTACATTGGGCTACAACATGTTCTTTTAACTCACAGAAGTTTCTTATTATTCACCTTCTGAAGCCTGATTCTGTCAATGGAATGCATTCGTTCTCCATCAAGCCTTGTTCCCTTGTTGATGAGGAACTGCGATCCTCTTTAGAGGGAGAGGCATTCTGATGTTGAGTATTCTCAGCCTTTTTATGCTGGTTTCTCCCCATCAGTGTAAATTTATCCACCTGTCATCTTTGTAATTACCAACTTTCAAATTAGGTCTCCGAGTGGACATCCAAGTTGTTAATTCCCAGGGCTGAAATATGAGCAACCCACTGCGTCGGCCAAAACAGTGGCGTTAAGACTGATGGTGCTTTTCTGCCCAGGAATCTCCAGTCTGGCTTCCTTCTTGAGTCCGTAATAGGCTACTCTGCCTTCCCGGAGCTCCAAACCTTGGTCAGAAGGGGAACCAGTCCCGTTTACTCTGCACCAAGAGCTGCTGTGTCGAGGTGCTGGCAAAACTGCTGTGCCAGCCACAAGAGTCATGCTGGTGACCCGTGCGGCTCCTCCACTGGGAATCTTCTGCTCCGTGAGCGACCAAAATTTGTCTGAAAGTGTGGCGTCCTCTCGTTCTCTGTGCTTTCACTGGGAGCTGCAGTCCTGAGATGTTAGCTATCAGCCATCTTGGATCGTTCTAACCTTATTCTTTAAGACTTCCTTTTTATATGAGTTTCCATATAAATTTTAGAATTGGTTTGTCAAATTCCACAAAAAGTCCCGCTGGGATTTTTATTGGCATTGCATTGAATCAATAGATTGATTTAGGGAGAACTGAAATCTTACAATATTGCTATTATCAGCTGATTTCCTGTTTATTAATTTTTAAAAAGTTTTTCTTGTTTTATAAATTGGAATATAAAGCTCAATGTTTACTCATTTATTCCAGAACTGAAGAATACTTCGCACGTTGTGGGTGCTCAGTAAATATTTTTTAAAGCAGCAAATTAATATTCTACTGGGGTACCTATTTTGTCTTCCTCACCCCCTTTTCTTGACAAATCCAACTAATTTTTCAGATCCGAAATCATACGCTGTTTCCTCAGGGGATGATTCTTGCCTGATCTTCCAAACAGAGTCAGGCTCCCCTGTTGTCTGTCCCTGTTTTGACATCCTCCATTCTTACATTCATACTGTTACGTGTTAAAACATTATACAGTAACTATATAATTATTCAATATTGATCTTCGATCTATAGTCTAAGCTCCCTGAGAATGAAGACTAAGTTTGCCTTAATTTCTTACTCACTTCTACACTCCTAGTATCTAGCCTGTTACTGTGCACAAGGCAGGTGTCAACAATTATTAAATTATTTTCTAAGAGATGCCTAGACCCCCTCTGCTATTTCTTAAAAATATGTTATTACATTGCCAACATTTTGCTACCCTAACATCAAAAACCTTTCTAGATGTTTTCTGCTGCTTTTATGCTCTGGATTATTTAATAGATATTTTCTATCAGATTTTCTAGGGTGGGAAAGAGGGTTCTTCAAGTCCTCCCACCCCCATCCCAGACTGACTGAATCAGCAGACTCGGTTCTAAGCTGAAGTCCTGAATTGAAGAAGGAGAAGCTACATTGCTAACAGGCTCTGCAAGTAACTCCTGCACTAACGAGTTTGGCACTCACTCTATTGAGTTGCATTCATGACATTGCTGCTTTATCTCTGCACTCCATAATTTTTGTGACACTACTCTGGGCCCAGTTTCTCTCATCATTCTGGCCCATACTGTGTTCTGCTTTTGCTCTCAAGGCTGCATTTTTTTCTTTGGCCATCTGCCCTTTAAGGACAGCTGAAAGGCCACCCCAGCTGCCTAGTTAAGGAGCTCATTAATCTCATCTTTATCTTCCTGTTCATGCTGACCACCCCAGCTTTATGGGCCACACATTGTACAGCTCTCTGATCCAACTTCAGAAACAGCGCAAAGGAAATGGCCCAAGATTTGAAATAAAGAAACCAGAATGCATCCGCATGCAATTGTTTGCTATCTGTGTGAACTTGAAAATGTTACTTAACTTCTCTTCACCTCAGGTATAATGATATCGGTCCTTCTTACCTTGGAGACATGAGGATCAAAGGACATAATGTATTATGCCAGAACCTTATAAACTATAAGTGGATATATACATATTAATTACAAATAATAACCTCAGCCATCTTACTGTTTGTATGATGGGGGGAACAGTTTACATTCTGTCATCTTTAATAACAAAGGATATTCTTCCTAGCACTGTCTAGTTCCTTCTTTGTTAAAAAATTTATTTATTATACTTCAGGTTCTGGGATATATGTGCAGAACATGCAGGTTTGTTACATAGATATACGTGTGCCATGGTGGTTTGCTGCACCCAACAACCTGTCATCTAGGTTTTAAGCACCGCAAGCATTAGGTATTTGTCCTAATGCTCTGGACAAATACCCCATTGCTCCCCACCCCCTGAAAGGTCCTGGTGTGTGATGTTCTCCTCCCTGTGTCCATGTGTTCTCATTGTTCAACTCCCACTTATGAGTGAGAACATGAGGTGCTTGGTTTTCTGTTCTTGCATTAGTTTGCTGAGAATGATGGTTTCCAGCTTCATCCATGTTCCTGCAAAAGACATGAACTCATTCTTTTTTATGGCTACATAGTATCCTATGGTGTATATGTTCCACATTTTCTTTATCCACTCTAACACTGATGAGTATTTGGGTGAGTTCCAAGTCTTTGCTATTGTGAGTAGTATAAACATACATGTGCATGTGCTTTATTAGTAGAATGATTCATAATCCTTTGGGTATATACCCAGTAATGGGATTGCTGAGTCAAATTGTACTTCTGGTTCTAGATTCTTGAGGAATCACTACATTGTCTTCTACAATGGTTGAACTAATTTATACTCCCACCAACAGTGTATAACTATTCCTATTTCTCTACATCCTCTCCAGGATCTGTTGTTTCTTGACTTTTTAATGATCACCATTCTAACTGGTGTGAGATGGTATCTCATTGTGGTTATGATTTGCATTTCTCTAATTACCAGTGATGATGAGCTTTTTTTAATGTTTGTTGTCCACATAAATGTCTTCTTTTGACAAGTGTCTGTTCATATCCTTCGCCCACTTGTTGATGGGATTGTTTGTTTCTTGTAAATTTGTTTAAGTTCCTTGTAGATTCTGGATATTAGACCTTTGTCAGATGAATAGATTGCAAAAGTTTTATCCTTTTCTGTAGGTAGCCTGTTCACTCTGATGATAATTTCTTTTGCTGTGTAGAAGCTTTTTAGTTTAATCAGATCTCATTTGTCAATTTTGGTTTTTGTTGCTATTGCTTTTGGTGTTTTAGACATGAAGTCTTTGCCCATGTTTATATTCTGAATGGTATTGCCTAGATTTTTTCTAAGGTTTTTTATGGTTTTAGGTTTTATGTTTAAGTCTTTAATCCATCTTGAGTTAATTTTTATATAAGGTGTAGGGAATGGGTCCAGTCTCAGTTTTCTGCATATGGCTAGCCAGTTTTCCAAGCACCATTTATTAAATAGAAAATCCTATTTTGGATTTTCTACTGCAAGTTTTTGTCAGGTTTGTTGAAGATCGGATAGTTGTAAATGTATGGTGTTATTTCTGAGGCCTCTGTTTTATTCTATTGGTCTAGAACCATGCTGTTTTGGTCACTATAGCCTTATAGTATAGTTTGAAGTCAGGAATGCCTCCAGCTTTATTCTTTTTGCTTAGGATTGTTTTGACTGGCTATACAGGCTCTTTTATAAGTTTAAAGTAATTTTTTCTGGTTCTGTGAAGAAAGTCAATGGTAGCTTGATGGGGATAGCACTGAATCTATAAATTACTTTGGGCAGTCTGGCCATTTTCATGATATTGAGTCTTCCTGTCCATGAGCATGGAATGGTTTTCTATTTGTTTCTTTCCTCTCTTATTTTCTTGAGCAGTGGTTTATAGTTCTCCTTGAAGAGATCCTTCACATCCCTTGTAAATTGTACTCCTAGGTATTTTATTTTATTTATTTATTATTATTATTATTGTTTTAGATTGAGTGTCTGTTTACTCTGTCACCCAGGCTGAAGTGCAGTGGCACCATCTTGTCTCACCACACCTCCATATCCCGGGTTCAAGCGATTCTCCTGCCTCAGCCTCCCGAGTAGCTGGGAATATAGGCATGCACCACCATGCCTGGCTAATTTTTGTATTTTTTAGTAGAAACCGGGTTTCCCTATATTGGACAGGCTGGTCTTGAACTCCTGAACTCGTGAGGCCCGCCTCAGCCTCCCGAAGTTCTGGGATTACAAGCGTGGGCCACGGCGCCCAGCTGGTATTTTATTTTCTTTGTAGCAATTGTGAATGGGAGATCACTCATGATTTGGCTCTTTGTTTGTCTATTATTGGTGTATAGTAATGCTTGTGATTTTTACACATTAATTTTGTATCCTGAGACTTTGCTGAAGTTGCTTATCAGCTTAAGGAGATTTGGGGCTGAGACAACGGGGTTTTCTAAATATACAATCATGATATATGCAAACAGAGGCAATTTGACTTTTTCTCTTCCTATTTGAATACCCTTTATTTCTTTCTCTTGCTTGACTGCCCTGGCCAGAACTTCCAATACTATGTTGACTAGGAGTGGTGAGAGGAGGCATCCTTGTCTTCTGCTGGTTTTCAAAGGGAATGCTTTCAGCTTATGCTCATTTGGTATGATATTGGCTATGGGTTTTTCATACATGGTTCTTATTATTTTGAGATATGTCCCATCAATACCTAGCTTACTGAGTGTTTTTAGCATGAAAGGGTGTTGAATTTTGTTGAAGACCTTTTCTACATCTATTGAGATAATCATGTGGTTTTTGTCATTGGTTCTGTTTATGTGATGGATTACATTTATTGATTTGCCTATGTTGAAATAGCCTTGCATCTCAGGGATGAAACCGACTTGATTGTGGTGGATAAGTTTTTTGATGTGCTGCTGGATTCAGTTTGCCAGTATTTTACTGAGGATTTTTACATCGATGTTCATCAGGGATATTGGCCTGAAATTTTCTTTTTTTGCTGTATCTCTGCCAGGTTTTAGAATCAGGATGATGCTGGCATTATAAAATAAGTTAAGGAGGAGTCCCTCTTTTTCTATTGTTTGGAACAATTTCAGAAGGAATAGTATTGGCTCCTCTTTGTACCTCTGGTAGAATTTGTCTGTGAATCTGTCTGGTTCTGGGCCTTTTTTTTGGTTGGTAGGCTATTAATTACTGCCTCAATTTCAGAACTCATTATTGATCTATTCAGGGACTCAACTTCTTTCTGATTTAGTCTTGGGAGGGTGTCTGTGTCCAGGAATTCATCCATTTCTTCTAGATTTTCTGGTTTATTTGCATAGAGGTGTTTATAGTATTCTCTGACGGTAGTTTGTATTTCTGTGGGATCAGTGGTGATATCCCATTTATCAATTTTTATTGTGTCTATTTGATTCTTCTCTCTTTTCTTCTTTATTAGTCTGGCCAGTAGTCTATCTATTTTGTTAATCTTTTCAAAAAACCAGCTGCTGGATTCATAGATTTTTTTTTTTTTGAAGGGTTTTTCTTGTCTCTATCTTCTTCGGTTCTGCTCTGATCTTAGTTATTTCTCGTTTTCTGCCAGCTTTGGAATTGTTTGCTCTTGTTCTCTAGTTCTTTTAATTGCGGGGTTAGGACACAATTAAAGGATTTTAGATCTTTCCATCTTTCAGATGTGGGCATTTAGTGCTATAAATTTCCCTCTTAACAGTGCTTTATTTGTGTCCCAGAGATTCTGGAACGTTGTGTCGTGATTCTCATTACTATCAAACAACTTATTTATTTCTGCTTTAATTTTATTATTTACCCAGTAGTCATTGAAGAGCAGGTTGTTTAGTTTCCACATAGTTGTGTGATTTTGAGTGACTTTCTTAATCCTTAGTTCTAATTTGATTGCACTGTGGTCTGAGAGACTGTTATGATTTCCATTCTTTTGCATTTGCTGAGGTGTTTTACCTCCAATTTTGTGGTCGATTTTAGAATAAGTGCTATGTGGTGCTGAGAAGAATCTATATTCTGTTGACTTGGGGTGGAGAGTTCTGTAGATATCTCTTACATTCACTTGGTTGGAGCTGAGTTCAAGTTCTGAATATCCTTGTTACTTTTCTGTCTTGTTGATCTGTCTAATACTGGCAGTGGGGTGTTAAAGTCTCCCACTATTATTGTGTGGAAGTCTAAGTCTCTTTGTGGGTCTCCAGAAACTTGCTTTATGAATCTGTATGTGTATATATATATGTGTATATATGTATGTGTATATACGAATCTGTATGTGTATATATATATATGTATTTGTGTGTGTGTGTATATATATATACACACACACACAAATACATATATATATACACAAAGCAAAAAAAAAGAGCTAACATATATATAAGTATATATATAACATATATATATTTACATATATACACGTATATATATGTTAGATCTTTTTTTTTTTTAATGGAGTCTCACTCTGTCACCACACTGGAGTACAGTAGCATGATCTCAGCGACCTCTGCCTCCCAGGTTCAAGTGATTCTCCTACCTTAGCCTCCCCAGTAGCTGGGACTACAGGCACACGCCACCACGCCCAGCTAGTTTTTGTATTTTTAGTAGAGGTGGGGTTTCACCATGTGAGCCAGGATGATCTCCATCTCCTGACCTCAAGATCCTCCCACCTTGGCCTCCCAAAGTGCTGGTATTACAGGTGTGAGCCACTGCACCCAGACAGTTGGCTCTTCTTATTCCATCAATCCCTTTACCATTATGTAATGCCCTTCTTTGTCTTTTTGGACTTTTGTTGATTTAAAGTTTGTTTTATCAGAGACTAGGATTGCAACCCTGCTTCTTTTTGCTTTTTATTTTCTTGGTAAATATTCCTCCCTCTCTTTATTTTAAGCCTATATGTGTCTTTGCACATGAAATGGGTCTCCTGAGTACAGCACACCAATGGGTCTTGACTATCCAATTTGCCACTCTGTGTCTTTTAATTGGGGTATTTATCCCATTTACATTTAAAGTTAATATTGTTATGTGTGAATTTGATCCTGTCATCATGATGTAGCTGGTTATTTTGCATATTAGTTGATGCCATTTCTTCACAGTGTTCTTGGTCTTTATATTTTGGTATATTTTTGCAGTGGCTGGTACCAGTTTTTTCCTTCCCTATTTAGTGCTTCCTTCAGGAGCTCTTGTAAGGCAGGACTGGTGGTGAGAAAA
The DNA here is from genome assembly GCF_049354715.1 of Callithrix jacchus. NCBI lineage: Eukaryota > Metazoa > Chordata > Mammalia > Primates > Cebidae > Callithrix > Callithrix jacchus. Next base: position 128,905,940 of record NC_133508.1, read on the forward strand.
TCCCTCAGCATTTTCTTGTCTATAAAGGATTTTATTTCTCCTTTTCTTTTTTTTCTTTTTTTTTTTTTTTTTGAGATGGAGCTTCACTCTTGTTACCCAGGCTGGCTGGATATGAAATTCTGGGTTGAAAATTCTTTTCTTTAAGAATGTTGAATGTTGGCCCCCACTCTCTTCTGGCCTGTAGGGTTTCTGCAGAGAGATCCAATGTTAGTCTGATGGGCTTCCCTTTGTAGGTAACGTGATCTCTCTCTCTGGTTGCCCTTAACATTTGTTCCTTCATTTCAGCCTTGGAGAACCTGATGATTATGTGTCTTGGGGTTGCTCTTTTCAAGGAATATCTTAGTGGTGTTCTCTGTATTTCCTGAATTTGAATGTTGGCCTGTCTTGCTAGGTTGGAGAAGTTCTCCTGAATAATATTTTGAAGTGTGTTTTCCAACTTGGTTCCATTCTCCCTATCACTTTCAATCATAGGTTTGGTCTTTTCACATAGTCCCATAGTTCTTGGAGGCTTTGTTCATTCCTTTTCATTCTTTCTTCTCTAATCTTGTCTTCACACTTTATTTCATCAAGTTGATTTCCAATCTCTGATATCCTTTCTTCCACTTGATAGATTCAGCTATTGATATTTGTGTATGCTTCATGAAGTTCTTGTGCTGTATATTTCTATCATATTCTCTAAACTGGTTATTCCAGTTAGCAGTTTCTGTAACCTTTTATCAAGGTTCTTAGCTTCCTTGCATTGGGTTAGAACATGCATCTGTAGCTCAGAGGAGTTTGTTATTATTCACCTCCTGAAGCCTTCTTCTGTCAATTTGTTAAACTCATTCTCTGTCTAATTTTGTGCCCTTGCTGGAGAGGAAGTGTGATCATTTGGAGAAGAGGCATTATGTTTTTTGGAATTTTCAGCATTTTTGCACTGGTTTTTCTTCATCTTCATGGATTTATCTATCTTTGATCTTTGATGCTGATGGCCTTTTGATGAGGTTTCTGAGTGAGTGTCCTCTTTGTTGATGTTGATGTTATGGCTTTCTGTTTGTTATTTTTCCTTCTAATAGGCCTGTCCTGCAGGTCTGCTGGAGTTTGCTGGAGGTTCACTCCAGACTCCATTTGCCTGGGTATCACCAGGAGAGTCTGCAGAACAGCAAAGATTGCTTCCTGCTCTTCCTCTGGAATCTTTGTCCCAGAAGGACACCCACCTGATGCCAGCCAGAGCACTCCTGTAAGAGGTGTCTGTCAACCCCTGCTTGGATGTGTGAACCAGTCAGGAGAAACGGGAGTCAGGGACCCACTTGAGGAGTCAGTCTGTCCCTTAGCAGAGCTTGAATGCTATGTTAGGAAATCTGCTGCTCTCTTCAGAGTCAGCAGGCAGGGATGTTTAAGTCTGCTGAAGCTGCACCCACAGCCACCCTTTCCCCCAGGTGCTCTGTCCCAGGTAGATGGGAGTTTTATCTATAAGCCCCTCATGGGGGCTGCTGCCTTTCTTTCAGAGATGCCTTGCCCAGAGAGGAGGAATCTAGAGAAGTAGTCTGGCCACAGCCGCTTTGCCATATTGCAGTGAGTTCCGCCCAGTTCAAACTTCCTGATGGCTTCCTTAACACTATGAGAGGAAAACTGCCTACTCAAGCCTCAGTAATGCAGATGCCCCTTTCAACACCAAGCTCAATCATCCCAGGTAAATTTTAGGATGCTGTGCTGGCAGCGAGAATTTGAAGCCAGTGATTAGCTTGCTACACTCCGTGGGAGTGGGACCTACTAAGCGAGACCACTTGGCTCCCTGGCTTCAGCCCCCTTTCTAGGAGAGTGAAAGTTCTCTCTCTCTGGGGTTCCAGGCACCACTAGGGTATGAAAAAAATACTCCTGCAGCTACCTCAGTGTCTGCCCAAACATCCTCCTAATTTTGTGCTTGAAACCCATGGCCCTGGTAATGTAGGCACACTGGGGAATCTCCTGTTCTGCAAGTTGCAAAACTGTGGGAAAAGCATAAAATCTGGGCCTAATAGCACAGTCCTTTACAGCTTCTTTTGGCTGGGAGAAGGAGGCTCCCCAGCTCCTCGCACTTCTCATGTGAGGTGATACCCCACCCTGCTTCTGCTCACCCTCCATGGGCTGTACCCACTGTCTAACCAGTCCCAATGAGATGAACCAGGTACCTCAGTTGGAAATGCAGAAATTACCCACCTTCTGCATTGGTATCTCTGGGAGCTGCAGACCGGAGCAGTTCCTATTTGGCCATCTTGCCAGATCTGTCTTGTACCTTCTAAGAAACAAACCAGCCAGGCGTGGTGGTTCATACCTGTAATCCCAGTACTTTGGGAGGCTGAAGCCAGCAGATCAACTGTGGTCGGGATTTTGAGACCAGCGAGGCCAACGTGGTGAAACACTGTCTCTACTAAAAATACAAAACTAGCTGGGTGTGGTGGCGCATGCCTGTCATCCCAGCTACTTGGGAGGCTGAGGCAGGGGAATCACCCGAGTCCAGGAGATGGAGATTGTAGTGAGCTGAGATTATACCGCTGCACTCCAGCCTGTGCAACAACAGAGCAAAACTCCATCTCAAAAAAAAAAAGAAGAAGTAAACCAACTGACTAATTATTATCTCCTCTGAATTCAAAATATCCTATAGTATCTCTGACCATACAATAAGATATCTTAATACATTTTTAGCCTTTCTATTTTTCAGTATTCATCTGTGTGGGTTACACAAACTTGTCTTGATAAAAGTAATACTTTTCAAGCATTGGAAGTAGAAAGTCTCAAATTGTTCTTTTGAAAAGCTGAAATATTGGTCTACTATGTGACTCATAATTCCCACCTCTCTAATGAACTTTAATTATCCAACCCCTGCAATCTATCACCCACTGTTGTTGATTCTATTCACTAAGTCTCAATTCCTTTCCCTCTCCTCTATTGCCGTTGTCTTATTCAAATCTTCCTCATCCTTAATGGCTTCCATTGTAATTCACTCCTAACTTGTTTAACTGCCTTCATTTGCTGTCTTCCAACTGTTCCTTCATACCGCTGTTGGAATCAACAAGCTATGGCTTGTGGGTGAAAGCCAGGCCATAAAGGTTTTTTGGAACATAGTCACACTCATTCATTTGTGTATTGTCTATGGTTGCTTTGGTGCTACTGTACTGAGTAGTTTCAACTCAGTAACTACATGGCCTGTGAAGTGGGTTGAGTGATGACCACCAAAAAGATATGCTCACCTCCAAGTCCTGGGACCTCAGAATGTTAACTTATTTGGAAAAAAGTCTTTTCAGATGTAATTAATTAGAATCTTGACATGAGATCATCCTGGATAACCCAGATAATCCCTTAATTTAATGATAAATGTCTTTCAAATAAACATAGAAGACACATAGAGTAGAAGGTAACAAGCCAAGGAATTCTTGGAAGACACAAGGAATCTAGTCCTTTCTTAGAGCGTCTGGAGGCAGTTATTAAGGAAGCTATTGCAATGGTTCCAGTTAGAGATGATACTGGATTGGAGTGAGCAGGGGCCGTGCAGATGGAATTAGAGATAGTAGCCATATGCCAGAGATATTTCTGAGATAGAAACAAGAGGACTTAATAAATGTTGATGTGGAGGATGAGAGACAGTGAAATTAATTACCACTCTCTCAGTATAGATCTGTCTACCCCAGCCACAGTAAACACCTGTTACCATCATACTTGCCATGAGAGCTAGAGTCCAAAGCTTTTAGACTTACTGAACTGTCTGGTTAAATGCCCTTTTCTCCCCCATTTACCTGATTGGCAAATAATTTCACTTCAATATTCTGTTCTCTTCAATATTCCTTACCTGCTCTGGGAAGCTCCAACAATGCCTTGGTATTCCAACCTTCACTCTACCTCCCAGAATTAGAGAGGCTTTTCTTCCTCTGTGTTTCCACAGTGGCCTGTGCATAAATCTATACTAGCTTGTAGCACTCATATTGTTGTACTGTTACCATTTGTTTACATATCTATTTTTTGAAGGCATGTGTCATATTCATAATATAATTTCTGGCATAAAGAAAAGTAAATAAATGTTTAATTGATCGATTCTTTACTATAATTCATAGAAACAGAAAAAATAACATTACTTATAAGTTACATATAAGAAAGCCATTATTAAAATAGTCACTAGCAAATCTGAAATATGGCTGGGCATGGTGGTTCACACCTGTAATCCCAGCACTTTGGGAGGCTGAGGAGGATTACCTGAGGTCAGTTCAAGACCAGCCTGGCCAACATGGTGAAACCCCATCTCTATTAAAAATACAAAAATTAGCCAGGTGTGGTGGTGCATGCCTGCAATCCCAGCTACTTGGCAGGAGAACTGCTCAAACCTGGGAGATGGAGGTTGCAGTGAGCTAAGACTGTGGCACTGCACTCTGGCCTGGGCAACAAGAGCAAAACTCTGTCTTTTTAAAAAAAAAAATCTGAAATATAACTAATGTCATCTACAGGGTACATATAACTTCTAATCTTTTGCAAGCACATTTCTCTTTAACACTTATGATCTTAACAAATTTCCTTTATCCTAAAATATATTTTATAGACTATTGAGAGATGTCTAAAGTACAGCCATATTATTTGTAGTTTCAACCTTCATCTTTTAAGAGACAAAGTCTCGCTATGTTGCCCAGGCTGACCCCAAATTCCTGGGCTCAAGAGAGGCTCCCACCTCAGCCTCCTGAGTAGCTTAGAGTGCAGTGGTGAGATCTCAGCTCACTGCAAGCTCCACCTCCCCAGTTTAAGTGATCCTTCCACCTCAGCCTTCTGAGTAGCTGAAATTACAGGTGAGTGCCACCATGCCTGGCTAATTATTTTGTATTTTTAGCAGAGATGGGTTTCACCATGTTAGCCAGGCTGGTCTCAAACTCCTGACCTCAAGTGATCCACCTGCCTCTGCCTCCCAAAATGCTGGAATTACAGACATAAGCCACCATGCCTGGCCTCAATTCCTTTTAGAATACTTTCATTTCAACAAAATTAGATTAGGGTCATGTAGCATATTTGATTAGATTGATAGCAAGTTGTATTAATTGAATCAATGTGATTATGAGAGTGTTTTCTCCTTATAAATACTTGCCTTGTATTTATTTTTGTATTACAGACATGTTCACAAGTTGGTCATATTTTTACAAGTAATAGACACTATTTTTTAAGATCAAGAGCAATTTTCAATAAGTATACCTTGTTCAACTTTTATAGGTTTCTTTCAAGAATGTTCTCAGGAAGGAAGAAGAAAAGATGTTTCTTTTCTAATGCAGCATTGGGTAAAATACTTTGCAGGCCTATAGCTGAGGCTATTTTTTCAAAGCTTTTAGGACATCACAGTCTTAAAAATGCTAGCTAATTCTCTGCAAGGGAGTGCCGTAGAAGACTTAACTCCACAGTGGGTGTCAGAAAATTATTGCATATTCCCACATCACAAAAACTCAGAGTTGGTCACTGAACTTAGGTAAACTATAAATATTTTGCTATTTAATCCTTTTGTGTATAGGACACTTTTTTTTACGTTACTTGTTAGCTTGCATCAATCTATACCAACTTTAACATTTAAATTTTTAGAAGACAGAATCTGATTCTACTAAACATACTCCACGTACATTTTGGATACTGATATATGTGTATATGAACATTTTCACAGTAATATGACGGCTTTTGAATGTTTCTCCTGAGATAACACTTTTCCCCCCAACATCATCAAATATAAATAAGATAGTTAGATGGGCCATATTCAATTGAAGGCTCTCTTTTGAAGAATCTTTTACTATTAAAGAATTCTGACCTCTAACTCTGCTTTATTTTTAAGAATAAAATTCAACCACTCTGAGCTAGCACTGATGTTTTGGGCTTTTTTCTCTGAGGATCATTTTGAAGATGAAACTGAGCACTGAATATGAACACTGTTAATTCTGGCCAGACCCAAAGCCACAGTGTATATTAAGATATAAGGCTTGTTGCTGGTAACAAAGCTGAGAATACAATGCCTTTCTAAAAATGTGTTTATTAATCCCTGGTGATAATTGCTTCTTTATTTTTTTAGTTTTTGTTTTATTTATTTTTGGATTTTTTTTTTTTAGATGGAGTTTCACTTTTGTTCCCGAGGCTGGAGTGTAGTGGCATGATCTTGGCTCACTGCAACCTCCGCCTCTTGAGTTCAAGCAATTCTCCTGCCTCAGCCTCTCAAGTAGCTGGGCCTACAGGCATCTGCCACCATGCTCGGCTTATTTTTTTTTTTTTTTGTATTTTCTTTTTTTAGTAGAAACGAGGTTTCAGCATGTTGGCAAGGCTGGTTTCGAACTCCTGACCTCAAGTGATCCGCCTGCCTTGGCCTCCCAAAGTGTTAGGATTACAGGTGTGAGCCACTGTGCCTGGCTGATAATTACTTCTTTAATATGAGAAGTATGCATGCCTTCTTCATAATATTTATAATTATAACATAATTATAATTGCCTTCTTTATAAGTTTTATAATTATAATTTTTAACGTTAAAAAAATAAAGATAGAGTCTCACTCTGTCACCAAGGGTGGAGTGCAATGTCACAATTATAGCTTGCTGCAGCCTCAAACTCCTGTGCTCAGGTGGTCCTCCTGCCTTGGCCTCGTGAGTAGCTGGGACTACAGGCAGATGCTACCATGCCTGGCTAATTTTTAAAAAAATTTTTATAGAGAAAAGGTCTGGCTTTGTTGCCCAGGCTGTTCCAAACTCCTGGCTTTAAGAATCCTCCTGCCTCAGCCTCTCTGAAAATGCTGGGATTAGAGGCATGAGCTTCCACACCTGGTCTATAACCCAAAATTGATAGGAAATTTTATTATCAAATATTTGATGTGTCAGGAGAAAAAGAACATAACTTTTAATGTATTTATAAAGATATGTCTTTAGTACCAGTATGTGCTAAATTATCTCTTTCTACATATGATATGAAGAACATGAGAAAACCGTTATTTTCTGGAGAAGATATTGAAGCATCAGATTTTATCAATATTATTAAAAATTAGTTTTTATTTCCATGCGTATGGAACCATGACAATACTGGGGGCAGGGGAAGGGGATAGCAAAATCAAAAAACCTGTGCCTTATGTAATTCTTTATTCAGTCCTTCTAAGGGGTTCCAGATTAAATAAAACTAGTTTAATTTTTTCCCTGCTTTAAAAAGTTGCCCTGTAATACATTCTCACTGTTATCAGATGTAATAAGGTAGCCATTGGAAAGAGCCAACATGAAGGTCATATCACACTTTTTAATACTTTTTATTTTAATGATATTCTATAAACTTGATAATTAAATGAAATGAATCAGTATAACAAGGTTAAAAAAATCTCAGAGTAAAGCAAAAAACAAGTTTAAAAATGCCTTCCTAAGATATACATATCAATAGTAAGCACTATTCTGGTTTACAATATTATCTAGAGATTTTAATACACTGACTCAACTCTTTCTTACTTGTAATTAAACTTGCCTCATCTCAAGTTATCTTTTTTAGAAAAATCTAAATCTTCGCCCCTTCCTCTTCTTCTTGTACCACTTTGCTTCTACCTTATATCCAACATTTGCCATGTTTTCTCTGGAACTCCTTGTCTAATATCAACCCAGCACATTATTGACCTAAAACCTGAATTTCATTCTTACTTAGAGAGGCTGGCTTAATGCAATCCTTCCTTTTGTCTTTCCCTTACAAAATATGCAGCATATATAGTCAGCAGTCATGTAACAACAGGGATATGTTCTGAGAAATGTTTTGTTAGGTGATGTCATTGTGCAAACATCAGCGTGTACTTACACAAACCTAGAATACATAGTCTGCTATGTACTGAGGCTATAGTCTATTTTCTTGGGGCTATAAACCTGTGTAGCATATTACTGTATTGAATCCGTGGGCAATTGTAACACAATGATAATTACTTGTGTATCTAACATATCTAAATATAGAGAAGGTGCAGTAAAAATATGATACTACAATCTCATGGGACCACAGTTGTACATGTGGTCTATCACTATAGGAACCTTGAAAGGAACTGACTGAAAGGAACCTTGTTATGTATCACATGACTACATAAACTTCATTATTTAAGATTTAAAATTTTCCCTTTTTTTTTTTTAATTACATTTTACATTTTGGGGTACATGTGCAGAACATGCAAGATAGTTGCATTGGTACACACATGGCAGTGTGTTTTGCTGCCTTCCTCCCCTTCACCCACCTTTGGCATTTCTCCCCAGGCTATCCCTCCCCAGCTGCCCCCTCCGCTGTCCCTCCCCTATTCCCCCCATAAACCCCAGGGTGTAGTACTCCCTTCCCTGTGTCCATGTGTCCTCATTTTTCATCACCCGCCTATGAGTGAGAATATGCAGTATTTCATTTTCTGTTCTTGTGTCAGTTTGCTGAGAATAATGTTCTCTAGATTCATCCATGTCCCTACAAATGACACAAACTCATCATTTCTGATTGCTGCATAATATTCCATGGTATATATGTGCCACATTTTCCCAGACCAGTCTATCATCAATGGGCATTTGGGTTGGTTCCAGGTCTTTGCTATTGTAAACAGTGCTGCAATGAACATTCATGTGCATGTGTCCTTATAGTAGAACAATTTATAGTCCTTTGGATATATACCTAGTAATGGGATTGCTGGATCAAATGGAATTTCTATTTCTAAGGCCTTGAGGAATCGCCACACTGTCTTCCACAATGGTTGAACTAATTTACACTCCCACCAGCAGTGTAAAAGTGTTCCTATTTCTCCACATCCTTTCCAGCATCTGTTGTCTCCAGATTTTTTAATAATCGCCATTCTAACGGGCGTGAGATGGTATCTCAATGTGGTTTTGATTTGCATCTGTCTAATGACCAGTGATGATGAGCATTTTTTCATATGTTTGTTGGCCTCATGTATGTCTTCTTTTGCAAAGTGTCTGTTCATATCCTTTGCCCATTTTGAATGGGCTTGTTTGTTTTTTTCCTGTAAATCTGTTTGAGTTCTTTGTAAATTCTGGATATCAGCCCTTTGTCAGATGGGTAAACTGCAAAAATTTTTTCCCATTCTGTTGGTTGCCGATTCACTCTAGTAACTGTTTCTTTTGCCGTGCAGAAGCTGTGGAGTTTGATTAGGTCCCATTTGTCTATTTTTGCTTTTGTTGCCAATGCTTTTGGTGTTTTGGTCATGAAGTCCTTGCCTACTCCTATGTCCTGAATGGTTTTGCCTAGATTTTCTTCTAGGGTTTTTATGGTGCCAGATCTTATGTTTAAGTCTTTAAGCCATCTGGAGTTAATTTTAGTGTAAGGTGTCAGGAAGGGGTCCAGTTTCTGCTTTCTGCACATGGCTAGCCAGTTTTCCCAACACCATTTATTAAACAGGGAATCCTTTCCCCATTGCTTGTTTTTGTCAGGTTTATCAAAGATTGTATGGTTTTAGATATGTTGTGTTGCCTCTGATGCCTCTGTTCTGTTCCATTGGTCTAGATCTCTGTTTTGGTACCAGTACCATGCTGTTTTGATTACTGTAGCCTTGTAGTATAGTTTGAAGTCTGGTAGTGTGATGCCTCCCGCTGTGTTCTTTTTGCTTAGAATTGACTTGGCTATGTGGGCTCTCTTTTGGTTCGATATGAAGTTCATGGTGGTTTTTTCCAGTTCTGTGAAGAAAGTCAGTGTTAGCTTGATGGGTATAGCATTGATTCTGTAAATTACTTTGGGCAGTATAGCCATTTTCATGATATTGATTCTTCCTAACCATAAACATGGAATGTTTCTCCATCTGTTTGTGTCCTCTTTTATTTCGTTGAGCAGTGGTTTGTAGTTTTCCTTGAAGAGGTCCCCTACGTTTCTTGTAAGTTGTATTCCTAGGTATTTTATTCTTTTTGTAGCAATTGTGAATGGCAGATTGTTCTTGATTTGGCTCTCTTTAAGTCTGTTATTGGTGTATAGGAATGCTTGTCATTTTTGCACATTGATTTTATATCCTGAGACTTTGCTGAAGTTGCTTATCAGTTTCAGGAGTTTTTGGGCTGAGACAATGGGGTCTTCTAGGTATACTATCATGTCGTCTGCAAATAGAAACAAATTGGCTTCCACCTTTCCTATTTGAATACACTTTATTTCTTTTTCTTGCCTGATTGCTCTGGCTAGAACTTCCAGTACTATATTGAATAGGAGTGGTGAAAGAGGGCATCCTTGTCTAGTGCCAGATTTCAAAGGGAATGCTTCCAGTTTTTGCCCATTCAGTATGATATTGGCTGTTGGTTTGTCATCAACAGCTTTTATTACTTTGAGATACATTCCGTCAATACCGAGTTTATTGGGGGTTTTTAGCATAAAGGGCTGCTGAATTTTGTCAAATGCCTTCTCTGTGTCAATTGAGATAATCATGTGGTTTTTGTTTTTGGTTCTGTTTATGTGGTGAATTACGTTTATAGACTTGCGTATGTTGAACCAGGCTTGCATCCCTGGGATGAATCCTACTTGATCATGGTGGATAAGTTTTTTGATGTGCTGTTGCAATTGGCTTGCCAGTATTTTATTGAAGATTTTTGCATCTATGTTCATCATGGATATTGGCCTGAAGTTTTCTTTTCTTGTTGAGTCTCTGCTGGGTTTCAGTATCAGGATGATGTTGGTCTTATAAAATGATTTGGGAAGGATTCCTTCTTTTTGGATTATTTGGAATAGTTTCAAAGGAATGGTACCAGCTCCTCTTTGTGTGTCTGGTAGAATTCGGCTGTGAAGCCATCTGGACCTGGGCTTTTTTGTGTGTGGTAGGCTCTTAATTGCTGCCTCAACTTCAGACTTTGTTATTGGTCTATTCGTAGTTTTGGCTTCCTCCTGGTTTAGGCTTGGGAGGACACAGGTGTCCAGGAATTTATCCATTTCTTCCCAGTTTACTAGTTTATGTGTATAGAGTTGTTTGTAATATTCTCTGATGATTGTTTGAATTTCTGTGGAATCTGTGGTGATTTCTCCTTTATCGTTTTTTATTGCATCTATTTGGTTGTTCTCTCTTTCTTTTTTATCAGTCTGGCTAGTGGTCTGTCTATTTTGTTGATCTTTTAAAAAAAACCAGCTCTTGGATTTATTGATGTTTTAAAGGGTTTTTTGTGTCTCTATCTCCTTCAGTTCTGCTCTGATCTTAGTTATTTCTTGTATTCCTCTAGGTTTTGAGGTTTTTTTTTTTTATCTTGCTCCTCTAGCTCTTTCAATTTTGATGATAGGATGTCAATTTTGGATCTCTCCACTCTTCTCATATGGGCACTTATTGCTATATATTTTCCTCTGGAGACTGCTTTAAATGTGTCCCAGAAATTCTGGTATGTTGTGTCTTCATTCTCGTTGGTTTCGAAGAACTTCTTTATTTCTGCCTTCATTTCATTGTTTATCCAGTCAACATTCAAGAGCCAGTTGTTCAGTTTCCATGAAGCCACGTGGTTCTGAGTTAGTTTCTGAATTCTGGGTTCTAGCTTGATTGCACTATGGTCTGAGAGACTGTTTGTTATTATGTCAGTTGTTTTGCATTTGCTGAGGAGTGCTTTACTTCCAATTACATGGTCAATTTTAGAGTAGGTGTGATGTGGTGCTGAGAAGAATGTATATTCTGTGGATATGGGGTGGAGAGTTCTGTAGATGTCTATCAGGTTTGCTTGTTCCAGGTCTGAGTTCAAGTCCTGGATATCCTTGTTAATTTTCTGTCTGGTTGATCTGTCTAATATTGACAGTGGAGTGTTAAAGTCTCCCACTATTACTGTGTGGGAGTCTAAGTCTCTTTGTAAGTCATTAAGAACTTGCTCTATGTATTTGAGTGCTCCTGTATTGGGTCCAAATATGTATAGGATTGTTAGCTCTTCTTGTTGTATCGATCCTTTTACCATTATGTAATGACCTTCTTTGTCTCTTTTGATCTCTGTTGCTTTAAAATCTATTTTATCAGAGATGAGAATCGCAACTCCTGCTTTTTTTTGCTGTCCATTTGCTTGGGAAATTTTCCTCCCTTTATTTTGAGCCCTTGTGTATCCTTGCATGTGAGATGGGTTTCCTGGATACAGCACACCTATGGGTTTTGGTTTTTTATCCAATTTTTCAGTCTGTGTCTTTTGATTGGTGCATTTAGCCCATTTACATTTAGGGTTAATATTGTTATGTGTGAATTTGATACTGCCATTTTGATGCTACCTGGCTGTTTTGCCCATTAGTTGATGCAGATTCTTCATTTTGTTGATGGTCTTTAGCATTTGGTATGTTTTTGGAGTGGCTGGTACTGGTTGTTCTTTTCTATGTGTAGTGCCTCTTTCAGGAGCTCTTGTAAAGCAGGCCTGGTGGTGACAAAATCTCTGAGTACTTGCATGTTTGTAAAGAATTTTATTTTTCCTTCACTTATGAAGCTTAGTTTGGCTGGATATGAAATTCTGGGTTGAAAGTTCTTTTCTTTAAGGATGTTGAATATTGGCCCCCACTCTCTTCTGGCTTGTAGAGTTTCTGCGAGAGATCTGCTGTGAGTCTGATGGGCTTCCCTTTGTGGGTGACCCGACCTTTCTCTCTGGCTCCTGTTAAGATTTTCTCCTTCATTTCAACCCTGGTGAATCTGACGATTATGTGCCTTGGGGTTGCTCTTCTTGCAGAATATCTTTGAGGTGTTCTCTGTATTTCCTGGACTTGAATATTTGCCTGCCTTGCTAGGTTGGGGAAATTTTCCTGGATAATATCCTGAAGAGTATTTTCCAGCTTGGTTTCATTCTCTTCATCACATTCTGGTACACCTATCAAACTTAGGTAAGGTCTCTTCACATAGTCACACATTTCTTGGAGACTTTGTTCATTCCTTTTTGTGCTTTTTTCTCTAATCTTGGTTTCTCATTTTATTTCATTGAGTTGATCTTCGACTTCTGATATTCTTTTTTCTGTTTTGTCAATTCGGCTGTTGAAATTTGTGCATGCTTCGCGAAGTTCTAGTGTTGTGTTTTTCAGCTCCTTCAATTCATTCATATTCCTCTCTAAGTTGTCCATTCTTGTTATCATTTCCTCGAATCTTTCTTCAAATCTTTTTTCAAGGTTCTTAGTTTCTTTGCATTGATGTAAAACATGTTCTTTTAGCTTACGGAAGTTTCTCATTACCCACCTTCTGAAGTCTGATTCCGTCATTTCATCACACTCATTCTCCGTCCAGCTTTGTTCCCTTGCTGGTGAGGAGTTTTTGTCCTTTGTAGGAGGTGAGGTGTTCTGGTTTTGGGTGTTTTCCTCCTTTTTGCGTTTGTTTCTTCCCATCTTTGTGGGTTTATCCACCTGTCGTCTGAGTAGTTGCTGACTTTTCGATTGGGTTTCTGAGTGGACACCCGGATTGTTGATGATGAAGTATTTCTGATACTTAGTTTTCCTTCTAACAGTCTAGCCCCTCTGCTGTAGGACTGCTGAGGTCCAGTCCAGACCCTGCTTGTCTGGGGTGCACCTGTAGCAGCTGTGGAACAGTGAGGGATGCTACCAGTTTCTCCCTCTGCTATCTTTGTCCCAGAATGATGCCCGCCAAATGTCAGTCTGATCAGTCCTTTTTGAGGTGACTCTTTGGATATACAGGAGTCAGGGAGCTGCTTGCAGAGGTGGTCTGTACTTTATAGGAGCTCAAGTGCTGAGCTGTGAGCTCCATTGATCATTCAGGGCTGTTAGGCTGGTACGTTTAAGTCTGCTGCAGCAGAACTCATATAACCCCTTTTTTTCCTCGGATGCTCTGTCTCGGGAGTTAGGGCTTTCTTTATGAGTATCCATTGCACTGTCCTGCCCAGCTAGGAGGCAGTCTAGTCACTATTTGCCTGCCGAGGCTCCGCCCTGCTGCTGTGGGGTCCTCCCTGTTGCCGTGGGCTCCGCCTTACTGTTGTGGGCTCCTCACTGTTGCCGTGGGCTCTGTCCTGTTGCCATGGGCTCCACCCTGCTGCCCTGTTGGCGGAGTCTCTCTGTTATGGCGAGTTGCCTCGGCAACGGCAGGCTGTGTCAGCAATGGGAGTGTACCTCAGTAGGGGCAGAATGCCTTGGTAATGGCGGACGTCCCTCCCCCACCGAGCTGCACTGTCCTGGGTTCAGCTGTGCTCACATTGAAACTCTCAACCCCGAGCGTTTCAAATCGCCGTTTTGTTTGTCCCTGTGGGGGTGGGACCTGCTGAGCCTGATCACCTGGCTCCCTGCCTCAGAGCACTTTTTTTTTTTTAAGTTGAATGGTTGACTCTCTCCCAGGTGTTTCAGTCACCTGCTGATAGGGCACCAGGATCTGTGTGATTTCCTGTGCAGCAACCCACTGCGCTGGCGTCCCGTGTCTCTCCTACACCTGCAAATTGCCCCATTCTGTGGGCAACAAAGATCCATCTGGAAATGCAGATTGCACTCACCCTCTGCATCTTCACTGAGAGCTGCAATCCTGATTTGTTCCTACCATGCCATCTTCTTTTTCACAGATTTAAGATTTTTCATACATAAGAAACTACAACAATGTAATTATTTATATAATTAGGTTTAAATCTATTATCTTGCTATTTGTTTTCTATTTTTTAAATCTGTTTGTCATTCCCTTTTTCCTCCTTTTCTGCTTTATTTTGTATTAATTGAACATTTGGTATTATTATAATGTGTTTCCTTTGTTAACTTGTTAGCTGCATCTTTTTTGTTTTGAAGGTTGCTCTAGGGTTTATAATAAGTGATATACATCTTCAAGTGATATTTTGCCCCTTCATATATAGTATAAGAAACTTACATAATTCATTGTGAAGCAGAATTCATCAAGGAAAAAAGAGAAACTTACAATAATATATTTCCATTTCTTTTTTCATAGCCTTTGTGCTCCTTAAGTCATCATTTGTCATGATATCAAATCTATGTTTCTCATCTGGTATCATTTTTTTTCTTCCTCAAAGACATCCTTTAGCATTTCTTGCAGTGAAGTTCTGCTGGTGATGAATTCTTTCAGATTTTTTTCTCCCCATCTCTTTTAATATCTTTCAGCTTTTGTATGTCTGCTAAAGCACATACTTTTGCTTTCATTTTTGAAAGGTGTTTTCAGTGGATATTGACTTCAGGTTGACAGGATTTTTTTTCTTTTCTTTCAATACTTTTAAGTTGTTGTTCCACCATCTTCTCACTTGCATTGATTTCAGTGACAAATCTGCTGTGATCCTAGTTTTTGTCCCATTGTACATAAGGTGATTTTTCTCCCTCTGGCTGCTTTTATGATTTTTTTCTAGTGATTTCAGGTTGAAAGAGGATTTTTTTTTGTTTCAATACTTTAAAGATGTTGTTTCACCATCTTCTCACTAGGGTTGAGCAATTTTAATATAATGATGTTCCTTTGTGCAGCTTTCTTTGGGTTCATTAAGCTTCTTTGTTCTGTGGGTTTATACTTTTCATCAACTTTGGAATATTTTTGGCTATTATGTCTTCAAATATATTTTTATATTTCTCTCTTTCTCTCCTCTCTTTCAGGGACTCCAGTTAGATGTCTGTTAGACTGCATGACTATTCCCCTGTTGTTTTTTCTATTCCTTTTCTTTTGTCTCATTTTTGATAGCTTCTATTGCTATCTTCAAGTTCACTAAGTTTTTCTTCTGTAATGTATAATAAGCTGTTAATTCTCTCCAGTATATTTTTATCTCACATACTATTGTTTTACCTCTAAAATTAGATTTGGGTCTTTTGAAAATATCTTCAATGTCTCTATTTTGCTTTTTGATGATATGGAATACAGCTATGACAATCATTTTAATGTCTTTATCTACTCATTCTAACTCTATATCAGTTATGGTTCAGTTTCAGCTGATTAATTTTCTCCTCATTATGGGTCATATTTTCCTGCTTCCTGTATAGCTGGTTATTTTTACTGGGTTCCAGGAATAGTGAACTTTAACTTGTTGGGTGCTAGATGTTTTTGTAGTACTATAAACATTGTTGGGCTTCAAGCCAGAAGACAGTTAAGTTATTTGGAAGCTGTTTGATCCTTTTGTGTCTTGCTCTTAAGCTTGTTAGGTGGAAGCAGAGCAGTGCTCAGTCTAAACCTAATTATTGCCAACTATTGAGGCAGGAGCTTTTATATACTCTACCAGAGCTCCATAAACCTTGAGGTTTTTCTGTCTGGCTGGTGAGGAACAGGCATTGTTTCTGGCCCTGTTACTTTTAATTCATTTGGGTCTTTCCTTGCCAAAAGTACATGTTTCCTGGCTAATGGTAAGAGTCTTTCCTTACATGGTTGTACTTATCAGTACACATCTGAATATTTGAGGGGATCCTCTGCAGATCTCTCGAGTGCTCTCTCTGTGCATCTCTCTTCTCTCTGAAGTTCTTTCTATTAAATTTTATCTGCTTTGGTCTCCCTGGACTCTAAAGCCTCACTCAACTCAGGGATTCTACAAAACTCCTGCTAGGCTCCACCTTCCTGCGCCATGGTCTAGAAACTCTCTTTAGACATACCCTACCCCCAAGCCATAAACCGAGCACCAAGAAAATAACTTATAGAGATTTGAGTGCTGACAATATACTGGGAGACTAGAATCTCATTCCCCAGGTGAACAACTTCCTAAGGAAATTGGAGAGGGGCAGAGAGAAGCAGTTGTTGGAAATAACCATTTCAAGAATGAATGTTTCCTTGAGTCAAATACCAGGAGAGTAGCAAGACTTTAGCATGTTTCTCATGCCCCAGCTAGTAGGCATTCTACTGGTTGAAGTGACTTCAGTAGCAAGAGACAATGGGGTGTACCACCCCTAAAGGTGTCAAGGAAATGGTTCCCCTGAAGAACCTCACAAGTGCTCCCACCAGAACCAGCAGTAGGAAACCTGCCACAGAGAGGGTACAAATGTCTAGTCAACATTTGTCAGAGAAGCAGTGATGCATAGCAATTTTTGTAATGAGCTCAACTAGTTAAAAAGACTGTGCCTGTTCCTTTTAGTCTCTGCTTCATGCCCTCAAACCCAAGAGAGCTTGGAAAGGAGGAAGGAGGTAAGAAGAGTGAACATGTTACAGAACAGATTTTACAACAGCAAAGACCTGGAACCAACCCAAATGCCCATCGATGATAGACTGGACAAGGAAAATGTGGCACATATCCACCATGGAATATTATGCAGCCATAAAAAATGATGAGTTTGTGTCCTTTGTAGGGACATGGATGAATCTGGAAACCATCATTCTCAGCAAACTGACACAAGAACAGAAAATCAAATACCACATGTTCTCACCCATAGGTGGGTGTTGAACAATGAGAACACATGGATACAGGGAAGGAGCATCACACACTAGGGTCTGATGGGGGGGAATAGGGGCGTGATAGTGGGGGTGGGGAGGTTGGGGAGGGATAAAGTGGAGAGAAATGCCAGATATAGGTGATGGGGGGATGTAGGTAGCAAACCACATTGCCATGTATGTACCTATGCAACAATCCTGCATGATCTGCACATGTACCCCAGAACCTAAAGTACAAATTAAAAAAACAAGATGAAGAAGAAGAGTGAACAAACAGCTCCTGTCTCCCTGCCATTGTCCCCTTGAGTTATAATCAAGCAGGGGCTGGGGAAGGAGGAAAGATGAGGCTAGAGCTTATAAATGGCTAGACATTGCTTAATAACTGAAGGTAAGTTATGTATCAGCCTAAGATTCTGTTGAGAGAGCAGTGACTGGAGAAAAATAAAACTAATTGATGTTTATTCTCCAGTAAGTTCAAACTGCCAGATTAACTGTTACCTTTCTATCTCCCAACACAAGTCCCAAGTACTTAAGACCTATTTACTAAATTAGCCAACAAATAAACCTTAATTATTTGGAATTATAACTTTCAGTTGATATGAGTAAATAAATAATTCAAATTTTAAAATCTGTCAAGCCTGAATCTTAGCCATTAGGAAGCAACACTGATGCTGCAATATTTAGTTTGATCAAAGAAATTCAACCGTATGAATCACAGTTTTGATTATAAAAGTAATTATTTTAACTTTTTTATAACTGAGTTAGTTATTCCCTTCATATTGTTTTTCAGTATTTGTGGTGAATTTTTCTTTTCTCTACATTAAAAAAAATACATCTTTAGAAAATACTGTCTGAGGCTAACCTGATATCACTATGTGACAGTTCTTTGTTGTAAAAAGATAAGTAACTTATTTATAATAACTCCCACCCTCATTTAGCATCATATGTAATCCACAAGGTATTTATACTGCCCATTGTGATAGGTCTCTTTACCACTAGATGGCCTGCTCCTCTAAAAAAATGAATGCAATTTAATATTGGTGATTCTGGCATTAATTGCCCTAAAAATGGAGATAACTATTTCAAGTAAGTGTATGGAACTGAAATATTTTCATTGTAACAAATAAGCTTTAATTGTCTTTCCCTGATTTTTTTAAAAAGATTATTCTCACTTCTGCTAATATATTTTAATTAATATCTCTCCATTTTATGTCTTTCCCACAGGGTATATGCTATTTATTACTATAGCTTTTTAAATTTTTTAGACTATCTTGCTATGGTAGTGATTAGGAATAAGCTGTCTAATTCCCATTATCATATTCCTTTTCAAATCACATACTTATAGCTTCATTATTAGAAAGATATTCATTGTCTTTCAAAAGTTTCTTTATAGCTGGGCACTTACTCTTTTGGCCCCAGCAAATCCCAGTGACCCTCTCAGATAAAGGGTCCTGTTATAGCCACTAACAGCTCACTCCCCACCCTCTGCCTACTTCAGCGGTGGGCCCATGAAAGGAAAGAGGGAGAACATTAGCCTGCAACCCATTTCTAAATGAGGCCAACAAAGCCCTCCTTTGGTTATATCATTCTTTGTCACAAAAATTCTTCCATGATCCTTTAGCCTGATCTTCAAAGCCTTTCAGTCAGGCTCCAAACTACTTTCCCAACCTAATTTCTCACTATTTCCTTACATGAAAGTTCTCATTCATGCACATTCTCTGAATAGTTTGCACAGAATTGTACCGTGGGCCTGTTGTATACCTGACGTGGGTGGTGGTGGGGGCACACATACTTACTGTGTGCATGACTAACTGGACTAAATGCACAGGAAATGTTAGCCTGGTTAAACCTGTTTTATGTAACCCGAAACAATTTTCACTGTATAGCTATATGGAAGGTGTGAAAAATTATACCAAACCTGTTCTGACCCTATGGCACACCCTGGTTTTGGTTTTTAAACCAAAATTCTGGCAACAGCATATTTCCTACTTGTCTCCTTTCCTAAAACTGGAGTGCAGAATAGGAAGGAAGAACTTTCTCATTATCTGCATATGCTGGTTGTTTGAATTCCAAGACAAACAAACATTTACTGAATTTCTAAATTCATCCTTTACTAGATTCCAGTAACTTGAGCTGTGTTGTGAAGCCATCTGTAATTTTTTGCCTCTGGGCTCTTTTGGCCTCTGGACAATACTGTTACTTATTCTCTTTATCACCCTTAGCCAAGTAAAATGAGACAGGCGTGTTTTATATACTGTAAGAGCATCTACTTGAAGTTAAATTCTTTACAGTCTGGTCTCACACGATTGTGCATCATAGATACAAACACTTTAACCTTCATTCTGTAATGTCTGTCTTTTGAAAGGTCACAATAAATCACAAATACCAAAAATGTGATTTAAGCATAGACATTTTTAATCAGTGTATGGAGATATTCAATTGTCAAAGAGGTGTTTTACTATTAAACAGGCTGTATAGTTCACTACAAAAACCAAGTTTCAGTGTAGGTTTTTAAAAATATTAAGTGAATGAATGAATAAAATGGAAAATAAGAAAATTATACATTTCTAGTCAATAACAACAGTATTAAGTAGAGTTAGATAAAGGTCAATTAATTTTGTAAGAAATTAAAATATCCAATAGAGTTAACTAAATGTATTTCATTTTATTTATTTTATAACTATTTTTCTCCCTTTCCTTTTTTCTAAAAATGAAAGTTGTATTTGAAAAATTTTGTCCTGCTGAATGATATACATTATCATATAAAATTGCAAATCTTACTTCTTTTTTTTTTTCTCTTGAGACAGTCTTACTGTGTTGCCCAGGCTGGAGTGCAGTGGCATGGTGCTCACTGCAACTTCCACCTCCCAGATTCAAGCAATTCTCCTGCCTCAGCCTCCTGAGTAGGTGGGATTACAGGCATGAGCCACCATGCCCGGCCCAAATCTTACTTATTTCTGTACTGTATTTTAAAATCTTTTTATCATAGTATAATTATATTTGTTATTTTATTTCATTTTATAATCATCATGTATGCAAAGCAGGGTTGAGACAGAGTAGGCATGGTATTGCAACCTGGGCTCCTAAAAATTGATGCCGTGATAATTCTTGGATGAAGCTTTCCTAGGCTAGTTTTGTCATGATAAAGGACTGTCTCATTAAAGAGCCTCTCAATCCTTGCCTTTTTAGAAATCATAATCAGTCTCTTTAAAGTTTCTCTAAATTTTAGAAAAGGGTTTCTATTATGTATGAGGCTCATTGAAGAAACCTATGATTCCAATAGCCTTTCACTTGAAATATTATTTCCAATTGTGCTAAATTTATAATACTTTCAAGCCCTTTTAATATATACTGTGTTGGGATTCTATGTGAATTCTCTCATTTAATTCTCACAATAACCCTATTTGTGCCCATTATTCAAATGAAACAGGAATCGAGGCAAAGCAAAGTGCTCATACAGAGGGCAAGTGGCAGGGCTTGAAACCAGATCTGTGTGATGGCAAAGCCTCTGGTCCTCTACAAAATTGTGGTGAGGTCTCACCAGTAATATGGTCCCATTTAGGGATATTTTAGAGAGGCAGAGCATGGAAGCAGATTGATTCCTTTGGCATACTTCCAGGTCTCAGTATGGATTAGTATTTGCCTGCTTGCCAGAGATGAATGAAAATTGTACAAGAAGGAAATAGGTTAGTAGCTATGGCAATTCTGGGGTTATAGCACTGCAGTAGCTACCATGTCCTGGTATACTGCACCCTTGTTATTTGGAAGTGAGTTAAAAACAGCCATTCTTAATTATGAGTTTAGAAGAAAGAGAATATGAAGGCTGGAGGGCCATTTTAAATTGTTTTGAGCATGTGGGTGTGGGGATGACTGTTTAAGGAGAATCGCCCCTCTACCGCCTTGCCTCTCCAATCCTCTTCACTCCAAGAGTAGAAGATATCTACTACCCTACTGTTCATGGAAGGATCTGGATTTTCCTTTTTACCTGGTCCTTCATGAATCAGACATCTCCGGGAATTTTCAAAGTTAATTTGTTCCCAAAGGAGTACAAAGGAATGGCATGGCTTTATATCCCTGTTTGCTGGTTTAAGCCAAGAATGATGTCTCTCAGTGGCAGTGGGAGTTGAGTGTGTGGCTGAGTGCACACATGGTCCTTTAATTATTAGAGTTCCATCCGGCAGACTGAGGTTGTCAGATGTCATCCTAAATGTGTGTTTAATATTTCTGAGTTTTGAACTTTGACCTTAGTTTAATGTGGACAGGCCATATGCAGTTACTCACTTTTAATCAATGATGGCAACATTCCTCTGGCGTCGAGATTTCAAGCCATACTCTGTGGGCATCAAATATTCCCAGAAACACTCCAGCATTTTCAGACTTAATTTTTGTAAGCTGTCACTAATGGCTCTTGAAAAGAAAGACCAAACTAGCTTAACAAAGTAAAATTTCTAAGACTGAATACAAAATAACTTTTCAAAGGGCATTTTGCAATACTCTGATCCAGTTCTTCCCCTAATGTTTAGTAGCATATATTTGCCTTACACACACACACACACACACACACACACACACACCCTTCTTTCAGGAGCAAGGCTTTGGTTTCTCAGCCCACTCTTATTCTACCCCCATTGCTATGCTGAAGTTCACCAAAGACATTTGATCCAGATATTGCTGAATACTAAGATTATTTTTTAGTTTTATAGTTGTTAATCCAATTAAGTTCTTCACTCTCTTATTTATATAGCAAATTATACATAAAGTCAGACCAAACATAGTACCCCCTGCCATGGCAGGGCAGACAGTGTACAGATGCAGAGGATTTTTCCAAGGCTCCTTAAGGTCCCTCACAGGTTACACTGCTGCCAGTGACCATGTCTGCTCAGGTAGAACCTTGTTAAATTTGAGACACTTAACTTTATGCAGAGCCACAGCCATTTTATGCTTGGAATTTACTTCACCATTCAGGAAGCGCCTACGCACTTTCCTTTAAATAGTCTCTGGTCTTGGTTTCCATGTTAGCATACACTCCTCATTCTCTTTCTATGTTTTTGGCTATAGTAAGTCTCTTATGTCAGTCTCTCATTCTCTAACCAACAGGTAAATGCTGATATTCCTCAGAATTTTGCCCTAGGCCCTCTACTGTCTGTTCTTCATACTTCCCTTAGGAAATGTTATCAGTTCTCATGGCTTTAATCATCTATACACTGACAAATCCCAAAGTTCTCTCTCTGGTGCAGATCAAGCTTCTGAGCAAGCATACCTGAATATAGAACTGCCTATAGGACATTTCAATTTGGATGTCCCAAAGGCATCCCTAAATCACTGCATATGTCCAAAACTGCTAACTATTGTTCCCTCTAGAAAACAGTCATATGGCTCCATTACACATCCAGTTACTCAAGTCATAAGGTAACTGCGGGGGAGAGGAGGGTTATGACTCTTGCTTTCACCTCATTCACCATATCCCATCAATTATTCAATTTCTCAGATATGATTTATCATTGTCATCATCTAATAGAAAGAGTACCCTCAGCCACAGAGAGAAGTACCTGGTTCCTGGGATGGATATATCTCCATTATAGACCATTCATTGCTGAACATTGAACTGAAGAAAGACTATCAAATCTGGAATAAACACCCACCAGTGATGCTAGTTCACTGTCAGATGCCCCAGCAATAATGTCAGCTGCAGGTCATGTGCAGTTTTTGGCAATAACATTACCTGCACCCATTTTCTTCTCATGAACATTATGACACATGAACTCTCCTTACTCTAATCCTTACTCAAATTTCATGTTCCTAGAAAATATTCCAGTCCTTAGGACAGTTACTAATACCAGATGTTTTGTGTTTTTCCACTAGTCTTTGTAGGTTGGTTAATGTGAACCACTAATGACAAATAGATCTGTATTGTGTTGATAAAATCTAGTTTCAAAACCCACAGGACTGAGAGCCAGATCATGGGCTGTGGTAAATTTCCCAAGATAATCTAACCTGTAGAGCTACTTGAAAGGTAGCCAACTGATTTTTGCCTGGTGTTAGCCATATGCTTTCCACTTGAAATATCTCTGACATCTTCTTGGGAAGATGCCTAAAGCCCATGAAACAATACTACAGTTTTTAAAAAAACTCCTCTATTTAGCATAAGATGTACACAGAATTCCTTTAGTGATAGAGATTATTAACAAAAATATGCTGGAATATGGAGTAGCAGAGGGAGCTTCTTTATCAGTCATTCAGTGTACCTAGATCTGGTATTCCTCTTGCATTGGTAAATGTAGTGGCTACACAGAGAATTAAGAATTTCTTTTTTCTCATGACAGCAACCTAAATACAAATGACTTTGTTCATCTAACATTTTATCCTTCTAAAAAAAGAGGACTAACTATCATATGAAACATGTCTTTGAGGTCAGGTTTGTGACAGGTAATCTCAGAGATGACTCAATCCAAATATAGTTGCCTCTGGAACATGTAATGCCTATCCAGTGTACTCCACCATGATCAGGACACTGAGCTGGGCTCACTGGAAGCATCCTGCTGGAGGCAGTGCAGCATACACAGGAGAGGACTGGCTACTCCTTATATGTGGTAGGCATTTTAAGCCTTCAAGAACTCTTCCTGTGGTCCATCTAGCAGAGGTCCAAACTGCTTTAGGAACTTAGAGGAGCAATGAAACCAAAATAGAAGACGTCAAGGGGTAAGGACCATTTCCTGTGTGCAAGGGGAGAAGTTAGAGCTTTCCAAACAGAGCCAAGTCTTGAAGGCAAAAATGAGCTTTGAGGAGACCAGTTCACAAAGGGTATAGGATACAAATCAGGCTGCAGTTAGAAGTTCAAAGGGAAGGTTGATGCCAAATTGTGGAGTGGCTTGAAAGTCAGGAAGAAGAGTTTAATCTTGTTGTGGTTGGGAAGAGGGAGCATTCTGAGGACAAGTTGAAGAACGGAGATCAAGAATCAGGATGACTAACCAGGTAGCTATTGTAATAACCAGGGCCTGAAGATGTAAACTAAATTGGTTGCTGTAAGAAAGAGAGACATTCTGAAAGAAGAATGGTATAATGGATAATAACCCAATCCATGATTATAACCAGATATCACACAGAAGAGATAGTGAAGGGATTTCTGGGTGTGGTCCATAAAGCACATTTGTAAATACTCTCACTGGGTTTCCTTTCATTACACAAGCCTAGACTCAACTTTCTGAAACATTTTGCTTTCTCTTTCTGAACTGTAGAACTTTTTGCAGAAGGGGAAATGTTTCTGGTCTTCTAGAAAACTGTAGGCCCATATGGCAAGGAAATTATTCTGCTTCTTCTCTTTTTATTCTTCCTATTTAATCAGTCACCAAGACCTGCAGACCCCAAGCCATCCTTGTTATGCTCTCTTTTCTCCACCACTGCTGCCCCTGCTCCATGGCTACATCTGATTTCCTACCATAGATGTCTAGCAGCTCACTCACCCTCCAGTCTTGCCTATCTCTGATCCATCCTTCATATTTCTATCAGTGAACTGTAGTCTTTGCAAAACTCAAGTCTGATTATGTAAATCCCCACTTTAAAACACCCAGTGATGTCCTGCTGAATGTGTTTAGGAGGAAGTTCAATCTCTTTATCTTAATATACATGGGTCATCATGATTTGGCCCAGATGTTGCAGGCAGATGTATTTTGTTTGGCTATATGGTATTTTAATCATTGGGAAAATTCACACAAAAATCTATGCTCTAGGATTCCCTTGAAAAATAAAAAAAAAAAAATCTGATCATATCTGGGTCTGTATTCACAGTGGCAACTCAGGCTAGAGGGAGGGGCAGTCATCCATGGGGACAGCATATGTGCTCTCTGTTTTGTCACAGTCTGCACTCTCCATGTTGTAATCTGCCCAGCCTGCTTCACTCATTGGCTGTATCTGTGTAGCCTCTGGAAGTATTTTTGGCCTCAAACTATTCCCTTTTACTTCCTCCCACACACCCTTAATTTATTGAATTACTTACAGCTCCTGCAACAGGTAATAAAGCTTCAAGACGTTTATTTTGTAAGTGTTGCTTTCTTTGTTTAGCCAATTTTGCCTTTACCCCATCCTTTACCTATCTAATACCAACTTTTTCTTCAAGGCTCAGTTCAGGGCCTGCTCGTCTAACTTCCTTTAGTTCCCAGGCTAATTTATTTGCCCCTTCTCTAGTTTTTTTACCTTTATAATCTGACTTTTGTTGCCCCATCACTCCCTGTGCCTGCCCTTTCACAGTACCTATCATACAGTGCTGTAATTAATGATTAGCATATTTTCTACAGTAGACTATAAATGCCTTCATATATTTTTATATCCATTGCTTAGCATAATGTCTGCAATAAGAGCTGTATAAATGTTTAAGTGAATGTTGTTGGGAAAGTTTCTTTAAAGGCAATAGGCAAAACTAGAGAGTCTAAAGGAGAGTGTAAAGAAAGACAGAAAAAGGGTGAGGGCTGAACAATAGGTTAATAGGTAAGAAGAAGAGGATCTGGGGAAGAAAACAAAGAAGGACCAATTTGGAAGATAATTTGGATGGGCTTGGAGGCAAAGGGAAGAGAGAGTTTCAAGTTCCAAAGAAGGAATCCTCAGAACCATCGAGCACCCAAGAGAACTCAAGAATGGAGAGGGAGCACAGTGTATTGGGGTAACAAAAAAGCTTAGACTTTAAACAAATCAAAGTCCAGCCCTCAGTTCCGCCACTTACTAGCCATGTAATTCTAGAAAGTTACCTAACTCAAGTTACTTAGCTCCTTTGAGACTCACTTTCTAATCTGTCACATGGAACCTACTGTGGCAGAGAGGAGATAGAGACAGAAAGTCAAAAACTGAGAGAATCATGTTCATTTTAAAATGCTGTGCTCCATTGGCAGCCCACTATCAGTGTGGTGGAGGCATTCTTCCCCACATCTCCACAGAACACCATTCTTCCATACATCTCCACAGAACACCATGTAACTCTGAAATCCTCAGCACTTCCAGCTATCAACAGTGCTAACCAATAAAACTGATAGTGATGTCCAGCAGAGAAAAGTCAATGCTCTATTATCACAAAGACTATGTCATCTAATCTGCTTTCCGTTGCCTTTAACAAGCACTGTTTTAACTTTTGCCTGTTTACCTCATTCTGTTAATAAACACATCAGCCAAAAGACAAGGCTTTTTCCTCACATCTGCCATCTGTTTACCCACATATTTGTTACTTTATTATCTTCCTTGTCTTTGAAGAGAAAGAACTGACTTGATTCCAGTTTTGCAAAGTGTCAGAGGGGTTCAGTAGAATGATTTTGCTTCATTCAGCCAATAAAACAGATTTTCTGGTCTTATTTGCAATGGAAAATATGACATATGGTCTAATTTCCCATTCTTTTTCCCCTAGGCAGAGTCTACTGCCTCCTGAGACTGTTCCCCAAAGTGTTTGAAATACTGGCAAGAAACATTTAATGAGGGCCCAATAGGATCTTCAGTTTTCTTATCTCTTCACTAGGAACTGAAGTATATTATCTAATTCACATATGCCCTGGAGGAATAATTGAGCTCCTGCATGTTTCTAATGTTTTCTAATAATAGAAACCAAAAGATAACAAGTTACAGGAATAGACATCTTTTAAAAAACAAACTGCTCTGGCTGGGCGGGGTGGCTCGCACCTGTAATCTTAGCACTTTGGGAGGCTGCAGCATGCGGATCACAAGAGCAGGAGATGGAGATCATCCTTGCTAACATGGTGAAACCCCAGCTCTACTAAAAATACAAAAAATTAGCCAGGCACAGTGGTGGGTGCCTATAGTCCCAGCTACTTGGAAGGCTGAGGGAGGAAAATCACTTGAACCATGGAAGCAGACATTGCAGTGAGCCGAGATTGCACCACTGCACTCCAGCCTGGGCGACAGAGCAAGACTCCATTAAAAACAAAACAAAACTGCTCCTATATAATTTTATATGCTCATCTTGACAGAATTTTGATTGCAAGTTACATTATCCTGTTTCACTGTAAGTATTATATATAACTTTGAAATATTTATCAACTTTATCAACTTTGCCAAGTTCCACAAGTTCATCAAAGCCACAAACAAATTTTATTTTTGAAATGTTGCAAATTATAAGAATTATTTAATAAAGCTCATGAGATCACTGAAAATTGTTTGAATAATGTGCCTGCATAAATTTGACAGAAAGAGTCCATTTATTTTTCTAACAAAATTGACTTTTAAGTTTATTATAAAAGTAGAGTGATACATTTGAAAGAGGAACTGTAATGTCATATATACACAAAAAAACTAAATTAACAAAAATGGAAAGAACTGCATTTTCTAATAATGCAGCTGAAAAACAGCATTTCCTGCAAAAAAAACTAAAGGTTTCCAAACTAAAGGTTTCCAATAAGGACAGCGAATGGAACCCTCCATGCTGTGGTTTAAATCTTTGTGTTCCTCCAAATATATGTTGAAAATAAATCTCCAATGCAATAATGTTAGGAAGTGAGGCCTTTAGGAGATTATTAGGTCAATAGGGTTCTTATCTTGTGAATGAGATGAAGGCTCTTACAAGAGAGGCTTCACAGAGCATTTGCCCTTTTGTCGTTCCATTTATTCTACAACATGAGGACACAGCATTTGTTCCCTCTTGTATTAGTTAGGGTTCTCTAGAGGGACAGAACTAACAGGAGATATATATATACACATACATATAAAGGGGAGTTTATTAAGTATTAACTCACATGATTACAAGGTCCCACAATAGGCTGTCTGTAAGCTGAGAAGCAAGGAAAGCCAGTCCGAGTCCCAAAACTAAAGAACTCAGAATCTGATGTTCAAGAGCAGGAAGGGTCCAGCACCAGAGAAAGATATAGGCTGGGAGGCTAGGGCAGTTCTCATCTCTTCATGTTTTTCTGCCTGCTTTATATTCTACCTGAGTTGGCAGCTGATTAGATGGTGCCAGCCAGATTAAGGTGGGTCTGCCTTTCCCAGCCCACTCACTCAAATGTTAATCTCTTTTGGCAACACCCTCATAGATACACCCAGGATCAATACTTTGCATCTTTCAATCCAAGCAAGTTGACACTCAGTATTAACCACCACGAGCCCACCCCTTGTCAACTTGAACCCATACACAGCTCCTGAGATCATGCATAATCTTCAAATAAAGACAATAATAATTACACCTAACATAATACAACTATTTTTCATACAACCAGAAATCCACCAATCCCCAACCCAAATACTGTTACATGAAGTTAACAACACTTAAATGCTGATGTGAAGTCAATAAATCTTATGTCACATGAGAAAGGAAATAAAATGAAGATATTTTCTTAGTACAAGTATATACATGCACAAAGATGTTTTTATCAAAAGCAGAAGGAAACAGTTATGACAATTACAGTCCTTGTTTCTGCAGCTGATCACATGATTATAGCTGGTATTGATGACTTTTTCTACTACCTATTCTGTATTCCCTTTGCCTTCAGCAAACACCTCAGCAGGTCCCGTTTTATTCCTGTTGCAGTGATGCAAACCTTAATTCCTGACCCAAACCTTAATTCCTGAGGCCATTTGTAGTCCTGCCTGGATTGGGCTGTTGTAGTTTCCCATTGACTTTAATCACAGGGCATGTTAATACTAAGGGACATCCTAATGGATCTCTTGTATTCCATGCATACTCTTCCTTACCTCTGTTGTATAGTAGACTGATTTTCATCTTGATCGTCTGGGTCAGTCACTGCAGCCAACACTGCAATTTCCTTCTTACCTGTTGACTTAAAGGTAGGAGGAGCCCCAAGTGTCCAGGTGACAATCTTAACTTCCGGTTTAATGGAACAGTTGTTGTGTCTCCTGTGGCAGCATTCCTTCCTCTGGAGCCAAGACCTCCAGGCCAGCAGAACATAACGTCGCAAGAACAAGAAGCAAAAATTTTGCTAGTAGGTCACCTAGTGGCCCCCAAAATTTCAGATTATTTCCCTTATCCCAATGCACAGTTACCCTGGTAAAAGGCCAGAGGTCTCCTTGGGGAAGGATGGGAGAAAGATTAACAGCATAAATTGCTGGTAGTATGGGAATGGATATTAAGGGGTGGGATAATGGTAGAAGGAACATAGAGTTGTTCCTTCCTCATGGGGACCCAGTCTCACCTTCATTCAAGGGGTTCAGGGTCTGTAAACTGACTCAAGTCTGGAAATATATATATATATAAAGGAGAGCTTTAAGTACTAACTCACATAATCACAAGGGGTCCCACAACAGGCCATCTGCAAGCTAAAGAGCAAGGAAAGTCAGTCTGAGTCCCCAAACCGAAAGAACTTGAAGTCCAATGTCCAAGGGCAGGAAGGGTCCAGCGCCAGAGAAAGATGTAGGCTGGAGGGCTAGGCCAGTCTCATCTCTTCATGTATTTCTGCCTGCTTTTTTTTTTTTTTTTTTTTTTTTTTGAGACGGAGTCTCGCTCTTGTTACCCAGGCTGGAGTGCAATGGCGCGATCTCGGCTCACCGCAACCTCCGCCTCCTGGGTTCAGTCAATTCTCCTGCCTCAGCCTCCTGAGTAGCTGGGATTACAGGCACGCGCCACCATGCCCAGCTAATTTTTTGTATCTTTAGTAGAGACGGGGTTTCACCATGTTGACCAAGATGGTCTCGATCTCTTGACCTCGTGATCCACCCGTCTCGGCCTCCCAAAGTGCTGGGATTACAGGCTTGAGCCACCGCGCCCAGCCTCTCTGCCTGCTTTATATTGTAGCTGCTCTGGCAGCTGATTAGATGGTGCCCACCAGATTAAGGGTGGGTCTGACTCCCAGCCCACTGACTCAACTGTTAATCTCCTTTGGCTACACCCTCACAGACACACCCAGGATCAATACTTTGCATCCTTCAATCCAATGAAGTTGACACTCAGTATTAACCATCACACCTCTGAGGGACACAGCAATAAAGCACCATCTTAAGTAAATAAAGAAATAGGCCATTACATAACGATAAAAGGATCAATGCAACAAGAAGAGTTAACGATCCTAAATATATACGCACCCAATACAGGAACACCCAGATACATAAGACTTATAAAGAGACTTAGACTCCCACACGATAATAGTGGGAGACTTCAACATCAATAGTAGATAGATCAATGAGACAGAAAATTAACAAGGATATCCAGGACTTGAACTCAGATCCAGAACAAGTAAACTTAATAAACATTTATAGAACTCTCCACTTTAAATACACAAAATATACACTTTTTTTTTTGTTTGTTTGTTTGTTTTGAGACGGAGTTTCGCTCTTGTTACCTAGGGTGGAGGTAATGGTGCGATCTCAGCTCACTGCAACCTCCGCCTCCTGGGTTCAGGCAATTCTCCTGCCTCAGCCTCCTGAGTAGCTGGGACTACAGGCACGGGCCACCAGGCCCAGCTAATTTTTTGTGTTTTTAGTAGAGACGGGGTTTCACCATGTTGACCAGGATGGTCTCAATCTCTTGACCTTGTGATCCACCCGCCTCAGCCTCCCAAAGTGCTGGGATTACAGGTGTGAGCCATACACTCTTATCAGTACCACATCACACCTACTCACAGGTTTAAATGAAATATTGGTTGGCTCCTTGTTTGTTATTTTCTTCCCTCATTTTTTCCTGTCTCCATTATTAAGCACAATTACTGGCATAAAAGAGGTTTTCAATACCCATTTTTAGACTGCATTCTAGCCAGAGCCTCAATCTTGGACTTCCTAGCCTCCAGAACTATGAGACATACATTTCTATTGTTTATTAATAATCCAGTCTGGTATTTTGTTTGTTATAGCAGCATAAATGGACAGAGACAGAAACTGTACCAAGAAGGGGGGTATTTTCTATAACAAATATGTAAAAATGTGGAAGCAGTTTTGGAACTGGGTAATGGGCAGAGGCTAGAAGGGTCTGGAGGAATAGGCTAGAAAAATCCCATATTGCTATGAATGGAGCATCAGGGGCAATTACGGTGGGGTTCTTCTATGGTATGAATATTTGTCCCCTCTAAAACTCATGTTGAAATTTAACCCCCAATGTGGCAGTGCTGCAAAATTTTAAGAGGTGATTGGGTCATGAGGACTCTGAACTCATGGATTATTAATGGATGAATGGATGAATGGATTAATGGGTTAATAGGCTAATGGATTCATGGGTTATCATGGGAGTAGAACTGGTGGCTTTACAAGAAGAGGAAGAGAGACCTAATATAACACACTCAGCCCTCTCACCATGTGAAGCCCTGCACCGGCCTGGGACTCTACAGAAAATTCCCAGCAACAACAAGACCCTCACCAGATGCCACCTCTCTATCTTGGACTTTTCAGACTATAACTGTAATAAATAAATTCTTTTTCTTTATAAATTACCCAGTTTCAGGCATTTTTTATAATAAGCAGGAAATGGACTAAGATAAAAGCAAAACAAAGGGAGAGCTATAGAAAGGGCCTCAGTCTTCCCAGAAATTATCTAAGTGGTTATGATTAGAATGTTGGTAGAAATATAAACAGTAAAGGCTATTCTGATAAGGTCTTAGATGGAAATGAGGACCATCTCATTGGAAGTTGGAGGAAAGGCCATCCTTGTTACAAAGTGGCAAAGAACTTGGCTGAATTGTGCTCATGTTCCAGGGCTTTGTGGAAGACAGAATTTAAGAATAATGAACTAAGATATCTCATGGGAGAAATATCTAAGCAAAATATTGAAGGGGCTGCACAGTGTCTCTTGATTGCTTCTAGTAAAGAGATAAATGATTTAAAGATGGAATTCATAATTAAAAGGGAAGTAGAGAACCTCGGGTGTTCTCAGGATCTTAGTATTCACTGCCTTGCACCACCTCATCTCTACTCCCCACATCAGGCACAATGCTTCTTGGCTGTCCCAGCTGTAGTTCAAGCAGGCCGAGATGTGGCTCAGATTGCCCCTCTGGAAGGTACAGGCTGCGAGCCTTGGCAGAATCCACATGGTGCTAATCCTGCAGGCACACAGAGTGCTAGAGCCATGGAGGCATGCCTATCTACACCTAGACTTCATAGGATGCTTCAGAGAGCCTTGGGTCCCAGAGAGAGAACTGCCTTGGAGTGGGGCTGCTGTAGAGGTCCCCTACTAGGGCAATGCCCAGTGGAGCCACGGGGTCAGGGCCATGTCAGAGAGCCCCACAGTACAGCAATGTCTAGTGGAGCCATGGGAACGGGGTCACCCCTGAGGCAACAAACCAGTAGAGCCACCGACATGTAACTCTAGCCTGGAAGAGCCACAGGCACAAGACTCTAACCTCTGGGAACTGCCATGTGAGCTGTGCCCAGTGAGGCCAGGGGACAGGGTCCCTGAAGCCTTGGTGATCCAACCCCACCCTAGTGTGTCCGAAAGGCAGGACATAGAGTCAAAGATTATTCTAAAGCCTCAAGATTTAATGTTGTTTGCCTTGTTGGGTGTTAAGAGTTACTTGAGAACTGTGGTCCCTTTCTTCTTTTCTGTTGCTCCCTTTTGAAATGGGAATGTCTATCCTACGACTGTCCCACCTTTGTAGTTTGATAGCACATAACTTGTTGGATTTCACAAGTTCACAGCTGGAGGAGGAATTTGTCTCAGGATGAATTGTGCCTAGAATCTCACCCATATCTGATTTAAACAATATATAGATGAGACTTTGGACTAAGACCTTAAGGTTGATGCTAGAACAAGACTTCTATGGCTATGGGATGGAATGAATGTATTTTGTATGTGAATGGGAATGAATTTTGGTAGTCCATGGGTAGAATGCTATGGTTTGTATGTGTTCCCTCCAAAATTCATGTTAAAACTTAATCCCCCTTGTGGTTATACCAAGAGGTAGGGCCTTTGGAAAGCGATTAAGTCATGAGGGCTGCACCCTCATGGATAAATTAGTGCCTTATAAAAGGGCTGGAAGGAACTAGTTTAGGTCTTTTTTGTCCTTTCTGTCCCTTTTGCCATGTGAGGACTCAGAGTTTGTCCCCTCTGGAGGATACAGTGACAAGGAAGCAGAGAGACAGGACCCTCACCAGACACTGAACCTGCTGGCACCTTGATCTTGGCCTTCCAGCCTCCAAAATGATGAGGAATAAAATTTCTCATCTTTATAAATTACCCAGTTTAAAGTATTTTGTTACAGCAGCACAAATGGACTAAGGCACTCTAGTAACAGGAAAGGATGAAAAGGTAGGGAGTTATTCTAGACTCTGGTTTGTTGATCAGGTTCTAGGATACCTGGTTGACCCAGCTGCTGTTCTTGAAAATCTGATCTAACTCCTAAGAAGACAGGGAGAGGTTCAGGGGATCCAAATAGTGGTCTGCAGCAGGGAATTTGTGTTTACTGGAAATCAACATGGCTTCAGGCCTCTTACTTTTGGCCTTCAGAATCGACTAAACTTCATCTATGGACAAAATATACAAATTTGACCATTTTGCTAGAAACTATCTTAATGCAAGATCACATCAATGATTGAAAAGGATGATTTTATCTAGGCAGCATATATTTTAATATTACCACGAATAACTAAGAACTCTAAAAATGTTGGAATGAAACATAGAGTAGCAAATGATTTGAGATTCTCTTTGCTACTACAAATTGAATGGGCAAAAAAGGCTTATAAAACCATAGTACTAGATGCGAACAATAAAACAAAGGAGAAATGGCTACATAATATACCCTTATTTAGTTATACTGAAATTATGATTTTTATATAAAAGTAGCTATTTACTTACATAGTCCCAGAGTTAAAAACAAACACCCTCCTCGATCGCAGGCTGTTGGGTGATTTTACTGACCTCATTGCATAAAGAGAAATCTTGGTAATTAAGGCTTTTGACATCTCCAGCCTAGTTCCAAATTGGAACATTCGAACAGGCTTATATAAACCAGAAATGGGATGGCCACATACTTTACTATCCAAGGTGTGATAGGTTTTAGAGAGAAAGTGGGCACCAGCCAGGTGGCACACGAGGAAAAGAGGCATAAACTGGTGCCGTCCCAGGCAAACCAGTGTTTATGCTCCTCCACACCTAGCTGGAGATAAATCCTTTCTCCCATCTCAGCTTTTCACAGAATATTTCCCAATTTCAGCCCTGTCCCACCCTCATAGCACTAAGGTAGTATTGAGAGAGAAGTCTTTCATTTCTACCCCAGTTTTCCCCCTAATTGAAAGAGACTGGCTTTATCTAGTGTTTGAGAGATTTCTTCACCTGTAAAATTCAGCTCTGCCCACATGTCCAGCATCAATAAGTCAAATGACTATAAGAATTACTTATATCATATCTGTCAACTAGGGACAAGATAAAAGACATTCAAAGAATAAAGACAAAAGAGACTGTAGGTCTTGCCTGATAACTCTATTTAAAATGTGGTGGGATAATGTTATCAAGTATTAATGGATTATCTTTCTTTGACACTTTCTCATCTTTTAGCACTTCCCCTCCTTCATTGCCTCAGGGAAGGGTTGTTACAGAAGAAAACAGATTTAAAAAGAGTCTCTTCCTAGCTTTTGAGTTTCAAAACCTAGACCCTGAGGGAAACTGCAAAGACTCCGGGCAATTTTTAAAAAAAAAAGAAGAAAAGAGGATAAGAACCAGGCTTCAAGCCTGAAGGGTAAAAGAAGAGTCAAGGTACCCGAGGAGAGCTTCGATGATTGGGGTCCTTGAGAAAAGGGCATCTTGGCTTCCTCACTCCATCCCTCAGGTTGTGGGGAATCTGCAGAAACCCTGGCTAGGTTGAGGAGATCCAAGAACACAGATAATGTCCTGCAGGTGGCAAGACCCTGGAGAACTGATATCTTAGACAGCTTCACCCACATGTCAGTGTGGTGCAGAAAGCATGGAATCACTTCTATGTGTCCAAGAGGGCACGGAAATGAAGAATGACCCTAACACCCTTCCAAGGCTTCCACTGCCCCTTGTGTCATAGAGCATCTGACTGAGAAGCAGAACAATCGCTGCATTCCCAAGAGGAGGAGACTGAACCTAAAGGAGCTTTATGAATGAGCTTGAGAAGTGACCTGAGGACAGTGCGAGTGGAACATGGCTGCAGACCCAATGAGGCAATAGTAGTCCCAGGGGATGTCAACTTGGCCAGATGACACCAAAGACCTAACATCCAGGCCCAACTTTGAACCTTGGCACTTCTAGAACATAGGTACGATCATGGGAAAAATGAAAGGAGACCCCAATTTAATTGAAATTGTGTTCCTGCCATCCAAGAGGAAGGCTCAAAACATAACTTAAGTTGAGCTACAGAAAAATTTATATTTCTTCCGCGTCTGTGTTTGTAGATGAGATTTGAACCCAGTACACAGAAACGAGGACATGCAGGATGACAGAATTATAGTGCCATCTACTGAAAAAGAGCAGGGGGGAAAGAATATCCACCAGAACAGCTTTGAATCCAGACTCTTCCACTCACTCAGGGAATTCAAAAAGCCCCCCTGTGCTTCCACTTCTTTTAAATTCACATTAATACACTTATCAAATCCTTCCAATTCCATTTCCTTGACACTCTCCCCTTCCTTTCATTTCCACTGGGCCACTGGCTTAGCCCCAACCCTTCTCATTCCTCTTTTGCACTAGTATATTATTATTAATAATAACAACAATAGGTTAACATTTATTTGGGACTCATCATGTGGGAGATATTGCAGTTGCTTATTGTATTCTACTAACTCTTTCAATTGTCACATCAATCCTAAAAGGTAGGTACTATTTTTATTTTCCTTTCACAGATGAGAAAACTGAGTCACAAAAAAGTTAAACTGTCCATGACCATATGCCAGAAAATAGTGAAGCCAGAAAACCTGGGCTGGGCTGTGCATCTCCGGAATTCATACTTCAAACTGCTGTACTCTACTGTCTCTTTTTAGTTTCCTGACTCTTTCTGCATCCTGGGTCGCTCTCCTCCACACTATTACCTAAATATTCCTTCTAAACCATAAGTCTGAACAGAGTACACCTTTCATAAAATCCTTCAATGGCTCCCCATCACTTTTAGCCTAAAATTTAAACTTCTTGGAAAGGTGTAAAAGAGCAGGTATGATTCAGCTCCTGCCTACTTGTTCATTCCTATTCCATAGGCATATTTCCCTGGAAGTATAAAACTAGTGGCAGTTATTTCCCTGCCCCAAATAAATGGGTAGGACACTACGCAACACACACACACACGCACGCACGCGCGCGCACACCCACACACACACACTCTCTCTCTCTCTTTCTCTCTCTCTCTCTCATTCTCTCTCTCTCTGTCTCTGTCTCTCATTCATCCTGATTCCCACTCATTACTTTTAAGAGTCCACTTGATGTTCATCCTGGTTTTGGAAGCAGTTTTTTCAGCACCCTATCCTAAAATATATTCTATTAAATTCTAATTAACAGCTTTCTTATCTGATCAGGGTTTTTGGGTCTGTCTTCCTCATGACACTGTGAGCATCCTAAAGTCAGGGCTATATTTGAATACTGTTTGTTTGAGGCCTGAAATGTAGCAGCCACCCTGTAGAATTGACAAATAAAATAATCAATAAAAATATCTTTCATATATTCATCTTTTTGCCTGTTTCAATAATAATTTCATAAATATAAATTGGCATCTGCTAAATGCCAGCCAGGCATTTAGGTAAACTTTTTTTTTTTGAGACAGAGTTTCACTTTTGTCACCAGGCTGGAGTGCAGTGGTGCAATCTTGGCTCACTGCAATCTCTACCTCCTGGGTTCAAGTGATTCTCCTGCCTCAGCCTCCCAAATAGGTGGGATTACACGCACTCACACCACACCCAGCTATTTTTTTTTATTTTATTTTTAGTAGAGATGAGGTTTCACCATGATGGCCAGGCTGATCTAGAACTCCTGACCTCAGGTAATCTTCCCGCCTCAGCCTCCCAAAGTGCTGGAATTACAGGTATGAGCCACCCTGTCTGGTCTTTTTTTTTTTTTTGAAATAGGATCTCACTCTGTCATCCAGATTGCAGTGTAGTGGTGCCCACAGCTCACTGTAGCCTTGACCTCCCCAGGACTCAGGTGATCCTCCCACCTCAGCCTCCCGAGTATCTGGAACTACAGGCATGTGCCACCACACCCAGATAATTTTTGTATTTTTTGTAGAGATGGGGTTTTATTAAATTGCCCAGGCTGGTCTCACACTACTGGGCTCAAGTGATCTGCTTACCTCGGTTTCCTAAAGTGCTGGGATAACAGGCATGAGCCACTATGCCCAGCCTATATAGACTTTTAAATGCAGTTCTCCTAGCAATATTGTAAGATATACATTATCATTCCAGTATTAAAGAAAAAGAAAACTAAAGCTGAGAGTGCATGAGAATAAAACAAGATAATAAATTATCTTGCAGGATTTTTTGAAAATTAAAGATAATATAAATAAGTACAAGTATTGAATCCCAAACATAGCAATAACTCAGTCATTGGTGACCCTTATAATTATTGATCGGTGGTAAGTACCAGGGCTTATTAGTGTCTCTTATCTATATGTCACTGCTGGTCCAGATGCACCACAGCTGCTCATAACTTTAAATTAACGACTTGTCTTTTTTTCCTAGAAAAGACAATTACTTCCTTTCTTCAATGCTCATCCTAATCCTTGGTGCAATCCCTCGATTCCCACAAAGTCCATGCTTCTAATTTCTGGAGGTCATCTCACAAAATGAGATGTAACTCCCCTCTGGGACTTCCTGACCCCACTTTGGGGAATACATTCTTACATTTTTCCCAGCATTTTAAAAGAATTTCCTTCCTGGCCCTAAGGAACTGAATGCTGCCCACTTGTCATTTTTAGAGTTGATGGGTTGCAGCCTTGCCTGAGCACAGTCAAGCCAGCACAGCTACTGAGGCCTGTGAAAGACCAGATGGTTCTGCTCAAATGAACCAAGCAAGACTCCCTCAAACTCAATTTCATGTTCCAGCTTTTCTCAGTTGTCACCTGGAAATACTCATGCTCTCTGATGCTAATGAAGTACCATAAAATATTTGCTTCCCTTTGTGGAGTGGGGCTTCCAATGCCCAACACAAATAGGCAGTCCTTTCTAGGGTGCTTTTCCCAACTACACCCCACCTTGACTACATACTCCCCCGCCTGGCACTTATGTAACCCCTTGGGGATTTCGGTGAGAAGGAAGAGACAGGGGAAAGCAGAGTAAAAAGAAAAGCCTGGAGGGGGTCCCAGACAAGTTCATACTCATTCAGATAGGAGGACCTAAATAATAGAGTAGGAATGGACTTTGGAAACCATCTAGTTCACTGGTGACTAAACTTCTTTACATGAGAGCCAATTCAGGAAACATGAAAATGCTTACAGAAGTGGCAGGAATGGATGTTTGCAACTTAATGAACATTTTTTATGCCACATTTCCTCATACCCTATAACCGTCCTCTTTATTCAAGTGGTAGATGGAACATGAAGCATGCATTGCCTCAAAGAAAAACTAACACAACAAGCTGAAGATAATAATTCTCAGCTTATGAATTTCAAAAGACTAGGCCTATGCTTAACAACATAATATTGTATCAAACTAAGCATTTTACATGCATACTCTTATTTAATCCTCACAATAATCCTAATAGATGGTGTGATAGACAGAATAATGGCCCTCAGAGATATCCACACCCTAATCCCAAAACCTGTGAATATATCACCTTATATGGCAAAAGAAACTTTGCTGATGTGATTAAATTAAGGAACTCGAGATTGGGAAATTAGCCTGTGTTATCCAAGTTATGCCTGATATAAGGCAAAAGAGTCCTTATAAGGCAGAAGAGCCAGAGTGAGAAAAAGAGATGCGACGACCGATGATGGCCTCAGAGTGTGCATGAATGCTCGATTTGAAGATGCTCTGCTACTGGCTTTGGAGGGGTAGGAAGGAATCACAAGCCAAGGAATGTAGGTGGCTTCTAGAAGCTGGAAAAGGCGAAGAAACAGATCCTCCTCTAGAGGCTTCAGAAGGAAGACAGTCTTGCCAACACTGAGGACTCTATGACTTCCAGAACTGTAAGATACATTTGTGTTGTTTTAAGCCACCAGTTTTGTGGTACCTTGTTAGAGCAGCAATAGAAAACTGGCTGGGTGCCGTGGCTCACACCTGTAATCCAAGCACTTTGGGAGACCAAGGTGGGCAGATCACCTGAGGTCAGGAGTTCGAAACCAGCCTGGCCAGTGAAACACTGTCTCTACTAAACATACAAAAATTAGCTGGGTGTGGCAGCACATACCTGTAGTCCCAGCTACTTGGGAGGCTGAGGCAGGAGAATCACTTGAGCCCGGGCAGTGGAGGTTGCAGTGAGCTAAGCTCGTTGCACGGTACTCCAGAGCCAGACTCCATTTCAAAAAAAATAAACAAAAACTAATACAGGTGGGTGCTATTACTAACCCGATTTTACATATAATAAAACTGAGGCACACTATATTATGCAGCTTTGCTATTGTCACAGGACATAAGAGTGGCAGCCTGAGTGATTACCCCCTACACTGCATTGCTCTGTCACATAAAACAAGAGATTCAGAGGAATGAGTAAGAAGGTTACTCTGGGACCAAGAAAAGGAAAAGTCAGAAGCAAAGAGTTCTAGATGCAAATGGAGTCTGAGAAGAGGATCCAACAACCCCTCTTCTAACGCCAAGAAATAGGAAGGGGAGGGAGGGAACAGGAGAAATCAAAGGCAAATAGGTTCAGGGATTTAGGAGCAACATGTGCCTATCTCAACGTGTGCCTATGGTCTCCTTTCTCAAGGAGAAACCAGTTGGTGACAGACCCTCTGGGGGCAGAAGCAGCTGCATAGGGTCTAGATTAGTGACCATGAGAGAGGTTTACTGAGTTTCCCTGCACTCCAAGGTGTCAGGGGAAACTACATATTTTCTCTTCGTACCCATAAGTGACATAGTTGTGGAAACAAAGAGCTATTGGACCCAAAGAGACCCTGTGGATGGGAACGAAGAATGACTCATAGGGTCTTGCCTGAGCTGCTGGCCAAGGGCAGAATGGGAGGCTGCACCTCTCGGTGAATGCCAACATGTGTAGACAACAAGCAAAAGCCAGATGCTATCATCTGTACATGTGCACACAGAAAGGCACATCTTGACAAGTCAGCAAATCTTGGTTCTGTGACCTTAAATGTAACTTATGGAAGAGGTAAAATTATTGAGAAGTGAATGGATTGGGAGGGAAGACCCTGAATAACCGGATATTAATTAAAAACTCACTTGATTTGTAAGCCTTCGGTTGCTCATCATTGATCAAGTCCAAACCTTTCATTCTGAAGACTGAAGAAACTGAGACCTACCATTTTAAGTAACTTTAGGGTACAACACTGAACAATTTTTAAATTATAGGATAGGGAATTAAGACCATGTCTTCTGATGCCACAAGACCAGTGCTTTCTATTTCCTCCCTGGCCCTCTGACTCACTTACTCAATATTTGTTGAGAGACTACTGGTATCAAGTACTGGGAATTAAAAGGGGAATTCTGGCTGGGTGCCGTGACTCACACCTGTAATCCCAGCACTTTGGGGGGCTGAGGCGGGTGGATCACCTGAGGTCAGGAGTTTGAAACCAATCTGGCCAATATGGTGAAACCTCATCTCTACTAAAAATACAAAAATTAGTCAGATGTGGTGACCCATGCCTGTAATCTCAGCTACTTGGGAGGCTGAGGCAGAAGAATTGCTTGAACTCCAGAGGCAGAGGTTGCAGTGAGCGAACTGGGATCACACAACTGCACCCCAGCCTGGGCAACAGAGTGAGACTCTGTCTCAACATAATAATAATAATAATAATAATAATAACAGTAATAAAAGGATAATTCCTTCTGGGAGCTTCCACTCCTTTATTTTGGGGGTCTCCATGACTAAATATGATCCATTTGATCCTGAGAGCTGTTGCTACTACTGAGTAAACATGATCAACAAAGATGGGTCCCCAGCAGCACCCTCATTGCCCTCATAACTTGTACAGTACTTTCTTGAAGAGCATGGGTGGTCTCTTCAAGGACCTACCCTTTTTACAAGCTGTTACCCTTAGCAGGTAGCCTCTGGCTTCTCTTCACAGCTTTTCATTTATAAATAATTATTTCCTTTTGAAAAAACATCATTTACATGATTTTAATGTAGGAGTAATTCTCACTCATTGTAAGTTTAGAAAATAAAGATAATAATTTTTTAAAATTATCAATAATCTCATTACTATTAATAGAAATAACAACTATTTTCTTCCTAGCCTTCAGATATACACACAGACTTCCACACAGTTAGAAATTGGAAACAATATTTAAATAATTTGTTCTAATTTTCACCTATTCTTTTGAATAGAAAAATATGATTATGTGGAACAAGATTCAAACATGCATACAATCAAAGGTAAATTTTCCTCTCTACTCTATTTTGTGCAACCCAGTTCTCTCTCCAGAAGTAATCCTATTACATCAGAGAAATAGAAAAAAAATGTTTTTTCTATTTTTATGGAATCACATAAGACCCAGAATAGCCAAAGCCATCCTAAGCAAAAATAACAAAACTAGAGGAATCACATTATCTGACCTCAAACTATACTACACAGCTATAGTAACCAAAACAACATGGTAATGGCATAAAAACAGACACATAGACCAAGCTGGTATGCAGTGGTGACATCATGGCTCACTGCAACCTCAACATCCCTGGCTCAAAGCCATTCATCCTGCCTCAGCCCCTCAAGTAGCTAGGATACAGGCAAACATCACCACTCTGGGCTAATTTTTGTATGTTTGTGTAAAGACAGGGTTTTACCATGTTGCCCAGGCTGGTCTCAGACTCCTGGACCCAAACAATCCACCTATCTCAGCCTTCCAAAGTGTTGGGATTATAGGGGTGAGCCACCACACTCAGCCACTCTTAAAGATTAATTATTTTGTTCCTATGGGCTGGTCAGTTCAGCATACTGATCTCACCAATATGTTACTATTCAAAGACTTTTGCAGAAGAAGATATGCTACATGGATATAAATTATTATTTCTATCACTAAGTAATATAATTACTCATTTTTAAATTTAAAAAGGAAAATATTTTAAGCAATTTATTTTAAATCACAATAGTTCACCTAAATGATAAGACACAAGGTGGGATATTCTTAATATGCTGCCCAGCTGGGCTGTCAGTGGACCAGGTAGGCTGAGCCTGCAGATCGTTTGTCTTTAACACTTGAAACAGGTTGGAAAGGGCAGAAATAGACAAGCATTGGTATAAAGTTACCCCTCCTGTGTCGTTGACTTGAGATGTGAACATGGGTTTTCTAATTTCAAGCCAAGGCTTTTCCCACTTCTTTCAACATGTCAGATGTTGTGATATAATAAAAAGAGCACTGTACCTGATAGCTATGTGATATTAGGCAAGACCCATAATCCTTCCGAACTGAATTTTTGTAAATATACATTTTAAAATCTGTTTTATTGCTGCCTAATAGGATTATTGGAATATTTCTCTTAAAAAGCTGTATTTAAAAAACAAAGCACAAGGCAAGCATGGTGGCTCATGCCTGTAATCCCAGCACTTTGGGAGGCTGAGGCAGGTGGATCACCTGAAGTCAGAAGTTTGAGACCAGGCTGGCCTACCTGGTGAGACCTCATCTCTACTAAAAATACCAAAAGTTAATCAGGCT
This sequence comes from Callithrix jacchus, assembly GCF_049354715.1. Classification (NCBI taxonomy): domain Eukaryota; kingdom Metazoa; phylum Chordata; class Mammalia; order Primates; family Cebidae; genus Callithrix; species Callithrix jacchus. The sequence goes on from NC_133508.1 coordinate 128,948,756, forward strand.
TGGTGGCACATGTCTGTAATCCCAGCTACTTGGGAGGCTAAGGCAGGAGAATCAGTTGAACCTGGGAGCTGGAGGTTGCAGTGAGCCAAGATCATGCCACTCCACTCCACCAGCCTGGACAACAGAGTAAGACTCTGTCTCAGAAAAAACAAACAAACAAACAAAAAAACCACACAAATCACAGTGTCTGGTTCATAACTAGGCATAGGTGTTTTCTTGCTTTGTTTCCATACTATCTTCTTCCCTAATTGTCTACATGAAACCTCTTACTATCAATCATAACAAGTAGTTTTTCATCACTTGACTGCTTTACTCATTTGTTTTTTCTTTTTGTTGAGATTTCACTTCAGCTCCCACTCATCAGGTATAATTTGCTAAAATCTTTTTAACATACTCAGATTTTTGTGCTCTATACATTTAAATGGAGAGGAAGAAATGGGACAAGAACTGTAGTGGGCTGAATGGTACCCAAAAAAGATATGTCCAGGCCTTAACCCCTACAACTCGTAAAAATTTCCTTATTTGGAAAAAGGGTCTTTGCAGATGTAACTAAGGCAAGTATCTCAAAATAACATCATTCTGAATTGTCTGAGTGGGCCCTAAATTCAATGACAAATGTCTTTATAAGAAACACACAGAGTAGAGACAATTAGAGAAAAGGAGGGGCCGCATGACAATGGAGGCAGAGATTGGAGTTATGCTGCCACAAGGCAAGAAATACTTGGAGCCCCCAGAAGCTGTGGAATAGGGAAAAAGGTATTCCCCCTAGAGTCTTCAAAAGGCGCACAGTTCTGCCAACACTTTAATTTCAGACCTCTGGCCTCTAGAACTATGAGAAAATACATTTCTATTGTTGTAATCCACCTAATTTGTGGTCATTTGCTACGGAAGCCACAGGAAACTAATATAGAAACTAACATTTATTGGATCCTAGCACACTTCTAGGAGCTTCAGACATGTTGGTTCATTTAGCCCTCAGAAGTATCTGGTAAGGCAGGATTTAGATGCCCGTTTTTAGATGAGAAACCTACTGTCATTTGGTTAATGAGTGGTAGAGCCGAGATTAAAACTAAATTAGTTTGATTATAAAGCTCATATGAGCTATCTACTGTAATATGCTACCTGCCAAATAAATTATATTTTTGTTTTTTTTTTCTGTTTGAGACAGAGTCTTGCTCTGTCACCCAGGCTGGAGTCCAGTGGCACAATCTCAGCTCACTGCAACCTCTGCCTCCTGAGTTCAAGCAATTCTGCTGCCTCAGCCTCCCAAGTAGCTGGGATTACACACATGCAGCACCATGCCTGGCTAATTTTTGTATTTTTAGTAGAGATGGGGTATCATCATTTTGGCCAGGCTGGTTTTAAACTCCTAACCTCAGGTTATCCACCTGCCTCAACATACCAAAGTTCTGGGATTACAGACAAGAGCCACCACGCCTGGCCAAACTATGGCTCTTTATAGAGAATGTGACATTGAAACAAACTCAAGTGATCTTTTACCCATAAAAGTAAAATAATTTTACCATATAAGTGTGCATAAATTTTTACTGTCTGCTTGATATGGTCAGGAGGGTTTAAATAGTGGTTTAGTCAATTTTCTGTTACTATAACAGAATACCGAAAACTGGATAATTTATAAAGAAAGGTTTATTTAGCTCATGGTTCTAGAGGCTGGGGAGTTCAAGAGCACAGTGCTGATATCTGGTGATGGCCTTTCTGTACATCACATGGCAGATAGGCAGAAGGGCAAGACAGCACATGTGAGGGAGAGCTCCCTTTTATAACAAAGCCGTTACTATGATAACAAACCTATTTCCATAATAGCATTAATCCATTTATAAAGGTTGACACCCCCATAACCTAATCATTTCTTAAAGGCCCCACCTCTTAATACTGTTACAACGGCAATTAGATTTCAAGATAAGTTTTGAAGGGGACATTCAAACCACAGCAAGTAGAAAAAAAAATAGCAATATCCCTAACTAGTATACCATGGAGTGCTATATTTCAATATTGGTATTTATATTTCCTTTCGGTCTTTATCTTTTCTTGTAGATGACTTTAGTCTTTTGTGTTTTCCTTTAGTAATCTATTCAATACATATCTTTTTTAGTATCTATCATATGCCATGTATTGTGCTAGATGACAATGAAAAATGAACATGATATTATTCCCTTTTTCAAGTTACTCCGAAAATGAAATCATTTACAACCTATAGGTAGTATAGGACAGGCAGTTAAAATACTTTCATCAGTGAGGCAAAATTGCTAAAACTTATATATCTTCTTTTCTATACTGCCACTCAAACACTAAAAATTCCCCACCTTCATGTCAAACATAAATCTCTATAAACTCAATTTTATACAACATGCTTGAGACAAGTTGGCAGTATGACATAAGTACATGTAGTTAATCATGACAACAATATGGAGAATGGATGAGAGTCAAGACAGACCCATAGAACTTCTACATTTTTTCACAGTTTAGGATAGCTCAGATTATTGTGTGAATTCTCCAAACCAGGGAACAAGAGGCTCTGCAAAGAGTATAATTAAGCAGGTGACCAGTGTCAAAAGACTAAACATCTCTATTACTTAAACCAGTTAAACATCACTAGTATTGAACACTTCTTGTGCATGTTGGGAGATTGTTCTCTATTGATCTCTCACATGTATGCATGTCTTATGAGTAGCTTTTGTTCCAGACTATCTTTTCGAAGATGTTTGCATAGTAGACAGCTTTGGAAAAATAAGATAATATATATCTCTGGCTCAGAGAATAGATTTGCTTGCTAGCCAGTTGTCTTAGTCTGCTTGTGCTGCTACAACAGAATGCCACGATCTGGGTAACTTATAAAAAGCAGAATTTTTTCTCAGTTCTAGAAGCTGAAAGTTTACAATCAAGACACAACCTTAGGTATCTGGTGAGGGCTTCATCTTCCAGAGAGGAGGGATGCAGTGTTTTCACACGACATAATGTGGAAGGGCAAAAGGGACAAGCTCTCTAATCAGACCCTTTTAGGAGAGTACCTAATCCCATTCATGAGAGAGGAGCCCTCATGACCTAATCACCTCTTAATGGCCTCACCGCCTAATAATACCACATTGGCAAAATCTGAATTTTGTAGGGGACACATTTAAACCATAGCACCCATAAAATAAAGGCCAAGTTTCTACCAGGGAAAGGGCCAGGCAGGTTTGCTTGGGCCATCAAACAAAGATTGAGGATAAACTTGGAATATTTCAGGTATTTCTCACACTGTATGCGCCACATCCACTTTGACTCCCCTCTGTGTTGCCCTAGTGGAAGTAGGAGGGAAGAGGTGCTAACATGAACATGAAATTCAGGCTGTCTGCTGTAGCACATGGAATGAAGTCCTTTGCCTGATTCAGCAGTTTCATGTCTTCTGCCAGTGCCCACGAAACTGTGACAGGCAAACTTCTTAGCTTGCAAGTAGGGTAAAATTCAAACCCTTCCCAGCTCTGGACAGTGCACCATTTCAATCCCACCAGCCAGACCTCTCACTTCAGCCACTGCTGCTGCAACTTGTTTCCTGTAGACCTCAACTAAGTTTGTGCAGAAGTGATTGGATAGTATTCTTGCTTCAACCTGTGAAGTGTCCCTCTAGTTGTCTGCCCTGTGGAACCTCTAGCACCCCTGTGTGGAACACCCATAGGAACCCACTCAGTATTCTGGCAAGGGGGAGGGAGTTGACCCAGGAGGGACAGAAACTAATGGATAAATATTTGCTTCCCCTGTTAAATGGACATGAAAAATTCAACAACACATTTCAAAAGCTTCCTCAGAAGACGCTGCAGGATTGTGTGCCAGCCATCCACAGGAGTGGCTAAGCCTTTAATATTTAATACGTATTCATCTCGGCTTCTCCTCCTTTCTGTTTTGTATGCCTGCTCCCTGGAATCACATTGTTAAATAAATCTCGCTGGCCTTTAGGGAACCCAAACACATACTATCTTATATGTCCTAACTTTAGCAATTCATATTTTAGTGTAAATTCACATTCTGAATGTTTGAAGAGTTATTATTATTGCATCAGTGCTGGATGTCCCAAAACTGAATAGCATTGAAAGTCTGAGATGCTGAGTTTTGACAGAATCCCAAAACTTTTCAGGTGCTTTAAGAAGAATGTTTAGTCCCTATATTAAGGAGGTTCTTGTATTGTTATAAAGAAATACCCGAGACTTGGTAATTTATAAAGAAAATAAGTTTAATTGGTTCTTGGTTCTGCAGGCTGTACAAACATGGTGCCAGCATCTGCTCAGCTTCTGGGGAGGCCTCAGGGAGCTTTTACTCATGGTGGAAGGAGAAGCAGGAGCAGGCATGCCACATGGCAACAACAGGAGCAAGAGAGAGCCAGAGGGAGGATGCTGCACACTTGAAAACAGCCAGATCTCTTGAGAACTCACTATCACGAGGACGGCACTCAGGAAATTATGCTAAACCATTCATAAGAAATCCACTCCCATGATCCAGTCACCTCCCCTCGAGCCCCACCTCCGACATTGGGAATTACAATTCTACATGACACATAGAGGGGACAATATCCAAATTATATCAGTTTCTATTATCAGTCCTATATTAATTTATTTCATAGGACTTCTTAACCTCATACTGAAAACGATGAAATATAAAATCATAACCACAAAGTACCATGAAAGAGGGAAGTGGGCATATCACGTGATCACATGTTTCTAAAACTGTCTACTCAAGGTTTACAAGAAAGAAAAGAAATTTTGGAATGCATGTTGTTAGACTAATTTTATGATAAAGTGCTCAATTTGTTCAAGCAAAACGTAAAGTTTAAGAGAACTTATCCTTCACTTTTAATATTCATGGTGACTACTCATGTGTGAACTGCAGAGAAAATGTGTTAGAAAGAACTCATTGGCCAGGGGTCTTGCAACAAGGAGCTATCTTGTAAAGTTAACTTGCCTTGACAAGTTCCAGATGTGCTTCATACCAGAAATACTGAAATACAGGAAGCTAGTATAGATCATAGGGATGTGATTTCTTGCTATATAGAAGATGAGTGTTCAAATAATACTCATCTAAACACAGAATCTAAAAATTGAATATAATTTTGTTAACAGTATCTAAAAATGGAATATAATTTTGTTTTTAAATTTTATTTTGTACTGGTAAGACTGCTATTTATTTGGGATGATATGCTTTATACATCACATGCTAGAAGATACCGTTCATTATCATTCCTGAGCCTCTGTTTTACCTTCTATTTTTTGGTAGCCACACTCAGCCCCTTTGTTAGCTATGTGATGGTTGGAAGAAACAGTGGCTATATGTATATATGTATATATATTTGAAATGGAGCCTCACTCTGTCACCCAGGCTGCAATGCAAACTTGCCTCCCAGGTTCAATCAATTCCCAGGCCTCAGCTTCCCCAGTAGCTGGGATTACAGGATCTCACCACCATGCCCAGCTAATTTTTGTATTTTTAGTAGAGACAGAGTTTTGCCATTTTGGCCACCCTGGTCTCCAACTCCCGACCTCAAGTGATCCACCTGCTTCAGGATCCCAAAATGCTGAAATTACAGACGTGAACCACCGCACCTGGCCAGCTATATAGTCTTAAAACATACAGCTCACAGTCTTCAGGGTGCCTAGAAGGCAAGAGATCTTTTTTAGCTCCCTATAACATATTCTCTGAGATCACAGTTACTCTTTTTGAGAGATGACCAAAAGGGGATATTTCTAGGTAGTGAGGATATAGCCCTAGTTTTGTAATACCCAGAGGACCTGTCATCTTTCTAAAGAGGTGTCATAATTTGGAGCTCTACATTTTGAGACATTTGTGCTATTCTAGCCTTTTCATGTGGCTAGCAAGAGAAGAGTATGCAAGAAAACACAAGTATCAAGATAGAATTTGAACTGCTCAGGACTAGAATCATTGCTATTGAAGGATGTTGAAGAATTTTATTGACTTCACTACAACCCATCTCCAGCTACACAAGCGGCCGCAAGAAAAGACTGTGTGTCTTTCCCTTCACTTCAATAGAGGTACTGAGTATTGCTGGCTTCTCCTCCCTCCTCAAGTCCAAATTAAATGCCAGTCACAGTCCACCTATAGTCATGCTGTTAACAAAGACTTCAGCATAGAGACTTGTACAATATTTCTTCCATCTCTGCCTCATGGAAGATCATAAGATAAGTATATTTTTCACAAGGAAAGAGTAAACTAATGCTCTCTTGTCAAGAAGAAGAAACTACCATTAGAAAACACTAGTCACAATTCTTAGCTGGTGTAATTAACAAATACTAAGTAAACATTGTGTGCTTTCTTTCTCCATATTAAACAACTGATGTATGGTAAAAATTTATTCTGCATGATTTAGTGACATTTGGTTTATTTGCATGTTGACTGCACAATGCAAGCTGCAATTATGATGCTCAGGAGTTGGCAAACTTTTCCCATAAAGGGCCAGCTAGTAAATATTTTCAATTTTGCGGGCCACATATCACTGTGACAGCTACTCAACTCACCTCTGCCATTGTAGAGTGAAAGCAGCCATAGACAGTACTAAACAAATGAATATGGCTGAGTTCCAATAAAACTTTATTTATGGACACTAAAATCTGACTTTTATATAACTTTCATGTATCCCAAATAATCTTTTATACATTTTTTTCAATAACTTAGAAGTGTAAAATCCATTCTTAGCTTGTACTGTGTACAAAAACAGGTGGCAGGCTGGATTTGTCCCACAGGGAATTTGGTCTATTGTTCTCAGACCCCTGTGATGCTCCAACCTCAAACTTATGGGAGGTTGTTTATCACTGTGTTTAAAGCTTCGAAGTTAATTGTACCTATGCCTCCATTTAAATTTATTTTAGGGCCAGGAATGGTGGGTAACAGGCGTCCGGCTGGATTTGTCTCACAGGGGCATGGTAGTCCCAGATACTCAGGAGCCTAAGGCAGGAGAATCGCTTAACCTGGGAGGCAGAGGTTGTAGTGAGCCGAGATAGCACCACTGCACTCCAGCCTAGGTGACAGAGCAAGACTCCATCTCAAAAAATAAAATTAAATAAATAAACAAATACATTTATTTATTTTAGTATTTTAGAGAAGGGGCAGTGATACATAGCCTAACAGGAAAATTCTTCTTTGGGATAAAATTTTATATTTAAAACATAAAACTGAGAAATAATTGTTCTAAATCGAAAAACCACTAGCACTAAGCCCAAATTAATATTGCTGTATTAAATTATATCTTAGTAAATTGTCTTAAATAATGAACATTCACATCTTTGTTTTTAAAAAATAAAAGGTAGCTAATTACAATCTTATTCTGTAATTTTAAAACACATAAGAATATGAAAAGTTTTTTTCTCTTTTTTTAATTATTATTATTATTATTATTATTTTTTATTGAGACGGAGTTTCGCTTCTTGTTACCCAGGCTGGAGTGCAATGGCGTAATCTCGGCTCACCACAACCTCTGTCTCCTGGGTTCAGACAATTCTCCTGCCTCAGCCTCCCGAGTAGCTGGGATTACAGACATGCGCCACCATGCCCAGATAATTTTTTGTATTTTTAGTAGAGAAGGGGTTTCATCATGTTGACCAGGATGGTCTTGATCTCTTGACCTCGTGATCCACCCGCCTCGGCCTTCCAAAGTGCTGGGATTACAGGCGTGATATGATTATTTTTTAAGACAGGGTTTCACCATGTTGGTTAGGCGGGTCTTGAACTCCCGACCTCAGGTGATCCGCCGGCCTTGGCCTCCAAAGTGCTTGGATTACAGGTGTGAGCCACCATGCCTGGACTAAGAATATGAAAAGTTTTATACAGTATTGATATGTCATTTTTAAAATGTGCTCTTAAGCATATTTCTTTTCCTGTAAAAAGGCACCAACACAAAGGGCGTGAACTTGAAATTTCTAGGGATTTTTCAAAATCTGAAATAATCTTTAAAGATAATGAACAATTGGAAGTCAAGCCATTATGATTTCATCATAGTGGGTATTTTTCCCATTCATAGCAGAACTGAAATAATCAGCACATTTCAGAGTTTCAGCCCCTGGAGATGAAACTTGACATCTCACAGTACTTGCTCCTTGACCTCCCAGTCCTAATAGTATTTTACTATATACTGGAGCCCTGGGAATGTACAGAAATCTCAATTTTCATAAGTTTCCATTTAATTTTTAAAATATGAATTTGGTCCTGTGAGTCTCTCTGAATTTTAGTAACAATAACAGGATTTTTTTTCCTCAGAGTGTTGGAAATCTGTATGTTTTAGGAGGAAAATATGTGTTTTTTGTTTCCTTTGTATGCTGCAGTTATCTTCAGGTACAACATATTTATTTCATACTATAAATATTTTTTCTCCCTTGGTAGATTTGTAGGTATTTTTTTACAAAGCTTCCCATTTTTCATGTTTTAAATTTTTGAAGTTGGGTTGCAACTATCCACAGGTACCACAAAAAAAGGATAAATGAATATATATACAAGAACACTAGATAGATAAATAACTGTTACATTAAACTGCTTGGCTTCTTTTTTTAAAAAAATAATGTTTTTAATCTATTCCTGAGAGATTTGTATCTCTTTATGCTACAAGACAATGGGACAAAAATTAGTATTTTCTTTTCAATAATAGAGCATGAAGTTACCTGTACTTGAAAAAGGAATTTCAAAGTGAAGTCAGCCTGAGCAATTTATTTGCTAGCCAAATTTAAAAAGCTTAAAAAAATATATAGTTAAAGTCTCCTGGAAAACTGGATATCCACATGCAAAAGAATAAAATTGTACCTTTACCTAACACCATCTACAAAAATTAACTTGAAATAGATCAAAGATCTAACAAAGAGCTAAAACTATAAAACTCTTCGAAGAAAACAAAGGGCCAAAGTTTCTCAACATTAGATTTGACAATAATTTCTTGAATGTGACACCAAAAGCACAGACAACAAAAGAATGGGACAATGTTTATGTTGTGTCTGTGTTCAGTTATGAACTGAATACACAGTGATCTCACTTTTGTCTTGATCTATCATGGTCACAGAGTGGTCTTGTCTGATGTTCTGTGAAATTGTTTCTGTTCAATAGAAGAATACCTATGCCTAGCTGTGATTGCCAGGCCAGCTCAAAGCAACAGCAAGCCAAACTGGTGGTACCAGGCCATCTCCTGGATGTCATGGTCTGCTTTTCTGTTTCTCAATATCCACACTAGAATTCTTTATTTACTCTCTTCCACCTCACTCAATCAAAAACCATTACCTCACAGACTTCCCTTCTATGCCACACTACCATCCACACATGTGCTGGCCCCAAAACCTAAGATTCACTTTTGATGATGCCTTTTTCTTCATTTTCCACAGCCAATCACCAAACCCCATTGTCTTATTTCTTTTATTTCTCCTGCCATTGTTCTGGTGCAGACTACCATTATCTTCCTTCTAAACATGAAGTGTATCCTATTTTCTCTGCTTCCGCTCTTGCCCCTCTACAATCCATTCTCTTCATAAGACATAGATCTGCTTTAAAAGTTTCAAATAGCTTCCCATTGTACTCAGAATAAAAGCCAAACTTCTTACCCTGGCTTTCAAGGACCTCCATAGTCTGGCTTCTACCTAACTCTCCAACCTCATCTCTCTGGGACTATCTTCCCACTTGCTCACACTGGCCTTTCCTGCCCTCCCCCTGCAACATACCAAGCTCCTCTTTTTCTCTGCATTTGCCTTGTCCTTTCTTTGCCAGGACAATAGTTTCCCTACCAGGTCTTTCTTATCCAGGTCTCTTTGAGAGGCCTTCCCTGACCATCTCATCAAGATACCACCTTCCCAGTCAGTATCACGTGTCTTCATTTTATTTCATCAAGTACTAATCAATACCGGAAAGAATACTGTTCATTTATTCATCCGTTTACTGTCATTGCTTCACTGGAGTTTAGCTTCCTACAGGGATGGTGTTTGTCTTGTTCACTATGATCCCAGCCCCTAGAAACCCGCCTACCTCATAGCCAAGGGCTCAGTAAATGGTACACACTGCCTGCTTGCCACTGTGCTAATTTCTACTAATACAGCCAAAACAATCAGCAATTACATCTTTTTGCTTGTTTTTTAACAGGGAAGTAGGGCACTCAACGAAAAGGAAGTAGACGCAGAGTCAAGAAAGTGCCTTTTATCCATGGCGTGCCCAGTGTGTTGTGCGGCCACTGTATGTAAAGATGTGTCAACACCTGAGGTTTTTCCCTTCTCTGAGCTAGCTTCTTTCCTGGAAACCGTGTTGGGCCCTTAACCTTACGGTTCATCCAGTTTTTTAAGATCATCCCCGGGCTTCATTCCTGTAACCGCCCTTCTAGCAGGTCAAGGCTGCGGGAAAAAGCCCCACCCCCTTGCGCAAGCGCCTCGTAGCGGAATCCGCGGCGCCGAGGGCTTTAGTATGCGCATGTGCAACCAGAACGGCGGCGGGAAGTGCTGCGCAGGCGCGTCCGATCGACTCGGTAGGTGGGGAGCTCTTTGAGACGGCGACCCAGGCATCCGGGGGGTCACAGAAGTCGTACTCCCTTAAACTGTGAGTTTCCGACAGTTTGTTCCATGTCGCGGGATTGTGAGGGATTAGGAACGAATTCTGGATAGTGACTTCGGTTTTCTCGCCGTGCAGTTCCGTTCCTCGATCCCCTTGGGATCCCTCTGACCTGCGGCGGGAAAGTCGCGCGCTTGCGCACTAAGCATCCGGTTTGGTCTCGGGCCCGAGGGTAGCGGGTAGTTCCCGGCTGTGCTAGCGATCAGGGCTGGCAGGAGGATTCCCATTCATTCCCCCTTCCCCTCCTCCGCCCGGCACTCGTGACCCAGGGTCGTATCAGTTCTCCATCAACTTGCGTGGGGCGGGGGCGTTGGACGAGCCTCCTGGCGCTCCCTGTCAGTGGCGAAATGGTTTCCCTCCTCAGTCCTTTTCCTAACTTCAAACCGCCCTCGGCGCTCGGCCCCTCCCCCAAGCGGTCCCGCAGACTACGCCCGACTCGCCTCCCCCACCACGCCTGCTGCTGCGTGGGTGCCCCGACCTGGAAATTCTCCCTGCAGCCCCCTGCCAGTGTTTCTGAAAGGTGAAAGTAAAGCATATGGAATTCCTTAGAAATGACCACAGTATGCCCTACTGTGGAGGTTTGAACACATGGTGCGTTTAAAAATGTTTGCCCCTTTCAGGGCAGTGGTATATTTTTAGTGCGTGGTTTAGCGAGTGTTCTAAACTTCTCCAGTGTTCTAATTTTCACAGCTGCTTTTCTCCCCCTGTGGATGTAACCCCTTAGCTGGCATTTTGCATCCCTTTTTGTCTTGTGATGGAGGCGTCTTTGGGGATTCAGATGGATGAGCCTATGGCTTTTTCTCCCCAGCGTGACCTGTTTCAGGCTGACGGCTCTTTAACAAAAAACGAGCAGAATTTTAAACTTTCAGGTATGTGTTTAATTCTAGAGATGTGCAGTTGCAAAGATTTTTCAGTCAACAGTTCTGTGTTTTCAGTTGCTCTCAAAAAATAAGTGGATTGAATCTTAAAAGTGAGTTGTATGTTTCCGTAGGACAGTGTTACAGAGCTTCTTATGATCTAGATTTTAGGACTGAATTGCAATTTGGAGGACTGTTATACAACGTGTTTTACGGAGTTGCTATGGTCTCAATATTGGTAACTAAGAACGCAGAAGTTTGTTGATGCCCAAATTAAATTTCTCTTCTGTACTTGTGTTCTTATCTCTACTCACCGTATTACGTTAAACTTAAATTTGGAAATTGACATTGGAGATCATCACTTAAGTATTTAAAAGCAGAAGTCACTGGCAAAAAAATGTGAAATGTTTGTAGCAATAATAAAGCACCATATCTAACTGTACAGCATGAAATATTGTTTAACCATAACCCAGACCTTAGGGTGAAGAGAACAGGGTCAGGCGGTGCTTGCTCTTTTACACTCACATGTGTATCTTCATTTCTGCTCTGGTACAAGACCTGGAACATAGTAGGCATTTATTAATAATAAATACTTGTTAAATAGAGGAGATAGAAGAGTTCCAGTTGACTGTATTTTTTTTTTTCTGAAAAGGTAGCCAGATCATCATTTCCATCTTTGTCTTAAGTGAATTTTGTCCTTGTCCAAAAGATACTTATTTTGACTTTTTGTCCATATGATCTTTATAACCCCACCCTAGAAAAATGTGACATCACATACTGTTTGCTTTGATGGAAGTCAGTTATCCCAGTTACCTAGACTCGAAACTTTAATCCTCAGCTGATGCTTTTTAGGTGTTCCCCGTATTGTTACCAACTTTATTTCTTTGTAATAGATACGGCATTGTGTCTTCTTTCCATTCCCATTTTTACCATGTCAATTCATTTCCTTACATTTTGTTCTTGATTTACAATAGTTCTTACCTACACCGCCTACTTAAACTTTTCCATCCTCCAGTTCACCTTGTACACTGGTGCTAGAATAATCTTAAAATGCCACTTTCATCTAGTTTCATGGATTCTGTTTCTATTCCTTTACATTTTTTCAGCAGTTAGCTGTTTTCTAGTACATCTTGCCCTTGCTAGTCAATGGACACATAGCACAGTAACACAGTAGTATTCTTTTTCTATTGCTTAGGACTCTGCATTTTGTCTCTCCTATAAGCCCCTTGGAAGCAGGATCTCCTCTGGTTTCTGAAGTACCTTGTGACTTCAGCAGAGTATCTGAATAGATGACTCTGACTTGGTTCTAGCATCTGTTCAGGAGAATGCCACTGTTCTAATATGCTGAATATCTGCTGGAAAATAAAGAATGGGGTGAAGATTTCAGACATTTTGTAGTGTTTATGTAACAGAACATTAGACATTATAAATAATACCTATGATAAATTATAAAACATGCTAACACATTACTCTTATGTTTCTTTTTTTAATATGATCCTCAATAACAACTAAAGTTGTATAAACATAACTTCAATAAGGAGTAGAGTTGATGAGGTCCAGGCACATAACAGTCTCGTGATCTAATTGGAAAAGTAAATCAAATTAGATCATGAGGCAGGTATATGCCTGCACCTCATCAGCTTTACTCCTTATAAAGTTATATTTTTGATGAGATTTTTTATTTATCTTTGCATTCCCAGAGCTTAACAGTGTTCAGCACATAGTAGGTGCTTGAAAGTATTCAAACGAATGATTTAATGTAAGGATATAAAATAAAATACCTAGTGTAATGGATGAATAGCATGTCTCTTTATTTTGAGAAATTTGTCAGATTTTTATAACATTTTTTGATAAACATGATTTTTGAAATGTTTGAAGGAAAGAAAGCCAAAATAGAATCTTTTCCCATTATTGAAATACTGTCACTGTTGACATTTTGTTATATTCCTTTAGCCTTCCTAGGCTTACATAACTACATTTTTTAGAAACTAAATTGCTATTTTGCTTTTGTGTGTGTGTGTGTGTGTGTGTGTGTGTGTGCGCGTTTCCCTAAAGAGAGCTGGAGTCTGGGATCTTATTTCTGATTTCCATTTTTTGTTTAATATGTATCTTGAATATTGCTCATGTAGTAAATATTCTACAACTGGATTTAAGGTCCATTGCATATTATATTTAATCAGCTTTTATTGTTGACCCTGTAGATTGTTTCCTTTTTTTTTTTTTTGGAAACATGGTCTCTGTCTCTCCCTCACCCAGGCTGGAGTACAGTGGTGCAGTTACAGCTCACTGCGGCCTTAATTCCTGTTCTCAAGCAATCCTACCCCCTCAGCCTGCTGAGTAGTTTGGATTACAGGTGTGTGCGACCACAGCCAGCTAATTTAAAAAAATTTTTATAGTGACAGGATCTTGCTGTGTTGCCCAGGCTAGTCTCAAATTCCTGGCCTCAAGCAATCTTCCCATTTTAGCCTCCCAAAACACTGGGATTACAGGTGTGAGCCACCATGCCTGGCCAGTAAGCTTTTATTTTTTTAAGTATCTACTATATGCCAAGTTTTAATAGGTGAGAAAGATCTGTTCAGTGAAAGAATGATATGTAAACTGTATATTGAATGCCTCCTCCATACTGGTGAACTCTACTGGAAGGAAGGCTTGCTTCATTCTGTATGTTACAATGATGCCCTTATTCCATGCTTCAAAAATGGGCTCTCAGTACCCATTAAGTATAGGCTGTCAATACCAAGCATGGGCTAAAGGGTCTTTGTTTGCCTGAGACAAATCTAATTAATGACTACTGTCACAATGTAATTATTATTCATGCCTTCTTTTCACTCAAGAGTGTCCCAGTTTGGGCTTACATTATATATTATCCCCTAGTTACAGGAGGTGTAAACCAGACAGTACCTGAAGGCCCAGAATAACCATGACTATATTCCTAGAGTGTCAGTTTTATTCCATGATAAGATAATGAAAACATTTCATTTATGTGATGAAAATTTATTGTCTATTATATACAGATACTTTTCTAGGTGCCTAGGGATAAATCAAAACATCAAACAGAAATTAGCACCCTCAATCCAGTAGACAGAGATAGACAGTAAACAAAAGAAATAAATATTATGTTCAAAAGTGATTAGTGTTACAAAGAAAATGCAAAAGGGAAAGGGAGATAGGAAGTATTGGGGAAGAAGATTGTAATTTTAGTAAGTATAGTTGGTTAGAGCCTTCTGTAACATTTGATCTAAGACTTCAAAGTGGTGAGGAGTGAGCTGTGCAGATATTTGGGGAAGAGCATTCCAAACAAAGGAAACAGCAAGTACAAAGGCCCTGAGATGGGAGTGTGCCTGGCATTCAAGAATAGCAAGGACGTCACTGTGGCTAGAATGGGGAAGGTAATTGGAGTGAAGTCAGACAGATGTAAAGACGTGTTCTAATGTAAAGACGTGTTCTAATGGAATGAGATGTGAAATCATTAAAGGTTTTGAGCGAAATAGTGACATGGTGACTTAGCTTTAACAGGATAACATCTAGACTTGGTTTAATTTTGTACTTATTGAAAGAGTTATTTTATACCTAATTGGACAAATAATTGCATATTTCCGGTACATACATAAAAAAATATTTCAGGTCTGTCTCTTCAGAATTACTTTTTTTACTTAGACGCATCAATATTCTGATTTTCCCTCACAGTATTGTTCTATATACAGTAGTGTGATTCAGAATTTCTTGAAGAATCCAATAAAAAATAGAAAGCCATTGTTAATGGACTTTTTTTTTTTTTTGTATTTTTAGTAGAAACAGAGTTTCACAGTATTAGCCAGACCTCAGGTTATCTGCCCACCTTGTGTTAATGGATTTTTAACAAGAGCTCAATTTTTGGAGCTCGCCTTGCATGTTACTGCTTCACCATCTCTACTGCTCCTCCCTACAACCATTTAGCTCTTAGGGGTTAAAGGAATGCTTCTCTAATTTTCTTTAAGTCACTGACACCTATTCTTTGAGTTCTGATGCTGGCTGACAACAGTTGTTAAGATATATCCCAGTTCCAGAGTTGTTAAAATTGTCTCTTAGAGTCAAAGAAAGGTAGTATCAAATTGAACATGTGCCCATTCATGGTACTTTTCCTGTGACTTTATGGAACTTGAAGCTCCTTGGAATTGACTCATTAAGAAAGGTTGTAATTGACTATGGCAATGTCATAATGACTGCTAGAAAGCCAACTTTTCTCTCAGGCCTTGGTTTTAGTTGTAGGATGAAGTGGTGTAATAGCTGATAGTGAGATAGCTGATACTTTGTCTTCATTCTGTTGTGACTTCTGAACTTTTGCTCTTTTTGCTCCAGCTGTCTCTGGATGCCCATAATGACTGTAATAAGTCATTTATTCAACAAATATGCCAGGCACTGTTCTGACTATAAATTGCAATGATTTATACAAACAGGGAACCTGTACTGATGGAGCTTATATTTTAGTGGGAGGAGTCAGTGAAGAAATAAATAAACAGGATAATGTTATAGTAGATAAGTACTCTGAAGGCAGTAGGACAATGGAAGGAATGCTAATTTAAGTAGGATGTCAGAGGAAGCTGTGACAATTGAGCTAGTTCACTAAGTTATAAGGGAAAAGCATTTCAAACAGAGGGCCTAATAAGAGGAGAAGCCCTACAGAAATAACAATAACCACAACAATAAGTTACCATTGTCATTTATTTAATATGTATTGTGTGCCAGGCATTGTATTAAAAGCTTTACTTTTATATATTATTTCATTTAATCCTCACAGTATCTCAGTAGCATGGCTATTATTACTACTCCTTTCCTATAGTTGGGAAAGCAGGTTCACAGAGATAAGCTGTGTCTTCAAGGAAAGTCACTAGCTGGTAAATAGTGGAGCCAGGATTGTAATTTAAGCCCCCATCTCTAAAGTAGTACACATAATTGCTATTTATGTTGCCTCTTGCATTGAAATCCATGAAGGTTCTCCAGTCCACATATGAAATACATGGGAAGGTGAGAGTGATTTAAATAAGTTCTTTGCATTTCCTTAGACAAGTTGATATAGTGGAAAGAACACAGGAGTAGATCTACCTGGCCCCTTATTCTCCAGCCGTTAATGTTCCTCCTCCCCTTCACATCTGTTCTTCACTTTTCATTTTTCTGCTTAAAAACTTTGTATAGCTTTCATTTGCATTCTCTGCTCTTCTCTTCCTCAGCCACATTCTATTTCTTTTATTTATTTATTATTATTATTATTACTATTATTTTTGATACGGGTTTTGCTCTCCTATCACCCAGGCTGGAGTAAAGTGACACGATCATATTTTAGTAGCCTCAAACTCCTGGGCTCAAGGTATCCTTCTGCCTCAGTCTCAGTAGCTGAGACTACAGGCATGTATTACAAAGCCCAGCTAATTTTTTTTTTTTTAAGAGATAGGTCTCAAAACACCTGGCCTCAAGCAGTCTTCTTCCTTTGGTCTCCTAAAGTGCTGAGATTAGAGGCCTGAGCTACCACCCCAGGCCACATTGTATGTCATTGTCTCTCAGCCCTCTCCCCCACCCTAATCATCCAAGCCTTATTTTCTTTTTCTTTTTCCCTGTCTTTACACAGTTAATTTTTTCTAAAATGTTTTCTTCCACTTTCACAGCTTGATTAATAGTTCAGAACAAAACTTAGCTGTCAACTGAAGCCTTCCTAGCACCTTCAGAAATCCTCCCCAACCTAATAGATTATGCATTCTTTTATTACAGGTATCACCTTGTATTAAGAGTGAATGTTTCCTCTACTGGACTAATGGCTGCACCAAATTTATTAGTATTTTAAATATGCCCATTGCTGAGCATTTTTTAAAACAGTGTTTAAATGAATGATTTCTGGCCAGGTGCGGTGGCTCACGCCTGTAATCCCATCACTTTGGGAGCCTGAGGTAGGCCGATCACTTGAGGTCAGGAGTTTGAGACTAGCCTGGCCAACATGGTAAAACCCTGTCTCTACTAAAAATACAAAAATTAGCCGGGTGTGGTAGCACACGCCTGTAATTTCAGCTGCTCACGAGGCTGAGAATTTCTTGAACCTGGGAGGCAGAGGTTACAGTGAGTGAAGATTACGTCACTGCACTCCAGCCTGGGTGACACAGCAAGACTGTTTCAAAAAAAAGAAAACTAGAAAATATATATAATAAAAATAAAAGAATGAGTTCTGCAGACATTAGCAACACCTCTGTGAAAGTGAGCAAATGATTTAACCTCCCTAAGTTGAGTTTCCTTATCTGAAAAATCAGGATAATAATTCCTGTTCCACCAAGTTCACAGTACTATTGGGAAGATCTGTAAAGATAATGCTTGTGCAAGTACTTTGAAAATGTCTTAAACCTATGCAATGTAGGGCTAGTAAAGCCTAGGTACTGTAATAAAATCTGAAGACCCTTGGGTAGTTCTCTTCTGTATCCCGTCGTTTACTGGGTCTTTATTATTGCCTCTCTTATTTTAACCATGTACATTTTTATAAATAACTGATATTTATTTAAAAGTAGCAATTTATCTGCAGTCAAGGATAAAGGATACTACTGGCAATTGGGACAAATTAAAAAAAATTTTTTTTATATGCTTGAGAGCTTTAGTAGGCCTTCTCTCTGAAAATATAGTGTGAATATTCAAAACATAAAATTTCACCAAGCTTTTAAGATTTTGTCTTTACGGGAAATAGTTTTCAAGAGCATCACATTGTGTCCTTGGCATGCCATCTAGTGATCACAGCACAAATTGTTTAGTTATTTTAAAAATTTAGCTGCTTTATCGTGGTGTAATTTATACAGTAACAATGTATTTATTAGTATATAATTTCAGTATAGTAGAAATTTGGTGTATTTAATTCTGAGACTATTCTTTTTGTCTATTGGTTCAAGAGGTGTGTGTGTGAGTTATAGCAACTTGATAGGGGTTTAATCTTATCACAATTTTATTAAAACTTATTTATAATTAATTATTCATGTTTTAGAATTTATTTCATTGAGCTTTTTAAATTTTAAGAAACTATAAAATATACTGTCATTGATTAAAACTTTAAATTTTTGTTTCCTTGAAAGGTGTTAAAAAAGATATTGAGAAGCTTTATGAAGCTGTACCACAGCTTAGTAATGTGTTTAAGATTAAGGACAAAATTGGAGAAGGTAATATGCTTTACTATTTTTACAAGGTTTTTTTCCCTCCTGTTTTCCTTTTGTAATCTTGGTTTTCGTTACTATTTCTTATTAAAAATATGTACCGCTTTTTAGATTATTAAGACCATGGTTTTATTACCAATTATGATGACAACTTTTTCAACCTCAAAGAAAGAATAAATAATAGACATTTACAGTAAAATGAAGTCCTGTTTTAATCTATTATGCCATTGAAACAGTTTTTACAATCTATCTTAGAATTGTTTCATTAACATTTTTAAAAACCAGATATTGAAAATCTAATAAATTGTTTTACAGGCACTTTCAGCTCTGTTTATTTGGCCACAGCACAGTTACAAGTAGGACCTGAAGAGAAAATTGCTCTCAAACACTTGATTCCAACAAGTCATCCTATAAGAATTGCAGCCGAACTTCAGTGCCTAACAGTGGCTGGGTAGGCAATTTAAACATTTTAATTGAACTTGTATATAATTTATAAGATTTTAAAATAGATACTTAGCAGGGATGATGAAATTATATGTGAATTAAATGCCTTTTTCAGTCAAGTGTTTGCAATTTGCTAGCACTTTCTTTCTAACCTCGCAATGGTTAAATTTATAGTACTTCTTTCAGATTGGATTTCCCTTGAGGCTCAGCTTGATTTCCTGTCTTTTATCACTGCTTTTTGTAACCTTCCTGCTAAATCATAAACCTTGGCTTTCATGATTTACATTATTTTGTAAATGTAGGGAACTCATATTTCACATTTCCCCAGCTATTGACAACCTCATCTAATACTTTATTTAGAATAACAGAATCATCTGATATGGTTTCTCTCTGCTAGGTCATTTCTGTCAACATATGGACATGATCTAGTATCTCATCCTCCTAAACTGCCCTCCTTCTTCCACATGCTCCATCATTTCTTTGCTCCCCTTTATAGCCAGACTTCTCAAAAATTATTTACATACATTGTTTTCATTCCACACCTCCCTTTCACTAAATACTCATTGCGGCTGCTCTCCTCTATACTAAACTGGAAACTATAGAGTCAACCATTACTCTAAGCATCATTTAACACAATTGACTTGAACCCTTGTTTTGACTTTGGTACTGCCGTACCCTCCTTGCTTTCTTCTTCCCTCATTTGGCTTTTCATTTTCAATGTCTGCCAGCTCTTCCCTTTCTACCTGACCCCTACATGTTGGAGTTCCTCGTGCTCGCTCTTGGGTTTCTCTGTATTCGCTTTAGTGTCCTCCATTTCCACTTGGTGTAAAGTAATGATTCCCAAAAGTATATAGTTAATCTCAGACCTTTTATCTTAACTACAGGTTTGTATATATCCACCTGCCTATTTAACATTTCCACTTGGTGCCTGATAAATACTCAAACCTAATATGCTAAAACTAAACCTTAACATGCCAAAAAAAAAACCCACCACAGAAAATATTTTATCTACCTGTCTCTGCAGATGGCCCAATCTACACACTTGTTCAGGCCAGAAACCTAGAAATCATCCTCATTTTCTCTGTTTCTCTCCTAAACCACATTAATCACTAAGTCCTAGCTGTTTTGCCTCTAAAATGTATCTAGAACTTCATCCATGTCTTTCTATCTTCTCTGCCACTACCTCAGCTGAAGCGTAGACTACTACTGTAGCCTGCTTCTTCTTTCTCCCCTTAATTCTGTCTTCACACAGCAGCCAGAATGATCTTTCAAATATAAAATACTTATGTGTCTAACTTAAATTGGGTCATTAATTCCACCACTTAAAAATCTTTCAATGGTGTTTCAATGTGTAGTTTGAAAAAAAATTCAACCTTCTTATGCCCATCTTCCCACCTCCCTCACTGTGCTCCATTTCTCTAGTTTCTCAGATTTGTTTCAATAGCTTTCTTACCTCAGGGCCACTGCCCAGACTGTTTCCTCATTTGGGAAGACTTCTCCCAGTCTTTGCCTGCTGACCTTTCCTCTTCTGATCTGAGCAAGAGTGAAACTAGGCGCAGTAGCTCATGCTTGTAATCCCAGCACTTTGGAAGGATTATTTGAGGCTAGGAGCTTGAGACCTGCCTGGGCAACATAATAAGATCCCATCTGTACAAAAAACTTAAAAGTTAGCCAGGCATGCTGGCACACACCTGTAGTCCCAGCTACTCGGGAGGCTGAGGTAGGAGGATCACTTGCACCCAGGAGTTCGAGGCTGCAGCGACCTGTGATCACACTACTGCACTCCATCTAGCCTGGTCAACAAAACGAGACCTTATCTCTAAGGAGAAAAAAAAGAGTAGCACTGCTTGAAAGATGTCTTCTCTGAATTAAGTTAGATTCTCCTATTTTTTTGTTGTTGTCACATCGTCTTTTGATTTCTTTCAAAGCCCTTACCATAATCTGTCATTATAAATTACCTTGTTATTATCTGTATTGTCACTAGATAGTAAACTCCATGAGGCCAAAAATTGTGTAAATTTTATTCACCATTGTATCACTAATGTCTATCACCCCTAACAGCAAGTAACAGTGCCCACTCAATATTGAATGAATAAGTAACCCTGTTTGTTTCATCTGCATATTATAGAAGACAAGAAAATGAAATGGCCTCTGTAAAGAATGCTTGCATATGTTCTTATACCCTAAATGTGATCAATCCTTTTTCCATACTTTAACTCTCTCCCTCTACCACTTTTTCTTTCTCTGTGCTTCAAAAAAGTACATGCTAAAAATGCCTTCCTGTGATCTGACAACGCAGTCAGGCAAATTGTCTTTAGGCTCACCTTCCACTGTGTTACATTTTTCTTCAGTTTCTTCCTTGCCACTTAAATTGCTCCCTGAAAAATTACCAGTTATTACTCTTTGCCAAACTAAAAACCTTCCCTCAGTTGTTATTCTCTTTGACTTCCATGCTGATAACTCTTCCTTCAAAATTCCTTTCTTATTTTGCTCTCTAACTTGTCTTCTTCCAAGCTTAGTTTTCTTTTCTTTCTATTAGTTTTCATATCTCTAGGTATCACTTCTCTTCAAATACTCTCACTGACTTCTCATTCTTTTCTCACTTAAGGTTTGTCCTTTATCTAGATATCTCTATCAAAATGATGAGGTCTGATTTTAGATGCTTCTTTTTACTGATTTCTCTATTTATTTTGTTGATATCTCTATTGTTTTCTTACTTAGGTTCAAAATCATGGAAATCACCTTTGTTCTGTTTTCCTCTTTTATGAAGCAGTGTGGCATAGTGATTAAGAGCATATATCTGGAGCAAAATGCCTGAGTTCAAATCCTGGCTCTATTAGTTTAGTGACCTTTATTTATTACTGTTACCATCTTATCTGCTAAGTCTTACTAATTTGTTCTTATTCATCTTTTCCCTTTTTTCTCACTCTGCTACTTCCCCAGTTAAAACTATAAATTACTTAATTTGAATTATTATAGTAACCTCAAAACTGGTGCTATTTTTGTTTTAAAAGAAAACTTTAACACAAGAACACAAGTCACTTGTGTTTATATTATGTGATGATGAATTTTAAGTCAATTTTCTACCAATATGTATGTATTGCTAAAATTATATTGTTTAGGCATATGTTTCCGTTCCTCTGACCTTTCCTCTAAAAGTTCATTGTGCCTTTTTCCACTAGGGGGCAAGATAATGTCATGGGAGTTAAATACTGCTTTAGGAAGAATGATCATGTCGTTATTGCTATGCCCTATCTCGAGCATGAGTCGTTTTTGGTAGGTTTTAATATTCTTGACTTTTTATTAGCTAAATATTTAACTGCAGGCAATATTTATAACTCATTTCATTCATTACTTAATATTTTAGGACATTTTGAATTCTCTTTCCTTTCAAGAAGTACGGGAATATATGTTTAATCTGTTCAAAGCTTTGAAGCGCATCCACCAGTTTGGTATTGTTCACCGTGATGTTAAGCCCAGCAATTTTTTATATAATAGGCGCTTGAAAAAGTAAGTATGAAGAGTTACCAGAAAATATTTACTCTGTTTCTCTTTTTTTAAAAAAAATGTTAATGCCTATTTTAAGGTACTGAATATGATGTTAGTAAAAAAGTAAAAAGATAGTAAAAAAGTTACTATTGTGAAGTAAATATTTATGTTATCCATTTTGTTTTTGTTTTTATGGCAAGAGCAGCTACAATGTACTCATTTAGCATGAATTCCATATACAGTACAGTTTTATTACCTGTAGTCTTCAGAGTGTGCATTAGGTCTAGATTTATTTATCCTACATATCTGCTACTTTGTATCCTCTGACCGGTATCTCTTAGACTTAACATAACATACTACAACAGCCATACACATTATTTCTGTTTCAAAGTTTCATTGTGATGGGGAAGGGAAATGTGGTAAAGAAGATAATTAAAATTGTATTCGTGGAACAAGATACATTATTAGATGTACCATGGTTCAGGGGAAATAGCACTGAACTAAGAGACTTAGAAAGAATATAGTAATTTTTGACCTTAGACAAGTCTCTTATCTCTGGACTTCATTTTTCTTTTCTAGTAAGTGAGGGGATTGGACCACATGATAGCCAATTTCCTGTTTTAACACAAAGGTTTTATTTTAATGTATACTTTTTTAATGCTGATTATAATTATAGAGAAATTATAAGCTGAAAATAGCATAAATACCTCTATTTATTTATATAATGGTTTGTATTGTACGGAGTAAGATTATAACTAACTTCTTTCTTGGGGTTTTATAACCCTGACTTTTTAATTTTCTTTAATAAAATCAGATTTTAAAACCATGATTTAAATTTTTTTAAACTTGCTTAACTAGAAATGATATTATGATGCCATCTCTGCCACCATCAGAACAAAGGATTGTGTTTATGTTATGTATTCCTCTTCTGCCTTATTAACACAGACCATTGGAAAAAGAAATTTTGATTGATTGTGGGATACATCTTAATTTTAAATCCTAGTTAGCTATTAAATTCTTACTTTGTCTGGAAAATTTAATTTTTTTCTTTTTTCCTGATGCTATAAATTCCTCCCCCCAAAAATTACAGTTTTTATGAGGATGGCTTAAGAGTATTACAATGTTACTAAGCTTTAATTGTTACAGATAAGTAAAAATGCTTAATTTTGTCTCTTAGGTATGCCTTGGTAGACTTTGGCTTGGCCCAAGGAACCCATGATACGAAAATAGAGCTTCTCAAATTTGTCCAGTCTGAAGCTCAGCAGGAAAGGTGTTCACAAAACAAATCCCATGTAATAACGGGAAACAAGATTCCATTGAGTGGCCCTGTACCTAAGGAGCTGGATCAGCAGTCCACCACAAAAGCTTCTGTTAAAAGACCCTACACAAATGCACAAATTCAGATTAAACAAGGAAAAGATGGAAAGGTTCTCTCTCTTTTATTTGTTAAGTACTGACTCTGTTTTAGAAATGTACTCCTTCAACCAACAGAGGGAGATAAAATACTAGGATACTAATTGTAATTTAAAACACCTTTTTTTACATTTGTTATATGTATTGATTAAATTTTCACTAATTTGTACTGATTTGTACTGAATCATTTTGCTTACCATTTTAAAACTAAAATTTACTTTGTCAGTTTATAATATCTAACATTAACTATTATGAAACTATATTTTATGACAAAAATGGAAAAGATTACATTTTCCCTGCATGTTAAAAAGTTCATAGTAATTATCCTTTTTAAAAGAAAGGATTAGTTTTAGGGGAGAAAGTCTGAAGTGTCTATCTCCATTTTAGCTGCACAGCAAAATGTAACATCCATGCAGGTGGTTTTTGAATTTTTTTTAGTTATATATATTTATGGACTATGATAACATTGTATGGGTGTTGAGTTCTGTCTAGACTATTTTCTCCTTTCACAGAAGTGGTTTGGTGCCTGAGAATGACTTGGATGCAGCTGTTTTTGTTTCATCTCATTTAACTCTTTCAAAACTATGGCAGAGTACAGCTGGCAGAAAGTGTTACAGATATAATCCTTATTTTCCTTGTTTTTGTT
The DNA here is from genome assembly GCF_049354715.1 of Callithrix jacchus. Lineage (NCBI taxonomy): Eukaryota > Metazoa > Chordata > Mammalia > Primates > Cebidae > Callithrix > Callithrix jacchus. Next base: position 128,973,328 of record NC_133508.1, read on the forward strand.
GGTATTGTAGGAGGGATCTGTAGGCCTTTTTGTCCAGCGCTCTGTTTTTGGAGAAAGAAATTTCAATATACACAGCTCCATTTCACATGAGAGCCCTGCAGTGAAAGTAAGTAATGTAGCTTAATAGTGCAATGGTCAGTCAGTCATACACTGAAGAGAATTTTAGGTAATAACTAGATTAACATTTATTATCAGAAATTTTTTTAAAGTAGAGTTTGGCTTTGGCAGAAGGTATCGCTGCTGTGAACAGTTAGTCAAAACTTGTTTTCTCCAGTTTTTTTCTGAACTTTTCTGGTGGAATTTTTCCTCATTTTTGGTCACCTATTACTGCTCTTTCTCTAGAGGAACATTTAGAACATTAAGGGCTTTTCTGTCATTGCTAGAGTGTGAGCTCCCTACATCTAGCTAATTCTTCTGACACATAGTTGTTAGTGTAAAGATGTTTGTAAAGTTTAACAAAATTGTCAACTACGTAGATGATTTCAGATTGACTTATGATATCTGATAGGTAGACAGCATGAGCAGCAAATTAAAACTGTGATTTTAGCCAATGTACTTGTGCAGTTTACAGTTCTGAAATGGAGTTAGACACTAGAACATACTGTTTTATATTTTCGCAATATATCAGGAAAAGTTCTAATAAAGTAAGTATAAGTAAAATGTTGGCCAAGCTAGGACTAATTAGTAAATTTTAATATAAGGCGACTTTACAGAAAAAAACCCAAGAAGAACTTAAACATTTTAATAGACAGCTGTTTAATAGACAACTGTTTATTTGCAGTCCAGTAGCCATTCAGCAGTTTTTAAAGTTATGCTTCCGCTATTGCTTTTTGCCATGCTAGCATTTTAGGACATCATGTTAAATGTCATAAAGATAGAAAAATAAGACTTTTCTTTTACAGCTCATGAAGCAGTCAAAGACTGTGGATGTACTGTCTAGAAAGTTAGCAACAAAAAAGAAGGCCATTTCTACAAAAGTTACGAATAGTGGTGTAATGAGGAAAACTGCCATTTCTTGCCCAGCTAGCCTGACCTGTGACTGCTATGCAACAGATAAAGTTTGTAGTATTTGCCTTTCAAGGTAATGTGTTTTGATGGTGTTATAAAATCACCAGCATGCTGCCAGACAAGATTAGAAATTGCATTGATTTGGGCAGATAATTGATTTAGTGAGTGCAGGAGATCAACACAGATCAGTGAACTACAGTGGGCCTTGATGCAGAACAGTAGTATCTTGAAGAGCAAATGATAAACAGTTTTCATGTATTATTCATTTAATATGGATATACTCTGGAAAGCACATTTGCTCTTATATGCAGATAATTGGGAGGGAGTGGCTTTTTTAGAAGCTTAGAATCACACATTTTGCTTGCTGATGTGATCTTTCCTGTTTTCTCTCTTATTCTCACTTATGTGGGGTAACCAGAACCAAACAGTAGAGCTCCTCTCTTACTCCGACCCCCATCTCTTTGACTCATAAACTTCTCCCTTTCCTTCAACACTTGGCTTTCATAAAGCCTTTCCTGATTAACTCAAATATATATCTGTGATCAGTTACCCCAAATGGAAATGAATTTTTATACCTGCAAATTGTATTGGGTTCTATTTTTCTATTACGGCTCTTATTATCTACTGATACTTTTTATTCTTGGAAGTTATTTTAAAACCTTTCTGCAATAAGTCTGGGGACTTAATAGAGGGTGTAAAAAACAGTAGAAGCAAAACCTAGAATTTTTATCACACTAAATTATCACTTTATAGTAATACTTATTATATAGTTAGCAAGGCAAAATTTACGCTGAACTAAATTAATGAATGTTATTTTTTAGACTTAAATAGTTCAACTTTAACATAACTAGAGAAATCTTATTTCATCATAAGGCGTCAGCAGGTTGCCCCTAGGGCAGGTACACCTGGATTCAGAGCACCAGAGGTCTTGACAAAGTGCCCCAATCAAACTACAGGTATGTTGTACTGGAAATACAGAACCCAATTAAAATGGATTGTCCCAGTCCATTTTATTTTATGATCTCTGCCTATTTATAAGTAATATTTGAGCTCTTCTGCTTTTAATTAAGTTACGTAAGCAGTTCTAGCAGTGTGGCATTCCTATTTTTGAACTAATGCTATTGTTTATGAAAGTTTTTAATCTCAATTTTGCCTGTTTTTTAACAGTTTTTTTCCATAGATTACATTTCACATATTTATTTACAAGATGATCTTCCCATCTTATAAACAAATATGTAAAATGTAATCTGTGGAATTTTGTTGATATCACCTTTGTGGGGGAAAAATTGTTTAATAGTTTTTGCCAGCCAGAGACTTAAAGCATTTTATTTGCTTGCTTAATACCACAAAAGTTTCCTGTGATGTAGATACAATTGTGCTTGATTAAAATTTTTGTTATTATATAAACAATATAATACCAATTAGGTTTTGAAAAAGAAAAAAGTGTTCCACAATCTACAGAGTTATCATGGAGCTGGGATCCAGGAAACATCTTGAATGAATAGATGAATCCTGCTATTCACTTGAGTTCTGGGCTTTGAAGAAATGCATTCATTCATTGTATGTCTGTTCTTGCTTGCTAATGATAAAATAAACAAACAAATGAGATCATCTGTTCACACTAGTCAAGACACACCATCAGATAATTACAAAGTAACTTGTTGAGTATGGTAATAAAACTTATACAAGGTATTTAAGGAATATCGAACTATCCTAACCCAAACAGATTATGGAAGGAAATTCATGAAAGAAATGACGTCTTAGAATGTAAATTGGGCTGGGAAGTTAGCATAGAGGCATGAGCCAAGAAACTCAAGAAAACAGCATACAGGAAACTAAAAAAGTTTAATTTTGGCCGGGTGCAGTTTCTCATGCTGTAATCCCAGCACTTTTGGAGGCTGAGATGGGCGGATCACCTGAGGTCAGAAGTTTAAGACCAGCCTGGCCAATGTGGTGAAACCCCTTCTCTACTAAAAATACAAAAATTAGCCAGGTGTTAGTGGTGCACACCTGTAATCCCAGCTACTTGGGAGGCTGAGGCAGAAGAATCGCTTGAACCCAGGAGGCAGAGGTTGTGGTGAGCTGAGATCCCACCATTGCACTCCAGCCTGGGCAACAAAAGCAAAACTTCATCTCATCTCAAAGAGAGAGAGAGAAAGGAAAATAAAGGAAGGCAGGCAAGTGATACAGTAGCCAAAGGAATAGAGAGCATATAACCTGGTGATACTAGGAGGTCAACAATTAGAAAAGACGTACTTAAAAGAAAAAACAAGGAACTCTTTAACAAGAAGTTGAGCTAGTCATAATCTTTAACTGCCAGAAGTCAGAAGATTAAACTTCCTATAGTGGGAATGTAAATTAGCACAACCACTATGGAAAACAGTTTGGATGTTCCTCAGAAAACTAAAAAATAGAGCTACTACATGATCCATCAATTCCATTGCTGGGTATATACCCAAAAGAAAGGATATCAATGTACCAAAGAGGTATCTGCACTCCCATGTTTGTTGTAGCCCTATTCATAATAGCCAGAATTTGGAAGCTACCTAAGTGTCCACCAACAGATAAATGGATAAAGAAAATGTACTTATAAACAATGGAGTACTATTCAGCCATGAAAAAGATCTTGTCATTTGTAACAACATGGATGGAGCTAGAGATCATTATGTTAAGTGGAATAAGCCAGGCACCAAAAGACAAGCATTGCATGTTCTCACTTATTTGTGGGATCTAAAAATCAAAACAGTTCAACCCATAGAGAGGGGACAGACGGTTACCAGAGGCTGAGAAGGGTAGTGGCAGGGTGTGGGGGATGTGGGGATGGCTAACGGGTACAAAAACTAGTTATAAAGAATGAATAACCTAGCACTTTGGGAGACCAAGGCAGGTGGATTGCTTGAGCTCAGGAGCTCGAGACCAGCCTGGGCAACATGGTAGACCCCTATTTCTACCAAAAATACAAAAAAGTAGCTTGTACACTTGTGGTCCCAGCTACTCAGGAGGCTGAAGTGGGAGGATCACTTGAGCCTGGGAGACGGAGGTTGCAGTGAGCTGAGATCACACCACCACACTTTAACCTGGGCAACAGAGCCAGACCTCATCTCAAAAAAAAGGTTGAATAAGACATAGTATCTGATAGCACAACAGGGGGACTATAGTCAATCATAATTTAATTGTACATTTTAAAATAACTAAAAGCACTTTGAGAAGCCGAGGCAGGCAGATCACTTGAGCCCAGGAGCTTGAGACCAGCCTGGCCAACATGGCAAAACCCTGTCTCTACTAAAACTACAAAAAGAAAAACAAAATTAGCTGGTCATGATGACGCGTACCTATAATCCCAGCTACTCAAGAGGCTGAAGCACGAGAATTGCTTGAACCTGGGAGGCAGAGGTTGCAGTGAGCTGAGACGGCTCCACTGCACTCTAGCCTGGGCAACAGAGCGAGACCCTGTCTCAAAAAAGAGAAGATAATTGAATTGTTTGTAACACAAAGGATAAATGCTTGAGGGAATGGATACTCTATTTTCAGGATGTGATTATTACACATTGCATGCCTGTATCAAAACATCTCATATGCCTTATCAATAAATACATCTACTCTGTACTCACAAAAATTAGTCTTCACAACTGTACAAAAATATAACTTTTTAAAAGTTTCTAGAGCAGTAGTTAGTGCTAGTGTCCGCTGAAGAAGACCTTCTAATGTTCATTACTTTTCACTAAAATGAAAGCCCTTTGACCGGTATGGTATGTCATACTCGAGGATCATCTGGATTTTTTCCCACATAGCTATTTTTGGATTCCATTTGATCTTATAAAATGTACATTTACTTAGTGTTTCCTAATGACTAAATATCCTTTTAAATGTACCAAATGTTGCTCTAGAAGGAAACATTATATTTTGCAGAGAGGATTCTTAATCCTGGTTATATATTAAAATCACCTGAGGAACTTTTTTAAAACATTGAACTGCTTCAGAACTGTGCAATCAAAATCTCTGGGTCTGAGCATCTGAATTTTTTAAGGCTCCCAAGATGATTCTAATGCATAGTAAATGTTGAGAACTATTGATTTAGATAATAAAATTATATATTTGAAATTTATTTTTAAAATTTATCTTCTGTTACAGCAATCGACATGTGGTCTGCAGGTGTCATATTTCTTTCTTTGCTTAGTGGACGATATCCATTTTATAAAGCAAGTGATGATTTAACTGCTTTGGCCCAAATTATGACAATTCGGGGATCCAGAGAAACTATCCAAGCTGCTAAAACTTTTGGTAAGCAGTTTTGTGTTACAGAACAAAACAAATGCCTTTGATTATCTCCTACAAATTGCTTAATAAATTATTATGAAACTCTCTTTACAAATAAACATTCAGTCTTGATAAAGTTCTAATATTAAGTAGAAAATTCTTCAATTGCTTAAAAATAAATTTATCATCACCTCTCCTCTATACATATAATCATTTAATCTTTTTAAACACAAAGTAATACATTATTGCAATATTTAAAGTTTGCCTTTGTAATATTAAAAGAATAAAGAGTAAAATCTTAACTCCTTTTAGTTATGGTTTCACTTTCGTTACATAAATATCTTTAATAATATGTTTTACTTTTTTATTGTATTTTAAGCATCAGATGCACTACGTCTTGGTACCTAGAGTGTCCTTGCCTTAAATGATCATAGGCTATACTAACAAGTAAACAGTTAATTGTTAATATAGTGTAATAAGGACTGGGGAAGAGAATAGAAATGTGTGTTGTCAGGTTGTGTGAATTTAGGGTAGCAGAGAAGCAAAATGCATAGAAGGTGTCAATTGATGGAATATTATTGTAAGCATATATTGGACATGGATGTCAACTCAGCCATGCAAGTTCTTCAAGACTGGGAGATGCAGTGTACTTCATAGGGCATGTGAGAATTATCTCAGCCTTGCTCTGGCCAACAACCTGAACTCAAATGTCCATTTAATGTTTATTTTCCAAGCTCAATTATAGTTAATACTTTCCCAAGGAAAAAGTATGATTGAGTCAGCTTACTGCCACACAATATGGAACACCTCAGGGGACAAAGTTTCAGCCAGCCTACCTCCAGAGTAGCGAGGCTGCCTTGTGCTCAGCCCCAGGATCATTGTGTCTTAACTGGGGTTTGCATGTTAGAATTATCTGCGAATCTTTAAGAAATACATATGCCTGCCCCTCTATCCATTCTTGGAAAATATGATTCAGAAAAGTAAGATACTTACGAAGGCTCCAGTCTTGTTAGTTTGAAAAAAAAAACAAGTGATTTTGACTAAGAAACTACTGGTGTTTTAAGAACCACTGCAAAAATTACTACCCTTGCCTAGGCATCAGTGCTATGGTCTAATATACAAGAAAAACTTAGTGGTGGTTGTGAAGAAAGCCTCATGATAATAGAAGCTTGCCAAAATATTCTTCTACAGCCAAGTCAGTCCACAGTTTTTAACTATCTTGTACCTATTGTAGGACATACAAGGGAAAAGTAACCATGAATGGAAAGCAAGATTGATATCTTAGAAATGGTATTCTTATATAATAATAATCATAACAAGTTTGTTTATTCTCAACTGAGAAAACTTTCATCTACTATTAACTAACTTTGTGAGACGTTTATGAACATGAAGTCTATCAGCCAACACCAAAATATTTTATTGAAGAGCTTGAATCTCTCCCATTTGGTAAACCAAGTTATAATCAGGGCCAACAATGGAAGTACAACATCTGACACAAAAATACTCCAGATCAAGTACCATGACAGCAAGCAAGAGCTTTTAGAGATTTATCATTGTAATACTTGTTCTCATATGTTAAAAAAAAAAATAGGGCTGGGCACAGTGGCTCATGCCTGTAATCCTGGCACTTCGGTAGGCCGAGGCGGGTGGTTCATGAGGTCAGGAGATTGAGACCATCCTGGTCAACATGGTGAAACCCATCTCTACTAAAAATACAAAAATTTACCGGGCATGGTGGCACGCATTTGTGGTCTCAGCTACTTAGGAGGCTGAGTTGGGAGAATCGCTTGAACCCAGGAGGCAGAGGTTGCAATGAGCCAAGATCACGCCACTACACTCCAGCCTGGCGACAGAGCGAGACTCCATCTCAAATAATGCCATAGCACTAGTCTTAGTTCTATTAGTATAACATCTGTAGTTATTTTAGTCAGATCTTACTGTAACTTTGGAGTGAGTATAAAAGCCTCAAAATTTCAACAAACACCACTGTGTTCCCCTTTGTAACCTAAAGAAATTACTTGGCTGAGATTAGCAGTGAGAGCACCTTTACTTCTCTTATCTGTAACCTACTCCACTGTCCTCAGCCCTTAGACCTGGCTCCATTGTGGGTTGTCATTAAGTACACAGCGAATTGTGTTGAATAAATTAAAAAGAAAAGTCTTGAGCTGAAACATTCCTGACACATAATAGTCTGTAGCAAAATAAGTTGACTGATTGCATTAGTTTAAGTTATTTTTCCTGAATATTTTAAATGAACCCTCTTTTTGGTCATACAAAAAAATCATATTGTGTAACTTGGTGACATGCTATAACATATACTACTAATTATTTTATGACTTCAGAACAAGCTAATAAAGGAATAAAACTATATGAGTATTCCCCTCTGGCTATAATTTTCTAAAGAGAATAGGAATGATAGAATCAGTTTAAAAGTTAAAAAGGATTGGCATATTGTACCCTCAGCAAATTTTGTTTTCGGTAATTTGTTTCTTCTGTTTTCTCTCTTCTCCCTTTTGTTTCCTTCCCCCCTGCCCATTTTTTTTCTTGGCTTAATACACCAATCCAATAGTTAGTTCAGAAAATGTAAAGGTAATAATGACTTTGTTGACAATCAGCATTCCCAGAAAGGCATCTAAGTGTTGTGGTACTTATTGTTTAGTATATTTAGTACATTTCTGTTTAATAAGGAAATGCAAGGCAAAAATAATACAAGATTGCCATTTGTGTGATTAACTTATTTTTGTACATCTGATAATAAACACATCAGGAAGTTATTTCAAAAACATTTTTAAAAACTGTGATGCTGTTTATTTGTTCATTCAGAAATATTTACTGGGGCTTTATGTGTGCCAGGTACTGGTGCGAGTCTGCTTTCACAGAGCTTAAATTCTAGTGAGGAAGAGAACACAAATACTATGAGAAATGAGTGGTACTGAGAAAGATGAAAGGAAAAATGTAGTGAGGAGGCTCATTTCGGATAGGTTGGTCAAGAACAGCATCTCTAAGGATGTGTCATTTGAACAGAGTTGTTGAAATCAATAATGCCTTTTTATCCAGTCCAACAGACATTAACTGAGCATGTAATATGTACCAGGCATAGGCCTGGGTTTTGGGAGTTCAAAGATAAATAAGACAGTTCCTATCTTCAAAGAGCTCACAGTATAGTACGTGGACAGACACATATAGGATAGCAAAAGTAATAATGGAACTCCTCCCAAGATATGATAGAAGCTGAAACTGGTCAACTTTCTCTGAGGGTGTCAGGCCTCAGAGGTGATTCTTGAACTGAATGGTGATGTCAGTGAAAGTGTCCTGGGCACACACAAGGCATGCAGGGCATCCTAGGCAAAGACAGGAGTCATGTAGTCAAAGGCATAGAAGCCTGGAAAGGAAGTAGAGTGGGGGTGTGGGAGCTGCAGCTAGCTAAAGATTATTGAATGATGTTGAGGCTGGACAAATTAGCAGAGTCAAGCGAGTGCCTGGCATAGCTCGTAAATCACTGCTTTTTACTTACTGTCTCCCACTTTATCTCCCACTATGCAATTCAAATACAACTTAAATATAGCATGTGTTACTCTTGTCTCACGCATGTGTGTGTGTGTCCATAAAGCATATGTTTGGACTTTCATGTTCCTCATGAGAGAGGCTTCTGATATATTCAAATAATAAAATGGTTTTTTCCTTTGTTGTTTTTTCTTCTTTTGCTTTTAGGCAAATCAGTATTATGTAGCAAAGAAGTTCCAGCACAAGACTTGAGAAAACTCTGTGAGAGACTCAGGGGTATGGATTCTAACACTCCCAAGTTAACAAGTGATGCACTACAAGGGCCTGGTTCTCATCAACCAACTTTTTCAGAGGAGACTGACCGGAAAGCTTCTCACCTCATACAGACATCTCCAGGACAATACTCAGGGAATTCATTTAAAAAGGGGGACAATAATAGCTGTGAACGTTGTTTTGATGAGTATACTACCAATTTAGAAGGCTGGAATGATGTACCTGATGAAGCTTATGATCTGCTTGATAAACTTCTAGATCTAAATCCAGCTTCAAGAATAACAGCAGAAGAAGCTTTGTTGCATCCATTTTTTAAAGATATGAGCTTGTGATGATGGGTCTTCAATTAAAGTTGACAGTTTAGGGGTAAAATAAAAAAGAATACTTGGTAAGAGCCATAAGTTCTTGTTTAGAGACCACAACAGGATGAGTAATTTATTTTAACATTGTAGTGTTTGGTGGCACATTCTAAAATATAGATTAAGATTACTTAAAATTCCTGGGATAGTTCTTGGGACTAACATGATCTTCTTTGAGTTAAACCCACCTAAGTAGATTTTAGGTGGGTTCCTCTTAGGTCACATTTTTAGTTTCCCTAGTTACCTTTCACTGACATATGCAGAAAAAGTAGCAGTTTTAGTTTTAATTAATTAAAATTAATGGATGTGATGAGGATTAAAATGAATCAAAAGAATTTATAGGTTGTTTAGAGTTACGAGCTATGTATACTTTGGGAAAGCTCAACCTGGTGCTGGTGCTCTAACAATTTTGTAAGTAAAGAAAATAATTTCCTTTCTAGAGGTACATTTTATGCCTTTTATGAACACTAAAACAAGGAGGAAATGTTGGTCAAGGACAAAATATCACTTAAAATTGAATTTATCCATTTTTAAAACATATTTTATGAAAGCATTTTAGTGTGACTGGCCATTTTTTCTCAATGGCTTCTCTTGATTTTTCTTCTTCTCTGCCCCTACTTAAAACATTTTCCTCAGAAATTATATGGTGCTGACCACAAAGTTTCTGGATGTTTTATTAAATATTGCATGTGTTTACAGTTGGGAATGTAAAATAATACATACACTGGTTGATAAAGGGAAGCTGCAGGACCAAGGTGAAGGTTGATAGTCCAGATGCTTTTCTTTTTTGAATTATATGTTTTTTCACACCATCTTAGATATAACTAGGTAGGTGCTGAAAGGAAAAGTGGATAGAGTTGATAATATTGTTGGAGATTTTTTCCTCTGCCTAGAGCCATCCAGATCTCTATATCCAGTTTTGACTAAGTCTTAGGTGGGTTGGGAAGAGAGATAATGAAGTAGGCAAAGTAGAAAAGAACCCAAGATAGAGGTGTATATTCAGAAATGACATATATCAGTGACAGTGTATCAAACTTCCAATGGGAAAAAGTCTGGTGGGTGGGTCAGCTGACATATTTCCTGTTTAGTAGTCATAGAATACAGATGTAGTTTAGAGACATACATTCATTTTGTTATTTTGAGAACTGATAGGTCAGTATATGTACCTAACCTATTTGGTAAATATAGGATATATCTATATAAACCATTACCATTCATCTGCTCTTATGCCATAATCTGTTTTTAAAAATTGAATGCCGTTGAATTTGTATATTTAATAAAGTTATCCTTTTATATTTTTTTATGTCAGACTACTTATTTGAAAAATGATAGCTTTTTTTTTTTTAATTGACCACTGGGAATAATTTTTTCTTTATGGGTGAATGATGAGATTTCTTCAGCAGTTGGTGAGCTAGTAGTATGTTAACAAAACAGTCAGGTTAACATATACTCAGAAATTAAGAGGAAGAAAAATTTACCAAAAGGGTAGATAGGGAGACATTCTCTAACAAAGTTTATTTAGAGCTGGTGTTTTAACTTTCCATTAACAGCACAGAATGTGGTTGATAATCAGGGGAAGTAAAGGGGAGCTAGTATTTTTAAAGATATCTAATGTTACAAATTAGTTATCAGGGATTTTCAGTCCCACTGAAGAATATTACCTCAATTTTGGACAAATATTCCCAATGTGCTAAATCAGAATTAGCAGGGAGCCTCTATTTGCATACTTTTCAGGTTTTTAAGCCTTCTAAAGACCATTTTATAATGGGAGATGTCTCTAATGACTATTAGGCAAAATAGTCATTTTTAGGGATAGACTAAGAAGGTAACTAGATAATGCCATTTCCTCTTACGGAAGTTTCCAGAATATTCAGCTATTTTCCATTGTCAGTTTTTAAAATTCTTAGTGCTCAGGCTCGATAAAACTGTTATGGGTATTTTCATTTAATAAGCCTTAGACATTTAGGACTATTAGTATAACAAGCTGCAAGTATTGGTTTTTTAAAGAGGCTGAGCTCTCTAGCATTTTTAATGAAACTTTTCCTTATAAGGAGATGATTATAGTTGTCTTAATGACCTAAATAAAAATGTGGCTCAATAATGGTTATTCCAGAGAATTAATCATAGTTTATTTCAAGATTTAAACAAAAGTCATCAAGTAAAACATTAATATCTTACTGTTTCTGGCATCAGCATTTTAGGGACCAAATAGTGTTACAGATGTCAGAATATTGATTGCATAAAATCTTGAAACCCACAAAACTCGTAGACTTAAGTCTTAGTAATTTTCTGTTGTTTATGTAATTTCAGCCCTGCACGTCACTGAAAAGTTATTTATCTTAAGAAACTGGCCAAATTTGGAGGGTAATGCCGTCTGCCAGTATCTGCAGATGTATTGTTTCCGCCTACATTTGTGCATGTTGTCTGTGGTCTTTAAAGAACACTGTCTAACACCAGGCAGAAATGTCAACTCTGTTCAGATTTTTTCCCATGTTCATAGAACTGATGTTGCTGTTTCCTAATTTTGTCAAATTATGTGTCTGAACTGTCTTCCTTTCGTGAAAGGTAGATATTATCAAACATCCAGATTAGTAATCAGAAGTAGTTAATACTGTGTCAAGTTACAGCACAATTTTCAACAAAGTAACCACAAAGGTCAGTGCTAAGGCAAGTATTTAGTAAACTGATGTTTTAGCTATCTAAAGTAAAAAGGCATGATCTTAGGAAAGCGATTACAAATTGAAAGAAAATTATAAAACTGAAGTTTGGAAAACAAAAGTAATTCTAACAGTTCAAGAGTTTAATCTGACCTGATTTTTTTCTCTGTAGAAGACAATGAATTAAAGGCCACAATTGTTCTTGATCTCTATTTTGAGTGCTTTGAAAAACTAATATATGGAAAAGTTCAAAATGGGCAAAATAAACCTTACTTGGAAAGCATATGCATGGCTTTTATAAAGCAATAACAATGACTAGAAAACATGTAAGTGGTTTCGAATTTCTCTTTAAGCATAAACTGCAAAATTACTCTTCCAAATTTAACACATCATGTCTTAGCCATTAGCAGATTCTATCTTGGACCCTACTGAAGCAATTCTTTATGAAAAATAACAGGCTTAGCACTAGAAAACTTAACATATGAAGGAAAATAAGGAATAAGTAATGTATAGGTACATCTCTGGTTTTAGATTTAGAGTATGCCAGTGTTACTCCAGTAGGTAACCAAGAAGATAGATCAAGGGATGGGCTTTTGACAAACTGAAATCAGAAGAGTAGTTGAACACAGCTGTGGAGTGAGAAGTACAAATCAGAAAATGAAAGATCCATCAATTCCCTTCTAATCAGAATTTTTCCATGTTCTTTATGCACATTCTATTGATGTGTTTTTATATGTGTATTCAATTATGTATTTGCCCTTTGTGTAAATTCCTTCCATAACTTCTCTGAAGACTAGCACATGATCTAGAAATGACTTTAGCTAGGACAAGACCAAGAAAATGAATCAGAAACAGATGTATCTGTAGTCTCACATTATTGTTATTTTTGCTCTGTCCTTAAAAAAGAGCAGGGCCAGGGGAACCCAGCCACCTCCAACTCTCTCTAGACACTCATCTTCATGCTTTTTTACCTGATAGAAATTTATTTCTTCTGGCATTTGCTGGCCACTTTCTCTACAATCAAATGCTTTGATTTAAAAAAACAAAAAGCAGTCACACTGTGTATATGTAAGAGTAATCTTTAGGCAAGTATTAACAATGCATCGTTAAAATATACTTTTCCCCACAGTTTATGAAATGAATGCCTGGTGTTCTGTGAGTGTCCTTTCTGTCATTTTAATTTTTTATTTTGAAACTCCATAGGTAAATGGTCATATCACTTGTATACTCATAAAAAGGAAACACATCACTTTTATGTTTTAAAAAATTAATTTACTTTCTTGACAATGGCCAAAACCTCTTTTAACAAGGGTGCCTGTTTTCCTAAGTTTAGTGCAATTTATTTGATTGAGACTGACACGAAATGGTAAGAAAAATGAAATGCCTCATTCCTCTTACATAATCTCTTAACATTAGACCACTACACTTCCCCATTAAATGTAATTTAAATGAAGCCAAGATTCTGATGTCATGCTTTAGATTCAGAGTGACCCCAAAGGGGTCTTTGGATTTTGTAGTCGCAATTACTTGGAATGCCTTTCTCTCCAATCTGTATATCCCAAATGTATTCATTATTAGGCCAGCAGAAATCCCATTTCCCTTTACGGAGCCTTCCCTGATCAGTCCAAATGATCATCTCCTTGATTTCTCTATACACAGATTATAAGCTGCTGAAAAGTAGAGACTGTGTTATATATCCCCCCCACATTATCCATCACTGCATTTAGAGACTCAGGTACTCAGTCCAAACTTAGGAGTTGACCAGAATCTGACACCATGGGGTTTTCCAAGCTCCACCAGAATAATCTCATTATAAGGGCAGCTCCTATCATTCTTAAAACATCTAAACTATTATACCATTTTTCCTTTGGTCATGTGTCCTAAGGCTTCTCAGCCCTGCAACCCCCATCCCAGCCATCTTAGTTCTAATTTCTCTCCACTACAATTTGCTGATGCTCCATTCCCATCACTTTGACCACAGTGAAGATGGAGAAAAGCTGGTGGACTTTTAATCTGTAATAACTTTTTACAACCTTGTATAAGAGGTGAGCAAAAATTTGCAATTTTCTATTATGGTCATATTTGTACTCCTACTGTGTACGAAGCACCTTAACAATTTTAAAAATCCATTTAAGGACTTGTAAATATGTATAAAATACTATAGGAAAACGTAACATACACATTTGATTATGCTTTGCTAATGCAATTCATCTTCATACGTGTGGAACCCTATTCAAATGGATCTTTCTGAGACAGCTTCAATTCCAAAAACTCGATGTGTTCTGAGAATGCCAATGTTTCTGCATCCAAATTGCATTTTTTTTTTTTTTTTTTTTGAGACGGAGTTTCACTCTTGTTACCCAGGCTGGAGTGCAATGGCGCAATCTCGGCTCACTGCAACCTCTGCCTCCTGGGTTCAGGCAATTCTCCTGCCTCAGCCTCCCGAATAGCTGGGATTACAGGCACGCACCACCATGCCCAGCTAATTTTTTGTATTTTTAGTAGAGACGGGGTTTCACCATGTTGACCAGGATGGTCTCGATCTCTTGACCTCATGATCCACCCGCCTCGGCCTCCCAAAGTGCTGGGTTTACAGGCTTGAGCCACCGTGCCCGGCCCCAAATTGCATTTTTAAGAATGTCTCTCTCGGGCCGGGCGCAGTGGCTCATGCCTGTAATCCCAGCACTTTGGGAGGCCGAGGCAGGCAGATCACCTGAGGTTGGAAGTTCAAGACCAGCCTGACCAACATGGAGAAACCCTGTCTCTACAAAAAAATAAAAATTAGCCAGGCGTGGTGGCACATACCTGTAATCCCAGCTACTTGGGAGGCTGAGGCAGGAGAATCACTTGAACCCAGTGGGCAGAGGTTGCAGTGAGCCAAGACTGCACTGTTGCACTCCAGCCTGGGCCATAAGAGCGAAACTCTGTCTTAAAAAAAAAAGGCATTTCAGTTTTTTAGCTTTGAAAATATGTCCATTCTAATATACGTGGCATCGGAGGCTCTTTCTGTTTTGGGGACCAGCTAATGTGTATATTATTCAGTGAGATAGAGATTCTTCCAATGTCTTGAGAATGAAATGGATCTTAAGTACTTTCATTGAGGTCTTAAATGTTAATGTATGGATGTCACAACTGGGCAACATTTTAATGCCTCCTTACTCACCATTTGTTGATTCAGAAATAAATCCTGACCAGAGGCAGATAACATAAAAGAGTCAGCCAATTTCCCTGTATTGTGTGTTGCAGTTTCCTCATTTGGAAATAGGGTTTATGTGCCTACCTCATTGTTGGGAGGAATGAGAGTATACTCACTAAATACAATGCTGACACAAGTACCCAATTGTTAAGCTTCCCTCCTTCCTTTCTTCCTCTGGTTTGCCTTCATCTCACCTTACAGGGAACCATTCTCTGAGAATATTCTTGTATATTTCTTAACCTGTTTTAATACATTAGGGCTTTTAAACCATTGAGTGGAAAATTGCTGTTACTTGAGATACTGTGAGCCTAACACTGTAGTAATGCTAATTTTCTGCAAATCATGATGTTCTCTCTGTCCAGTAGATGGCAGGAGGTCCTTTGGCCATGTTCTGTGAGGAAGCTGCCCTAACACGTTTGGACTGGTGTATCAGTAAGGCTACTGAGGGAATGTGTTCTCTTTCAGGGTCCACAGAGGGCATAGTTTTAAGGGTAAGAACTTCCCAGTAACATGCCCCCACCCACCTCTCTCCAACCAGGAAATTTAAGTTTTTGCAGGCGCGGGAAGAACCAAAGTCAATCACTACAGCAGAAGTTCCAAGGAACTCCCTTCATTGGCCAGGGGTCTTAGAGAAGGTGGGTTCCCCCCAGGTTAAAAGTTCCCTTCTTCCACACCCCTTTGGACTCCATGTTTGGATCCCCTTCTACTCTTGTGGAAGCCATCTTTCTCTGTCCTGGATTTCCCCTCTGGAGTCCCCTTCCACACTCTTTAGTGGAAGCCTGTCTTCCCCTCCTAAACTCCATCTCTCTATTCCCTTTCACTCAGTGTGGAAACTGCTTTCCTCTCCCGGATCTTTCTGGATTCTCTCACTCGGTGTGAGAGCAGCTTTCCTGTTCTGGTTTTCCCACTTCTGGGAAGGCTTCTCACTCAGTGTGAGAGCAGCTTTTCTTTCTCTCACTCAGTGTGAAAATTAGGTGTTTCTCTCTCTCTTTCTCTCTACCTAAATAAATCACTTTCTACAACCACTTTTGAGTCCGGCATTTACTGCGCACTGCGCCGTAGTCTCCTCTCCCATTCTTGGGGGAATGATAGACCAAGAACCTGGAGAAACGTCCTCTCAGGGGAACTCAGGGCTCCCCCGAACCCCAACATTATACTGCTAGAAGGGAAAACAAGGTAGACAAAATAAACTGGCTCTTACATAAGTAAAACAATTTTACCAGACAAAGGGAGAGCTAGTAATAATCTATTACCCCCCTCATCTTTTCTAGTCACAGATTTCTTATATCTTCTATTTCTTCTCTTCTGGGCTTTTGCATATCCTGTTTCCTCTGCCTGGAGCACTTCTCCACCAAACCCCAGCTTCCTTCACCTAGCTAACTCCTCTTCATCCTTCAGGTCTCAGTTCAGCATCACTGCCTTTAGGAAGTCTTATTTTACATCTCATTCTGAGTTCAGAATACTATATCCTTCCTCGACCCTATCCTGCTCATTGTATAGTACCCTGCTCAAATGTTGCCTCCTCACACAGGCCTCCCAGTTTACTCTGACTCATTGTCTCTTTTTCTGGCATGCTGAGCAATGCTGGGTACAAGTAGACATTCAACCCTATGGTAAGAAATGGCTTTGCTCCCCCAGGACTTTGTAGCTTCCAATCATCCCTGTTGTGGCACTTATAGCACTATATTATCAGTCCTCTATTCTATAACACCTACTAGATTGTGACTGCCAGGACAACAATTACGTCTGTTTCATGCACTATTGCATCTCCAGTGCCTGGCACAGAATCAGGCCACAATGAATATTTGTTGAAAAATGAGCACTACTCAGCCTCCTGAGTAGCTAGGACTACAGGCACATGCCACCATGCCCAGCTAATTTTTGTATTTTTAGTAAAGATGGGGTTTCATTATGTTGGCCAGGTGGTCTTGAACTCCTGACCTCAGGTGACCCACCTGCCTTGGCTTCCCAAGATCTTTTTTTTTTTTTTAGACAGAGTCTTGCTCTGTTACCCTGGCTGGAGTGCAATGAATGGTGTGTGATCTCGGCTCACTGCAACCTCTGCCTCCCGGGTTCAAGCAATTCTCCTGCCTCAGTCTCCCGAGTAGCTGGAATTACAGGTGCCCACCACCACGCCTAGCTAATGTTTGCATTTTTAGTAGAGACAGCATTTTGCCATGTTGGCCAGGCTGGTCTCAAACTCCTGAGCTCAGGTGATCCGCCCACCTCAGCCTTCCAAAGTTCTGGGATTATAGGCATGAGCCACCACACCCAGCCCGCTAAGTAGGTTTTATGTTGATCTGAATTTTCAATGAGTGAATTTAGAATTAAGATCAAACTTTGTAGGAAGTTGAGCATGGCTTGCAGAGCAGGAATTTGGGAGAACACAGAAGGTTTGAAGAGACAAAACAGATGTTTTTGAGCAGCCACCAGGTGACCAAACAGATCTAGTGATATAAAAATATGCAGCCGGGCATGGTGGTTCTTGCCTGTAATCCCAGCACTTTGGGAGGCTGAGGCAGGTGGATCATGAGGTCAAAAGACCAAGACCATCCTGGCCAACACGGTGAAACCCCATCTCTACTAAAAATACAAAAATTAGCTGGGTGAGGTGGCATGTGCCTATAGTCCCAACTACTCGGGAGGCTGAGGCAGGAGAATTGGTTAAACCCAGGAGGCGGAGACTGCAGTGAGCCAAGATTGCGCCATTGCACTCCAGCCTGGCGCCTGGCGACACAGCAAGACTCTGCCTCAAAAAAAAAAAAAAAAAAGCAACAGGATATATATATATATATATATAAAATATACAAAAATATGCAACAGGATAACCTATATGGATTTAGATAGCTATAAGAAATGGGCTGAAATGCGGGGTCCAAAGTGGCTCCCGCCGGAGGTTATGGCGCTTGTGAAGGCAAGGTCATGAGTTCAAGGCTAACCTGAGCAACCTCATAAGCTCAAACTGATTGGCAAAAAAAAAGAAAGAAAGAAAGAAAGAAATGGGCTGAAATGCAACAGAAAAATACTCAGATTTGAAACAAGAACACAAGATTTACTCAGGGTCATTTTGTTTGTTTGTCTGAGTCAGAGTTTCACTCTTGTCGCCCAGGCTGGAGTGTAATGGCAGGATCTCAGCTCACTGCAACCTTTGCCTCCCAGGCTCAAGCAATTCCTCCTCAGCCTCCGGAGTAGCTGGGATTATAGGCCTGCACCACCACACCCAGCTAATTTTTGCTCAGGGTATTGAGCAGCAAATGATGTTCACATATGAGGCCTCCTTTGTGAAGGGCCCAGGAAAAAGTAGAAGATGGCTCCAGCCAGAGCCTCTCAGAGTCAAGAAGGGCCTGGGTCAGTTCCATTTTTTAAAGGATTCCAATATGTGTTTTTTCTTTTTTTTTTTTCTGTTGAAGACTGTAACATGGGCTAGGCACGGTGGCTCACACCTGTAATCCCAGCACTTTGGGAGGCTGAGGCAGGCAGATCACAAGGTCAAGAGAGAGAGACCATCCTGGCCAACATGGTGAAACCCAGTCTCTACTAAAAATACAAAAATTAGATGGGTGTGGTGGCATGCGCCTGTAGTCCCAGCTACTTGGGATTTCGAGGTAGGAGAACCGCTTGAACCCAGGAGGCAGAGGTTGCAGTGAGCCAAGATTGTGTCACTGCACTCCAGCCTGGTGACAGAGCAAAACTCTGTCTAAAAAAAAAAAAAAAAGGCCAGGAATAGTGGCTCACACTTGTAATCCCAGCACTATGGGAGGCCGAGGGGGGTGAATCACGAGATCAAGAGATCGAGACTGGCCTGACCAACATGGTGAAACCCAGTCTCTACCAAAAATGCAAACATCAGCCAGGTGTGGTGGCATGCACCGATAGTCCCAGCTACTTGGGAGGCTGAGGCAGGAGAATTGCTGGAATCCTGGAGACGGAGGTTGCAGTAAGCCAAGATCGCCCCCAATGTGCTCCAGCCTCATGACAGAACGAGACTCTGTCTCAGAAAAAAAAAATGACTGTAACTACAAAAGGGACATAAAATTGTATATACAGTAGAATAACAACGATGTAAACACACCAAAAATCTATGCACAGAAAAGTCTAGGGGAACATTTAACACCAAAAGATTAACAGTGGTAGCATTTGGGTGGCAAACTGATTCTTTCTAAAATTCCCAAATTTTCGTTAATAAGCAGTAATTA